>NW_025422015.1:5027500-5652500 GCF_011764305.1 Mustela putorius furo | reverse complement strand
TTTTGAAAGATATTCTTTTTTTTAGAACAGATATTTCTAAAAAATGCAAAAGTAACCAAATAAGAATGTCTCCAAACATCTACTCAAACAAAAGTCTGGCCTTTTTTTTTTTTTTTAAAGATTTTATTTATTTATTGGACAGAGAGAAAGAGAGATCACAAGTAGGCAGAGAGGCAGGCAGAGAGAGAGAGGGAAGCAGGCTCCCTGCTGAGCAGAGAGCCCGATGTGGGGCTCAATCCCAGAACCCTGAGATCATGACCTGAGTTGAAGGCAGAGGCTTAAGCCGCTGAGCCACCCAGGTGCCCCTGGCCTATCTTTATAATTAATCAAAAAAACTTGGGAAAAATAGAACCACATCTTCATTAGAATATTTACTTAAAACACTGCTTTTCGGTGGGGTGAAGGAGAGAGTGGTTTTGTTCCCCAGAATGTGTTGCCAGATTTAGCAAATAAAAGTAAGGATGCTCAATTAAATCTGAATTCAAAAAAAAAAAAAAAAAAGAGGGGAAGGGGTTTATAAGCACTTCATATAAAATGACTTATTTAATCCCCATGACAACTTTAAAAGGTAGCTACAGAAACTGAGGTTTAGAGAGGCTAAACAGATTACCCCAACACAAAGCTGGGAAGAGTTAGGCCTGAATCTAGGTATGACTCCAGATCCCAATGGCTTGAATGTTCTGATATTGATCAAGTCAGAACATACTCTTCAACATGATCGAAATAAGTTTTTAAACTAAATATGTCCCATTCAATATTTCAGACATACTTAAAAAGTAATTTTTTCTCCATCTGATATTGAAATGTAACTGAGTATCCTCTGTTTTATCTGGCAACCTATCCCCTGGGGACATCTGGCAATGTCTAGAGATATTTTGGGGTGTCAGAACAGGGGAGGATGCTACTGGCATATGTAAAGACCAAGAATGGTGCTAAACGTCCTACAATGCATAGAATTATTCAGTCTAAAATGTCAATAATGTCAAAGCTGAGAAATCCTGATCTAGGTTCACCTTTGAGAGCATCCAATCTGCTCTCTTCTTTTAATTGGACAGAAAAAGAAGGCCCAGGGGAGTTAAACAACATGTTCTAAGCCTCACAGCTAATTACTTTCAAATTCGGTCAACTTGGAGGCAAACGCAGAAAACTAGTTCTATGTCTGTGTGGCCCGGAAATGTACCTACTGAAGCAGACACACTTAAGCTCTCCAAGAGTGTATTCCTTCAGATTTCCCCAATAGAGAACAGGAATCAAGCCCCTGGGTGGCCTCTGTCTGGAAGGAAGAGGGGGTATAGGGCTTGAGACAAAATTTTTGTTCAAATATTTTTCCAAATCTTTTTCCCCAACCTTAATTTTATTTATAGGAAAGGAAGGGAAGAGTGAACATGCTGGCTTGGAATGAGTTCCAATCATGTCTCCTCTCCCCAGCTCCCACTTTTTCTTTGACCTACAAAGACACATTGTTTGAGCCTTTAGGAGAGCTTAACTTTCCTTATTCAAGAATCTCCTGACTCCTGGATGTGGGAAAATTGCTTAAATAGAAACCAACCCAAAGAAGTTATTAAGTATTACAAAAGGAAAATGAAGGCATTGATGAAACCTACTAGAGATTATTTGGGGGGTGGCCAAATGTCAGAGGCCTGTTAAAAAACACGAAGTGGTGTACTGAAAATGTATTCATACGTCAATTCTTGCCACATACGGTTTGCTTGGAGGCCCCAAAGCAAGCAGCATGGCTCATCTAAGTAAAGAGCTAGCCAAGATAATCTAATGACCTAAGAATCTAATGACACTATACACTGTCTCTGATCCTGCTTGGTTTCATTTTAACAGACCAATTTTTATTGCTTCTCTTCTGTGAGTGTCTGCAATGATTCCCTGACACTGCTTACTGAAAATTTTCTTAAATTATGAGTTGAGGTTTTTAAAATGCAGTTTTTAAAATATTCATTCAGCATGTTATTAATTATTAGTATGAATTTTTGACAGGACTGGACTAAGAGAAATAATTGCCTTAACCACATCATCTAACTAAGGAAATATTCATCCTACTGAAATAATTTTTACATGAAATATATAAATGAATTTAAGAAGGGCATAGACTTTTGCACATTTTGGGAAAGGGTTTCTTCCTTCTCGGTTCCCTCAGCCCTATCATTTAATCATTGTAAAACTTTTCAAAAGAAATATGACTTTGCCATTAACATTACCCTTCCCAGGCCTGGTACCACCAAGATCTGACCTTACTGCTTTTTAAGATCTTCTTGGAACAAAACCCTGTCATTGTCATTTATATTAACATCCACATTGCCTTATGGATACATAAGTTCCCATTGCTTTTTTGACTCACTGATTTAAAAGGGATGCATTTCCTTTTTTTTTTTTTTAAGATTTTAAAAATTTATTTATTTAAGAGAGTGAGAGAGAAAGCACAAGCAGGGGGGAGGGGCAGAGGGAGAAGGAGAGCAGACTCCCGGCTGAGCAGGGAGCACAATGTTGGACTCAGTCCCAGAACCCTGCGATCATGACCTGTGCTAAAGGCAAACACTTAACCAACTGAGCCACCCAGTGCCCTAACAGGGATGCATTTCAGTTGCAGCCTTCTAATTGTCAAATAGTTCCTGTTTCTTTTTTTTTTTTTTTTAAGATTTTATTTATTTATTTGACAGACAGAGATCACAAGTAGGCAGAGAGGCAGGCAGAGAGAGAGGGGGAGAAGTAGGCTCCCTGCTGAGCAGAGAGCCCGATGCAGGGCTTGATCCCAGGACCCTGGGATCATGACCAGAGCCGAAGGCAGAGGCTTTAACCCATTGAGCCACCCAGGCACCCCAAATAGTTCCTGTTGCTTAATAGTTGAGCTACCCACACACTTTGCATTCTCAAGAGAATTAGAAGATAATTTTCAGAATCCTCAAAACAGTTCTGTGTTTCTGGAAGCTAATTTTCCCAAATACTTACATTAATCACTTCAAGTAAGCTAAGTAATTATAAGTAATTTCAATCAAATGTTACTTTGAGACTAGAAATGCTACTGACTCTTGGCCCTTCTTTTCATTTTATATGGAAAAACACTTGGGCCCAATGTAGCCTATTAGAGATGGCAGTGATTCTGTGACTAAGGAGTCCCCAGAATTCTTTCTGTCAATGACTCTGGACCTAAAAGACAATAGGAAATCTCCCCGGCCCACTAAATTAGAGCATGTCTAGGGAGTTTCTGGTTAGAACCACAAGTATTTGTATAGTCTTCACAGTTACAACCTTCTTCAAAAAGTGTAAGACACCATCAAACTATCTAGAGCCATCAAGATGTCTTTGCTAAGTTTCAGCAAGGGATAGAGATACTCTCCCAGAATTTAACATCCTTTGGAGGAAGTCACTCTTCTGCCATTCTAAAGGCACTGAGTTCTTATACACCTTGATGATGACTTAAGATCATTCTATGTACATTTCCATATTTAGAAAAAAAACAATGTTGCTTTGAGGAAAATCTATCATGTCTTAAGGCAAACAGGTGAATTTTGTCTAGGACTAATATTAAATATTAAATCATCTCTGTGGTTGAGAGTTATTTTACAAAGTAAATACCTTGGAACTTCAGCTTTCTTAGAGGAAAACAATTATGGATAATGATTTTTTCATTTTCCACTATGGCTTGATTTAATACTCAGGTTCAAAGTTCCCCTTCTAGAAATAGAAATTCATCCCCTATTCCTGAGATTCTACTGTGAACTCTATAAAATATCTATGTGTTTTTAAACATCTCAGCTCAGAAGAAAACCAAGGCAATATGGCCAAAAGACACTATAAAAGACTTGAGCTTTTCTGGGTGTTTAAAAAAAAATGTGTTAAATTAAAATGCTTGTTGGTTTTTTCTTTCTTTTTTTTTTTTTCCAGCTTCAGTGGATATGATTTGTTTATAAGAGAGATAAGACATGCTAATAAGAAGAGAACTGAACCGGGGCACCTGGGTGGCTCAGTGGGTTGAGCCTCTGCCTTCAGCTTGAGCCCTGATCTCAGGATCCTGGGATCGAGCCCCACATGCTTCCCCCTCTCTCTCTGCCTGCCTCTCTGCCAAATAAATAAATAAAATCTTTAAAAAAAAAAATAGAACAGTCCAAATAAGCTAATTTATGAAGAAAAATTCAGTATTTTCAAATTTTTCTGTGGCCAGGATTTGGGGTATATAACTAATGTAGCCTTTACTACAATAACCACCCCACCCCACCCCATGGACCTCCCTATCTATCTAAAGATTGCCCAATTTATCACCCTTATTTGGAAATCAGAGTGCCATCTCATCAAATCTAATTCCAAGAATTCAGGTTTTCCTACTTTTTAAAATCTGGGTTGTGAAGAATCTCAGCCCACAAAAAAATTCTAAGAATGACAAAAATTAACACATACAGTCCTACTATGGGCTAACCATTACTCTAAGCTAAATCGTCTTGCATAATAATCAGATTACCTTACAAAATGGTACTAATATCATTCCTGTTATACAGATGAAGAATCGGAGGCACAGAAAGGTTAGGTAACTTGGGTAATACTGCTCTGCTAGCACGTGAACCCAGGCAGCGAGACTCCACAGTCTATATTTTTACAGCATCTCCTGTCACCATAAAATATTCATTGACTTGGACATAGAATTTTTTCCTTGCTTAAAATGATGTCTACAAACATATTTTTAGAAGGGATCTTAAGGGGCTTTTTGCTAATCATTATATTATGAACACTTTCTCCAAGCCTTCATAGAGCAAAGAGAAAAACCAAGTGTACTGCTCTCAAAGCATAGAACCATTTGAGAAGTTTGTGATAGAAATTCCTTCAGGGGGGTGCCTGGGTGGCTCAGTGGGTTAAAGCCTCTGCCTTCAGCTCAGGTCATGATCACGGGGTCCTGGGATCAAGCCCCACATCGGGCTCTCTGTTCGTCAGGGAGCCATCTTCCCCCTCTCTTTCTGCTTGCCTCTCTGCATACTTGTGATCTCTGTCGGTCAAATAAATAAAAAAATCTTTAAAAAGAAAAGAAATTCCTTCAGGAAATTGCCACTTGAGGCATATAGTAGAAGAATCATCCCTGAACAAGAAATTGATCCTAGATCAGAGGAACATGGGCAATAATTTCCCTGCATCCCTTTTACTCTCTCATTTCCAAATAAGGGTGGTAAATCAGTCAATCTTCGGATTCTAGGCACTACGGTGTCTGGATACACACACTGGAGAATAAACACAGAAGAATTCTTATGAGTATCACTTCAGCAAGTGTGAGCTTGTGACACATGTGCTCCATGGAAGAAAAGGACAGGGTGTGAGTGATGGGGGAGGACAACAGAAGGCACCTACAAGAACTTTCACGTGGGAATAAGAGCTTATACAAAGGCATGGCCATCCCCCAAGGCAATGCGGATATAGGTGAGGTTATTGACAGTGCCTTTCCCAGCTGTTACCCCTGGGAAAATGCATCTTTACCTCACTGCCTACCTTCTTCAGTCTCCTTCTTCATGCTTCATATTTGGTATAACTCTTCCTATCACTTCTTCTCCCTACCAACTGGGAATTCCCTGTGGACCTGCCCTAAGTATTTCAAATCTTAGGACCTGTTTCCAGATATATTACCATCAGAGTTTTTTTTTTTTTTTTTTTTTTTTTTTAATATTTAACCCAGGATGATGCCAGCTATAGGGCTAAAGTGAGCTTCTAGGCCACAAGGCACTAAATTTGAATACTTTTGTTTCTGGATTGTGGCGAGGCCCAGAGAATCCCAGGGTAGAGGCCACACAGATGCAATGGCAGAGTCACCAGTCAAATGGAAGCCCACTGGCTCATTGAGAACAGGAAACAGCTGTAAACAATCAGTTTGCCCATCCTGGCTTGTACCAACTCAATAGAAATCCTAAGGATAACAAAAATAATTGAAAATAAGATTAACTCTTAATCGATTAATTCTTACATATACACATTATATAATGTATGTACATACACATATCAATATATAGATACAGATATAGATAGCTAGGCACAACAGCTGCCAAGAAATCTCTTTCCTCCCTCACTCTAAACTCTAGAAAATTCTCCATCAAACTCAATCCAAGCCTACTACCCAGCCTCTGTTCTTACTCTTCTATCTCCCCATGGTCCCCTGGGCTGCAAAGGCAGGTCATTTCCATACACCATGCTACCATGCTACCATCACTTTGCTTAGGCCACCTTTCTAGCATCTTCTCTTCACTACCTCCATCAGGACCACAGTGGGCCAAGATCCACTCTGGTAGAAGTGGGATCCATTCTGGAAACAGGGTGGTGGGAATTAAAGATGACTACTCAGACATTTTTTTTTTTCACATGACTTCATCTGTATTTGAGATTTTCACAGTGGCAACAGAATTTAAAAATGACACACTGCAGTGAGAAATGTCAGGTTGAACCATTTGGTTCGTGGTAGAGAATAAACAAATGAGACTGATGAGGAAAGGACATAACTCAGCAAAGAGCCTTAAGGCCAAAGTGTCTGCATTTAGTATCACGACCCAGGACATTTGCACATCTTAGAATTGTTGCATAATAATGTGTGTATGTGTGTGTGCATTAGGGGTAGTGAGGTAAGGGTGAGCCTAAAGAGAAAGAAAAAGAACTAGCTAATCACATTCACGTGCAAACATAGCTAAAATATCTTTTTTTAAACATAAGTATCCAGTTTGGGATTACTCAATTAAGAAAGAAAATCAGCTGAAAATAAACAGACCGAATGAGAGTCCCCTATGTGAACTCACATGACTCCTCTGAAACTTCCAAAACTTAAATTTTTCTGGGTATCATTAAAACTAAGATCTTGTGCATAACATGGGCCACTACAATATGTTTGACCTGGAAAACAGCCAAAGATAAGAGTCTTAACAGAAGAGCAATATTAATAAAAACATTATGGAAGCAACATAGTTAAACCCAGAGTAAGCTATCTAGTGTTTCTTATCTTAGTTTATTTATATTAGTTCCTTTAAAACGTCATGACCCTGTCGGTGAACTTTTTCCTTATCATTTGTGAACGGTCATATTAATGGAGGAAGGTGCTAATTGAGTTGTTCACATTAGGACTGGTGAGTATTTATTTAGCAGAGGTTAAAAGCAAGGTAGAAAGAAGGAAGGGGACAGCTGAAAAAAATGTTATATGCTTCCATGACATTTTTTAATCTATGTTTTATAAATTAAAACTATGGAAAACTATCATGACGTCTAAATATTTAAAAGGAAATATTATGCTTCACAGAGGTCATTCTGGCATAGATGTTGGAGTGTTCCATGTCTGCCCTTAAGAATGTAAGAATCTTATCCTTGATGTCATCTTTTTAAGATGATAAAACCCCACAACTCTGATTAATTTTAGTTTTTATGAATTCTGGCCTGGTACTCAAATACTTATGTTTAGTTATTTCATTCTTTTAAATAAACAGCAAAATTTTCTTTCCTATAACTTAAAAAGAAAATTTTTATGCTGCAATGATAAATAAAATACATGTAAAACACAGTAATTTGGGGTTTACTGCTGAAAATATTATGGGACCAAGAGAAAAGAAAAATACCAACATATAACCTAATGCATTGCTACTAACAAAAAAGCAAAAGTGCTTTCTGCAAAATCACAGAAAATCCTTGTACACTAAACATCTATGCCTGCAGGGAAACCTATCTTTCTTAGAATTGAAATTAATGCCTAAACTTTTTGTGAATATTACCAAAACAGAAATTATGGACAGGTCTTCCCCTAGCTCATGCTAAGCACAAAATGATGACATTTTTGCTCCCCCTCACAGTCAGCCATTCACACCTTCTGATATACAAAAATTTACTGTTCGTTAATAGGGAATATATTTGCCTACCTATCAAAAACACTATTTTCATCCCAGACTGTTTTCCCAAATCTGTGCTCATATATCCAACAGCCTACTCAACTTCTTTAACATGCACCCTAAAGGCAACTGGTCCAAAACTCAATTCCTGGTCTCTCCCTTAAACTGCCACTCCTCTGCCGTCCCAAGTCTCCCTTACTGGCAACTCTATTTTCTAGCTGCTAGCTGAAAACTTTGGAATCATACCTGACTACTCCCTTTCTCCAACATCTACATCTGACCCATCCAGAAATCTTATTGTTGTTCCTTACAAAATATGAAGGATCTGACCACTTTTCACCACTACCACCCCTGACGTAGCCACCATCTTCCACCTGGATTTTGTAACAATACCCAAGTGGTCTTCTTGCTTCTGTCCTTGTCCTACTATAATGTCTTCTTAACGCACACTAGACTTAGCCTTTTGAAACTTAAGTCAGATCATGTTCTTTCTCTCCAAAGTCACTCAGAATAAAAGTCAAAATTCTTACAGTGGTCTACAAGACCCTACTTGAGCTGTTAATCTGTTACCTCCCAGACCTCTTCTCCAGCTACCCTCCTTGCTCATTCTGCTCCAGCCACACACATCTTGCTATTCCTTGAACATGACACTCATGTTCTCAACGTAGGTCCATGCCCTGGCTGTTTTATCTGCCAAGAATGCTCTTTGCCCGGATGCTTACATGGTTTTACTCCCTTTCAAGTCTTTACTCACATATCACCTTCTGACCACCCTATTTGAAATGTACCCTGATCACTCTACTTACCATTAGAATCCTCATTTCTCTACCTACACACAGCATTCCCAATTCCTCTTACTCTGCTTCACATTTTGTTTTTTATAATACTTATCACTTTAAGACGTGATATGTTTTTACTTGTTTATGTTTATTATTTATAATAAATATTCCCTTACTCCTGGCATGTAAGCTCCACAAGGGAAGTGATATTGTTTGGTGTACTCATATATCCCAAGAACTTGAAATACTACCCAGCACTTGGTAGGCACTTGATAAATATCCATCGAATTAATGAATGGGTAAATGAATTCAGTACTTTATCAAATAGTGGGAATTCACTGCTGGCATGCATATATATATATATATATATCCATTTATACAGCCATTTATCAATAATTTTATCAGTAACTGAATACCTATTCTGTACTCAATGTAGATCCATACTCTATTGTTCCACTAGACAATCTGGCAATTAAAATCTGGGATCACATTTGATGTACTAATCTACAGAGATAAAACAATTAGGATGGAAAGGACATAAATTAAGAGATAAACTTGTTCAGCGCTGTCTGAAATAGTCTATATCTGTGCTGTCTGGTACAGTAATCAGTAGTTACATGAAGTGTTGAGCACTTGAAATGCAACAAGTAATATTAAAGAACTGAATTTTTGTTTTATTTTATGTTAATTTAAATGTCCAGTAGTCACATGTGGCTAGTGGGTACTATGCTGAACTACACAGCTCTAGTTCATCCCTCAGCTTCTAAGACTTTCCCTAATATATCCAAAGCAGGTTGTTAACCACACTACTTTTTTCTTCTTAAAAATTAACAGTTAGTTATTTTTTATTAACTAGTCTATCTGTGGCTTATGAATGTGTCCTCTTTCACAATTACTATTATTTGGTAAGCTAAGGTAAACCTTTATATTATAAAAACCAATTTGCAAAAAAAACCTTCAGGGGTCACCTGGGTAGCTTAGTGGCTTAGTTGGTTAAGTGTCTAACACTTGGTTTCAGCTCAGGTCAGAATCTCATGGTCGTGAGATGGAGCTTCCATGGGGCTCTGCACTGAGTGTGGAGTCTGCTTGAGATTTTCTCTCTTTCCCTCTCCCTCCCTCCTGCCCCTCTTCCTGCTGGCATTCTCTCTCTCTCTCTCTCTCTCTCTCTCAAATAAATAAATAAATAAATAAATAAAATATCTTTTAAAAAAACCCTTCAGAATTTATCCTCTAAATCCAAGATCACGTTTTGCCTTCTTCTCTACATGCATAACATAATTTCTGTTACTTTTTAAACTTAATTTTATGGCTCTATTAAGTAAATAATTTGATGAGTGTTGACATAAATATATATTCATGGAACTATCACCATACCTAATGTGATTTAAAGCTCAAATGACCAGAGCCACTGCTGACCCATAGGACATCACTATGCAAATTAGGGGGAAAAGGAACTTCCCACCCAGTAGAAGCTTTCCTCTGCAAGGACACACAGTATAGTAAACAGTAAGTTCAGGGGTGCCTGGGTGGCTCAGTGGGTTAAACCTCTGTCTTCAGCTCAGGTCATGATCCCAGGGTCCTGGGATCAAGCCCCACATAGGGCTCTCTGCTCAGCAGGAAGCCTGCTTCCCCCCACCCTCTGCCTGCCTCTCTGCCTACTTATGATCTCTGTCTGTCAAATAAATAAAATCTTTAAAAATTAAATTAAATTAAATTTTAAAAAAAAGTAAACAGTAAGTTCAATTTCAGCTCCACCTATTCCTTCAATGGTGCCTTCATATGGTGAAGAACATATATGATCATAAATGGCAGTCCTGAAAACTGGTCAGTTAAATTATTTTTAAAACATATTCTTTGGGTTTTGAATATTACAGTCTGGTTTCCATTTCAAGGTGGTAGACTAGGAATAGATTGTAGTCTCCTCTTCCTACTGCATATCCTAAAATTTTAGAAAGGATTTTTTAATCCATATAACTAAAAAATAATATCAACCTTGGGAGGACCATAAACTTTGAGAAAACACCAGAAGACAAAAAGAAGATGGGATCAAAAGGAAGATTTAAAACTACAGCTCAGGGAAGCCTGGGCTGTCCATATGACTCTTGATTTCAGCTCAGGTCTTGATCTCAGGGTAGTGAGTTCAAGACCCACATTGAGACTGACATTATTGAATGAATGAATTAATGAATGAATGAATAAATAAATAAATAAATAAATAAATAAATAAAATAAAGTGAAATAAAATCACAGCTCAAAACGAGAATAAGAGAATGCTGCCAAAAATGTTAGGAATGGATACCAAGGACAAGAGACAGGCTATAGATAACAGATATGTGTTATCCAGCAGCAGGAACAGCCAAGAAGGTGGAACTGAGCACTTGCCCTCTATCAACCTGGGCTACACTTTGAGTCAAAGAACAGCAACATAAGTTGGTTACTTTAGCTGGAAACAATGACTATTAGAGCTTAGCTCAAGGAAACACATGAACATCTTGATACTCCAGATTGCTGGAGCTACCCAACAGGAATGAAGCATCCACTCACTCACCAGAAGCTAGCTTCCAAAGCACCCTGTCAGTGGCAGCTAGCTCTATACCTCCCACATGCTCTTGACAACAAACTGAAATGCAAGTTCCAGCAGCATATCTTGCCCCTGTCTCTAAGCAGCTGCAGGAATGCAGAGAACAGATGGCCAAACAAGAAGGTCAGCTACAAGAACATTCAGTTAGGAATCACTAAGCCCTGGAGAAAGGCCAATAATATTAAAAAGATATAAAACAGAGTTCTTTGCCTTTAAAAAGTCAAGAACTTACACATAGGAACCAAAATTAATAAGATAGTTAAGACTTTAGAGCAACTATAATCCCTATCTATACAGTAATTTAAGGAATATTTAATCTATAAAAATATCAGAAAGTACAGCTATTAAAATTTTGATCACTGAAATCTAATACTCAGTAAGTGGTTCAAATAACAGAACAGTCAAAGAATATTACTGAACTGGAATATTAAGCCAAAAAATTCTTCTAAAATGCAATTAAAAGTGATGAAGGGATGTAAAGTATAAAATAAAAGTTAGGAATCATGTAAAATAGACTCAAATCTTTAATCACCAATATATTAAAGTGCCTAAAGATATGCTGGGGTAAGGAAAGAAAGAGATATTAGGGGTATGTTGTGATAGATGTATTATGACATGAGTCACACTTTAAGGACTAATCAAGTGCTGAACAAGATAAATTTTTAAAACCCACACTTAGATATTATATTAATGTTTCAGAAGACCAAGAACAAAGGAAACAAACCAAAAATTTGGGAGAAATAAAAACAATAGTCTACAGAGAATCTCCTTAATAAAGCACAAAAGAAATAAAAGAGCAAGGAAAAAATGTTAAACCCATAATTTTATACCCAGCAAAACTATCATTCAAGATGAAACTGAAACATGAAGGAATGAGTAAGTTTGCCAATTATAATAACTCTTTGAAATAATTATGCCATCCAAAATAAAACAAAATATGTTTTGAAGTTCTGAGAAGCAATGGTGAAAAAGAAATTCATTAAATTATAGTACTAGTTCTATTTAAGTGTTGATTTTTTATAATGACAGTACTTTTTTAAATAACAATGTAGAACTAAAAGTCCAGATAAATTCAACATGGAAGGAAATGGTAATCCTTCAAGTAAAATCAAAACATATAGAAATTTTGTTTTGTTCAATGAATGTAGAAAGATACTAACTCTGGATACTAATAGAAAATACATTTTAGCTGCATGTGTTAAAAACCAAATAGTAATTACTGGAAAAACACAAATACAATTTATATTTTTACACCATCAGAAAAAAAGAAATAATGGAAGAAAATTAAATCAATCCAACAACAGCAGAAAAAACTTGAAATAGTATTCAAATTTATAACCTCCCTATCCAAATTACCAGGCCCACAATATTTCATAGGCAACTCTTACCAGTGCTTTTTTAAAACTAAAAATGCATATTTTAAACAAACAACAATGGGAAAAATATGAGAAGACACCAGGCCACTTAGGTATGTGTTATAAGCTTTTTCCTTATGTAGTCATAAGGAAAGAAATTTATAAGCCAATCTCACAAGCATCAAAGCAAAAACATTAAATTAAATAAATTCAGCAATCTATTTAAAATAATGTATTATGATCAGGCAAGGTTTATTCAGGGAGGCAAAGATAAATTTTTTCTAATAGTGAACAACCAGTATTATTCACTAACATAATTCATATGGTTCAGGAAAAAAAATAATTTAAATGATATCCCAAAAACTCAATTGTAGACATATATATGTGAGTGTGTATGTGAGAGTGTATGTGTGTTTGTGTGTGTACGAAAGCTAAGAAAAGAAAGAACTTCCTTCATTTGTTAAAAGGTATCTACCCCTCCAAAATACAGCAAACACAGCTGTAAAAGGTATCTACCTTTCCAAAATACAGCAAATTAGAAATATTGTGTTTAAGGTCAGGAACAAAACAAGAATGCCACTGCTACTATTTAACATCAGGCTGGATATCCTAGCCAATGGAGCTAAATAAGTAAAACCATATTAAGTGGTATAGGGATTGGAAAATAAGAGACAAACTATTATTAGTGTCAGAAAACATGATAATCTACTTAGAAAATTAAACAGAACCGAATGAAAAACTATTACCACTAAGAAGAAAGTTCAGTAAGATGGTAAGATGCAAATTCAGCATAAAAAATCAACAACTTTGCCATACATTGACCTCTGTGGTTTTTTAAAAAGTAACTGGGTGGGAGGGATGGTGCTTGGGTGGCTCAGTAGGTTGAGCATCCAATTCTTTATTTCGGCTCAAGTCATGATCTCAGGGCTCTGCATTCAGAGGGGAGTCCTTTGGGGATTCTCTCTCTCCCTCTGTCCCTCCCCCTGCTCACTCTTTGTCTCTAGAATAAATAAATAAATCTTTTTTAAAAGAAAAGTAACTAGGGAGAAAATCACATTCCCAACGGTAACAGGTATTAAATTATAAAGTTCTTAGTAATAAAATTAATAGAAATAAAGCCTCTACGGAAAAAAATTTAAAAATTTAACAGAAACATAAGGCGGCCTGAATAAAGGAAAAAATATACCGCATTCATAGGTGAAAACCTTAAAATTTTTTAAAATATAAATTCTTTTTCAAATTAACATCCTGGGGGTGCCTGGGTGGCTGAGTGGGTTAAAGCCTCTGCCTTTGGCTCGGGCCATGATTCCAGGGGCCTGGGATGGAGCCCCACATCGGGCTCTCTGCTCAGCAGGGAGTCTGCTTCCTCCTCTCTCTCTCTCTGCCTGCCTCTCTGCCTACTTGTGATCTGTATCTGTCAAATAAATAAGTAAAATCTTTTTTAAAAATTAATGTCCTGTTATTTATAACAATGAAAACTTGAAACAGCCTAAATATTCATAAAACAAGAATAGCTAAATAAATAATTATGCTCTTTCTATGGAAGACCATGCTGCAATTTTCTAGAATGAAGTGAACTTCCATTCACTAACATGAAAAACTGTCTAAGCCGTATTGTCAAGGAAAATGACAGATATACTACTTACATTAAAATATATATACCAACAGAGATATCTTTTCTATCCCTGTGGAGAAAGGTCTGGAAGCATATTACACATTGTTAATGGTGACCATTTCTAAAAGAAAGGACTAAGGCAGAGACACTAGAGATGGGACTAATCAAAGAGTACTTCACTTTAACCTGTTAAAATCTCATTTTTTAATAAGAAGAATCTATTACTGAGGTGATTTTAATTTTTTTATGTGAAAATTATTTTTTAATGTATGTCTACATGTGGAAAGTAAGTGATCACGTTATAACCAAACATTGCAAGCAAAGTTGCTTTAAACTAGTGAAATCAGTGAAACAACAGACTTAATATAATTTAGGACATTTCTTCCTTTATTTAAGCTATTAATTCCTTTCCTTCATAGTACTAGGGAATCAAAAGAAACTTCACATTATACCATATCCTTTACCCTCTGGTCTTAAAAAAATAAAATGTAATCTTGGGTGGACCTATATTTTTTGTGGCTGTTTTTTGGGTGAAGTTTTTGGGTGTTATTTGCGTGAAGTTTGAGTTACCCATCCAGGATGCTGAGACATAAATTGCTCTGTAATATCTAAAATGGTTGCTCTGGAAACAAGAGTCAACCTCCTTAATGCAATTATCACCATCAGAATGTTAATTTAACAGAATGGTCTTTCTCAAGTCTTAGTTCAATATCCATTGTAAGAAAAATTTTATAATTAAGAATTACCCATTTTTTAGAATTTTGATTCCCACATTGACTGTTTTGTGATAGAGTGTTGAAGGACGAATTGAATCAGGCTTTTAGTGTGAAATGTAAAACTGTGAAGGCCAACCATATAAACATTTATTTCTTGATAACCACAAGTGGCCTATGATTAAGACAGAACCTGATAATTTAAGGAAAATTAACTTGTCTAAAGTGAGAACAGAGAATAATTCATGAATGTACTAATTTTTCTTTCTCCTTCCCTGTTAGTCTACATTGGTCTTAAGCTATGACATGTACAAACCAGTGGGAAAACATTAACTATGGTTAATGGACTGAATGGATTTATTTAAGAGGCAATATTTAAAGAACTAAAAGCATCAAATTATCTCCACGACACATATATTGGTCACAGAGACATACTATAAAGTACATCATAAATCTTATTTCTTCCCAAAACCCCATCTCAAGCCCCATAGAGATTGAAAGAAACAGCACATTCCAAATCTCAAAGTCCCTTAACCATATTTTTACCTTTCTTTTATCATTACTGCTTTTAATATTTTTCCACTTTTCTAATTAAAGTCTATACTCTAGAGGAAAGGCTGTGGGAGTGGTAGCACATACACTGCTTCAGTCAGTAGAGTCAGGATATGAAATCAGTTCAAACCTCCTCAACTGGGGAAGACAAAGGTGTGTTTTTATTACTTCAGAGAAAAATCCTGAGGAGGGATAATATCTACATTTGCTTTGCTACCCCCCCCATAGTGCCTATTTATGATACAGTAACATTGCAGGCCTTGAAATTAATGTGTCAAATAAATGAATAACAAAAGCAACATCCAAACGAAAATGACTAACTATCCAATGAGGTTTTAAGAAAAGACACTTCTTTATCAGCAGTGGAGAAGTGGTAAGTAGAAAATTGATTTTTAAAATTAAAACAGAAACACTAAGTTCATTATACAACATTCAAAGGAAAATAATGGAGGCTCTTTTGAAAGCTGTTTCCATTTATAACAAACAAAAGTCAAATATATAGGTAGAAGTTGAATCTTCAGGGCTTTCCCTGCTTTAATAAAACAGCTTCTTGGGCGCCTGGGTGGCTCAGTGGGTTAAAGCCTCTGCCTTCGGCTCGGGTCATAATCCCAGGGTCCTGGGATCGAGCCCCATGTCGGGCTCTCTGCCTGGCGGGGAGCCTGCTTCCTCCTCTCCCTCTCTGCCTGCCTCTCTGCCTACGTGTGATCTCTGTCTGTCAAATAAATAAATAAATAAAATATTTAAAAAAATAAAATAAAATAAAACAGCTTCTTGGAGAAATTTTAATCACCACACAGGCTTCCGAATGTGAAGGTGATTTAAATTTGGAAATATCTTAAGGAGGAGCAAAGGATTTATAGTCATTAACTTCCTTTATGTTAAGAATACAGAAATTGAAGAGCTTGAAGACTGTTGTCCAGAGCAGGACCCCCAGAAGTTTTCCCAGTGACTGCACCAAATTTCCTGGTCTTTGACTCCTCTAAAGGTCTTCAGCTCTTTGGGGGCCACTTAACATGCTTCCATTTGCTATCTCTAAAGGTGTTTAATACCCTCTTGCTTTCACTCCCTTCCCTTAGGAATAATTACCAAAATAGAGAAATATTGGGATAGTTGTAGACAAAACGAAAAGGAAAACACAGCCTAAGACTGAACTTGGCAATGTGCTATTTCTTCTAATCTATGTTTTGGAGTCTTAGAGGAGTATCTGCATTTGAACAGGTATGATTGGTGACATTCTGGTGTTTACTGCAAGATCAGGTGAGTGGTGGGTCGATTTTCCAGGTTCAGCACTGCCCAACCAGCCCAAGGCCAAGCCTGCCTGAGATATATTTCTGCAGTCACTGTATTTATAACAATACTGGTTTGTATTTAAGATTACATAATGCTACATAAGAAGTAAAAGACATATATACCATCTTGGAGAATATATCTGTTCTTCTAAGTTTATTAAAATACTAAGAGCTATTCCTAGCTTTTTAAAAACAACAGTATGCTCTTAGAACATTTTCTTACCAGCTTCATTACTTAGTAAAGAATAATTTCATCTGATTTATTTACTGAGCATTTGGAATACTAAACATACTTATATTTACATCTAGGTTTTATCTCAAAAAATATTAATGTTGAAATACTATGGACACTGCAAGGAAGCTTACCAATTTGGTACTGGAAGAATTGCTTGGGTTTGTAGTTAATTTTAATAAAGTGCTTTTTTCCACTAAAATCAAAACAAAATTATTTTTTTCTTGGCAAAATATATTTCTGACTGAGTATTTTTGACCATGATAACAATGAAATCTTATATGACCTCTATATTTGTAAAAATTTGGAGAAATGGCTTATCATTTCTACAGTCAACAAAAAAATGAGCATCCTGGACTTGGGGAATGGTAAAAAATGCTTTTGAAAAAAACCCAAATATGTTACAATTAACCAAATTTACCACGTGAGAGAAAAATCCAGCTGGTTGTTACCGTAATGTTCAAGTGGTGACATATATATTCTGCAATTGTTAAGGGGCACGTAACACAATTTTGTTCACAAAATAAAAAAGCTATGGAGGAGAAAAGAACTCCTCAAAGTAGGACAGTTCTGGTCAGAGCACTAACCATGTTAAGACCATTTACATGAGACAAGCTCACCTTCCCACCGACAGAACAGGTATCACTTCATTAATTTCATGAGAATAGTAAGGCAAATGACTAACAAATATAAAAGAGTAGGAAAGTTGATATATGTTACTAAATTCTTTTTCTGTACTTTCTAGAGGTAAGCTTGGTGGGAATCTCTCATATTCTAAAATAGTCAATTCTTAATCACTTGTAGCAAAAGCAGTTGAGTTGAATTAAATCCTGTATTTATTTTGGGGGACATTGAAAACATAGATTACCCAAATACCAGGATTGTGGGGAACACAGAGGAGGTATATCTTTGCTTTCACGAGCCTCCAGTGAGATAGGAATACAAAACAGTTAAGTTGAAAATGAGCAAAGAAACAAAAAGGTATAAAACAAAGTACTAAACGGAAAATAATTACTTTCTAAAATGTATAGACCAGGGGCACCTGGGTGGCTCAGTGGGTTAAAGCCTCTGCCTTCGGCTCGGGTCATGATCCCAGGGTCCTGGGATCGAGCCCCGCATCGGGCTGTCTGCTCCACGGATAGCCTGCTTCCTCCTCTCTCTCTTTCTACCTGCCTCTCTGCCTACTTGTGATCTCTGTCTGTTAAATAAATAAATAAATAAAATCTTTAAAATGTATAGACCAAATAATAAGTGCCCTTGAGGAACAAAGAGAACAATGGAATTTAAAAGTCCCATTTACTGTGGAGGAAAGTGTAAGGTATCTGCTTCTGTTTTCTTAATAGACTTTGAAAGACAAAGTTTAAAGAGATACAAACACCAAAAAAGTCTTGTCCTGGTGCCTTAAGTCCAGCAAGTCTCCTGTGCTGCCAAGGTCTCACTGGAAATTAAGAACTACATATATTTAGAATTGAAAGAAAATACCACTGTTAGAATGTGGTAGAATATTCTGGTAGTATTTAAAGGAAGACGGAACTCAATTAGAAGAAAAGAAATTGCTTATTCTCTTACTGTTTCAGGAGGATTTGAATACCTGTAAAGGTCAGACCAGTAAAAGAAATGTGCTACCCCAGGAATTCTCAACCAGGGGTAATTTCACCCCTCAGGGAATATATGATAATTCTAAATACGTTTTCAGTGGTCACAGCTTAGAGCAGGAAGGGCTACTTGTATCTAGTGGATGAAGTCTAATGATACATAGGGATAAAAAGCCTACAAGGCACAGGACAGGTTCCCACAATAAAAAATTATCCAGCATAAAATGTCAATTATGTTGCAGTTGAGAAACCCTGAGTAAGACCACCAAAGGCAGTAAATGGTGAGACTTTCTACCACAACTCATGCAGCAAAACAGGCTAGATAAATGTCAGAAATGATGTTAAAGTTGCAGAGGATGTAATCATAGGAAAATCAAAATTTAGATTTAAGATTTCTTGTGTCAGTAAAGTTATAAAGTTATATCTGGTATCAAAGAAGACTTTTGGGGACATTAAAAAACAAATGCTTTGCCAAAGCTGCATAACCTAAATCTAAACATGAGGAAACATGAGACAGTCCCAAAATGAGGAGGCATTCTACAAAATAAATGTCCTGTAGTCTTCAAAACTGACAAGGAAGAACCAGGGGAATGCTCCAGGATTAAATAAACTAAAGAGGCACCACTAAATCCAATATGTAATTCAGAAATAAATCCTTTAGCTATAGAAGACATTGCTGGGACAACTGGGAAACTTGAACGAGTCCATAGGATTAGATGGCAGTAATGTATCAATGTTAATCTCCTAAGCTTGATGTTTGTGTCATAGTTATGTAGGAGAATAGCCTTGTTTGTGGCAATACACACTGAAAAAGTGGGGATGATAGGACATCAGGCTTGAAACTTACTCTCCAATGGTTCAGGGAAAAAAAAAATACTTCTTACTTTTCCATCAGTTCATGATTGTATCAAATTAAAGAAAAATAAAACAAATGTTTTTGGAGAAAACTAAACATCTGTACATTTGCTAGCCAAGAAATTATTTATTTAAAAAAATAGCAACATTATGGGGCACCTTAGTGACTCAAGTCAGTTCAGCATCTGACTCTTGATTTCAGCTCAGGTCATGATCTTAGGGTCATGAGTTTGAGTCCCATGTCAAGTTCCACACTCAATGGGGCATCTGCTTGAGATTCTCTCTCTCTTCCTCTGCACCTCCCCCCTCATGTGCATGCTCTCTCTCTCTCAAATAAATAAATCTCTTTTATTAATTAAAAAATAAAAATATAGCAACATTATGGTTTTATTTGGGACAATGTATAACAATCTCTACCAAATCTATATGATAACCTTTTAAATCTTTTATTGAAGAAGGTAGGCTATACATATATACATACATACAATTTTGGCATTGTGACCTCCAGAGAATATCTTATTGAATTTTGAATTTAGATAAAATATTCCTTATCTATTTGGCCATATGAACTAAGCCATTAAACCATTTTAAAATGACCAACTCTTTCTTATTCAATATGATATTATTAATTTGCCATTCAGTTTAACTGGGCTGTTAAATAGAAAAATACATAGACAATTGTTCCTGTAGTTAGGTCCATATCATACACAGCATAGCAGGTTATATGTAGACTTTAGTTTGGTTTGAACCAAATTAAACAAATAAATCAACCACTCTTAGTGAGGACACTAAGTTGGGTTTAAAAAAAGTAATTTCACACCATCATTATATAGAATCTTTTCGAGAATATTTTAGAAAATTGTATTTAATCCATTCCACATACATATTTTAAACCTACAATTTATAATGCTCCTTTAAATACAGCACTTAGGAAGATTTTCTAGAATTTAACTGAGGTTTTTATGTAACCAAGATTCTGACCTTTTCTGTGTTAATTAAACACCCCTTATAATCATGGTACTCACACCAGGTTTCTCCAATCTCTTAATGTAGTAGACACTATTCCCCCTTAAGATAGAAAATTCCAGAATAGAAAAACAAACAAAACACTGAGAAGAGGGTCACGTGGCTGGCTCAGTCTCTAGAACATGTGAATCTTGATCTCAGTGTCATGAGCTCAAGCCACATGTTGGGTATGGGCCTATTTAAAACAAAACAAAACAAAACAAAACAAAACAAAACAAAACAACAAAAAAACAAAACAAAACAAAACTTGAGAAGATTTAGTTAAGTCAGACCATCTTCCAGTTCCCAAGCATCTACTCTGACTGCCATATTGATGGTAATTTGTACTTCAAATTCTGTTTTGTTGTACAACAATCTAGAAGAAATGGCAGGTCCCTCCCTCAAGGTGTATATTTCTTGGAGAATCATCCACTTGGTTTCCCAGTACATACAAAAGTTACATTTACACTACCTGTAGTCTATTAAGTGTACAATAGCATTATGTCAAAAAAAACGTACATTTCTTAATTTAAAATATTTTGTTGCTACAAAAATACTAACCATCATCTGAGATTTTAGCAAGTCATTATCCCTAATCACAGATCACCATAACAAATACACTAAAAATGAAAAAGTTTGACTTATTGTGAGAATTACCAAATGTGATATAAAGGCATGAAGTAAGCAGATGCTGTTGAGGAAAATGGTGCCAATAGACAACACAGGGTTACCACAAACCTTCAATTTGTAAAAAAATAAATAAATAAAATAAAAATTTAAAAAATCGCAGTATCTGGGAAAAGCAATAAAACGAGCAAAATGAAGTGCAATAAACATATGCTTTAACATTTGGTCTCACTCCTCTTTATCTGTGGGTCTGAGAGAAGTAAAAGGGAACTCATTCACTTAAGCCCCACGTATGAAGGAGTGCCTGGAAGGACAACCAAAATGATAAGCACCACAGCTCATCTTAGTGCATCTTGCATGACCAAACGGCAAAAGATGATCTAAATAATCAGCTTGGCTTAAAAGGGTTAGTGCCTGCCTTCATTCTACATAACCTTTCAGGAGTAACTTCTTCCAAAAAAAGAGTTCCCAGAAGAAAGAACAAGAATGCCAGCACACAAGGTCTTGGGTGAGATTGCACTTACATTCGGTTCCCTACCCATTCACAAAATGTCCCCAAAATGCTTTCACACCAGTGGGAAGCACCCTCCCAAGATCCCTCAGAGGATTCATGCACACCACACACCACTCTGTAACAGCCTCCCTCCATCTCCTGGAATGACAGGCAGAATTGATGAGTAGTAAGTTGCTGAGGTTCTGAAAAGCCCCGCAGGGGAGGTGCCAGCGGCTGGATGAGGGAGAAAGCCTGAGCTCTTATACAACAGTTATCTTGGGAAATAACCCAAGATGGGTCATGTTCTAAATTCCAGGAAGATATGCTGCACAATACCATGCTTGTCTATGAATTCATACACCTGAATTAATAAGCTACATGACCTTGAGAAAGTCGGACTTTCTGGGTCCCAGCTTCCTCATCTCTCATAAAGATATGGTCAAAGGCAAAGAATTCCTTGCTCCTTTCCCTCATTTCATCCACCTGCTACTTGATCCTCAGCCTCACAATCCAGTCATATGTGTGTCAATTTTGGTTATCAGTTTAGGTTTTGATAATAACATTACTCGGGAAATACATTGCCATCAAGAGGTACTTGGCAGTTCAATGTTAGGCAAAATGGACAATGCAGACTTGTTTAAAAAACTCTTAATGAAGCAAGATCTCGTCTAGGAAATCCTATCAAGCTACTGAGGAAGAAGTATGCGCACTTTTTTTTTTTTTAAATAAGGGCTTCCAGGTCTGCCAGACTTTTAGAAGTCAATAGACAATATCTGAGAACAATAGGAGGAAGAGAAACAATGCATTCTCAAAGCATCACATGTGTTTTGACTCTTCTATTTTTCAAAATGGACGTGACCTTATTTTTTTTTTTCCTGATTATAAGGATTTTTACCACATATTGTCTAAGTGCTTTTCAGGAAGCTTGCTCTCTTGATTTTCCCATCAGCAGCATATAGCATCCATTTCATCACATCCTCCCCATACTGGGTATTGAATTCTTTAGAGTCCTTGTTGGTGGAAACAATACTACTTCCTTTTAATTTGAATTTGTAATTATCAGTGAGGTTAAATAGCTTTTCACACATTTATTATAGATCATTTATCTATGTCATTTGCTCCCTTTTCTGTTGTTGTATCTCTTTTGTTCATTTAAAAGAGCTCTTTATATTAAGGATATTAGTCCTTGACTATTTTTGTCAAAAGTATTTTTGTCTAGCTTGCTGTTTGTACTTGGCTCATGAAATTGGGTTTTTCTGTGTAAAAGTTTTCAGTTTTTATAGTCAAATATTGTAGTCTTGTTTTATTGCTTTTTTGTCTTGTTTAAGATCTCCCCCTCCCCACCATCTACCTGTTATCTATCCTATATTCAACTGTTTCAGTTTCATTTTCTTACACTTACATTTTTGGTGCATCTAGTATATATTTTCATATAAGGTATGATGTAGAGATTTAATTTCTTTTTTCCCCCAGCTATTTCAACTTGTGTTGAAACATCCATATTTTTTCTTCTGATTTGAAATGCCTCTCCTTCCCAACCCTCTTATATGTAGGTGTCTATTTTTCTGGTCTTTCTGTTATTTTCCCTTGATCTCCTCCTTGGATATGAACTGATTCTGACACCGCCACCAAAGTGTTTTAATGAATGTGGTTTCAAAATTTATTTTAATATGTGGTAAGGCAGTCCTCCCAGCTTGCACTTCAAAAAATCCTGGCTATTCACTCGGGTTTTTTCCTCCAGCAGCAGTAGGCACTTGCAGTGAAGTGTTGAATATATGTAGGTATTTTTCAAAGTACACAGACTTGTGAAAGCCCTAAAGCAAATAATTGTATAAGAAGTAGTCATCCCCCACTTCAGACACACTAAGAGTGGTCACTGTTCCGAAAGAAAACTCAGAGTCTGGATGGTGGTGAGGGTCAAGAATTTTCTAGCCCACAAGGTGAGTATTTGGCTGGTTCATTGTGGCCACTACAGATTTAAATATGATGAAAATATATGTACATAGTGCATTCTCTTCATTGTATTATTCTTTAAAAAAGCATTAAAATTATCATGTAAGTGGAAAGTAT
Source organism: Mustela putorius furo (assembly GCF_011764305.1). Lineage (NCBI taxonomy): Eukaryota > Metazoa > Chordata > Mammalia > Carnivora > Mustelidae > Mustela > Mustela putorius. Next base: position 5,628,898 of record NW_025422015.1, on the reverse strand, counting down.
ATAATTCAGAAGTTGCCCACCATTTGTAAAGCTGTATGGACTCGTTGAGACAAATCAGATATTTGAAACTTTTAATCACATTCATTTCTGCTGCATTCCCTTAGACTTTGTCAGTCCCTCTTGTTTTTAGCCTCAACAGTCCCTCTTTCCCAAAGCAAGAGTCACTTCATCCCACCTGTAATCACTAAACCAATCACTGACTACCCAAAACCAGGAAGGTTCTCCCACAATTTACTCACTAGTCATTTACTCACTAGTCACATGGCATGGAAATTGCCATTGTTTTTGCCTGTAGCACCTATTAGAAAGTAGAGATAATATAATATTCACTATTGTATCCCAATCCTTAGCTCAGTGCTGACATATATAAATCACTCTACAATCAGTTCCTTTCATACAGCCCAAATCCTCTTAAATTCTCACATAATACTAGTGTTAATACTGTGGAAGTCCAAATCATATGAAAGTGTCTGGGAACAGAAAGTAAAGTAATCCAGACATAAATCAAGTTGTAGGACTTTAAATATGTATTCATATCATGTGGAAAAACAAGAGCCCTGTTTTTTTCTTCTAATCTCTCTCTCTCATTCTCAAAAAAGACAAAATTCTTCACTTTCTGAGAAACTACAAGTCACTTTCATCTGGTTTTCTCCCTTGTCCACTCTTCTGTTTGAGCTCAGCATTTCACGTGTTCATTTTGGTGAGATTCCATTGTAATACATCACCAGGAACACATGTGTTCCACTGGGACTTTATTCCCTGGAAGATGTGAATGGTGATGTAAATAACAGCATCATTGGAATTTGGGGGAAGTGATGCAGGGAAGAAACCTATGGTGAAATTAAGACAATGTCAAGCAACTATAATCAATATTTCCTTTTGGAATAATGTGGGTAATATTGAGGCCGATAGGGAACTTCAGTGGTATTCATCAGCTGGAGCTGTCAGCTGACACATTTATTAAATGGCAGCTGTTGCTTTACCACTTGCAGGGGAGTGGAGCAATCCTAACTCCAAAATAGATTTCTGAGGATGAGAACATTTCCAGCTAATAAACCATAATAAGAGCCTGTGTATGGTTTTTTCATAAGTATTACAGTACATGAGTGAAAGGATGAGGGGCAAATATTTGCAATTAGACTTGTGACAACAGTTGTCTTATAACACTGTATTTATTTATTTTTTTAAAGGTAATCACTATGCCGAATGTCGGGCTCAAACTCACAACCCCTAGATAAAAAATCACATGCTCTACCAACTGAACCAGTCAGGTGCCCCAATATACCACTATCTTAAAGTAAGTGCTTTAGTCTGTTATTGGAAATACATCTATATCATGCTAATCATAGCTAGAGTCCAACTTCCACTCATTTAGCTATGTGTTGGTTATTCTCTGATACTCTAATGGACATTGTAAATGTTTGTTGATTTTTAATTTGTATTCTTATAATAGCAATATGTGACAAATAAGGTTTAAAAGAATACAGAAAAGCAGACAGATAATCACCCATGGTTACTGATTGTTATTCCCATGTTTATTAAAAAAAAAATTATGTTCAATCCAATCAATGGAAACTTGTCAGTGATGTTTACTTTCTCAATTCCAAGACATTTATTTTTTTAAGTCCACATTTAATGGATTCAATTTAGCAAACACTTTCTGAGGACTTATTTTGTGCAATGTGATTCTAAAAATCATCCTAAGTCACATCTAACCTAGTTGTCATGTTAATTTTTTAAAATTTACTTATAAATATTAATCAAAATAATTATAATCTCTCACTTTTTGTTTAGGTTCTATTGCTTAGAATAATCTGTGTTACAGGATTTGCCATTGGTGATTTCCATCTTGGTAAGGTATGATTTAACCAGACAAATGTATATAGATTTTCCCCTAGGTGTAAAAATATTGCTCTGTAGAATTTCAAACTTAAAGGAGCAATCAGAAAACTAATTCTATACAGGCTTCTAAAAACTGTAGACTTAAAAACGTCTGCAGGGTACTTGACCCACTGGCCATGGGACCAGTGAGTCAGGACAGACCAGTTTGTTTCCAGTGCACCTGCTGCTGTAGAAGTAAAGTAATTAATCCCTTCCTGTTGTTGCTGTTATCATGAGAAGTGAAAGGGTGGTATGTAAGTCCACAAAGGGGAATCCCAGGGAAAATAGTGAACCCAGCCAAAGTCACAGGATTAGGGGAAAAGTCAACGGTCTGAACAGGAGACTGGAGTTTTTGGTTAAAATTTCCACTGGGGGAAAAAAATATGTGTCCCAAAGTAAAGCAGAATATATTATATCAGTCCACAAGGAAATGGAAAGACAGTATGTAGAAACAAAGTTACTGGGGAAATGGAGCACTTTGGAACAGTGTCTAAGAGAACAGTTTGCCTCCACATGACTCACTTGTTGGGAAAACAGAAAAAGCAAGAACCCAATCATTGGCCAAGCAGAAAGCTCATTTAGTTATCAGAACACCAAGGCCAGCTGCCACAAGAACCCTGATGCTGAAACAAGGAAACAGCTACCACTCAAAACCTTATATTCTCAGAATTAGCTCCAGACCAGCAGAACAATGAAGAGATTAAGAGTACAAACTGAGGAGTCTGCCACCTGCTTGTTAGAGAGCCTTGGACAATTCCCTCAGCCATTTTATCTATAAAATGTAGAGTACATGGATATATGCCTCATGAGGCTGCTAGTGCCTAATACATAGAAACACTCATTAAATATTAGCTACTATATTGTTTGTAATGATCATGTGATAAAAAGGGTAATAGACTGGAATTCGTAACTTCTGCTGAGTGAGTTTTCTTTATCTTAGTACTATCTTCTTTTAAGTGATGAGGTTATGCTAGATAACTGGTTCACCACCCTGGATGCACACTGAAATCACATAAAAGCTTCCAAAAACCTAGTCAGGTCAAATTGAATCAGAACCTCTGGGGCACAGCCCCAAGCATTTAAATTTTTAGAGCATCCCTGCTGTTCCTGATGCACAGAGAGTGTTGAGAACCACAAGACTAAATGACCTGATAATTCCAAGTGAACTCAAGAGTTCAGTTTCCTGCTGGGTACTTGTGGCTCCAAGACCAAAGCTGTATAATCATCAACCATGTGAGGCTCTGAGGCTCTGAGTGGAGATACTAATCCTTTCTCTCCTTTGATACTGCTGTGCCCTTTTACAGAAAGATAAGAAATGACATAAGGGAATTTCTGCGTTTATTTGTTAAAAGGAAATCAGGAGATCATGTGAATGAGGTAGAGGGACTTGATGAAATATAATATATCACTACTTTTACTTTGGAGTAAATTAACCTATACCACAGAGCAAAAAGTATATTCGTTTCGGGAAGATGTTTAGCATGTCAAGTAAGCAAGCAGTGGTATAAGTCCTATGTGTTGACCAGAAATAACTGTTTATGTGTATGTTGGTGGGGGGCGGGAGGAGCGGAAAACACGGTGGTGTGTGTGTCAAGGTATGTGAATATACTTTTGAAAAGATACTGTTTTTGTAGAATACATTTTTTTTCCAAGAGTAGAGATTCATTCTGTTTTGTGCTTACTTCACATGAAACATTCACATTCCTAGGATTTTCAATCCTATCACCTGGGGTATTTGATACAATAGAGTATATATGGACACTAGCATAAGAAAAAGCAAAACATTATCTACTCCATCAAAATTTTATTAAAATTGCTTTCCTTTTACTACAAATAATCCAAAAGTTAGTCATTCATGTAACTTTTAATTATATCCAATTTTAATTATATCCAAATGATCAGACATTAGCATCATTAATAGTCATTCTTGGTTAATAAAGATAAAAGAATTAAATAAAATGTCAAATAAAATAGTCCATGCTATTTATCACAGTAGCAAACCACTGTCTGAAAGTATCAGGTAATTTTCCTTAGACTGTAGCAAGATCTCTGTTTTTTTCTGAAGGAGAAACATGCTGCCAGATTGACAACTCACTACCTAAGCAAAGTTTTGGGAGCCTATGAGACCTCTTACATGGGAAGAGGCCTTCTGTTCCCTTCTTCATTCCTTCCTCCATCCAATGTACATGCACCACCAAAGACTTCTTCAGGGAACACAGATACCAACACCTGGAATAAGTATTTTGTAGGACTCCCCCTTGAACCCACTTAACAAACTGAATGCTAATGACCAAGGCAGAGATCGGCAGAACATGTTTAATGTTACAAGAGAAGGTAGGGTTCTGAGTTGTTAGCAGAGACAACACAAGGAAACCAAACCCCAGTGGGATCAAAAGATCTGGCTACAAAAGCAGCCATAATAACTCATAAAAGCAAATGTTCCATGCCACCCTCTCCCAGTGAATCAACTTGGCATTGTAGAAATCAAGAACCATGGGCACCTGGGTGGCTCAGTCACTTAAGCATCTGACTCTGGATTTCAGCTCAGGTCATGATATCAGAGTCGTGAGACTGAGCCTAGCACTGGGCTCTGTGCTGGGCATGGAGGCTGCTTAAGATTCTCTTTCTCTCTCTCCCTCTGCCCCACCCCCTCAAAAAAAGAACCACATTGCCCCATCAATAACTGTGGAAGAATAGTACCCAGACGTGGCTCTTCCTGGATTGCCCAACTCCAGAGGCCACTGAAGCTTCTGTTTCTACGTTGGGATCTGGGAGAAGAAGAGTCTGAGTTCCTGCAGTGTTGCATCCTACAACTTTCACTAAAACATCTCACAGTCATCTATATGGAGGTGTTCCTTGAACAACTGCCTACATTATAAGAAAGTAGTTGAAAATATGGCCTAAGATCAAACCGCCTATGTTTGAATGTCCAACCTACCAGTGGGCATATTACTTCCCATCTACCAACCTCTTTTTTCTCACCCATAGAGCAGAGATAAAGCTAGTACCTCGTAGGGTTGTCATGAGAAATAAGTAAAATCAATAAATAAATTCTGGCACAGAATAATCTCCAGTGTATGCTACGTAGTATTATCATCATCTGTAGATACTAAATAAGTATATATAGCTATATATAAGTATATATAGATGATATATATATAGCTATATATAAGTATATATAGATGATATGTATTATATGCAGCTGTTATCATTATATTATGAATTATATCATCATATAAGAATTGGGATTTAGATGCATAGTCATTGGTAGGAACACCTGGTATGCTGGGCAATGACCTCCAAAATGAACAACATACAGAAACTGGAGATACGTGACCCAAAATTGAGGAGCCCCTAAGAACAGTATAAGCAGCTGGCTTCCTTATGCACCCAAACAAACAACAGCCTGTGACCAAAGCAGTTGGTTTGGTGATGTCCAAACCAGAAGATGATATCTATCAAGACAACATGTGAAAGTTAAGCTTATGTGTGAGGCCCCTCCCTCACCCAAATACCGGGCTGCCCAAGCATGTATCACTTATTAAACAGTTACTGAAACACAAAGAGCCTTGAATATCTCCAGTGTCACATTTCAAGACTTACAGAATAATTAGGAAAAATCTGAGCTGGCAAAACTCTTCCTGGCTCACCCTGGCAAGCAGACCATCTTTGTTTTCCAGTAGTGTGTGTTGTCGTCACAGTAACTATGAGGCTCCAAATACAGGCACAGGCCGTCATTTCCTCATGGACTTAGGCTACCACTGAAATAGCATTATGAATGCAGTAATGCCTCTTCCTTTCCTGTTGTGCTGTGGTACCTCAAAGAATCAGGCCCTAAAATGAGTTACTTAAGACATAAGTATATTAAAGAGATATTAAAAAAAATAAAATCCTTTTATCCCTATAACCATATCACCTATGATTCGCATTGTGTGTGTGTGTGTGTGTGTGTGTGTAAAGACCTTATTTTTACAAAGATCTTTTAGATAAACAAGGCAAGTTGGCCGTAATTTGATTGTCTTAGTGATGTCAACAGTCTACTGTTTTTAATCAAATTGTCTTTCGACTTTAAATCTTCAGCAAGTCATATTTTAAAGAATGCATTTGGCCAGCTCTGATGAGTTCATTTCATGGATTTCCTACGCCTTTTCCTTACAAAGACAAGTAGCAGATAATTCATTTCTTCAAAGTAAATTGGGAAGATTGCAGTCACAATTGTTGCAAAAGAAAAGGAAAAAAAAACTGCAAGACTATTTTCAAGGGTGGACCTGTAAGGTCTTTGACCAGTGAAGCAACAATCATGTTCAATCATCTATGTTTTGGTAAAGGAGGTAGGTGACAGAATTGAAGCAAGAAAGCAAAAAGAGAAAAAGCCCTGAACCTTAAGGACTCAAAGTCAGATCACTTGAGATAATTCTTGCATTTGTTTTAAAAATTTTTAGTCTGTCTTTCACAGACCTCAGAAACACATAAATCACCCAATATTATGCACGTTGACACCATTTCCCAAAAAGGAAAAACCACGCCAACCTTCTTTTGACTTTTCAGTGCTGCTGCGGCTTAAGCAAAGCTCTCAGGGACCGGGATACTGGTTAACGTCCTGTTACTTCATTTCTGCTGGGAGTTTCTCAAGTTCTGCAATCAGCTGGTTAGCAGCCAGCTAGAGCTGCTCAATTCATGTTCAACTTTCCTGATTCTAAGTTCTTCCATAACTCCTGCCTTGCCTTTGAAATCAAACTGCCTCAACTATTGCCATAGGGAAAGGGGAATTCTGCCTGTAGCCTTTCCCTTGTCTGATTAGCCAAAAAGAGTAAGAATGACCATTTAAGGAGAATAAGAACACGAACCAATATATTTTCCTGAGGTTCCTATATTTTTGCCCCAAAGCCTTGATAATGTATTCTATAAGGCCAGAAAAAGTCCTTTTTTTTTTCTTTTCTTCCTTCTTTCTTTCTATAGCAAGTTTTTCATTAGAGAATGATAATTCTAAAACCCGTTTTGCCTCACTTATCTCTGAGAAACGTATTCTTTCAATTGGGAAAAATAAAGCAAATGGTCAGGTTGAAGCCATAACTACCCAGCATAACGTTTGTTAGTGCTAAAGCTACTAAGAAACTTCCCTGTTTATAAGACTGTTTCAAATATTTTTCTTAAATTAAATATACAAAATAGTAAGTACCCCATAATATATACACACATCTTTATGATATAACAGGGGTTTTTTTGTTTGCCTTGGAATATACTTTCTTGTCATGTTTAAGAAGAATGAAGAGGATTAAGGACAATGAATTCATTTCCATTAGGTAAGGTTGAAGCTAGTGTGAGATGACCTTTTTTGGTCTTTTCATTTTTATCTGTTACTAGGTTGGTAAAACAAAACAAAACATCTAAGGGAAGAAATAAAGAATGATATATTTAATAGTCTATTTTCTATAGAGGAGGAAGTCTCCATTGCCATACATTACTCAGCGTTGTAGGCTATAAAAAAGAGACACCCAAGCATTACATATAAACACACTTGATCTCCAAGTGCAAATATAGAAACCATAGAACAGCCGATGCTGTGGGTGATTATTTAACCTTTTTCGTAATGATTCTATAAGACAGCAGGCTGCTGAGTGATAAGGGAGGGTTTGAAACATATATTCCATGCTAAATGATTGGCTGGCGTACAAACTGTGTGTGCTTGCAGTACCCAGCAGCAAAGTATGTCCCAAACGAGATTCCACATTTAAACATTATGTTCTTCTGCTTTTCCTATGATCTGTGAACTTGAATTCACAGACTATCTGTATCTAAGAATTTTGTGTACAACAAAGATCAAAATAAACAGAAAACTGCAATTAGTGTGTGATGATAAAGCAATAGTATCTTAAATTTACTGAAAATTCTACCAGGCAGTTGAGTTTTATTGACTCATTTAATCTTCAAAAGTACTCTGTGAGGAAGACAGTATTATTATTCTCATTTTACAGATGAGGAAACTGAGGCACAGAGAGTAATTTGCCCAGGGTCACAGTGAGCGGAAATCTGAATCCAGGCCATCTGACTTGTCTATGCTGTAGGCCTTTCTTGCCTCCTCCTTCATAACAATATCCTTGTATTTTCAACTCAGATTTAAGGAAACAAATTTATTGTATTAGCTAATCTTTCTATTGCTATATATGTTAAAAATAATTAATGTATAAACAAATTTATGTTGCAGTCTTTTAGATATCATACTTCTCTCATAAATCTTTCTGCTAAACTAGATCTCAACCTAAGCTTCCCCCTCACTTCCCAAGGTGTTGCTTTCCTAAAACCCATGTGTATGAAAAAATAAAATGAGACAAATAAGTAAAAATGTGGATTTAGCAAGCTCTGTAAAATCCTGTTTCTTAGGGCATGTTTTATGAAAAAATGTTCATTTTCCAAAAAAGAAAAACACAGTCAGCATTATTTTAGAATGTGCATTTTGCCACCAATTTTCACTTCTAAAAAATAAATTAAAAATATAACTATAGAAAAACCACTGCTAAATGAATATATTGGATATTTCACAAATTTCATTGTGCAATTCCCATAATGATTCTTGCTAAACACTTTTAGAAGGGTAATTTTAATCTCCTTGGCTATCTTAAAATATAAAGAAAATACCTTTCTTTCAGTAAATCCAAAAAAATTGCTTCAAAATCGTAATTCGTGTTTTATCTCACACAGTAAGGCAACAGTTTTCAGTGATTAAAAATAAATCTGAAAAATATCTCTATTTTTAAATATCTAGGGAAAAAAGAAAAAAAAAGATCATAACACATATTTAAATATTTTAATGTTCCGGGACAGATTGTAGTCCATGATGACCCACAGATAGAAGGAGCCATGATTTAAATGAATAGTATAAAAGGTAATTATAAATTTAATCTGGTACTAAAAGATGATAAAAGTGATATGATTTATGGTATTTAGGCAGGTGGATGCAGACACAGGAAAAGCAGGTATATAGCATATATACAATCTTTTTTTTTTTTTTAAAGATTTTATTTATTTGTTTGAGAGAGAGAGAGAGAAGGCACCAGAGAGGGGAGGGTCAGAGGGAGAAGCAGACTCCCTGCCAAGTGGGGATCCCGACTGGGCACTTGATCCTGGGACTCCAGGATCATGACCTGAGCTGAAGGAAAGCGTTTAACCAACTGAGCGACCCAGGTGACCCTACAGTCTTTAAATACAATTCTTTCTAGTTTGTTCTCAAGGTCATCATCTCCACAATCAGGTACATGAGCATAGTTAGAATTACTTGTAACTTCTCTATGCATGATAAAAGTATGAAGACTTGCCTTGATAACTTTTAAGATAAAAAGTTATTAACTACATTTAACAGTTGCTTTTCTTGATTTTATATCTATTTATACTTTCTCTTGTACTCATCATCAGAAAAGTAGAGCCTAAAGGGTTAATAGAACATCCACAATGTGCATGGGGATAAAAAGCTCTAAAACCAAGTGGTGCTTAGGACAGTGCTTCATTAAACTGTTCTGAATTTAAAGACACAAACCTTACCCCAAAGTACCTTAATCCTAATAAAGCACCAAACTGTCTAAAAAGGAATCACTTCGAAAAGGTAAGGTCAGGTAATCATTGTGAAAGTAGTAGATACTTATCTGGGCTTTAAAGAGTGGACAAGGGTCTCTATAAGAAAGGGGAGGAAAGGTATTCCAGCCAGGGGGAATGAAACAGGCAGAGGTGTAGCACTGAAATGCATACTGTGCATGTGTTTGGAGAATGGCCCAAATTCTGAAACATCTGAAGCAGAAGGACACTTGTTGTTGAGTAGTGGGAGCCGAAACTGGAAAATTTAAGTACGTGCCAGATGATGGAAGGTTTTCAAAATACCCAGCCTAGGTGTTTGTCACCAACAGAAGCCCCAGAAGATAACTGAAGAGTAAGAGAAATTGGCAGAACACTGTTTTAGAACAATTAACCCCATGGTCATGAGCTAGATGATTTGGATGGCAGTGAGAGGTGGTAGGGAGCAGCACTGTTACAATCCAGACAGAGGGTGAAGGGAAGGGGCCTTAATGTGGAGGGAGATATGGTGGTGGGCTCTAACAACCCTTATGGTGAAGGGGACAGAGTAGATTGCAAAATAACACAGACATGTGAACTTGAACAAACAAGAGAACAGAATCCGCATGGATCATGGAGGGTTTGACTGTACATGTATCGGAGGGAAGCACATGGTCTAACCTGAGCTATTTTTGATCTTCAGGGATGAATTTACAGCCACGAAGACAATGCTATTCAGAAATCAGTTCATCAGGAAACATGGCTTTCACCCAGGGCCAAATGCTATACTCAGTTATCTACACACTGTTCCACTGACTCCCAAAGAAATTACATGCCGAGAGCTAATGGCAGACTTTGGCTTTATACATACGTTTGTAAGCCAACAATGTGACCCTTCCTGAGATAAAAACAAAAATGGAAAGCATTTAGTCCTGACTTTTCAAAACTTTTTCAAGACAAAGATACTTCATCTCCGCTAAAGTACCAGGAGTTTCATTCTCTAATACCAAGGTTACCAAAGTGCACTTTGCACTATACTTGTATACATTCATTATATATGATTAGCTTCATTTACTTCATAAACTAGTCATGCAATCAGAATCAGGAAGCACTGTACATACTGAAGTGCATGTACTATTTCCATTTCCTGCACATTCAATATATAAGCTTTAATTAATTTTTCTGAAAATAGAAACATTTACTGAAAGGGTTGATACATTCTTAATTGTCAATGAATCACCTGTTCAAAACCGGTCTTGGGTAAATTCTTTCTTTAAGTTGACAAAATAGACTCAAATAATTCCTTTTAAAATGTACATCTGTATTTTCTCATATATCATCCTTAGATTAGAGTATTCATTCAAATTATCATGTTCACTTAAAGGAATAAACTTACGCAAATCCAGCCCAACTATAGACACCAGGTATCAGTAAACATATCCTAAAATTCAGCCACAGCTTTTGTCAGAATCAATGTGAAATCAATCACTCTAAGCAATTCTGATAAAATTGCATGGCAATTCATGGAAGGGGAGATAACATACCAACAGAGAAAAGGAGGATTTCCTTCACACTATCATAAACATGCTCCTATACACACATATATATATATAACTTAAGAAAGAAAGTTTTTTCTAGAAGATTCTATTTCAGTTTTAAAAATCAGAATCAGTTTTATCTATACAGAAGCAATTACTCAGTTTATTTTTTTTCTAGATCACAAAATAGCACTCTCCCGGGTAGTTTCTATTCAACAACTGCAAAAGTAGTGATTTACTAGCAGTCGTATTTTGTGCCCAGTCAGAAACACTGGGGGTGACTATAATGTAACCAGGTCAGATCCAGCACAAGGTGTACCAGTGTAATCAGAGAATCCAGCAAAGGGAGAAGCAGATAGCAGCAAATCTTAAGCACAGCAACACACACACCATGCAGGACTTTGCTCTCATTTACCACACAAGCTGCTCAGCTAGTTTCAGTAAATGAATGTTATTTTGCTCCTAGGAAAAATCTTTCTTCCATTGTTTAGCCACCTTAATTGTGACAGGAGCTCTGAAGTTGTCCTTTGCCACATTGCTGTTACCTGCCCGAGAACATTAACTTGGCAGAAATATTTTGATGGCTATGAAAACATCATAACAACCTTTGAGCTTAAAAAGGAATTGGTGTAATTCTGAAAGAGATGATGTTACTGATTCCTTCACAATAATCCGCGATCATTATGATAATTCCTTAAATGTGTTATCACATAGTGGAAACAGTAAGAATCAAAGAAATCTGACAACACAGACTCTGAGAAAACACTCCTCTTACAGAAGCAGAAATTTCTAAAGAGACTAAATAGCTATTTATTTTGGGCTTACCTGACGGCAGCTTGTTTAATCAAGGGTATGTCCTTTATGGAGGTAGTTTATCCTTTGAAGAACCCAGTGGCTTGTCCCACAGCCCCAGAGAGACTGGAGTCTTGGAAAACTATCCAGCCCAAAAGAATACAGAGGAAAAAGCTTTTCCCACTTTCTTTCCTAGGACTAGCCAACAGCTGAAGTCATGCAGGAAACTGAGTAGAGGGAAGGGAAAAAGCAGCTTCTTCTCCCTGAAATCCCGATCAGCAGAAATTGGAGGCTGTTGCCTATCTCCCACCCAGACTTTTGTTTAAAAGTTTTTTCAACTGTTGCTAGGTGTTGTTGGGTTCTGAGATGAGGTTTCTCGTCTTCTGCTCCCTTCACAACACTGTCGGAGCAAGGACTTTGTTGAGGAGCTGAGCTCGCGCATGCTATATTTAACCAGTGTTCTCAGCAAGTCAAGCCTGTCAACAGCTGAGAAGTTGGGAGACGGCTTTACTCAGTTCCTCGGCAGCTGGGTTATCAGTGGATATAGCTCTGCTCACCCTGTTAAAGATTGCAGGGAAACCGGCAGATCCTTTTAAGGACACAGAGGTAATTATTACTCAAAGCTCTTAAATACAGATTGTGATTTGGGGCTTTAAATCTGAGGAAGAAATAGCAGTTGTCTCGAGCAGAGCAATGTACCAATGCAATATTTTTCTCAAGCAGGCACTCTCAGATAGACGTTCTTAAATTTAAAACAGCCTTTTAAAAATGTGCCATAGTTGTTGGGGAAATTCACAGACAGAGATCATTCCAGACGCTTTTTTACATCGGTGTGTTATTTTCATAGCCAGATGACTTACCTTGTTCTATCAGACTTGATCAGCTTGTATACCTAAATGTTATTAAAATAAAGTTAACATAAAGGAATGTCTGTAATAGTATGTTTTTGAATGGAGGAGGGTTAAGGAGGAAAATCTTAGCATTCTCACTCAGGTCATTCATTCAAAGTAAGAAGTGAAGAACACTCCAGGAAAACCAGGACTTGAAACAACTCTTGTCGACAGCCTCACCTCATCAGTAACCCTCCAGGCTCCAAAACCGGAGGAGGGTCGCTTCTGCCCTGAACTCTCACATGAAGACTGTCTCAAGATATTTTATCGGCTTTATTTTATATCAGAAAATAGGATAAATATGCCAAGATCAAGACTTATGGGGGGAAAATGTTTTCTACTAGTTTTAGGGACTATCTTATTATATATGTGAAATTAAGAGTAAGAGGAACAAAGAGAGATCCCTCTAGGTAAAGTAGGAAAGGACACACACAAACACACACACACACACACACACACCATTATTAGTTAACCCACTAGAATATTGCCCTGATAAAAATGTCACCAACACCATTATAAATGTTGACCCCCCCTACCCAAGATCAATCTATCAGCCTAAGGATATACTTTTTTTGACATGCAAACTGAAGTTAGACCAAGCAGAGTATGCCTGGGGGGCTCAGTCAGTTAAGTGTATGCCTTTGGTTCAGGTCATCATCCCAGGGTTCTGGGATCAAGTCCAGCATCGGGCTCCTTGCTCAGCAAAGACCCTGCTTCTCCCTCTGCCTGCTATGCCTGTCACTCCCCTTGCTTGTACTCTCTCTCTCTGCCAAATAAAAAAAATAATAAAATCTTGAAACTAAAGCAAAACAACCAAAAAAAAAAAAAAGCATTGCATATTTGTGAGAAGTATCTTATGTACTAGATAACTCTAATGTCTCTCTGGGAAGGACTGCCACTTTTCACAAGAGGGTGTGTGTGTGTGTCCTTTTTAAAGAAATGACCCTCACCTTCAAGACTGGCCGACACTCCCTCCCAATACACATACCTCGACCCATTAGAAAACATCTCAGTTCTTCCCATCCTATCACCTAACAGCTTTCATCCTTGTAATTTATCCCTGTAATTTATTTACTACTATCCACATATAAAATTACATTTGTTCAGATTCTTAGTCTTCCTGGGTCTGGGCCAGCTGTGATTTTTAGAAAAGACTTCTATTAAGATAAAAGTGTCCTTATGTGAAATTAATGGACTCATCTAGAACACTAATGGATCTTTTAGAAACTATCTATTCACAGTCCCTAAAAAGTGGGTTCTGATAGGAAGTGGAAGTATGTGACTGGGCTAGGCCATTGTTTAGAAACACCAGGAGAATATTTTAAATATTACGAAGAGCTGGGTAAGGAGAAATTATTGTTTGGAAAATGCACATACCCCACACAACATATCCCGCATGTAATAGCGCCGAGTTGAGAACCATTTCACTAAAGAGGACTCCAGGAAGGTATCTTTTCACTCCTACTGAAAGTTCACTTTATAGATGTCTCCAATCCAAAATGAAACAGAGAAGATTGTACCCCAAGTCAAGATAACTAAGGGGAAATAACCCACTTTGTCTTTATGGACCTAGATAATTCCCTCAGGAGCAGGATAGTTATTTCTCCTCTAACTATCCAGACAATTAGAGTTCTCAGTGTGGGTTTTTTTTCTTTTTCTTTAATGAAAACCTAGTCCTCTCACCATTGTTTTCTCTAACACTTGGATTAGCGGTCCATTGTTACTATTAATTTATTTTAATCAATGTGATGACAAGCAACAGCACACAGTATTTTATATAATTAGATACTGTTGCTACCTTCAAATTATGTTCTTTAGTTATACTTAGCATATGTGCTAGCCTAACTCAGTATCCCACAATTAGTCTCTCTCTCTCTCTCTCTCTCAATCTCTCACACACACACACAAACACACACACACACACACACACACACACACACACACACACATATGCATTCTCTATCCCTCTTTATAAAGTGAATTTATTTTGAAAGCCTTCCCCCGGGAATGATTATTCAGACAAAAGAATTTCCTACATAATCCACAGTGGAAGTAGTGTCATTAAGAGGTATTAGAAATTTGTGTTTTGTATACAGTCAAAAAGGCACTGATTTTTCAACATATTTTGTTAATATATTACTGTTCAGCTGGATCCTTTTCCCAAAGTCTTAAGTGTGAGCATTCTGAGAACATCTGATAAACTTAAAACTAAAGATGAATTTCCCTACTTCAAGAATGAGTCATGACGAAACTTTTTAATAAGAATATAGGTTAATAATATCAATGAGGAAAAAGCAAATGAATTAAGTAAGAGTGTTGGCACATTATCTCTACATCCATTTCTAAAACACAAATTTTGCCATGTCGTTCATTTAAAGAAGCACAGGGATTTTTTTTAAGTAAAAAATTAATCAGTTTGTCATTTGCTTCAAAATGAAGTCCAGGGGTGAGGGGTCACGAGAGGAGTCTCCAAACAACAAACATCTCTGTTATTGTTTATAGCTTGGATCTGAGACTTGGATATAAGCTCCTGGGTAGTAGAAAATGTTTTCTGTTTGTTCCTTACTGAGTAATCAAGCACCACAGCAAGTGTTCAATAAATAGGAATGATTAAATGAGCAAATGAACAATATAAAGATGAAAAAATTTTTAGAGCATATTATTCAAAACTTACAGAAAATGTTTCTAGGCTTTCTGGACAGAGTTATATCATTATTACTTATTTATTAAGAGTTATAGAAAGAAATTCATAGATTGCAAATCAGTTATTTTGAATTTTTTCAAATTGCAAAGGAAAGTTAATAGATTTTAGGATAATAATAAAAATACTTATGTAACACTTACTATGTGTCAAGCACATTTCTAAGGCTTAATACATATTCTCACAATAACCCAATGAGACAGGTATTATTATTATCCCCCATTTTACAGGCAAGAAAACTGAGGTATAGAGATCTTAAGTAACTTGATCAGGTTACATGCTAATAAGTAGCAGAAGAGAGTCTGGTTCCAAAAATTTGTGTTTCTAACCACATAACTGCCTCCTTACACTTAATAGTCTCAGTATCCTGTTCTTGGCAATCACTGAAAGTCAAAAAATATAGACTTTGCTATACCTGAATAAATATGCTTCTGACCAAAAAAAAAACACATTTAAAATTCTATAGCTCTCAAGCAAATAGAAAAAAAAATAACATAACTACATGATCAGCATAGTAAAATAAAAGCTCATTGGAACTGAAGTCCTGTTGAATACCAGAGAAGAGAAAATTGGACTGGAAAGAAGATAATTGCTTTGAGGAAAAAAAAAAGTGTCTATTTTTAAGCAAAGGATATGAGCTGTTCAGTATTCTCTCTAAAACAAACAATGCATGATGTTCTATGATGAATGAGTTCAGTGCCTAATGAAATTCTAAAATTACATTCTAAAAATATAATTTTGGCCTATGATTTGATAAGCAATTTTTAAATGTTTATGAGCTATGCATTCACAACCAAAACTTCTCAAAGATGTAGCCAACAACAAGAAAAAACATCAGACAATACAGGGGGGTGGCAGGAGAAATCAGTATACATTAATTAGTGTTTTGATATCAGAATGATGTGTTACACTTGCTATAGTCAGATTTTACAATTTAAAAACACTTGAATTTTTTATTAATCTACATATACCTCTTACAAAACTTTAAAATAAATAGTGCTAATACTTTGTAATATCTATACACATTCATAATGAAATAAGTACTTTGGCTTGTTCACTTAATAAAACACACATTATATCATTTATATATTTGTTCATAAAATATTCAATTAAATTATTTATTTTCCCAACAGCTTCAGAGAAAAGAGAACCAAGGATAGGTTTTTAGAAAGTTGTAAGATAATGATATTTCCATTTACTTGAGCAAAGTAAGCATTTACATGCTTGTATTAGACATTAAAATCCCCAATTCCCTGCCCTGCTTGAAACTGGGTGAACAGAACTTAACTCTGAAAGAAAGGTAAAAGGTCATATCCTGTTAAGATTACAAGCATCCTACTTTGCAATAGAGTCAACTAACATTCTCTTGAGTATATTTCTTTCTTCCTTTCCTATTCCAGAGTCATCCTCCACTCTGGTTCGATGCTCTAATTCTTAGCTGTAATGGATGACTCAACAATTTTCTGTGAGGGGACGGGACATTTACTCTCCAAGAAACAGACACAGAATTGGGAAACCAGTGATTGGGCATAGAATTATGAAAAATAAAGCACGTTTCCCCATGGAGCTTATGGGTTTGTATGTGTACACTATATAGATAATTACAATTAACTGAAAAACAAGATGCCTTGGAAGCACATTGGTTGAGACCTCTGATTCTGGAGTCAGGCAAAGCTAGTTTGAATTCAGACTCCCATTCCTCATTACCTATGGGAATTTAGCAAATTACTTTATTTCACCCAAGACTACTTTACCTTTTCTGTAAGATTAATAAAATAGTTTAAGACTATTTATAATAACCAAACACCATAAACCCTCTCTGAGTGCTTTCTACAATTGAATGGGTATATTGTAGTGTAGTCAAACAATGGCTTGCTATATACAGCAATTAAGAATGAGCAATCTAGGGACGCCTGGGTGGCTCAGTGGGTTAAGCTGCCTTCGGTTCAGGTCATGATCTCAGGGTCCTGGGATCGAGTCCCGCATCGGGCTCTCTGCTCAGCGGGGAGCCTGCTTCCCTCTCTCTCTCTCTGCCTGCCTCTCCGTCTACTTGTGATTTCTCTCTGTCAAATAAATAAATAAAATCTTAAAAAAAAAAGAATGAGCAATCTACAATTGAATGTAACAATATGGATAAATCTCTCAAACAAAATGTTAAATGGAGAAAGCCAGACCCAAAACAGTACACTGACGATTCCATGTACACCAAGTTCAAAAACAAACAAAATAAATTTTTGGTTTTGGAAGTCAGAATGGCAGTTATCCTTAGGAGGTGCAGACACAACTAGAAATTGGCACAAGACAGGTTTCTGTGACATTGGTAATATTCTATTTCTTTTGTTATGCCAATATGATCAATTTGCAATAATTAATCAAGCTGTATACTTGTGATTTTTTTAACGTATACTTGGGTATTTTTTTGTCTGTTATAATTTTATAAAAAGTTTAAAAATTGAGGATAATTTTAAGGTAAGAGTCCCTACCTTCTGAAATATTTGCAGATGAAATAATAGAGTATCTTGGATTTACCTGAAGACAACCCAGTGTCAGGAAAGAGACGTGGACAAGAGAATAATGAAACAAGATTGGCCAAAAGCTGACAGCTATTAAAGCTGAATAGTAGGTGATCATACTATGCTCCCTACTTTCATATAAATTACTTTTATATTATTTCTTCAGAATAGTGCTTACTATGCTAATTATTATTTTAATTGTGAATATGAATGTAACTGTCACCTGAAAGTATCTACACAAACTGAACTCTTTGAATCCAATCAAGTCTTTACATGGAAATCACATGGAATTCCATTGATGTCATGGGATAATCAAGAAGACAATTGGCTTTATAATATTAACACATACTATTAGCAACTGGAAATAAAAGTGAATAAGACAAAAGGTAAGAAAAATAGAAAGGACCCCTGAAGCAAATTAGTCCTAAAATCACTGGGGAAACAGGTTTCATTCGTGCTTTTATCAACAAAACTCATTAACATATTGTTCTGCCTATCTGATAATGAGAGGGGAAAATATCAAGAAACAAAGATGTCTAAGCAGCAAAAGCTGTGGGCCAACAACTAACAAGTGGTTAGTAACAGGAAATGTCATACAGGGGTTCAACCCTCAGGGTGAAAAGTTCAGGGCAAGAAATGCTCAGAAATACTTGAATTTAGTATCCATTTTACATCCATTTTACATCTTATGTACTTAATATTTGTATTCTTTCCTCTTTCATCTGAAAATGGGTACTCATTCACCTCCTGGGAGAGCTGGAACATTATAGTCTGGGACAGGAAAGTGTTTTTGAAATGATGAAATATCTAAAAATGTTTTGTGTTGAAGCTTTCCTTTTGGTGACTTACCTTCAGGGCTCTGAGGTAGATTAACCATATGATGAAATGACTAAGGAAGTTCTTTAAAAAGCCTGGTGTTAAACAAGTATAAAAATGAAAGTAGAAATTAGAAACATTAGGTAGAGTTAGATAGTAAAAAAGTGAATGAAAATTGCAAAGCAGCAATTTTTTAAAAACAAATTGACCTCTTTAAGACAATTACAATTTTCTTGTTTAGTCTTTAGCCATTAAAAATAACATTACAGGGGCACCTAGATGGCTCAGTGGGTTAAGGCCTCTGCCTTCAGCTCAGGTCATGATCCTGGTGTCCTGGGATCGGTCTCTCTGCTCAGCGGAAGCCTGCTTCCCTCTCTCTCTTTCTGCCTACCTCTCTGCCTACTTGTGATCTCTGTCTGTCAGATAAATAAATAAAATCTTTTAAAAAAAATAACATTACAGAAGAATATTAAATTATTTAACAGACTGGAAAGAAATTCACTGAAAGTAAAGTGAAAACAGCAGGTAATAAAATAAATTAATGAATTGATATTATTTCATTGGGGGATAGATACAGTTATGATATAAATACAGGTATTTCCTCAAGATAATGAGAATCCAATCAAGTCTTTACATGGATATGCATATATATTTCTATAGAAATACATACATATATTTGTATATACATATAAATGTATATTTATATATGAAATATATAAGCCATAATGTTTACAATGGTTACCCTCTGTATTTTTTCTCAATTTTTTTAATTGACATTTGTTTTGATAGTAGGAAAATAAGTTTATTTAAAATTATTTTTCACGGGATCCTTGTTCAATATTTTGCTGAGGTAGAGGGGCACCTGGGTGGCTCAGTGGGATAAACTTCTGCCTTTGGCTCAGGTGATGATCTCTGGAATTGAACCCCACATCAGGCTTTCTCTGCTCAGTGGGGAGCCTGCTTCCCACTCTCACTCTCTGCCTGCCTACTTGGGATCTCTCTCTCTCTGTGTCAAATAAATAAATAAATAAAATATTTTAGAAAAATATTTTGCTGAGGTAGAAACATAAAAACTTGTGTTTGGCATGACTTTCCTTTCTGGTGATCATTCAGGATTTCAGTGAATTGACCCCAAATAATGTAATAATTAAGCAAATGAACACGGTTGAATTTTGTCTGGTGTGAGTCTGGCATTCAGTTTCACTTACTGAATTCCTCTTAATATTTGCTTACAAGAAAAAAAAAAGGTCTTCTTTTCATGATTCTTCAAAATGAACTAGCATTGCTTTGCTTTCCATGCTTTTTCTACTTTTTCATCCTTACAACTGTCTTAATTCTTCATAACATTACATCATTGCATTTGCTACTGTAACTTTCTCCTCTGACATTTTCCCTCTGAGCCTTAGACTGTGTTTGGTTCTGCCTGGAAATTCTGCATGGTGCCAGGAGGAACGATCTTCATCGTTAGGGCTTACCTGAGGAAAGTTTCCAGCCATTGTGTTGCTGTTGACTTTAGCGATAGGGGAGAGAGAAATACTTTTGCACTTCCCCAGCAATATCTGGAATATGACATCACTAACTGACTATGTCTTAGAGTAGAAAGAGCCCTGGGAAAAAGGAGACTTTGCTCTGACCTCAATTAGAGAGACAGTTTTTAAAAAATGACTTCATCTCTCTGTGCCTGTTTCTTCAATTGTCAAGTAGAGATGTGGAATTTCATTTATACACCCCACCACTGTTCTGGACCCTCCACCATCACCGTACATAAGACGACAGGGAGGCGACACCACAAGAGTGGGAATGAAGTTGAGAAAAAAGAGAAGACAAGAGCGTTCTGGGGGTCCACGGCATCAATTTTCATTATCTAAAACTATTTTTATTGCTTAAAATTATTTGTGTTACCAAAATGTCTTACTTGTTATAAGCTTTGTTTCTAATCTATACCTCATTTTTATAAGACATAATTTATTGCTTAGATTTTTATACATAATTCTAAACCGTTAAAAACACTGTGAAACATGCAAAAAGAGGAAAGCAGGAGTGTTTATTTTTTTAAAATGCTAATTGAGTTAATTGTAGTCTGGCTAAAGGGGAAAAAAGTTATAGTTCCAAGTTTTGCTCATTTATGCCAACATATAGTATTCTAATCTTCTAGGTCTCTGTGTGCTGAGAAAGTCTACCATCTGTAAGGCAGGTACATTGGAATGTCCATTTGACCAATGCCATTTATCAGAAAATGAATATGCATTATGGAAGTAATGGACATAAGCTGCACACCAAAACTAGAAACCTCCAAACGTTTTGAGATTATAAGTAGATCGATGAGAACGGGAGGGCAGGCTTTAAGGAGGGCTTGGACAGTGAGTGCTGACAGGAGGGTAATTCATCCTAGTGCTGGGTTAGAGCCGCAAACAAGGGGTCTGGTCCTTCTAGAGTTTCCTCAAGAAGGCTTAAGTCATGTTTCCTTTTGTGGGATTAATCAAAATTTGCGATAGAATTTATGTAATAAACAAATGGGTAGCACTTGCTCTGTGCAAAGAACTCTGAAGCAATGGTTCTCAATTGAGACCACTTTTGTCCCCCAGGGGACAGCCTGGAGACACTTTTGATTGTCACAACAAAGAATTCTCCTGGCATCCAGTGGGTAGAGGCCCAGAATGAGGCTAAATATCCTACAATACACAGAACAGGTGCCCCAAACAAAGAATTATCTGGCCACGGTGTCAATGGTGCCAAGGTTGAAAATCTTACATGCACTAGAAGATTAAAAAACAGTAACACAGACAGGAACCACCCTCTAGAGCTCGGAGTCTGGCAATGAAGATAAGGCATATACACAGCAAAATGGACAAAGCAAGAGGAGCTAAAAGAAATATACAGAGAAAAAAAATGACTTGTAGCTTCAGGGATGGGGGAAACTTTGAAAAACAATACCGTAAATATCCGTCTTAACATTCCTAAAGTAATTTAATTTAAAGATGCTATTTATTCTTGTAATTCTTTTTTACATCAATAAAGATAAATTAACCACCAAATACTTATAGAAAACATCCTCTCTGTTCCTGAATTAAGTTTCCTGGGAAGACAAAGCTGACTAAAACAGAGCCACTCTTTTCTGGAATTTAGAGCAGAGTCACACCTCCAATTCCACACTAACATTATCAGAATTCATTCCTTTAAACATGTCATGAGTACCAACTATACCAAACACTGTGTGGCACAACAGATAAGATTTTTGCCTTGTAGAACTGTCATTTGGGAGGTGTCTGTGTGGCTCAGATGGTTGGGCATCTGCCTTTGGCTCAGGTCATGATCTCCAGGTCCTGGGATCCAGCCCCATGTTGGGCTCCCAGCTCAGCGGGGAGCCTGCTTCTCACTCTCCTTCTGCCTCTCTCCCTGCTTGTGATCTCTCTGTCTCTCTTTCTCAAATGAATAAATAAAATCTTTTTGAAAAAATTTTAAAAAGGGGGGCACCTGGGTGGCTCAGTGGGTTAAAGCCTCTGCTTTCAGCTCAGGTCATGATCCCAGAGTCCTGGGATGGAGCCCCGCATCGGGCTCTCTGCTCCGCAGGGAGCCTGCTTCCCCCTCTCTCTCTGCCGCCTATCTGCCTACTTGTGATCTCTCTCTGTCAAATAAATAAATAAAATCTTTAAAAAAAAATTTTTTTTTTAAAAAGAACTGTCATTTGGGGGAGGGGAAAAAAATCAAAGCAACAAATACATGATATCAGTGTGTGACTTCTGTTTTCAAAAATACTGGACCATCTAGTCCAAAAATCCAAAAAGCCTCCTCACTACAAAACACCAGAAATTCCCACTCGAATCTCACAAGCATGGTTTTTGAACTCTAGCTGAGCATGAAAGAAGCTATGGAAAACTCCTAAGGGCCAAAAGCAAAGAGGGAATTAAAACCAGAATAGTGAGTGAAAATTGACAGTGAGGTCCCTAGGGCCTGAGGAGCAGGAGGGCAATTAGTCTCAGAAACCACTAGATTTTAGTGACAAGGTAGGAATAGAAGATGAAGCCTCGGGTCCCAGAGATTAGGATCTGGAACTGAGTCTCCTGAATAAAGCTAGGACTCTTGGAGTTTAAAAAAAAAAAAAAATACAAGCATAGGAAATAAGAAGGAAACTTATCCATCTTGGCCTGGCTCTAGATAAGGGAAAAGATAACCTATGCTAAGAATGCATTACCACAAACCAGGTTTTAGTAGGCTTGATGAGCAAAGGTACATTACTCTTGTCTAAGAATCCCCAATCCAGGATGTTACAATAACCCAGATTGGTAATCCCTTTAGAATAGCTAACAGTTAATCCACAAAGTCCACCCAGCAATGTCTCTTCATAAAGCCCTAGGATTCTACCTAGCAAATAAAGCTTAGTACATAATCTTTGTTTTGGGTTCTGCCTTCTGAGTAACCAGAGCTAAGTTAGGGACTCTTGTAAGAGAAGGCCTGTTTGAGAAGACGCCATTCTAAACAGACCTGAAGGATAAGGCGGATGCAACCTGTAGAGAGGAAGAGTAATCCAGTAGAGGGAATAGCACGTCCAAAGGCACTTATGTGGAGCAGAGTACAGAACCTTCAAGAAACAGAGAAGGTAATGGTAGAGAGAAGTTTGGAAATCTGCAAAGGAGCCCAGTCACACAGAGCAGAGGTCTTAGGCCTGGACCCCATATATACTACGTGTGTTTTGTTATACTAATTGGCAAAGTTGAAAATAAGGAGATATCACATAATAATTTCTGGATCTTCAAAAAATTCAAAAGATCTGTCAGCAGCGGGCTTGCATTCTTACATGGCCACCTGCAGCTGGATTTACCCCCTTGAGACAAGGCCTGTGACCTCCTGTTTGCCACTGTCCCCACCCAGCCTTTTTCATTCATTTATGTTGCTGATTTGGCATCTATTAGAGTTTCAATTATAGCTCCTACTTTGGGACTTCATAGGTTATGGTTTTTTAAAAAGTTGGAATTTATTCTAAGATCTTAAAGTATTTTAAGCAAGGGAATGATATGCTCTGATTTATATAAACTCCATTTGCTATAAAACAAAACAAAACAAAGATTGGCGAGAACCAAGAATGAAAAAGAGGCTACAAATGAGACTATTGCAGGAATCTAGGTGAAAGACCACAGTGGTTTGAAATGGAGTGCTAGCAATGGAAATGGGAGAAGCAAATGGATTTAAAGTGTGCTAGGAATCAGAAAACCCAATGTTTGCCGATAGATTAGATATTAAAGGTGAGAGAGAGAATCAAAATAACTTGTACTATATTATGCAGAATTTGAGCCCTCTATGGTCAACAGCTGTTTCAATGGAGACAACCTCCCACAATGGAAACAACCTCAGTAAATATCTGAGATAATCTGATAATCTCAGATATTTACTGAGAATCTCTAGTACATGGAGAACTTGTGCTGTGAGGGGTACAAATAAAAGAAACTTTGCTGCATTTAAAGAGTTTGAATTCTTTTAGTAGAGGTAAGATTGATGCAAACAAATATACTTGTAAGGTATGTAATTTATTAGACAGCTGTACCTCTTAGAGTAACAATAACAATAGGTAACATTCATTGACAGTATATATCCAGTGCATATATCTCATTTAATACTGCCTAGAGTTAAGTGTAATTGTCATTTCCACTTTATACACAGAAGAATAAAAACTCAGGGAAGTCAGGTAATTAGTATAAGATCATACAGCTTCTAACTGGCAGAACTGACATTAGAGTCCAAGCGGACTAACTCCACTGGCCCTTTGTTTAACGAGTGCCCTAGACTGCTTTTACATACCTTTAGCGGAGCCACAAAGGTACTTGCATGTTGCAACTCAGACATGCAAAGAGTAATGTTGTTCCTCTGACTTGACTGAAAGTGCTCTGAGCTTTCTCACAAGCCTCTTTCAGCTGGTGAAAGGAGGGGGAATTAAAAGACTATTTAAAACTTAGCTCCATTCTGTATTTAAAACTGACTTTTTAGGTAATGTGTTGACCCCTGTAGAAAAGAAATGCAGATTTCTCCACCTTCACCTCCACCATATCCATGAGTACCAGCACATATGCAGGTACATACACATTTCTCCTACCCAAGATGGTGTTGGGAAGTATGGACACAGAACCACTGAAGTGCCCCAGTCTTGGGCTTGTTGTCCAGGCCCATCTGGTTGCTGTTTGTTCTGTTGGTATCCGTGACTAAACTCCTTTGCTGGAATCATCCTTGATCTTGGTCTCTTAGCTGACTAACAACTCAGTAGCATTCCCTAGTCAATGGAGCCCCAGCTCAGCTCTTGGCAGTTCTATAGGGCTCCCCACATCTGTGACATTTCCTATATCCAACCGCCTGGCCCAAAGGCCCATCCCCTGCCTCTGCTTCAGAACTACTCCTATCTCAGCAGGCTCCACGGTTAGGTTGACAGTAAAATTTATAATACAAATCAAGACATTTGTGGGAGTGACAAGAAAGCATACTATTACCACAATGGAACATGCTGTAAATCAGGTCAACCTAGCTGCTTTGTAAGCTCCTCTTCCAGAAATTTCAATAACTCTTGGGTTGTATTTATGCTACATGGGATGGGGGAGAAGTCCAGGAAAGCTAAACTTCGAGGGCTCTCCTAGCCACAATGCAGTCAAATTCAGACTATTGGGACTTATTTAGTCCCATGTTAGTCTCAGCCCACAGGGCAATCTCTTTCAGATGCTAAATGGAAATAGCCTCCCACACAGATACTTAACAAACCTGCTCCTCTTCTGGGAAAGCCCAGAGAGGGAAATGGCTCAAATGCCATAGGGGAAGAGGTATCCTTCTCTTCACTATGGGAAGTTTTCCAGACTTTCCTTTTGCTAAGTTAAATCTAAAGCTGAAGGAGACTGAGAAGAGCAAAACAAAACAAAACAAAACCCCCAAACAAACACCTCTCAACTCCACAAAGCTTTGCTTTCAACGCTATTGTCTTCGTAAAGAAGTCCGGTAGTCTGCCCGCTTATCCTCAATGTCTAAACCTCAAGACTAAGCTTTAAAAGTAAAAGACTACAGGGGCGCCTGGGTGGTGTATTCAGTTAAGCATCTGACTCTTGGTTTTGGCTCAGGTCATGATCTCAGTGTCTAGGGATCGAGCCCCACGTCAGGCTCCACACACTCAGCACCAGTCTGCTTGCTCAAGATTCTCTCTCCCTTTCCTTCTACCCTCCCACTCGTGTTGTCTCTTTCTCTAGAATAAATGAATAAATCTTTGAAAAGAAAAAAAAAATAAGGTAAAAGACTGCAAATTAAAAAATTATTTCAGGGAGGAGGTAGAAATAAAATGCATTGGTTTAATATTTGCAAAATAAAATAACAAACATATAGAAGGCTGTTCATTCTCAGCCATTTCTGCCTACAGGAAAAGAAGTATTTAATGTCATTCAAAATGTAGATTCTTAACACAGTCTTGATAAGATGAATAAACAAATGCCTTTTGTAAGATAGAGTGAGTAGATCTTCAGAGGTCGAAGTTCAGCTGATTTTGGATCTTAGATCCTGTTCTGAATATTCTATGGTTTTGTGATTTGTTATCTCTGAAAGGCCAAAAAGTATCATGTATCAGATTTCCACTTAGAGTTTTGCTTACTCATTTAAGTGTCTCAAAGCTAGACTGCAAGTCTTAATGTTTTAGAGTGGCATTAAATGGTTTTCCAATATTGATCAGGGATTATTGAGAGGTCCCCGAAGTTTCTGATGTTTCACAAGGGCATTATAATGGGTTCATTTTTCTATTTATTTTATTTACTGCCAGGCAGGGGCAACAGTTGCGTCTCGTGCATATTGTTACACTAGTTGATTTTGAATAACCCTAACTTAAAAATGTTCTCTATACCAATGTGCAAGTTTCCAAATATGAGTGGAAAATTACAAAAACGCTGAGTAATCAGGCTTATGGAAGGACCAAACAAGAAAAGGCCAGGTGGAGTTTCTCTGAAAAGGTTCTATAATGCCTTTATGATTAATAAACCTAAGGAAAACATCTGAAGCTTCTTTGAAATGTTAAGAATGAACTATTGGAGAACAACTGTGCTTCAAAGAGTAGTAAAATATGTGAGGCAGTATCTCACTAGAGGGAAAAAGGAATCCTATACTCCCAATAAATTATGTAGAACGGAGTAGAGGATTGAGTCTGACAAAGTTTAGAAGAGTTTCTGTTAACTTGTCAACTGCAACTAACCTCTTCCAACCCTAAACCCCTGGATTTCCAAGGTAAATTCTTAGGAATTGGCACAACTAAATATTCTCAGAAATGTAACTCCATATTGCATAACCAGAATAGATGGAGCTTAACAAAAGGAAACTATATGGAAATCTGGGTAGTTCTGTAAAATTTCTTCAGGTGCTTCATGTGAATGGAAGAGGGCTTACAAAGCCAACTAAAGAAAGAGACAGTCTGCTTTATAAATTATAACCTTATCAATACACACTCACTGAGTATCAGCAGCAAGTCTTGCTCCTAGAAATAAAAACTTATGTTTGTTCCTTTAAGATAATTTCATCTAATCAATGTGATAGATATACAATTAGAATACACACAATTCTAATTAGAGCAACATGAAATAGGATTAGGACAAAGAATCCTAAATATTTTCCTCTAATGCAAGACCTTATAAGGAAAAGAAACTTTTTTGGAAGAGTCTGAGCAAATCAGAAATACAGATAAACAAAGAGTACCCTGCATCCATGAGGTGGAGATTAGCCAGTTCTCAAATATTCATGATTATAAGGATAGAAATTGTGTGGGTGATTGAATACATTACTGAAAAATTGAGACACTGAAGTACACAAATGTACAAAAATATGAGAGAGAGTAGGAGTAGTTCTAGTTAACTGTATGGTTGAGTAAGTGGTGAAATCCAGGCCTTTGTCTTTAACTTTGTGACTCAAATTCAGTGAAAGATACCAAATAGGTTGGCAAGTTCATGTCCTTTCTCTTTCTGTGATTAGTGAGATTTACAAAAAACTGAATCAAGCCTAAAGTACCCAAATCTGACCATGCTGATTGTCCACCAAAAAACCCCATTCTTCCTTTTCCTACAATAACTGTATTAGAGCTTGGAACTGGTTATCTGGCTAGCTGGTATTTCCCAAACTCCCTTGCTGATAGATATCACCTCCCGACTAAGCTCTCTCCATGTGAGCAAGAACATGGCGTGCCACTTCAAAGACAATGGACATACATTCCGCCCCCCTCTTCCCCTTCTGGAACCTAGCCATGGCACATTGTAGTTTGACCTCATAAACAAAGACATTACAGTTGTGGATCATGGAGCAACAAGATAAAAGAAACCTGAATCTCTGAATCTGAGTCCCATAAATCTGTCCCACTGAACTCTGGACTGTTATGTGAGAAAGAAACTTCTCTAGTCTTTAAACTACTGTATTTTGGGTTCTTTCTTTTATAGCCACTTAGCCTTACACAGACTGTTTCAGAAGAGAAAGTATATTATGAAGGGAAAGGTATAGTATTAAATGACAATATATTCTAATAGGAGGTACATTGAACTTTTTCCCATAGCTATCTTTTGCTGAACGCTGGACTAACATTATACCAGTGTGGAAGCCATATTGGTGCCCATCCCATATTCCCTGGCTTTTCAGCGTGCGCTGGTGAAATTCCCACTGCTGGTACCTGCATCCCTGTGCCTCCGTGCTCTTCTTCCAGCCCTGTGCAGGTGCAGACTAAGTGCTAAGGAATTAATATCCTCAGGAGCAGCCCTCAACCCATGACCTCCCAGGAGTTGGTATACTAATACGCTACTTCCCTCTCCCTATTGGGTGGGATAATTCTGAGATGTGTGCTTTTGCATCAGTTTTCCAGAGCTCCTCTATAGAGTGAAATTCCAGGTACCCTTTGTGGTAGCTGGCTTACCCATGAACTTCCTTCTGGTTGCCTTCTGGTTACTCAATCACTTCCTCCACTTCCCTATCATATTCTCTGAACTTCCCAAATAAACTAATTTCACTCAAATCATTGCCTTGGAGTCTGCTTCTGGGAGAACACAAATTAAGATAGCCAGTTTCTTCATGCTCACAGTCTCAGACAAAACCATTCTCCAGCCATAGTCTTTATTATTAGATAGTATTATATTATTTTTATGGATGAAGTAATTGAATTTGTGTGAGTTAATTAATTTAACCAAGATTAGTGTCAGAACTAGAATTGGTTGGAACCCAGGACTCACATAAAAGTCTTTGCACCTTCCAATATACTAGACTCTACCAGAAGTGGAAGTTTTCTAATTGTCTATTGATGCAAATTTCAGTAGATGATAATGTTGGAAGTTTTATGATTGGATGATATATTTCAGAGAAACCAAACAAAATAGATTCTACATTAGTCTACAATATTTTGTGTTAAGTAAAAACACTTCTGATAACACTTTTTGTTAAATAAGACATAATTTTTTAGCCTGAATAGGAAAAAAAAGGAGTTTTCAATTACTTGCTAACACACATTTATTTAGCTCTTTTGAAATTAGTCAAACCCTCACCAGAGCTACTTCACTTGAATAAATCTGCTTCTTAAAATGGTCTGCATAGATAGACTCTTTCATTTAGGAACCCAGTTCTACTTACTTCCCTATCCAGACTTGCATAGAGGAAAGGTTAGTAGATGAATACACATGAAGACATAAATAATTCATAAGGCTGGGGGCTCAGGAATTTTTGTATTTGAACAATTAATCAATCTACGGAATTAATAGAATTTTGGTGTAGAATTTCAGAAGTCAATCAACAAGTAAAATTTAGAGATATTTGATGAGACAAAGTAACCCTTCCTGTATTTTTTCCTAATCCAAGTATCATAAGACTAGTTCTACATGAAGCAGGCATTTAAAGACAATAATCAAAATCTGAGGAAATAACAGTTTCTTTACCCTGTATTGTATTAACAATTTAACCTGCGCATTCTTTTTTGTTGTTTGTTTGTTTTTTATTTTGTTATGTTAGTCACCATACACTACATGATTAGTTTTTGATGTAGAGTTCCATGATTCATTGTTTGCTTATAACACCCAATGTTCTATGCAATCAGTGCCCTCCTTAATACCCATCACTGGGCTCACCCATGCCCCCACCTCTCCCCTTCTAAAACTTTGTTTGTTTCCCAGAGTCCATAGTCTCTTATGGTTCCTCTCCCTCTCTGATTTCTCCCCCTTCATTTTTCCCTTCTCCTAATGTCCTCAATGCTATTTCTTGTGTTCCACAAATAAGTGAACCTGTACATTCTTTTAGATTTTAAGTTAATATTCTTCCAGGAAAAACCCTGTACAGTTGTCATCCACAGGCAATACATCAGATTACTAAATGCTGTATATTAGCATGGAAGTATTACAAGAGCTTAAAGAAAAAAGAAGTTGTTTACTCTTCACCACCACTAGATATAATCTAAACATTACATTCCTGAAAGGATATGCAGTATCACTTACATTCTGTCTAGGCAACTGCATTTCTCTCCTGGTCTTAGCTGAACTGCGCAACATGAGCATAAACTTTGGTTATTTGAGGTAAACAAACCCTGTGGTCAACGCCTGCTTCAGCTGAAGCTAATGTCAACATGGATGGGCATGGAGGAGAATACTAAAAGTCCAAAAACACTGATTATCTTCAGAAAATGAAATGAGTCAGTTCCTACCCATATTGATGTCAGATTTTTATAGAGAACATGACATCACATAAAGTCTGAAGAAGAATGGAAGCCAGAATAAACAGAGCTATGCATCAAAAAGTCTTAAGTCTCACAGCAGACACAGTTTAGCTAATGTAGTTGGATTCACAGAATTTTTATCCAGACAGACTATGACAATAAAACAGAAATATGCACATTGGAACATACTTATCTACCTCATAAAAGTGTACAAAATTTTATATACAAATGTAAATAAAAGGACTTTGCCAGTCTCCAGAAATGTACATGCTTTTAATGTGCCCAATGACTCACACATGAGATTGTATCAAGTTTAATTAAGTAATGAAATGTAAAACACATATATGTACCAAATGTATTTCATCTTAAAAATATTTTTGCCTACTTAAAAAAATACTTCCAATATTCTACAGCATTCTCTAGATTTTAAGCTCTCAAGACTTAAAATATTGGCTAATTGTTAAACATTATTTCATCAAGTGCCAGTAATGGGATAGTGGTGCTGTGATTATTATTGCTTTTGGTTTTTTTTTAACTTCACATTTATTGGTGATACAAACCAGTATTTACAGGTGGGCTCACATGATCTCTTGGGTTTGCTTTACAATGCTTCAAATATTTGAGGGGAAAACAAAAGGTTGGAGGGTATAGATGAAACAATATAAAATGTTGAAAACTATTGAGTTGGAAAAGGAGTATAAATGGGCTCATTATATTTTTTCTATTCTCTTATATATGTTTTAAATTTCCATAATGAAAACATAAAACAAGAAAAATATTGAGAACTGCAGTCTCTATTTAAAAGAGAAAATTAGGAGCAGTAACAGTGAGATACATCAGTTCTTATCAATAAAGACGATATAATTTTTATTTTATGTTTTACAATGACCATATTAGGAACTTTCTGTGATAATACTAATTTAGCATGCATCTGAAAGGCTTTAATTACATATAGGAACTGCACATTTTTCTTAAATATGTTCAAAAGCTATCTTAAATATTTATAAAAAGTCAGTTTCAGGACTAAAAACACGATCTTTTTAGAAAAGTAGAATAATCTCATACTCATCATTTTCCAGAAGGGGCTTGCAAAGTTAGAAAGCCTCTGGGGTGAAAAGGACTCTCCAGAGAAATCCCAGAGGTGCACCTTAACAATGCAGTAACCCTGTTTGCAGTTCCTCTTTGCACAAAAGTTCTGGACACTTTTCTGACAGAAGATTTTTAGGCACTATTTTTTATACATATGTTCAAGCCAGATGGTCAGTAATATATATCTTAATTACTAAATCATATCTCTTTTGTTTGCAGTAAGCAAGAGAAATGAAAGTTACGTATTCATGGCAGGTAAGTAAAAAAATTATGTCAGTTTAGATAGTTTTAATAATTAATAACACTATTATTAAAATTATTATTGTAGTTCTACATTAAACCTCATTTACATCTAAAGAAAAACGTTCTTAAAACCAATACAGTTGTTTTTCAACAAAATCATTTGCTTCAGCCATCATACGCTACTCCAAATGCATTGTTCTTACATTGATGAAGATGGAGCTTGAGTGCCATCTGGTGTCCCTCTCTCTTCATCCTGCAGGATTTTCCTCTGATTTTGGCCTGAGAAAATCCTCCTTGCATTAGTCTGGCACTCCAAATGCCAAATTAAAAGAAGGCATTTTTGCCAGACAGATAAATCATCTACTCAAAGTCTATAGAATCCTGAACCTCATAACACAGTAATATCTATAATTCATATTCATTTTCTTCATACTAGTTCAAATCCTGTGTGTCCAACCAATCCAAATATTCCCAGCCTGAGAAATTCTGCATTTCCTCCACATCCTTCACATTTTGTGATGTCTACCCTGTTACTTATAGCTGCAGTCACAGCGGCCTCTACATCAGTGCTTCTCAATCTTGAGTGCCATTAGAATCACATTAAGAGTTAAAAAAAATAATAATAATGGAGGCCCAAACCCAGTGTGTCTGATTTAATACATCTGGAATGGGGCAACATGTATCAATAAATTTTAAAAGTTCTCCAGGTGATTCCAGTCTGATCCAGGTTATTTTGTAATGGGTTCTCTGTTCTTGAAAGGTGAGGGCTCTTTGTCTCTCATCTCTGAGACAGTACATTGTGTTGGACATACTAAGAACTCAATATATGTGGCAAAGATGAAGCAACTCTAGAGTCTACATGTTTGTTTTAAAATAAGGCAAGACCTGTGTAGTAGTGCAATAGAATTCTAGCTTTTTTCCTCCTTTCTCTGTATATTGATCTCAGAGATTACACTGTGTCTCTATGTGAATATGGACAGGTAGCATTTACCAACATGTACCAGTCTACTTTCTCTTATTTAAAAAAATTTTAAAAAAAAATTTTTTTAATGGGGTTATAGGTCAGCAAAGGGTGGGTTTGAGATGTTTGGGTAGGTTAAGTGGGCATTTTGACAACATGACTTCTCCTTTGGCATGTTTAATTATGATGTTTAATGGACACTTTTGCAGTTTAAGATGACACTTTTAAAATAAAACTCTCTCCTAATGAAAAAAAATAACTTTTTTTTAAAAAGCAAGAAGTGGTCCAACTACAACATCTTAGATTCACAAACTCTGCTGACAGTATGCTGTTATCCCATTCCCCAGAAGACTAACTAGAGGTACAAACAGCTCCTTTTTCAATGAGTTTCATGCAACTCAATTAAATAATTTAGTACACAGATATTTTTTAAGTAAAGAACTATGTTGTGACAAATCTATCTATATACATGTATATATGCTTATGTATACATATATATATAATGCATGCAGAAGTCAAGAGTTAGAAGAATTATTTATAATAGAAAAATATTAGAAATAATCCAATGCTTATTTATAAGAGACTGGTTGAATAACTTATAGTATGGAATGCCATGCAAACATAAAAAAGAAAAGAATAAGAGAGACCTTTATGAATTAACATGGAATGAATTCTACTATATATTGTTAAGTAAATACCATAGTCTATTATATGCTACTTATGTGTAAAAAAGAAAAGAAATACATGTTTTGGGTTTGTTTTTTTTTTTTGGCCAAAAACAAGAAAAGAAGAATAAACAACAAAAAATGAAGCCATTTACATTTAGAGGACAGGCGGGAATGGAATAGAAGAAATAAACATGGAGTAACAATTCTGTGAACATACCATCTTACATAGTTTCAACCTCTGAATCATATACATTTTTTAGATAATCAGAAAGTAAATCAAAGGACAGTAAAAAAAATAAACATTAAATTGAACATAAACACAAATGGGCCTAAATGTATCCAATTACAATCAAACAGAAAAAGAATTGATTCAAGTAACTTTCGAACACATTACTATACATCTTTAATGGAATATATTCTATGGACAAAAGAAAAAGAAATATTTACTTAGTATTGTACTCTTAATAGTCATATGTATTAAAATTCTGAAACTATTCTATTGTAGACACTGTAAATAAGTTAACATTGTTACTACGATCCAAAATTTTCACTGTAAAAATATTGTATACATACATAACAAGTATATATACTAAACAAAAGCAAAATTAAACCCTGAATTGTTAAATTTCAGTTGTAATAATTTTTTTAAATACTTTATTTATTTATTTTAACAGGCAGAGATCACAAGTAGGCAGAGAGACAGGCAGATGGAGAGGGGGAAGCAGGCTCCCTGCTGAGCAGAGAGCCCAATGTGGGACTCAATCCCAGGACCATGAGATCATGACCTGAGTCGAAAGCAGAGGCTTAACCCACTGAGCCATCCAGGTGTCCCTTATAATATTTTTTAATTAATTTATTTTTTAGAGAGAGACAAAGTGTACACATGTGTGAGCAGTGGGGAGGGGCAGAGGGAGAGGAAGAGAAAGTCACTTAAGCAGCCTCCTTGCCTAGTGTGGAGCCCAAGGCCTGCTGGATCTCAAGATACTGAGATCACAACCTGAGTAGAAATCAAGGGTCTGACACTTAACCTTCAGAGTCACCCAGGTGCCCCGTTAAATTGTAATATTTTAAAAAATAAATTAAAACAAAGCAATCTATAACACATAAAAATAAAATTATTTCCAATTGGAGCTACAATTACACAGAAAAGAACTTTTCCAAGTAACTTTTTAAAGATCTTATTTATTTGACAGAAAGAGCAAGCGAGCAAGAGCAGGGGGAATGGCAGACAGAGGGAGAAGCAGGCTCCCCATTGAGCAGGGACCCCCAATTCAGGGCTTAATCCCAGGACTCTGAGACCATGACCTGAGCTGAATGCAGATATTCATATGATCGCATATCTCTATAGAGATACACCTTAAGGATAAAACAATTGCAAAAAAAATATTTTTTAACCATTTTCAGTAATCATATTGTGCACAATGATGTTATTCTGAAATTATTCTTCAGGATAAAGCAAATGAGTAATTAGGATATGTAATTCTTTGTGTCATTAAGAACCAGTATTCTTGACATGGAAAAAAGGAAATAAAAATGTAAGAAAGTTTTAGTAAAAACCCCATAGTCTTAAAGTTGAATTTGATGTATTATTCAGGATTACTATTTGATGTACTATCCAGCATAATTCATAATTCTTCTTAAAAAGAAATTCCTAGCTGTCTTCACTGAAAAGGCCTACTTGGTAATAAGCATCCCTGGAGCCTAGACTATGTTGATTGAAGTATCATTTCACACTAAAAGAAGAGAAGTGGCTGGTTCCAGGTCTACCGCAGAGAAAACATAAGGTAAGCCTTGAAGATCTTACACCACAAGGCAAGGAAGTGCTCAAAGAATGGTGAAGTCGTGTCTGGATTCAAAGAGGCTTCCAGTAGCTGAATCTGGGGTAATCTGAGCACCAAAGAGATCAAAAACAGTAAAGGATCAAAACATGTCAAATTAAAAATAGAGTCCCTGATGGCACACAAAAGAAATAGAGATAGAAAAGTTCAGGAGGCTGGTGGGAAGAAAAATTCTTCCTGATAGAGGAATGACAGCTAATAATTGTAAAGGAATGAAAGAATTTTCTTAAACTAATCATTTTGTCCTCCCCAGTGTAATAACTGATTTGGGCAAGAAGTATTAATGGATGATAAAACCATTGGTTAAAGGTTAATGAGGAACAATATATTCACCTGGTCTCTAAGTACCCCATAATATGCCTATCAATTTCAAAGAGGAAAATACATCTTCAAATTTGAGCCAGCTGGCAGTCTGCCCTTAACTAATGATTATCTATTTTGTACCACCAAAAGTAAGACAAACTGACTTACTGAGCTTCCTAATGTGAGGCAATAAGTACCCATCAATTATGATTCAACCTCTTCAGAAATATTTAATTTAAACCTAATCAAAAGGAAATCATAAGACAAACTCAGAATGTAAGACAGTTACAATGTCATGGAAAACAAAACAAGGTAGAGGGAATGTTCTAGATTTAAAGAGACATGGCAACAAAATATGGTGTATGAACCTTGATCATATCCAAAAAGCAAGAACAGCTAAAAACTTATTTTGTTTACAGTTGGGGAAATTCTAATATGAGCTGTAAAGTAGATGATATTATGAAAGTATTGTTTTCTTAGATTTGTTAAAATGGTAGAAGAATGTTAGGAAATGCATGCTGATTGTCATGATGCCTTCAACTTATCTTCAGATGGTTCAGCAAAAAAGCATGTGCATACATACATATATAAATTATTCATAGATAAAATAGAAATACTACATATATTTACATACATAATACATTACATATGCAATTTAGAGACATATGTATTCATTATGCTTGTCTTTCAATTCTTCTAAGTTTTTTAATTTTTCAAAACAAAAATCTAGAAGAAAAAAAGAGCTATTTGCTAAGAATGTTGTAAAACTGAAAAATTGTGTAAGGCAAAAAAGAAGTGCACAAATGTCATGACTTTTAAAAGATGGTGACATCATTCTCTGTTGTGGCAATCAGGAAAGAATTCATAGAAGGCAATGCATTTCTAAATGTAAAGATTTGGGGTTAATAATGGCCTTAGAAATTTTCTAACTAAACTTCCTCAGTTTGTATATGAGAAAACTGACACAGAGAGACTCAGTGGCTTGTCCAGATTCAACAAATGTTTAGTACAAAGCTATGGAAGTTAAAGCACACAGTCCATAGTGGTTTCCATTAATCCATTTATTGAGCAACTTCTACTTCTACTTCCCATTTGAGATGGACAAAGAAGGACATGTTAAATAAGGAAATGTATAAAGAACTCAATCATTACAAATTTCAAAATAAAATTTAAAATTGGTTGGGCAAAGGAGAATTTAGAATCGCTGGCTTTGAAAACGGAAGGGTTCATGAAACAAGGCATGTGGACAGCTGCAGAAGCTGGGAATTCCATCAGCTGGCAGCCAGCTAGGAATGGTGACAACTGCAGTCCACACTCGCAAGAACCGCATTCTGCCAACAAGCCAAATGAGCAAGGAAAAGGATTCTCCCCTAGAGACTCCAGATAGGAATACAACCCTAAGGACACCTTGATTTGTAGCTCAGTGATGCTCATAGTGGACATATGATCTACAGACCTGTAAGATAATAAATTTATATTGTTTAAAAAGAAATTGGTGGGGGACACCTGGGTGGCTTGATTGGTTAAACATCCAACTCTTGATTTCAGCTCAGGTCATGATCCCAGGGTCATGAGATCAAGCTTCTCATGGAACCTGCTTAAGATTCTCTCTCCCTCTCCCTCTGCTCCCCACCCCATACCCATTCACATGTGCTCGCTCTCTCTTAAAAAAAAAAAAAAAAAAAAAAATTGGCTGGACAAAAAAGCGAACCAGGGATTTATTAGTTTGTATAACTAGAAAGAGCAGGTATAGAGACTAGTGACAGGCCTCAGATAGCAATGGATTAGAACTCAGATTATGTTTATCATTTCCTTCATATTTTGGCTCTACCTCTCCTTGTATGAGGATCTCAGTGTTTCTCTTTAGAGACAGATTTCCCCACAGAAACTCTAGAACTACTACTCAGTTCAGCAAATTCAGAGAAAAGAGAGGACTTCCCTTGCAGTGTTCATATACATAATCACAGAGAAGATTACTGATTGTCCTAGATTGCATCATGTTTAAAAAAAAAAAAAAAAATCCCTGGCCTGAGGGACAGGGCACCGTATGTGGCCAGATCAGGGTCACATGCAACCCCACCATGCACAGTGCACCACTCCTGCTCGCCCACCCCAGCCCGGCCAACCACATGGAATGAAAGAAGGACAGATTCCCTAAGATGAAGGGTGAAAAGGAATGCCGTGTAGACAAAAACAAGAAGTAATAATACAGTGAGTAAACGACGGGAACAAATTATAAAGGTAAAAATACCACAAACTGTTACAGGAAGTAGGAAAATCTCAATTCTGATAGGGTTCTAGGAGCTAGTGAGAGAAAAGGTCCTTGAGGTTGCATTGTAGAAGTTAGTGAAATAGTGAAATGACAGGCAGAAGAAAGCAGTGCTTAATAGGATAGAAAGTGAAGAGCCATAAGCCTTGAGAGAAAGAAAGATGAAACACAATGACCTAATTTAATCTGGGATGTGGGAAGATTATCAGTCATCAGTGAATGACAGTGTTTCTCAAAGTGTAGTCCTTGGCCCACCAACATCAGAAATCACCTGGGTACTTTGTTAAAAATGCAAAATCCTGGGTCCCACCCAAATTTACTAAACGAGGATCTCTAAAGTTGGGTCACAGGTGAACATCACAGGCATTATTTCTATATTCTAAAAGCTGAGAACAAATAGGGTTGAATTTTGGCAGAAAGAAGTGTTTAACAGGATACATTTCCAAAACGTTTTAGATAATTGAACATCTCCTACTTAATCCCTGATGCGTTTTTGTCTATTACTATCAGAGTGGTGGGCCAATAATTTAGCTGCTCTGAGCCACAGCGACCCAGGATATAAAAAGTAAAATTTGGGCTAATAATTAATCTCCTTTAACATGGTATCATGCTTTTTAAATCCTGTTTCTTGAAGCATTTCTACATCCATTTGCAGTAAAGGATTAATTCAGCAGGCTTGGGTTGTTGCTCAAACATGGCGCATTCCAAAGAAAGCACTGTCCTTTGATGCTCCTGGAAAAAACTTCTGCCTTGGGGTAGCCTGTCTAAGAGTGTTTTTATGTGCCTCCAGCTTTGTGCTATGCTGCAGCAGTTTGGATTTTGCAAGGCTGGATCCCCACATAAAAATACTGATTCCCAACTGACTGATCCCCACCAAAAATACTGGATACCAAGGCTCAAAAGAGTTTCCCTGGTTCACTATTTGCACATGTTGTCACATATCATCGATGGGAGAAAAGGACATCCACCTAGGACTACACTGAGAGGCAACACCTAGAAACTTGTTCTTGGTTCCCCCAGGACGTCAGCCATGTGTATTTTCCCGGTGATGACTTCAGTCTTCATCCTTTTCACTGTAATAAGTCTTAGCCATGAATACAACAGCTTTTCTGAGTTCTGTGAGCCCTTCTAGCAAATCATCAACCCCGAGGTTGGTCTTAGGGACCACTGACACAACATTATACTTTCATATTGTGGCTTCCAATTCAATTAAGCTTAAATATTGTTTAAATAAAACATTTTGTATTAGTTTTTCATTCTGTTGCCCTTTGACCCAATACCTGTTAGAAATTTATCCTAAAGAGTTCATAATGAAATAAGGACAGTCCTATCTCAATTTAAAAGTTTATTATAGTATAGTAGAAAATTGAAAACAACCTAAATTTTTTTTAGAAGATTTTATTTATTTATTTGCCAGAGACAGAGGGAGAGAGAGCGAGCGAGCACAGGCAGACAAAGAGGCAGGCAGAGGCAGAGGGAGAAGCAGGCTCCCTGCTGAGCAAGGAGCCCGATGTGGGACTCGATCCCAGGACCCTGGGATCATGACCTGAGCCGAAGGCAGCTGCTTAACCAACTGAGCCACCCAGGCGTCCCTAAATTTTAAACAATACAGGTATGATTTAATGAACGATAGTTAAGTCCATTTGGTGGAATAGTTATTAAAATGCTAAATTAAAGAACACAACTGTATCCAAACCATGTGTGCATATAGACAAAGATTAAAAGAGAACATCAACAAATATGATTTTTTGTAGTATTCAGACATTTTTAAATGCTTATTATTACTGTAAAAATTGTTTTTTTAATAAGCAACTAATTGTAAGAGCCAAATTATAAATGTAATTCTTTGGTTTATGGTACTAATTCGGTATTTTTAATATAAACTACTAAAAAACCATCTTAACTAAAAAAAAAAAAAAAAGAGCACATATAAACCATCCATTAACTAAAACAGATATTCTATGTTCTATGTGGAATCCAATTTCTAGCACAGGATTAGGAAATAAGAGAGTGGAATCGCTTCTCAGCCTTTTGGCTAAGATCAATAAGAGAGTGGAGCAACGTGTTGTAGAAAGACACTGTATGCTAGGGTCACACCCACGTCGTTGAGCACCAACTTTACTTGCTACAAGCTATGAGGTCATGAGCAGTCACCTTTATCTTGCCAAAACTGAGTTTCTTATTTGTTAAGTGGAAATAATGATAATAAATGCTTTTATGGTTACTGCCACAATAAGTGAGTAAAACACTTAATGCAGTGCCTGCATAAGAAAAAGCTAAATAAATTTTCAGTTTCTGCTCTCTCCCTCAGTTCTACTCTCAAAGATTGCAGATCTTAATTTACATATTTTTAAATGCTCTTCTCCTGTGACACCTACTTTCCATATCATATTCATTATAAAGTAATGTAATCTTATGGCATAAGTAACGATGACCCGATCATTATTTTATCTTAATTTTTTTGGTGACTGGTTTAAGGATTGATAGGTGCACACATTACTTTTTTTTTTTCATTTAACTAAGTCATAAACCCAATTTTCAAAATCAAACAATCTCATCTGAACCTGTTACTAATTTTCAAATCCAAAATAAAGCAATGTTAGCCAACAAATATTTATCAGAGGCCATTAATGAACAAAAACCAACAAAAATAGAAAAATAATGGAATAAAATAATAGTAGAAATCTTACCACAGCCACTGTCACTGCT
The DNA here is from genome assembly GCF_011764305.1 of Mustela putorius furo. Lineage (NCBI taxonomy): Eukaryota > Metazoa > Chordata > Mammalia > Carnivora > Mustelidae > Mustela > Mustela putorius. The sequence continues at coordinate 5,588,471 of NW_025422015.1, read as the reverse complement.
TTCCAAAAGCTTCTGGGCATTGTATTTTGCTAAGGAATTCAAAGATAGAAAATTTTAGAAACTGTTTCTCTATTTTTAAGTGCACAACAGAAAATTGTGTTCAAATTGTCTTTCCTTGGTTAGTTCAAAAGCAAAATAAAATGATAGTGCACAAAGACTTTCATCCAGTTTGCAAAGTTTCATTGTATATCCAGCCTATCTGATATGTTACTTTAATTATGTTTTTGTGTGGGAAGTGTTGTCTCTTACCAAAGCATGCTCTTTATTTGGTCAAACAGGAGCTTCAGAGAAAAACAAGTAAGACAATTTTCATTTTCTTACTGGTGGGAGTCAAATCTGCATTGAAGAAATATTTGTCATGCTTACCACATTTTTGTTACATACTTGTCTCAGAACCAGTGTACAACTTTGAAGGAAGAAGAATGGCTGCTGTGTATAATGTTGGAGAAGTATTCTCTGCCACCCATCTTCTCTCCTACAGTATAATCAGGCCAAACTTTCCAAAATATAACTTTAATTCTGAATCTTGCTCAAAATTTCCTACTCTTCCTTTTTTTTTCTTACTTGACAACCAGGCTGTCCAGCTCACCTTCAGTGATTACTCTCAACAAAAGCACCCAATAACAAAATTAGTCCACCTCTATACTTTTCTCATCCTGATACAACTGGTTAGAATCACTTTTATCTAAATCTTAATCATCTCTCAAGACCCAGTTAAAGCCCTCTATCATTCATAAGACCTTTCCCAGTCTTCATGGTTCACACATTAGCTCTCTCTGAAAGTCCATAACAGCTTTCATCTGAACTTTCCTTTTGGCATTTAATAAAATACTCTCTTGTGCCCTTGCCAAGTCTTTTTTTGATCCACCTTCTACTCCAGTTCCTAGAAAATAGTAACTGTATACCATAAAAACAAAGATGATTATTATAACTGTGACAGATTGTATTATTGATCATAATTATTCACTCCTTCCTTTATGAATAAAATGTTTCCCCTTCATCTCTGACCCCTATGAACTTTGGACTTGGACATCTGACTTGTTTTAGCCAATGGAATATTTGATATGCATCACTTCCAAACAGAATCTAAAGGAATTACAAGATTCTAAAAGTTTCTTAGCTCCTGTGCCCACTACTATCAGAAAAGTATGTTGTGCATAAGGTTTTCCTCTAGTTTAAGTCCCAGAGTAAGGAGGAATATGGAGGAAATTAAGCCTGCAGTCTGGGGAACAATCACAACATCCAACCAGTAGCTGACAATGTGAATGTGAACAAGAAAGAGATATTTATTTTTTGTGATCTGCTGAGAATTTGAGATTGCTTATCACATAACTGATATAATAACTAATATTTTGTAGGTACTATGTTCTATATCCACAATATCTCATCTAACCAACACAATAATCCTATGTGTTAACATAGGAGAAAACAAGGACAAGAGAGGTAGAGTAATTAATACAAAACACAGTGCTGTAAAATTTTAGTATCTGACACATCTAGCTTTGAAGTTAGATTCTGCCACTTATTGAATATAATATTATCGGCATAATATAATCTCACTAGAATTCAGTAGTACATAGAATAGAGAGAGTGCTTAAGTTCTTCTCACTGCACCTCTAAGGGCTGTTGGAAGGATTAAATTAAATAATGTGAATGACTAAATAATTAAATAAAGAAGTATATCTTAAGTTATGTCACCTCTATATTAGACACTTAGATAAAAACTTGGTATGGGTAGTTTAGGAAGCATGTATGAAAAAGTGGGGAAAGTGAGGTGGAGAATGAAAAGATCAATAAAATGTTTAGGTTACTACTTGGGGAATGGGCTCAATCCCACTAAGGTAGGTATAAGTGGAATATGTCTCAGATAGTTAAGTAAGTGCCTGTCTGACCCAACCCTTTCACAAATCACAACAACAAACCTCAGACAAAAACAAAACAAAACAAAAACAAACAACAATAAAAACAAACAAACAAAAACCAAGCAAAAACAGGAAAGTGAAGTCACTGGAAAATGAACCAAAAAAAAGTGAACAAGTGGATTCTGGAAGAATCAAAACTTGGAAGGACCAAAACAGGTGAGTTTCCCATCATTACAGATGTTAGTTACCCTGAGGGCAGGTTGAAGTTAGCACCACACAGTGTGTCTAAAACTCTAGTATAAAGCAGTCTTTCCGGCCTAATAAATCAGACGATGGAATTTAGAACAGCCACAGATCCTGGAAAGTTGGGAAAGTGGGAGCTAAAAAAAGAAGAAAACCAGAAAGTAGGAGCCCTGAATTCTGTTTATAAACTCTGTTACAGTCTCTGAACCACTCATGAATGGGGCAGACTCCAGTACCTCAGCTAAGACAAAAGGAATGAACAAAGATGAGCTTCTGCTTAAGACAAAGTGTTTACAGTTTAAGTCTGACCAATGTTCCACTCAAAAATATAATGAACAATTTTTGGAGAAACATAGAGTCTCACTACATAACATTCTACAATGTCCAAGACACAATAAAAAAATTGCTCAGTTATAAAGAATCAGGGAAGTATGACCCATTTTCAAGAGACAAGACCATTAAGCAAGACGAATTCCAAAATGATAAACATGCTCAAGTTAGCAGACATGAATTTTAAAGCAGATTTTATAATTCTGTCCATTGAAATTAAAAAAACTCTGTATTAATAAAAACATAAAGAATCTCAGCATTAAGAAAAAAACAGAAACTATTAAAAAAAAAAAAAAGAACCAGCAGGAAAACCATGAACTAACAAAAATGCAATTTTGAAAATAAAATTTCATTGGTGTGCTTAATATCATATTGGATATTATAGAAGAAAGAATAAGTGAACTTGAAGATAGGTCAATAGAAATTATCCAGTCTGAATGACAAAGATGTTTTTGTTGTTGTTTTATATTATCAAGTCTTTAAAAACTTTAGAACAATAACAGAAGTCTAACATACATGTATCAGAGTCCCCAGAGGAAAGCATAGAAAGAAAGGGGAAGAAAAAATATTTGAAATACAATCACCAAAATCTTCCAAATATGTGAAAGACAAAAATGTACAGATTCAAGATGCTCAAAAGGAGAAATAAAAGAAAGCCACACCTGGACACATCATAGGCAAACTGCTAAAAAGCAACAATAAAGAGTAAATCTTTAAAGCAGTCAGAGAAAAATGATATATTGCAACTATTTGACTGTGAACTATGAACAGAACTATTTGACTATGAACTGACTTCTCATCAGAAGCTGTAGACAGGGCACGTGGGTGGCTCAGTGGGTTGAAGCCTCTGCCTTCGGCTCGGGTCATGATCCCAGGATCCTGGGATCAAGCCCCACATCAGGCTCTCTGCTGGGAGGGGAGCCTGCTTCCCACTCTCTCTCTGCCTGCCTTTCTGCCTACTTGTGATCTCTCTCTCTCTGTCAAATAAATAGATGGAATCTTTAAAAAAAAAAAAAAGCTATAGACATCAGAAGACAAGTAAAACAATGTTTAAAGTGCTGAAAGAAAAAAATACACTGTCAATTCATTATTTTGTTTCAATGAAAATGTCTTTCAAGTATAAAGTTAAAAATAATATATACTTTTATGCAACAGAAAACAAAAAAACTATAAAAAATGTAAAAAAAAATTCTGTGGGCTGAAAAAATTGAAACCAAGTAGAAACTTAAATCTTCACAAAGATATAAAGAGCTTTAGAAATTATTACAATGGATAGATATAAAAGACCATTATTGTTCTTTTAAAAACTATGACTATTTAAAGCAATATGATATTGTCTTATGCAGTTTATAATATATGTTGATGTAAACCATATGACATCTATAGCATAAGGGATGGAAAAGGAGGTAGTTAATTGATCTATAGAATTGTATGGTATGGTTTTTACACTTTTATGTCAAGCAGCCATATATATTTTTTATATATTATATGTTATATATATACATATATATACATATATATATAATGCGAAGAGGTCTAGCTAAAAAAATCAATAGATAAAATTTTTTAAAAGATTCAAATAATCAAAAAGAAGGTAGACAAGGAAGAACAGAGGAATAATAGAGGACACAAACAAAAAATAAACAATAAAATAGCAACTCTAAGTCCAAACACATCAATAATTACATTAAATGGTAATGAACTATTGGGGTGCCTGGGTGGCTCAGTCAGTTAAGTGTCTGACTTGTGAGCTTTGTTCAGGTGTTGATCTCAGGGTTGTGACTTAAAGCCCCTCGTTGAGCTCCATACTGGGCATGAGCCTACTTTTAAAAAAATGTTAATGAACTAAATATTCCAATTAAGAGGCACAGACTGGGGCGCCAGGGTGGCTCAATGGGTTAAGCCTCTGCCTTCAGCTCAGGTCATAATCTCAGCGGAGAGCCTGCTTCCCCCTTTCTCTCTCTCTGCCTGCCTCTCTGCCTACTTGGGATTTCTCTGTGTGTGTGTCAAATAAATTTAAAAATCTTTAAAAAAAAAAAAGAGGCACAGCCTGTTAGAATGAATAAAAAAGTAAGACCCAACAATACCCTGTCTACAAGAGATTCACTTTAAATATAAAGGCACAGGTTGAAAGGAAATGGAAGGAAAAGTCATGCTGTGAAAACAATAATCATGAGAAGACTGAAGTGGCTGTATTAATACCAGACAAAATAGACTTCAAAAAGCATCCCACCAGAGAACAAAGAAGCTATTGTAGCAGACACTTTGGTACGCTCTTGTTCCTCTTCTCATTTCAGCTTCAGTCATGATAGAAACTTCTGTGTGTGCTGAATCCACCCCACCTCAAGCACTGGTGCCATGTTTCCCTACTTTTCTGCCCACTGCCTTCTAAAGCTTGAGAAGTTCTTAGCAACCTACACATAGACCCACCCCAAAAGTGTTGGGGAATTAATGTCCCTTGTGACAACATACAACAAACTAGAAGTGAGGATAGCAGATAATTATAGATATTACAAGCCTCCAACCTTCTGTCTACTTAGAGACAGGTCAAGCCTTCCTATCTACTCTAAAAAAAAAATTCCCAAGTCTTCTACACTTTCTGGCTGTAGTGCCAAAAGGTGGCAAAAAGTGGATACTGATTCAGCTCCACTTTTTTTCTTTTCTTTCCTTTTTTTTTCCAAAAGTAATATAAGTTTAAATTCACCCACTCTTTTTTCTTCTAAGGATCACTTCCACAAACCATAGCAATCTCTTTTCAGACTCTGCCACCCCTTTAGCTATTTGTACATCATGTGCTACCTGACAAAGTTTCTGTCCTCTTTCATCAGAATCAGCTTTGAATACAAGGATTCTACTCAGTTTACCTTGATTCCATTACCTTTTGATTAACACTCCCAACTAAAAGTCCCAAAGAAGTATAACATCATCTTTCATTCCCTCTTTAACATTAAATTTTATGTTGTATAGGATCTGGAGAATGACCATAAGCACAAACCGTACAGGAATTTGCAATATTTTCATGACCAGTAGCCAACTTTAGTCTACTCAAGAATCTCTTCCACTCACAAGGAAAAGGTGTTACACTTCTTTTATTTAGTTAAAATTCCCTCTGCAAGGAAACATTCCTGCTTCAAAAGTGTTAATCTCCCTCTTCAGCCAGAAAAATGTAAACAGTCTCTTATCAAACATTTTCATGCAGGTGCCTGGGTGGCTCAGTCAGTTAAGCATCTGTCTTTGGCTCAGGTCATGATGCTAGGGTCCTGGAATTGACTCCATATCAGGCTCCCTGCTCAGCGGAGAGCCTGCTTCTCCCTCTCCCTCTGCCTGCTGCTCTGCATACTTGTACTCTCTATCTCTATCTCTCTGTCAAATAAATAATAAAATCTTTTTAAAAAATTTTCATGCATCTTACATTTTCTGGACCATAGTCTAATCCATCAAATGCATGAGTGTGTAAGCTTGTCTAGAATGACATGTCTGTGCTAGCAGCCACTAGGTCCTAAAGAAGTTCCTAGTGAGAATATTCCATCACTAATTTAAACAGGCAAACTTCACCAAACTCTACCTCACTCCAAGTTAATACCTGCATGTTTATACCTCATGTCTCAAAAAGTTTCCAACACTGCCAGGTAATTCCCACTAAAGTCATTCCTTACTATTACTTAATACAACTATCACTTAATACAAAAGAAACACTCTCTGGTAAAGAGGATTGGAAGATAGAGGCTTCCAGTTATGGAATATATAAGTCATGGGAATAAAAAACATAGCATAAAGAATAGAGTCAATGATATTGTAACAGCACTACATGATGACAGATAGTAGCTACACTTGTGGGGAGCACAGCATAATGTATAAACTTGTCAAATCACTATGTTGTACACTTGAAAGTAATGTTACATGTGTCGATTATACTCAAATAAAAAGAAAGAAAAAAATTTTCTGATTTATGGTTCCAGAACATTGTAACAAAGGTAAAATCATTACTCTTGTACAAATATGTATAATAGATATGTATTTTACTTAACATATTAATTAATAAGCAAATTATTAAGGGTCTTTTGTGGTTCCATACAAATTTTAGAATTGTTTGTTCTAGTTCTATGAAAAATGCTGTTTGTATTTTGATAAGGATTGCCTTAAATGTGTAGATTGCTTTGGGTAGTATAGACATTTTAACAATATTTCTTCTTCCAATCCATAAGCATGGATGTCTTTCCAGTCTTTGGGTCCTCTTCAGTTTCTTTCATCAGTATTTTATAGTTTTCGGAGTATAGGTCTTTCACCTCTTTGATTAGATTTATTCCTAGGTATCTTATTATTGGAATGCAATTATAAATGGTATTTTTTCTTAATTTCTCTTTCTTCTGCTTCAGTATTGGTGCATAGAAACACAATAGATTTTTATAGTTTCATTTTGTGTCCTGAGATTTACTGAATTCATTTATCACCAAAAACTTACTAGTTTTTTGGTGGAGTCTCTTGGGATTACTATATATTATCTTTCATCTGCAGAAAGCGAAAGTTTTACTTATTCCTTACTAATTTGGATGCCTTTTATTTATTTATTTATTTATTTTTTTGTGGCTTGATTGCTGTGGCTAGGACTTCCAGTACTATGTTGAATAAAAGTGGTAAGAGTGGACATCCTTGTTGTGTTCCTGACCTCAGGGTAAACACTCCCAGTTTTTCCCCATTGAGGATGGTGTTAGCTATAGGTTTTTCATATATAGCCTTTCTTATGTTGAGGTAGGTTCCCTCTAAACCTACTTTATTGAGGGTTTTTTACCATGAATGGATATTGTACTTTGTCAAATGCTTTTCCTGCATCTATTCAAATGATCATATGACTCTATTATTTCCCTTATTGACATCATGTTGATTGATTTGTGAATATTGAACTACCTTTGCCATTACAACCCAGGAATAAATCTTAATTGATCATGGTGAATTTTTTTTAATGTATTATTGGATTCAGTTTGCTAGTATTTTGTGGAGGATTTTTAAATCTGTATTCATCAGCGATATTGGCTTGTAGTTCTCTTTTTTTGTGGTGTCTTTATCTCATTTTGGCATCAGGGTAATGCTGGCCTCATAGAATGAATTTGGAAGTTTTCCTTCCTTTTGCCTTTTTTGGAATAGTTTGCAAAAAATAGGTATTAACTCTTCTTTAAATGTTTGGTATAATCCACCTGTGAAGCCATTTGGTTCTGGGCTTTTGTTTGTTGGGAATTTTTCAATTAGTGATTCCATTTATTTGCTGGTAATCAGTCTGTTCAAATTTTATTTCTTCCTGTCTCAGTTTTGGTAGGTCATATATTTCTAGGAATTTACTATTTCTTCTAGTTTGTCTGATTTATTGCCATATAGTTTTTCATAATATTCTCAAAATTGTTTGGATTTCTGAGGTGTTTGTTGTTACTTCTCTCATTTTTTTATTTAAAACAACATTTGAGGGGTGCCTGGGTGGCTCAGTCGTTGGGTGTCTGCCTTCGGCTTGGGTCGTGACCCCGGGGTCCTGGGATTGAGCCCCACATCAGGCTCCCTGCTCGGCAGGAGGCCTGCTTCTCCCTCTCCCACTCCCCCTGTTTGTGTTCCCTCTCTCACTGTCTCTGTCAAATAAATAAATAAATAAAATCTTTAAAAAAAATTTTTTTTAATTTGAATTACTGCTTTCTACAATGGTAGAGTTATGAAATAGCTCATTTAAAGAAAATAAAAGGTAAAAAACCCCGTAGAAAAAAGATAAGTAGTATTCATTGCAAATAAACCCAGTAATCTCTTTTTTTACCCATTTAAAAGATTTTCTCTAACAATCTCCTTTGTCTCCGTTGTAATCATAATAATCTCAAAAATTATTTCTGTACACATAAAAAGGAGCTAGTCTCATTAGTTTGGACCTAATTATTTGCACAGATGCAGCAAGTATTAATTACTCATATAGACCTCCATGAGATTACTTTGCAAATCTACAATCATACAGTATTGAATAGTACTAAGACCACCATATTAACTTCTTCCTGGAAGTTTTCATAAGGAATCTTAGACTGAACTTCTAAAAGACTCTCTTCTGCTATCCTTAAACTATGAAACAAAACCCAGGAAATTCACTTGACCATAATACACCTGCAAAATCTGTAAATTTGGTGAATTTCTTTCTTGTGGTCCCAAACATTCTCTTAGGTTCCCAGCCTACGTAACCTTCCTTACCAACTATGACATGAGGTACTATAAAGCAGGCACCACGTCAGGTTTCTGTGAAGGGTTTGGTAGGCATTTCTTCCATAAGTAGTGAACTTTACTCATTTATTCTTAAGTAATTTCCACTCCTAACATGGGGCTCAAGAGTCACATGCTCTACTTGACTGAGCCCGGCAGGTGCCCCAAGAGGATGGATGGATTCTTTATTTTTTTTTTAAGATTTTATTTATTTATTTGACAGAGACAGAGAGATCACAAGTAGTCAGAGAGGCAGGCAGAGAGAGAGGAGGAAGCAGCCTCCCTGCTGTGCAGAGAGCCCGATGCAGGGCTTGATCCCAGAACTCTGGGGTCATGTCTGAGCCGAAGGCAGAGGCTTTAACCTACTGAGGCACCCAGGCGCCCCAAGAGGATAGATTCTTATCAAATATATGCAAACAATATTTTTCCATAAAAAGTAAAGACTCTCAGTAAAGTTTTTTATTGCATTTTTTAACCTTATTTTTGCTTTGGAGATATAATTCACATACCATAAACCTCACCTTTTTAAAGCATATGATTCAGCAGCTCTGGACATGCACAAAGTTGTGCAACCATCACCACCATCTAATTCCAGAACACTTTCCTCACTCCAAAAAGAAACACCTTATCTATTAGCAGTCACTCTCCATTTCCTTCACCCCTGTCAACAATTAATCTATTTCTGCTTCTAAGGATTTGCCTATTCTGGACATTTTACATAAACTGAATCATATAATATGTGGCCTGCTGTGTCTGACTTTACCACAATATTTACCATAATATTTTCAAGGCTCATTATGTTGTAGCATGAATCCGTATTTCATTTCTATGTAGCTGAATAAACAGTTGTATGGATATACTACATTTTGTTTAGCCATTCATCAGTTGATGGACATTTGGATTTTTTCTACTTTTTCACTATTATGAATAACACTGTTATGAACACTTGTGCCTGTAGTTTTTTCTGTGTAGTTGTCTTCATTTCTTTGGGGTGTATCCTTAGGGGTGGAATTTCTAGGTCATATGATAACTCAATGTTTAGCTTGCATTTCCAGACTGTTTTCCAATAATGCACCATTTCACATTCCCACCAGCAGTGTACAATGGTCCCAGTTCTTCTACATCATCACCAACACTTGTTATCATCTGTCTTTTTTAGTACATCCAGTGAGTATGAAGTGGTAGTATATTATGAGTTTGATTTGCATTTCCCCAGTGACGACTGGTGTAGAGCATGTTGAGCATTTTTACTGGCCATTAGTATATCACATTTGGAGAGTTGTCTGTTTATATGCTTCACCTATTTTTAATTTGTCTCTCTTTTAATTGTTGAATTATATGAATTTGTTAATATATTTTTGGTATTAGACCTTTATCAGATGTATGAGTTGCAATTATTTTCTCCCATTCTTTGAGTCATCTTTTCACTTTCTTGGGTCCTTGGAAGTAAAATCATTTTTAATTTGATAAACTCCGTTTTAGGCATTTTAACAGGCTCCCCACTGACCAAGGAACGGGACACGGGACTTGATCCCAAGACCCTGGGATCATGACCTGAGCCAAAGGCAGGTGCTTAATCAACTGAGCCACCCAGGTGTTCCATTTTTAACCCATTTCATAGCTTCTTTTCAGACCCAGATGTTATAAATGAAGGTAAATAAAATTCTCTTTCAAATTCTCACATATTGGAACAAACTGATACTTTAAGATTGCCTTTTTTACCCTTCTTATGAGTGTGCAACTAAGTTTTCCAGATGTTAATGACAAATGATATCACAGATTGAAGGCAAAAGAAATAGGAGAACCAAGCTATATCTATTAGCCAGATAGCAAAGAGATTTAAAAAAATTTAAAATGGAACAACTCTTCTTCTTAATTTTTTTTTTAAATAGAGTTATTTTCATTAAATATGCTATTTAGGTTAATGTGCAATCAGTTCAAGATTGTTATTTGCAAAAGAAGCAAATGTTTTAAAGATTTCTCAGTTTTAATTTCTAACATGATAAATAATGATAAATATAACCTGCTTAGACAAAAACTCATTAGTTTTCCTTATAAGTTTTCAAAATTTGAAAGGATCGAGACAAAGGGGTTTGAGAATCTCTGCATTAAGATAAAATTATATTCTTTATTTTAAAGATTTTATTTATTTATTTATTTATTTATTTGACACAAAGCCAGAGGGAAAGAGAGAAACAGAGACAGAGATAGAGAGCAAGCGCGAGCACAGGGAGAAACAGGCAGAGGCAGAGGGAGAAGCGGACTCCCTGCTGAGAAAGGAGTCCAATGTGAGACTCCATCCCAGGACCCTGGGATCATGACCTGAGCCAAAGGCAGCCGCTACCCAAACACCCCTATTTTCTTTTTCTTTGAAGACAAAATAATCCTCATAAACATTTATATTTTTCAGTCACCAGTGTTCACAGTACAGTTTCAACCACTTACAGTAATTATAGCTTTTAACCAAAGTAGTCAACTTCTACTTCACATAAAGAATTGGAGGAAAGAAAATAATTGAAAACTTGTAAACATAAACAAGCATTGTAGCAGAATAACAAAGCTCATAAACATACATAACAACTTCTTAAAGCTAAACACACCATTAAAGTAGCAAATGTGATCACATTCATTAATTCAACCCAAAGATCTACCCTCTCTATAGCATATTAAGCGTATTAGCAAAAGTGCATAAATTTAATACAATGCTTAGTAACCAAAATTTCAGAATTGCTTCCTAGTTAGAAAGTACCACCTTACTCCAGATAGAATGGACAAAATTAACAAGACAGTAAACAACAAGTGTTGGAGAGGATGTGGAGAAAGGGGAACCCTCTTACACTGTTGGTGGGAATACAAGTTGGTGCAGCCACTTTGGAAAAACAGTGTGGAGATTCCTTAAAAGATTAAAAATAGAGCTACCCTATGACCCTGCAATTGCACTACTGGATATCTATCCCAAAGATACAGATGTAGGGGAAAAAAGGGCCATCTGTACCCCAATATTCATAGCAGCAATGGTCACAGTTGCCAAACTGTGGAAAGAACCAAAGTGCCCTTCAACAGATAAATGCATAAAGAAGATACGGTCCATATGTACAACGGAATATTATGCCTCCATCAGAAAAGATGAATACCCAAATTTTTTATCAACATGGATGGGTTCAGAGGAGATTATGCTCAGTGAAATAAGTCAAGCAGAGAGAGGCAGTTATCATATGGTTTCACTTACTTGTGGAGCATAAGGAATAACACAGAGAACTTTGGGAGCTGGAGAGAAGTGAGTTGGGGAAAATCGGAGGGGGAGACGAGCCATGAGAAACTGTGGACTTGAGAAACAAACTGAGGGTTTTGGAGGGAGATTGGGTGAGCCTGGTGGTGGCTATTAAGGAGGGCACGTATTGTGTGGAGCACTGGGTGTGGTGCATGAACAATGAAACTTGGAACACTGAAAAAAAATTAAATTAAATTAAAAAACAAAAAAAAGAAAGTATTTGATATCAAGTGACTGCACAGAAATTAGGTTAATATTAGTTGAAGGGTATAAGCTACCTGAAGATTTTAGAAATTATGTTTAAACTGGCACACTCCAAAAAATTATTACGTATGTAAAAGTTTGTCAAAAAATGATTCAATTTTATTGCACACAGATTTACATTTTTTATAATTTTAAACATTATAGAGGAGTAATGTTAGCTTATTTGTTTGTTGTATTGTGGGAATTTTAGGAACATTTGTTTTATACAGGCACTTATTTAACTCTGAAACTCAATCAGAACAGTTTCTTTAAGAGATTGTGTAATTTAACTTATTAATATTCTCCAGACATAAGAAAACATTTCATATGCCCAAAATGAGAAAAAGTTCTTTTTAAATTACAGACACTCAAATAACCTGTCACATAGATATAGACACATAGCAAACTTATAGCTTAAGTTCCATGTGTAATAGTAAACACATAAATACAAAAACTCACCAGTACAGATATCAAAGAGCTGTACTCCTTCCCAAATTTCCTATCATCTGTCATTTATAAAAAATAAATTTATCATGCATTTACAGAGATTACCATACTATAAGACTAAATTCCCCCATTGCTGCCATCAATAGGGAATACTTAGCTATCATGACAAACCCCAAGCAAAAACAAAGCACAAAATCTGCAGAGAGGAAAAAAATAGAGAAACAGAGTCAACCAAGTTAAAATTCTACTTTCACTTGAGATTATTCTGGGATCCATGAAAAACTGTACCTGAGCTTAAATAACCCATGAGTTACATATTTATTTATTTACCTACTTATTTATTTAAGAGGAAGAGAGAGCATGTGTGAGCAGAGGGGATAGGAGGGGCAGAGGGGGAGGGAGAAGGAGAAAGAATCTTGAGTAGACTCTGCTGAGTATGGAGCCCCACATGGGGTTTGATCTCACAACCTTGAGATCATGACCTAAGCCTAAACCAAGAGCTGGATGTTTAACTGATTGAGCCACCCAGATGCCCCAAAGTGCACTTTTCTAGCAATGCAGTTTACTTGGCTTTGTCATTGGGCATCTCAATGGATGATCACCAAAACTCTTAAGGATTATTCTTTTTTAAGGTAAAATGACTATTGTACAAATAAAAATGAACACATATCAAAGATTTAACTCATTGATTAATGAGGGAGCCAGAAAGATCTTACAAATGACTCAAAGAAGAATCTAAAGAACAGACATATATAGGTCATCAAAAATGCTGAAATAATTTGTTAATAACAGATATAGAAGGGAGGTCTCTCCACCACACAAAATTCATTTTTATTATTTTCAATTTCATCCAACTTACAACATTTAAAAGAGCTCTGTTAAAGACAATGAATGGTAACAGACCACTAAAGCACCAGATAGCCTGGAAGGGTTCACTAAAGAATGTCCAGTATTCCATTGAAAAGACACTCGGTAATCTTTTTCTTCCTTTTTTCCTCCATTCCAAAATCTTTCACAATTTTGCCTGACCACTCACAAAATATCATTAAGACAATAAAAACCAAAAAATTGTATTTAATGATGTGGAAAGATGTTTACTATTATAAAAATTAAAAAAAAAAAAAAGGAAGGACCAAAGATGGTTCCCTAAAGTAAAAAGGACGTGGGCATAAAGAATATGTATATTTTGTATAGATGTGAATGAAATACCTCTGGAAAGATTTTAAATACCAACACTATTGGTTGCTTCTGGCAAAAATAACAGGATGACAAGAGATCAGTGGTGAGAAGTTTTCCGATATATACACATATATATCTTTTTATGTTTTTGAATTTTGAAACATCAGATTATATTTTTCAGTCAATAAAGTAATCTTTTAGAAGAAAAAATAACATACTTCCACATGCTAAGTAACCACAGAAACCTCCCTCTACTTTTTAGTCTCTTTTCCTTACCTACTCCCTAATTCTTTATTCTTTATATCTATTTTTCCATACATAAAGCATGATATGACTAAATAATCACATTCTTAGAATTCTATTTTCATTAAAATTTCACAGCAAAAACCTTGAACCTAATAGTCAAATCTTAAGAATAGCTTGATGTCAAAAATGATAAATTTTACATTATGTGTATTTTACCACAATTTTTAAAAAAGAAAAAAAATACCTTGAGTTTTCTGGGCACCAAGATGATTCTTTTCCCTGTAATAAGTCCGGACTGTGTCTCTCTATAACAGACAATTTTGCCAAACCCAGGATGTGTGAGGAGCACAGGCATATAAAGAACCCCAGGGTGGGCTGTAAAGAGAAGCATATTAGAGCAGATCAATCCACCTTTGTTGAATGAATTAACAAATTACTTCTGATCATCATTTAGCACTGTTTCCATATTTTAAGAGTTTGATTCTTTGATCCAGTGTTTATCCTACTTCTCGATCCATCAGATAGAGATCAATCTGACATAAGCCTGGAGATGTATCCTCTTGGATTCCACCAGGAGGGAGAAGTATTCAACTTATTCCTGTTATAGCAGATTAATCTGAGAGACTGACTTACTCCCGTCTCCTGCAAAGATTAGGAAAAGTTGCTTGATCCTCCAGGAATTCTTTCAAAATTCTGTGTGCACTTCTCATGGTTGTAACCTCTCCTTCTAATTTGGTGGCAAATGCTGCTTAACCTAAAAATATCAAAGGAAGACAAAGAAAATGTTTTCTCTCCTCAGAGACTTCCAAAAAAACACAGTTATATTCTAGCAAATTCTTAAAACACTGAGCAAAAAACTTAAAACACACAAATGCACCCCAAAAGATGTCCAAATGCAACATTATATTCAAATAGTACAACTCTGACACCAAGTGGTAAAAAAAAAAAAGAAAAGTATAAGCTCTGACTAAAAAATGCTGAGCTGGTGTTTGGGATATTTGGTAGACCAAATAATTTATATAGTCATTGCTATGTTACCGTTCAAGACTCATTGTCAATACCATCCTCCAACTAATCATTAAAAAAAAAAAAAATTAGCATTGCTCCCTAGAGGTGCTGTGAGAATTAAATAAGTTAGTAAAAGAAAAAGAAAACTCTAATGCCTGGCATGCAAGTACTAAATAAATGTTAACTCTGGTTATTGACTAATTTTATGTCTACTAGATGATAGGGACACTAGGCAAGCTGTCCTTGTACCCAGGGTACAGGAGTGTAGAAGGAAAACAAGCAAAAAAAAAAAGGAAGAGTTAATAGGGTCTATGATAAACAGGGTTAGTAGATGTATGGAAGACACACAAAAGGGAGACATCAATTCCTGTCAAATGTTTTCTCTAAGTATTGCTCCTTCCTCAAATACAAACTTTTAACAACTGTATTAGTAGTCTGTGACCCCTAGTCACTGGCCGTGAACTATTGACCCAGTGTTGGACACCTGTCCTGAGGTGGAGCCCCTCAATATTTTGCTTCTATAAATTAGCACTTGAAATGTCTATATATTCATTAGTCTGAGATGTCTGCTTGAGTGAAGGATGTAAAATGTGTGGTAAGGTGGTCATATGTACAGAGAAATAGGAAGTCTACTTAGAAAGAAAAAACAAAAAGAGAGGCAGAGATGAGAAAATCCATGTGTCTCCATAAAAATAGAATTTTCTTTTGAGGAACAAGCTGCCTAGAGTCTCAGCTCTTCGTTCATGATTGGAAAATGGTCAGAACTACACCCTGCCCTTGAATTTTAAACAATATCTTTAAAATATATTTGTACTCCTTGCTAAATCTTGCCCTAGCAAGTTTGTTACTTTCCACCGAAATAATCTTAGCTTAGACATCAGATAAACTCGGACTTAACTTCCCATCCAATATGTTATTGAATAATTCTGTTTAAATATTTGGGTACCACCATTACATAATATAATTATATACTATTGGTCAAATTTTGGTTTTCACTAATGGGGTGGCTGTATTTTTGTAGGATGTAAAAGCCTATCAATCTTAATTCTTTGATTGTGAGGAAAGTATGTATGTAAACCTACAGACCCAAAAAAAAAGCTCATTCGAATTTAAAATTTTATAAACATTGTAATTATTTCATAATATATACATATCAAATCGTTGCGTTGTACACCTTAAACTTACACAATGTTATATGTCAACTTCATCTGACTAAAGCTGGGAAAATTTTCATGATAAAAAACTAAAAGAAGGGGTGCCTGGGTGGCTCAGAGGGTTAAACCTCTGAGTGTTCTGGGATCTCAGGGTCCTGAGATCAAGCCTGCTTCAGGCTCTCTGCTCAGTGGGGAGCCTGCTTCCACCCCTCTCTCTCTGCCTATTTCTCTGCGTATTTGTGATCTTTGTCTGTCAAATAAAATTTAAAAATCTTTTTTTTTAAGATTTTATTTATTTATCTGACAGACAGAGATCACAAGTAGGCAGAGAGGCAGGCAGAGAGAGAGAGAGGAGGAAGCAGGCTCCCTGCTGTGCAGAGAGCCCAATGCAGGGCTTGATCCCAGAACTCTGGGATCATGTCTGAGCCAAAGGCAGAGGCTTTCACACACTGAGCCACCCAGGCACCCCAAAACTTAAAAAATCTTTTAAAAAAATAACTAAAAGAGGTAAAACATAAAAGTAAATAAATTTTTGCAAATATTTACTTAAACATTTTCCTGGTTGATTAAATTACCATATAGGCAAAGTGTGAAGTTTATGTTTCACAAGCATGACAATAGTAAGGTAAAACTGACAAAAAAAATTCATCTGGTGTAGAGTAGAGGTCAAGTAAGGAAGAGTGCTATATTTCTAGCAATCAGTTCTCCACAGCTTATGCATGTGCACCCCATGGCCATTAAATTTAAGAAGAAATATAAATCAAATTTTGGAAAGTAATCTTTAAATTTAGGACACACAGAAAGTTTTAAGAAAGAAATCATCTAAAGTACCACCACCAACAGATAATTCCTTTATTTTTCTGCTCAAATATAATTTTTACAGAGATCATAGTAAATGCACAAGGTTTTACCTTTGCCTTTTCCTTAATAACTTGTGAACATTCTCTTCATTGAAAGATGGAAGGTAGTAGGAAAAAGAGAAGTTGACTATAGAATAGCCTTGTTCAGCTACACCAAGGACACCATTTTTAAGATGCTCTTATGCTGTCCAAAAACTTTTAGAGACACAAGACTCTAGCCAAATATGGTGCCTACACACACACACACACACGCACGCACACACACTCCCCTATGTCATGCCTAAATAGGGAAAAACAGTTAAGGTCACAGTTCTGTGAACAGTTTGCTAGCTAAAGAGGAGAAGAAGCAGAACATATCAAACCATTGTTCTATTCTAAGCTTGGGTTACTTTTATGAGTTCCTCAAATATAGGGCCATGTTTTATGTTCATATCCCCCAAAAGCATCTATCCTAGGTTTGTATAAATGGTAAAAGAAATGCATATTCTCAATTCAGAATAAAAGACACCTTCAAGATATCTACCCAGGTCCCTCAAACCCTTCACATCTAGGTATGATCAGCTAGAATTTCTGTTCCACATTCTTTGTGAGTCCCTAACCTTCCTCAATTCTTCTACATATCTATTAGGGGGCGTTTTGTTCATTGTCATCTCTGTTTTGATGTTTGTTTCTTCACTGATCCTGCTTTGCACCAAGAACACTCAGGTATGAAACTCAGGCTTTTACTCAATTCAAAGCACATACCACCACCCGCCACCCCCAAAGAGAGAGAGAGAGAACATTTATTTAGCAAACTTTTCCTGATTCCAGTAAAATTACAGAGGATTGAGAGACATGTGTCTCAGGAATGATTTTCTTAGTATGGTAATCCCCCTGTTATCCATGGAGGATGCGTTTCAAGACCGCCAATGGATGCCTGAAACCACAGATGGTACTGAATCTGATCCACACTATGTACATACTACACATACATACAATGTTTTTTCCTATACTTATGTACCTATAGTGAAGCTTAATTTATAAATTATACACAGTGACAGATTAATAACAACTAATAGGGGCACCTGGGCAGCTTAGTCATTAAGTGTCTGCTTCAGCTCAGGTCATGATTCCAGGGTCTTGGGATCAAGCCCCGCATCAGGCTCCCTGCTTGGCGGGAAGCCTGCTTCTCCCTCTCATGCTCCCCCCCTGCTTGTTTTCCTTCTCTTGCTGTGTGTGTCTCTCTCTCTCAAATAAATAAATAAAAGCTTAAAAAAATAACAACTAATAATAAAATAGAACAATTATACTGTAATAAATATTTGTTTATGTAATAAATATTTGTGAATGTGGTCTCCCCCCACTCTCAAAATATATTTTTTAAGTTTTATTTATAATCTTTACATCCAATGTGGGGCTCAAACTCATGACCCTGAGATCAAGATTCAAATGCTGACTGAACCAGCCAGGTACCCCTCAAAATACCTTATCGTACTGAACTCATTGTGCTCCTTGCCATGATGTGAGATGATAAAATACTTACATGATGAGACAAAGTGAGGTATATTGTGGTGCATTGTGATATAGCCTCAGGCTACTACTGACCTGACTTTGTCAAAAGCGAGATCACCTACTTCCAGACCAGAGCTGACCAGAGAAAGCAAAACTGCAGATAACAGGGAACTACCATGTTAACAGAAATTCAAATAGCAAATAATAGACA
The DNA here is from genome assembly GCF_011764305.1 of Mustela putorius furo. Classification (NCBI taxonomy): domain Eukaryota; kingdom Metazoa; phylum Chordata; class Mammalia; order Carnivora; family Mustelidae; genus Mustela; species Mustela putorius. The sequence goes on along the minus strand of NW_025422015.1, from coordinate 5,569,707 downwards.
TTACTCTTCATAAAAGTCCTTTTAAGGTTATACTGGTAACTTTTCACCAGTTGTTTTATTCTTTTTTTTTTTAATTTTATTTACTTATTTGACAGACAGAGTTCACAAGTAGACAGAGAGGCAGGCAGCGGAGGGTAAGGGGGGGAGCAGGCTCCCTGCTGAGCAGAGAGCCTGATGCAGGGCTTGATGCGGGGCTCGATTCGGGGCTCAATCCTAGGACCCCGAGATCATGACCTGAGCCAAAGGCAGAAGCTTTAACCCACTGAGCCACCCAGGCACCCCCAGTTGTTTTATTTTTATCATGCCCAGCCTAAAGTCATTCTCTTTCATTTCTATCTTATTTCTCAGTTCTTTCTTTCCAAGTTGTCCCAATGATGTGGAGAATAAAGGTAAAAGAAATACAGAAAAAAATTAAACTTCCTTATAACTTACAGCCTTCTGACAAGTACTTGTGATAGGCAGGGTAACCTTCCTCCAGAAACTCAACTGACTCAATGTTAATACTTTATCAGAGACAGGGTGCCTGGGTGGCTCAGTCAGTTAAGCGTCTGACTCTTGATTTTTGGCTCATGTTCATGATGTCATGAACATGTATCAGGCTCCGAGCTGGACATGGATCCTGCTTGGGATTCTCTCTCTACCTCTCCATCTGTCCCTACACCTTGCTCACAAGCATGCGATCTCTCTCTCTCTCTCCATAAACAAACAAATAAATAAACAAAAATATATAAATACTTTGCTAGAGGAAGACAACCTTAGCTTGACATTAGCCCAACCTCCAGGATCCTGTAAAAATTCCTTTGGAAACTTCCCTTATCTCTACCCAAAATACCCCAAAGCTATATGTTAGCAATCATTATCCAAACATGTGGCCCACTGATATATACCTGAAGGGTCCCATGACTTAGAGTTTCTAAAGAATAGTAAATGACCTTCTCCTAACCACAGTTAGCCCCTTACAGCCCTAGAAACCTTGCTTTCAAATTCCTTAGACTTATGCTCTCCTTAACCCCCTCCCAACTTGGAAGTATATATAATCAGTCACTCCTCACAATCCCAGTGCAGCTCTTTCTGCCCACAGGTCCTATACCCATGCTTTGATTTAAAACCACCCTATTGGTACTGAAGCTGTCTCGAGAATTCTCGAGTGAATTCTATTCACTCCTGAGCTCCAACATTTCACATCACCAAGAGCTCCAAATTATCTTCCTCTATAATAAAACACTTGTCAACAAACCTAGAAAGGGATGAGCAGAACAGTAACACCTTCAGTTTAACTGGATCTAAACTTCTGGTTTAAAGAATAAAGTAGGTAATTCCCTCATCCTCCATAAATCACTTTAAAAACCACCATGATAGGGGCACCTGGGTGGCTCCAGGCAGTTAAGCATCGCCCTTCAGCTTGGATCTTAGACTCCCTTTCAATGGGGAGCCTGCTTCTCTCTCTGCCTGCTCTCCCTCTGCTGGTGCTCTCTCACTCTCTCTGATGAATAAATAAATAAATAAAATATTTTTTTAAGATTAAAATAAGTAAATAAATAAATATATAAATAAAACCACCAACATAACAAGAAAAGAAATGTATAGTACATCTTTGAGACTAGAGGCAACTGATATTAAAATCCACAATATAGTGAAAAGAGGCCAACACCACAGAAGACGAAATCAAAAAGAAGGTGTCTGTTGCTACAAATCTCAGAAATAACCAGCAATGTACACTTCTCATAGGTTAAGGACACTGTATGAGGCAGAGTTCTCCACAGAAATAGAATCATTTGGATATTACATATACAGAGCACACATATAATAAATACATAATACATATATATTAAGAGATATATTAAAGAATTAGCTCCTACAATTATCTTCTTCCTCCATGCCCACAGTTCTTCGTCACACTGTTTCAAAGAATGAAGTCCAGACAGAGTGTTGGGCAGCAAAGAAAGGTTTATTAAGTGATAGTACAAAGCTCCGGAAGAGGGAGGGGACCAAGAGGGCTGCCACCTGAGTTTCTAAATCTAGGGGTTTTTATAGGCTTGTTGGCAGGCTGTTTTAATCTGATTAACCCTCCCTCAGTCTGTCACCCAGTCAGGTTTTTGTCATCTATCACACGGGAAAGGGTGGAGGACTTTTCCAGGGTGGTGAAAAATCCTTTTAAGGGTTGTTTCCTCTTAGGCGGGGCCTCCTGTCCCTGCCTGCCTTTCTTCCAACTATCCCTTATCAGCAAGTCTTCAAATCTGCTGGGTTAATCAACACGTTGGAGGCCCAAAGAGCTGATGATTTAGTTTCAGCCTGAGTCTAAGGACCCAAGAAACAGGACAGGTGGTGTACTTCCTGTCCAAACATCCTCTGGCTCCAGACCCAAGAAGATGCTTTAGTTTGAGTCCAAAGACAGGCTGGAAAACCTCTTAGGTGGGTGGGGTCGTTCAGTCTTTTTGTTCAATTAAGGCCTTCCACTGATTGGATGAGACCCACATATGTTAGGAGAAAAATCCACTTTTGTCCGAGTCTACCATTTAAATGTTCGTATCACCCAAAAACATCTTCATAGAAACATCCAGAATAATGTTTGACCAAATATCTCGCATCTCATGGTCCAGTAAAGTGGACACATAAAATCAACCATCATAGACACATTGATGTAAAAGGCTGAAATCCTGTCAAAAAACAGAAGACAGCGTGCACTGACTAGCACCAAGATCACTCCTTTTGTTCCAAAAAGCAGAAAAGCAAGTGCTAAGTGATGAGTAGCAGTAAACAAGATTTGTCAGAAGGAGTCTGCCCCTGGGGGCCACTGGAACTGAAAAGGAGGAAGGAAGGAAGGAGGGAGGGAGGGGGAGGTCAGGAAGAGGGAGAGGAGAGGACAGGAAGGAAGGAAGAGGGGAAGTATCTCCTCAAAAATGCTGAACATGCGATTAGCACAGAGAACTCTGCAGCACATAAAAGAAAGAATACCCCGCAATTAATTGTGGTTTACTAGGGAATGCAAAGATGAGATCAGTATTTCAGAAAGTCTTCCTAAATATGACACAAACCCAGAAACTGACAGATAACAGATTTATAAATTCAACCACTTAAAAAAAAAAAATCCAAAGTATTGCAATTAAAGCCTCTATAAACGAAAATACATTGGGGGAAAAATATTTGCAGTTTATATCACTGAAAAATGGCTAATATGTCTGTATCCCTTTTATAAATCAGTAAGAAGCCTAACAGCCCTATAGAAAAATAGGCAAATTGTATCAAGAAATATTCATAAATACAAATGGGTCTACTTCCTTCATGATAAGATTATAGCAAAAAAAAACTCTGACTTAATTTTTCATCTACAAATTGCTAAAGATAAAATAATTGATACACTTTGTTTTCCAGTATAGATTGGCATAACTTCTATGAAAGGCCACTTAATATCTATCACAATGATAAATATATCTACCCACTGGCCTGACAATTGCATTGTTGTAATTTATCCTCCAAATATATCCATTTATTTGCAAAATCATGGCTATCTAATATTAATCACAGCAGTTTTACTAATGCTATTAAGAGGTTTAAAATAACTTAAATGCCCATGCCCACCAATTGAGACTAATTAGTAGATTATGGTGCACCCCATAACGTGATGTTATGCATCTGGTAAAGTGGGAGATATGCAGAATACCTTGCATATAATTGATAAGTGGATAAATCACTGAATGAATAGAAGGAAGGAACAAACAAGGAAGGAATGCAGGAAAGAAAGAAATAACAGAGCTCTATATACTGATATAAAGTAACTTTTAAGACATATTAAGTGAAAACACTCAGGTACAGAAAAGTATGCCTAATATCTTAAGAAGTGAAAAATGGCTTGTCAACATATTTATTAGGTATATATCTTGGGAAGGATACATGGGAAACATAAGAGTAATTGCCTCTAAGGCAGGCTCTCAGGAACTGGAAATAAAAGCAGACAAAATACTATTTTCATTTGAAATTTATAACCATAGAGTACAAAATAACCACTAAAATATATAATTAAATGTTTTAAAAATAATTTTTAAATACCCTCAAAATAGAATCCATATTCACTGAAAGGTGGTTTTGACTATAAATGTATTTTGGCCAAAAAAGAAACTGCTAGGCAACTCCCCTCTACCCAGATCGAAGTCTGTCCTTACAAAAGGAAAAGACAGATGATACATTTCTCTCCTGTCTATTAAGCTTTCCCACTACTGCCCCATCTTGGAATGTTTCTGTGCCAGACACCTTTGGTTGTCCTTTCTGATCTATTCTCCATCCTTCCTTGGGTTCAGCTGAAGATGCAAGGGGAAAAGCACAGTGAGGTTCGAGCATTATTTCCCTGGTTTCTATCCTTTACAAGTCCTTCCTGGAAGGGCTGTCTTTGTCCACCCTAGGTCACAGCTCCTGTTATGAGGTCCTCCAACAAGAGCCTGATGGGTGAGGCAGTGCTAGCTCCTTCATTCCCTACTCCCAAACCCATCACATATGACTTCACAGGGATGGCAGCCATCTCATTATACTCAATAAGGTGACTGCTCCATTCTTGGTAGCATTCTTGTACCCTGACCACATCTTCATAAATAATTCTTCTTCAAAACTTTCCTTAAATTACATATTTTGAATATATCATTTCAAGGCAAATCCAACTGATAAATCATTTCAAGCCTTACCAGTGCCAACTAATATTTACACTTTCTGTGTCTCAACTCTTTTCCCCCTTTTCTCTCAAGATGCAATTCAAGACTCATTTAACTTCACACTGATATTCTTCTTTCTTTATATTTCACAGAACTGATTAAAATATGTGTAGAATCCTTGTTTTCTTCATTTTTCACTTCATCATTCGAAGTATTTTCGTTTTTAAAAGAGACTTTTTTATCTCTGTATGAGCCAGTAAAGATTTTCTAACCCCAGGTAATTTACAGCTTTGCCTGACTGAGTGAGTGACCAGGATAGAAAATGAAGAGCCCTCTGGTAGGCAGCAGGGCCAGCTTCCTGACGTGTGACCTGCAAAGTCCGACAGGAACCCATACTTAGAAGGACTCCATACTTGATTTAATGCAGTGCTGACATCATATTGAAAATACCAATATTTTTGGAAGAAAAAGCTCTGCATTTTTATTTTCATTGGGTCCCATGAATTATTAGCCAGTCATGGCAGACAAACCTATAAGGTGGCCCACAGAGACCTTCTAGTAGTCATACCCTGCATTATACCGTCTCCTTTAGCATGGGCTGGACCTAGTGACTGACCTCCAATAAGAACACAAAGTAATGAAATATCACTTCCAAGATTAGTTCACAAAGACACTATGGCTTCCATTTTGTGATTCCCCCCACCCACTATCTCTCTAACACACTGACTCCTGTATTAATTCTCTAACTTAGTTTCCAGTATAGTTTTCCCAGGCTATCTCTGTGTGAATGGCTCAGCATAGCAAAGTAACCTATCCTTTTTTTTAAAAATTCAGCTAATCTGAAGCATCAACACTGGTTAGATAATGACAAACCATAAATACAAACGTTATTAATCTTGTATTAACACTGGACTATATTTTCAACTTTTTGCTTTTTTTGAAATGCAAATTTGGTGCTTTTTAAAATTATACACAGTTGAAAAAAGAATTTTATTTTACTTTTTATTTAAGTTTTAATTTACAGTGCAATATTCAACTTCTTGCTTTTAATCTCTTACAGCACCTAATTCAGTCCTAAATGAAATACTTCTTTACTAGTAAATAGTTGTGGGAGGAAAGATGGTGAGTGTGGGAAGAAGGAAGGAGGATTTTTATTGACTTGAAAGATAAGCATTATCCTTAACATTTTCCTTACAATTTCCTAATAATCCTTATTATTTTATGTATTCTTTTTTAACCAATTTTCATACATCCAAAGATAAAGCATGATCAGAAATCAGTACCATTCTTAAAGACATGATATAATTCTATATGAATGCATATCAATGAGATTATTTGCATAAAATTTTTTAAGATTTTATTGATTTATTTGACAGAGGGATCACAAGTAGGCAGAGTGGCAGGCAGAGAGAAAAGAGGAAGCAGGCTCCCTGCTGAGCAGAGAGCCTGATGTGGGGCTTGATCCCAAGACCCTGAGATCATGACCTGAGCCGAAAGCAGAGGCTTAACCCACAGAACCACCAATGCGCCCCTGCATAAAATTATTTTTAAATTGTCAAAAAAATATATGTAAGGTATTAATCTTATCATAATTACTATTATATATCATTATCAAGACTGACCTTGCCAGTGACCTACGCTTTGTAAAAGCGGTCTTAAAATTAACAACAGATAAAGCAAGGAATTCAGAAATCCATATTTCCTCTATTAAAATGTTTTTTATCTTGAAGTGATTGCTCTGTGATATCAAAGAATATGTTTGTATGTATAAAATAATTAATGCTTACTCAGAATCTTGAGTTCTGTGGATAGACTTTGAGGGGATCTATAAGCCCTCTTTGTCTTTTTTAGTATCAAAAATATTTTCCTTATTTTTAAAATATCAACTTACATTTAAGAAATCAATACTACATTTGATGAAAAGTCAGAAAGTCATTGCTATATGGTAAAGTTTAAAAAAATAAAAAAGACTCTACCATAATGCAGATACATTAAGGACTGAGTTGGTCCTAATTGTGTGACATTTGTAGACTTAAAATCTTGAACACGGGTATCCAATTAAATTCAGCATATTGAAAATATAGAATTTACAGTCTTCCCCTCCTGAAATTCCACTAAAATGACAGTAAGCAGATTTTTTTAACCATAAGGAGAGAGAGGATGTGTAAAAAAAAATCAGAGCAACAACATTTTGGAGGCTGGAAAACAGATGGTTGAGTGATAATTGACTTCACAAACCTGAGAATACTAAAAACCTAACCCAACATGAGGGAACTATGGAAAGAGACTGCGGGATCCTAGCAATGCTCAGAAAATTGAAGCATCAATTACGTCTGAAAGTCGAAGCTGGTACAGATTGACCTTGAAAGATTGAAATACTAAAGTTAAACAACCCCCCCCACCCCGTACACGTCTCTCAATACCCAAGCTACTATCCTCTCCCCAGTCCTGGAATAGGACTAAAGATTTGCTCTCTGGAAAATTGAAACATAGAGACTTTAAACTAGGGAAAAGATACTGAAATAAGAAAATCAAGTGAAAGTTAACTTGATCAATAATGAGATCTTTGATCCTTGTTCCCAGAAGAATAGAGGATTTCTTCTAAGTCCAAGAGAAATTAATTAAAAATCCTGAAATCAGGCCCTGCCATATGATCCTACAATGAAGTTCACCTGTTGACTAGCTCTCCAAACACACCCTGAACCTCAGATAGTCTTTCACTGCCTTACCATTTCACATGAGTGACAGCCAAGGATAACCAAATATTTAAGGAAAAGTCTTTAATATGAAGACAGTAATGAGAAAAAGAAATAAAAGGAACTTGGGATAACAAGATATGCAGAAAGAAGAGAGCATTCAATATTTTTTTAATTCTTGGAAATAAAAACATAAAAGCAACTTCCTCTTCTGTTCATGACATTGTAACTGGTTCCAGACTGGTCCTCACAGCATTTAAAAGAAACAAAGAAAACAACTATTCAACTGGACAAGATGTATGGAAATCAGATGTTCAACAACTAGAGCACAAAATAGTGATCCCTGAGAAAAGGGAAACATTCAAGGTGAATGAACCGCATATTTGACTGAACTTTTCCTTGGAAGCACATTTCAGACTACAGCATAGAAAGGTGGAGGCCAAGTACAATACAGAGGTTGCCCTGCCTCTGAGGAAACAGATCAGAGTCCAAATCTGATGAGGCTGTAACTGGTAGAGTAGGTGCTAGAGAAGAAGGAGTTACGTAGAGAATGGACCCTAGAAATATGCATCAAAGACTCCTTGAGATTTCGGGCAAGTACCAATAAAAGATGAGAAAATGCTAGGCCTGGCAAAGACCAGAGAGCTGAGAACTGAATGGATATTCTGGAGGTTTGCATAGTCCAAGAGATGATAGAATTCCAGCTGCCAGGGTGGAGAAACTTCACTGAACAGCCTAGGCATTCGATTGAAGTCAGAGAAAGACCACATCTTACAGGGAGGGTTGTTACACAATGGAGCAAGGGCTACTCTGTAACTGCCTTAACCTTAATTACATTTAAAAATGAACCTTAAAAATATCAATTTCATTTGGCAAGTAAATTAGTATAATATTCAGCATGACTATAGTTTACAATATTATATATTTGAGAGTTGCAAAGAGAATGGGTCTTAAATGTTCTCATCACACACAAAAAAAGTAGTTGTGTGAAGTGATGGAAGTGTTAACAAACCTTATTGTGATAATATTTCACAATATGTATGTATACCAAACCATTACATTATATCTTAAACTTACACAATGTTATATGTCAACTACATTCCAATAAAACTGGAAAAAATCTCAATAATAAAAAAGAGAGAGAGAACCACAGCAAAATACAGTCAAATTATTGAAAACCAGGAATGAAAAGCAATCTTAAAAGCAGCCAGAAGGAAAAAAAATACATTGCATGTAGGGGAAAAATGATAACAATTATCACTGAGTTCTCATAAGAAACATTGCAAGCAGGAAGAAAATAAAAAGACATCTTTAAATTGCTAAAAGAGAAATAAAATTAGAATTGAATCTACAATTCTGTGTTCAGTAGACATAGAAAATGTCTTTCAAGGGGCACCTGGGTGGATTAGTCGGTAGAGCATGCAGCTCTTAATCTTGGAGTTGTAAGTTTGAGCCCCGTGTTAGTTGTAGAGATTACTTAAAAATGAAACCTTTTAAAAAAAAGAAAAGAAAATATTATTCAAAAATGATGGTGGAAGAGTACACTTACCATCATGAGCATTGAGTAATGTATAGAATTGTTGAGTCATTATACTATATACCTGAAACTAATAAAATGCTGTATGTTCATCATACTTGAATTTTTTAATGGTATTAAAAAAAAAAGGTAGCTGCATAAACATATTTACAAATAAAACCTGGGTTTGCCACCAGAAAACTTATACTTAAGAAGTGTTGGGGCACCTGGGTGGTTCAGTGGGTTAAGCTTCTGCCTTCGGCTCAGGTCAGGATCTCAGGGTCCTGGGATCAAGCCCCGCTTCGGGCTCTCTGCTCAGCGGGGAGCTTGCTTCCCCCCCCCCCCCGCCTGGTGCTGCTCTGCCTACTTCTGATCTCTCTCTGTCAAATAAATAAGATCTTAAAAACAAAAAAAAAGTGTTAAAGGAAATTCTTCAAGCTGAAATAAAATGACATTAAATGGAAACACAGATCAGCATGAAAATCACCCAGAATAATAAATGTATTGTAGAATAATAGCTGATATTTTCCCAGCACCTAAAATCTTACAGGACTTAACTGAGTTCATCATCCACGCCCCACCTGATGATTTTTCAAAATGCCATTACAAAAAAAAGCAAACTGGGTATTATCACAGTTGTGGCATTTTTTTAAAAGATTTTATTTATTTATTTGAGAGAGAGAGAGATAGCACATGAGAAGTGAAAGAGAGAGAAGAAGGCCCCCCACTGAGCAGGGAGCCCAATGCCTTGCTCCATCCCAGGACCTTATGATAAGAGCTGAAGGCAGACACTTAACTGACTGAGCCCCATCATAGTGTTTATATGGAAATTTAGGCAACATGAATTTAGTTGACCCCAAAGAAGAATTACTTGACTATGAATTAACTACTATGAAATTAAGAATTAACTACTATGAAAGTGCAGTTCAAGCTTTAGAACAAACAAATAAGCAACAACAACAAAAACCCTCCTTTTCAACAGAAATTCATTGAAAAAAAGAAAAACAAGCCTCAAATTTTTATTCCCTCTTTTATAGTAGGTCAAATTATATTGATTCTAATACTTCGGAATAGTCACACGTTTTGATCATCTTCTTGACAATAATAGACTCTTTGACTTATTTTGATGTATTAGAAATTTGTGTCAAATAATGTCATTCTGCCTGAAAAAAATGAAGGGAGAAAGGAAGGAAGGGAAAAAGGAAGAAAGGAGGGAGACGGGAAGAGAAGGAAAATGCTTCAGGGAATACAGATACTTGAGTGTAGGTCAGTTTATTCCAAAGCAGATTAGAAAAGAAACACTTTACCAACCCAGCCCAGCCTACTGTTCCCCTGGCCGATCTTAACAATAAAGCCTCAGTAAATTAGAACTCAAGCAGAAACTGCTAGCTAAGAAGAGCTAAAAATGTGTCCCTTGACCAAATGCAGCACTCAAACAATAAAATAAAGCTGTGAAGGACACAAAATCCTATACCACAAATATTGGAGATTCACTTACCACCAGAACTTTGAGTCATCAGGATTTCGTTTTTCATAGAACTAATTACTCTATTGTTTTCTTAAAAATGAAACAAAGACCTTAAGCTTTCTTCATGCCTTTCTCTTCCTTTTCTTTCCTTTCCTATTTTCTTCCCTTCCTATTCACTTCCCTTCCCATTCTTTTCCCTTCTCAGTCCTGCTTTGTCTTTTCCCTTCCTTTCTCCCTACAGGGTGATGATGAGGTGAAGGGGACATTGCGCAGAGGTCCATCAGCTGCCAGTGCCCATGCAGACAGAGAGCAAAGCAGGGAGATAAAGTCACGAAGAGGCTCATCAGTGCTGTGAACACTTGCACCAAAAGATGCAGAATGGGGAGTGTTAGGGGCTACATGGAGATGATGGGTGAAGGAGACAATAAGATTGGGAGATTGATCCAATGGGAAAATAAATTAACTAATTGAAACCATCAATAATTATACTGAAAATAATGAAAGCCAGATTTCTCTCACTGTTGGAGAATGTGCTTATGTGGAAAGGGAGAAAACCAAAAATGAGCCTTGATGTGTTGAATTGGAACTAAAGGCATGGTTTTAAGATTTTCTTCAGTGCAACTATGTTCAGATTATTCCTTCCTCAGTGGGCAATGATCCAATTAGCATTTATGAGATCTTACTTATACTAGAAAAGGGGCAAAAAATATTTTTCTTCTTTCTTTTTCTTAAAGATCATTGACCAAAATCAAAGACTGAAAGAATGCCTTAAGTAAGAACTTCATGAATAAGGAAAAAAAGAAAACAAAATGATAAAACACTGTGTTTATTTATATTAAAATTGTCCAGAGAATATATAAAATATATATGTCCCATTAAAATATAATTTGCCTCAGTGTATATGTAATGCATGTAAAAATACAGTATATATTCAATACATGATAAAATATACTTCACTGTCATGTCATGTTGGCAAATACAATGGGAAGAAGAGCCTACAGATTGAGTGCAAGAAATAAAACCTCAGTGGAAGTTGAAAACAACATTCTGGCTGGTGGTAAAACTGCACAGCTGGTGCCATTTGGGGAATAAAAAGGAAAAATATTTTTAAAGCCTTGTGATTTTTTTTTAGAAGTCTCTCAAAAAAACTCCTGTTTTTTAAAAACATTTTTTTGTGAACTTGAAACCTTATGTTCTCTGTTTTCCGATAGATTTAATAGTTCTAGTCAATATTCCAATAGGATTTTTCTTTCAGAACTTGAAAAATACGATAGTGAAAATCATGTATTATTATGATTAGGTAAGAATAGAAAGCAATAGGGAGTGAGGAAGATAGCCTTATCAATAATTCAAATATATTGGGACACCTGGGTGGCTCAGTTGGTTAAGCAGCTGCCTTCGGCTCAGGTCATGATCCCAGCGTCCTGGGATTGAGTCCCACATCGGGCTCCTTGCTCAGCAGGGAGCCTGCTTCTCCCTCTGCCTCTGCCTGCCATTCTGTCTGCCTGTGCGCTCTCTCTCTCTCTCTCCCTCTGACAAATCAATAAAATCTTTAAAAAAATAATTCAAATATATTATAATATGAAATGGTGAGCAGAAAACCAGACCTTGTTATAAGATTTAAGATAGGGAGGTGCCTGGCTGACTCAGTCAGTAGGGCATGTGACTTGTTCTGGGGATGAGGGAGAGTGTCTGTGAATTCAAACCCCATGCTGGGACTGGAATTTACTTTAAAAAAAAAAAAAAGACCAAGACAATATAAGATAAAGAAAGAATTACAAATCAGTGGGACAAGAGAAAAGAAATAATGGCAATTTGTGAATTTTGAAAAAAAAAAAAAAGTCAATCTGTATTCACTTCACCCTGTATTCCCAAATAAAATTCAAATATGTATATATTAGAACCTTTAAAAATCAAAACCAAAGGAGAAAAAAAAGAAAACAAGAGTAAATATTTGTTAAATGTCTGATGAAACTTTTTAAACACACAAGCAACATAATATTGACAATATAAAAAGTATGTATCTAGAAAAATGAACTGAAATATAAAACAAAGTAACAAACTAGAAAAAAATTTCAGTAGCAAAGATAACCCCCCCAAAAAAAGTCTTTTTCTTTACTTTGCAGAAAGTAATTCACAAATCATTAAGAAAACCACAAATGATACTAGCCAGGAATTGTCAAATGAAGAAATAAAAATACACAATAAAAAGTTGGAAAATGCCCTCATAACTAGTCAAAGAAAAAAGTAATTTAAAAAGCAACATTTCGGGCGCCTGGGTGGCTCAGTGGGTTAAGCCCCTGCCTTCGGCTCAGGTCATGATCTCAGGGTCCTGGGATGGAGGCCCGCATCGGGCTCTCTGCTCAGCAGGGAGCCTGCTTCCCTCCCTCTCTCTCTGCCTGCCTCTCTGTCTACTTGTGATCTCTCTCTGTCAAATAAATATATAAAATCTTTTAAAAAAAATAAAAAAGAATAAAAAAAATAAAATAAAAAGCAACATTTCTATATAAGAAAACAAGATAATATTTGTGATAGACTCTTACCTTGGAAGCCTCCACTAAACACGCCTTGCTATATTCATGCCCTTGTGGAGCCCTCCCTATCTTGACTCTGGCCTCAACCATAGGACTTTCTTTGGCCAATGAGACACTAGCAAGAGTGATATAAGCAAAAGTTTGATAAGGACTTGTATATTGGCACCACTCTTCTTGGACACACTCCTTCTTGGAGGTCATCTGCCATCTTGGAAAGAAGATGGAGCTGGACCAAAGAATCACTGGAGGCTGTATTGAGACCCTAGAGGATGAAAGGTCTCCTTGGACATCCCATACTCTTCTGAACTCCCAGCTGAATAAACCAAATAGGAAGAATCTCAGCTATATCATATAGAACAGAACCTATGGAATTATAAAAAATTTTTAAAAATCATTGTTTTGTTTTTTTTTTAAATCATTGTTGTTTTAAGCCACTAAGTTTTGGAGGGTAGTTTGTCACAAAGCAGTAGAAGACTGATATAATTTTCTTTTCCCTATCAGCAAAACAAAAGTAACAAAAGATACCATAGATCAAAAGCTTCTGCGAAGCCCAAAAAATCACCAACAAAATAAAAATACAACTGATCAAATGAACAAAAATATTTGCAAATTCAAAATGCATTTTTAAAAACTCATACAATAACAAAACAACAACAAAACAAAAACCCAACAATCCAATTAAAAATGGGCAGAGGACCTGAGTAGAAATTTTTTTCAAAGACATATATAGACAGACAATGGGTACATGAAAATGCGCTCAACGGAGCACCTGGGTCGTTCAGTTGGTTAAGCATCCAACTCTTGATTTTGGCTCAGAACATGATCTCATAGTCTGGAGTCTGCTTGGAATTCTCTCTCTTTCTCTGCCCCTCCTCCTGTTCACATGCTCTCTCTCTCTCTCTCTCTCAAAATAAAAAAGAAGAAAAGGTGCTCAACATCACTAATCCTTAGTGAAATGCAAATCAAAACCACAATGAAATATCACTCTCTCCTGTTAAAAAGGTTATCATCAAAAAGACAAGAAATGAAATAAAATTATTAATAATAATAATAAAAGATAAGAAACAATAAGAGCTTGCAAGGATGGAATCAGAACACTTATGCACTGTTGGTGGGAATATAAATTGTTTCAGTCACTATGGAAATACAGTATGGAGATTCCTCAAAAAATTAAAAATAGAACTCTTGTATGATTCAGCAGCCCCACTTCTGGGTATTTATCAGAAGGAAACAAAAACAGTAACTCAAAAAGATATCAGCACTCCCATGTTCATTGCAACATTATTTACAATAGCCAAAATTGGAAAAAAATCTAAGGGTCCACCAACAGATGAATGAATAAAGAAGTTGTAATATAGATAGGTATGTAGGTATGTAATGGAATATTACTCAGCCATTAAGGTACTGGTCTCTTTTACTGAGGTAAGCAGTAAATTCAACTTTGCCTTATCACACACACACACACACACACACACACACACACACATACAGCAGCCTGATATGTGCTTGACCAGAATAAACCAATTAATTTGAGAGCGGCAATTACTAAAGTTCCAGAACTATATAAAGGATCAAATGTCAAGACATCTCAATGTTTGTTTTTCAAATTACCAAAATACCTTGTTTTACTACTCCATGAATGCCTCTTTCTATTACCCTTCACTTTTTTTTTTTTAAGATTTTATTTATTCATCTGACAGAGATGACAAGTAGGCAGAGAGGCAGGCAGAGAGAGAGGAAGGGAAGCAAGTTCCCTGCAGAGCAGAGAGCCCGATGCAGAACTCGGTCTCAGGACCCCAAGATCATGCCCCAAGCTGAAGGCAGAGGCTTTAACCCACTGAGCCACCCAGGCGCCCCTACCCTTCACTTTATTGCCGTTCACAGCTACTGCATTTTCTATAAATCGGAGGTTTGTGGCAACCCCCCATAGAACAAGTCTGTTGGCAATACTTTTACTAGAGCATTTGCTTACTTCATGTCTGTGTCACATTTCAGTAATTCTCACAGTATTTCAAATTTTGTCATTATTGTTATATTTGTTATGGTCATTTGTGATTAGTGATCTTTGATGTTAGTATTTTTTTTTAAGATTTTGTTTATTTGACAGACAGAGATCACAAGTAGGCAGAGAGGCAGGCAGAGAGAGAGGGGGAAGCAGGCTCCCCCCTGAGCAGAGAGCCTGATGCGGGGCTCGATCCCAGGACCCTGGGACCATGACCTGAGCCAAAAGCACAGGCTTTAACCCACTGAGCCATCCAGGTGCCCCTGATGTTAGTATTTTTAACTGATGGGAAGACACAAACTGTACCCATATAAGAGAATGAACTTAACCGATAAATGTGTATATTCTGACTGCTCTACCAACTGGCTGTTCCCCCATCTCCCTCCCTCTCCTTGGGCCTCCTTATTTCCTGAGACACAACAATATTGAAATTAGGCCAATTAATAACCCTATAGGTGTTCAAGTGAAAGAAAGAATCTCTGTTAAATCAAAAGCTAGAAATGATTAAGCTTGGTGAGGAAGGCATGTCAAAAGCTAAGCCTCTTGGGCCAATTAGTCAAGAAGTAAATGCAAAAGAAAAGTTCTTAAAGGAAATTAAAATTGCTATTCCAGTGAACAAATGAATGATAAGGGAGGAAAAAGGCAATATGACTGCTTATTGACAATGCACCTGATCATCCAAAAGCTTTGAAGGAAAAAAGTACGGTGAGATTTATGTTGTTTCATGCCTAACATAACATCCATTCTACAACCCATGGATAAAGGAGTCATTTGAACTCTCAAGTCTTATTATTTAATAAATACATTTTGTGGGATGTCTGGGTGGCTTGGTAGTTAAGCATCTGCCTTTGGCTCAGGTCATGATGCCAGGGTCCTAGGATCGATTTCTACATTGGGCTCCCTGCTCAGCTGGGAGTCTACTTCTTCCTCTCTATGTGCCACTCCCTCTGCTTGTGCTTGTTCTCTCTCTCTTTCTCTCTCTCTGACAAATAAATAAATAAAATCTTAAAAAAAAAATAAGGCCTAAATCCAGTAGGAGAAGAGAAACAATAAAGATTAGAGCAGAAATCAATGATAAAGAAATAAAATAAAAACAAAAACAAAACAGTAGAACAGATCAACAAAACTAGAAGCTAGTTCTTTGAAAGAATAAGATCGATAAACTCCCAGGTTTATCTCAAAAAGAAAAGATAAATGACACAAATAAATAAAATCATGAATAAAAGAGATCACGACCAACATCAAAGGAATACAAACAATTATAAGAGAATATTATGAGCAATGCCAACAAATTAGGCAATCTGGAAGAAATGGATGCATTCCTAGAGACATACAAGCTACCAAAACTGAAATAGGAAGAAGTAGAAAACCTGACTAGACCTATAACAAGCAAAGAAGTTGAAGCAATAATCAAAAATCTTCCAACAAACAACAGCTCAGGGCCAGATGGCCTCCCAGCAAAATCTTACCAAACATTAAAGAAAAAAAGGAATTAATACCTATTCTTCTGAAACTGTTTCAAAAAATAGAAACAGAAGGAAAACTTCCAAACTAATTCTATGAGGCCAGAATTACTTTAACCCCAGAACCAGACAAAGACCCCCACTAAAAAGGGAGAATTACATATCCCTGATGAACATGAATGCAAAAATTCTCACCAAAATACTAGCTAATAGGATCCAATGGTACATTAAAAAGATTATTCACCATGATCAAGTAGGATTTATTCCTGGGTTACAAGGGCTGTTCAACATCCACAAATCAATCAGTGTGATATACCACATTAATAAAAGAAAGAACAAGGACTATATGATTTTCTCAATAGATGCAGAGAAAGCACTTGACAAAATACAGTATCTTTTCTTGATAAAAACACTCCACCTGTAAGGAGGGAGGGAACATACCTCAATATCATAAAAGCCATATATGAAAAACCCACAGCAAATAACCTCAATGGGGAAAAATTGAGAACTTTTCCCCTAAGGTCAGGAGAATGACAGGGATACCTATTCTCACCACTGTTGTTCAACATAGTATTGGAAGTCCTAGCCTCAGCAATTGGAAAACAAAAAGAAAAAAAGGCATCCAAATTGGCAAAGAACCCCACCCTTTACTCTTCACAGACAACATGATAGTCTATGTAGAAAACCCAAGAGACTCAACCCCAAAATTTCTAGAATTGATACAGGAATTCAATAAAGTCCCAGGATATGAAATCAATCCATAGAAGTCAGTCGCATCTATACACTAACAATGAGACAGAAGAAAGAAATCAAGGAATTGATCCCATTTAAAATTGCACCCAAACCTAACCAAAGAAGTAAAGAATCTGTACTCTGAAAACTATAGAACACTTATGAAAGAAATTGAGGAAGACACAAAGAAATATAAAAAAAATGCTATGCTCATGGACTGGAGGAACAAATATTGTTAAAATGTCTATGCTGCTTCTACCCAAAGCAATCTACACATTCAAAGGAATCTCTATCAGAAACCACCAGCATATTCCACAGAGCTGAGCAAACAATCCTAAAATGTGTATGGAACCAGAAAAGACCCTGAATAGCAAAAAGAATGTTGAAAAAGAAAATCAAAGTTGGAGGCATTACAATGCCAAACTTCAAGCTGTATTACAAAGCTGCAATCATTAAGACAATATGGTACTGGCACAAAAACAGGTACATAGATCAATGGAACAGAATAGAGAACCCAGAAATGGACCCTCAAATATTATGGTGAACAAATCTTCGACAAAGCAGGAAAGAATATCCAGTGGAAAAAAGACAGTTTCTTCAACAAATGGAGTTGGAAAAATCAGACAGCCACATGCAGAAGAACGAAACTGGACCACTTTCTTACACCATACACAGCAGTAAACTCAAAACGGATATAAGACCTAAATATGAGATAGGAAGCCATCAAAATCTTAGAAGAGAACACAGGAGCAACCTCTTTGACCTTGGCTGCAACAACTCCTTGCCAGACACGTATCCAAAGACAAACAAAACAGAAACAAAGATGAACTATGGGGAGGTCATCAGGATAAAAAGCTTTTGCACAGCAAAGGAAACAGTCAACAAAACTAAAAGGCAACCTATGGAATGGAAGAAGTTATTTGTAAACATCTTATCAGATAAATGTCTAGTATTCAAAATCTATAAACTCAACATCTAAAACCCCAAAAAATCCAGTCAAGAAATAGGCAGAAGACATGAGTGGACGTTTCTGCAAAGATGACATCCAAATGTCCAACACACAGATGAAGAATGCTCCATATCACTTGGAATCAGTAAAATACAAATCAAAACCACAAAATGAGATACCACCTCACACAGGTCAGAATAGCTGAAATTAACAACTCAGGAAACAATAGATGTTGGTGAGGCTGGAGAGAAAGGGGGACTCTCTTACACTGTTGGTGGGAATGCAAACTGGTGTAGCCACTCTGGAAAGCAGTATGGAGTTTCCTCAAAAAGTTAAAAATAGAGCTACCTTATGACCCAGCAATTGCACTACTAGGTATTTATCCAAAGGATACAAACACAGTGATTCAGAAGGGGCACATGCACCCCAGTGTTTATAGCAGCTATGCCCACAATAGCCAAACCATGGAAAGAGCCCAGATGTCCATTGACAGATGAATGGATATAAAAGATGTGGTGTATATATAGACAATGGAATACTGCTCAGCCATCAAAAAATGAAATCTTGCCATTTGCAATGACGTAGTTGGAACTAGGGTATTATGGTAAATGAAATAAGTCAGTCAGAGAAAGACAAATGTCATATGATTTCACTAATATGTATAATTTAAGGAACAAGACAGATGAACATAGGGGAAGGGGGAAAAATAAAATAAGATGAAAACAGAGAGGAAGGCACACCATTAAAGACACCATACTCTAAGAAACAAACCAAGAGTTGCTGGAGAGGAGCTGTGTTGGAGGATGGGGTACTTGGATGATGGGCATTAAGGAGGCACTTGATATAATGAGCACTGGATGTTATATGCAATTGATGAATCACCAAATTCTACCCCTGAAAATCCTACTCCCTGAAAAAAATAATACAGTATATTTTAACTATACTGAATTTAATGAATTTTTTTAAAAGAACCATTGTGATACATAGAAACAGTTTAAAATATCAATAATAACAGGATTTTGGAGGAAATTCTCTCATGGATGACTATAAGGGGTTTAAGACTTCAGTGGAGGAAGTAACTGTAAATGTGGTGGAAATAGTAAAAGAGCTAGAATTAAAGATGTGATTGAACTGCCGCAGTCTCATGATCAAATTCCAATGGATGAGGAGTTGCTTCATATAGATGAGCAAAGAGAGTGAATTCTTGAGATGGAATCTATTCCTGGTGAAGATGCTGTGAAGATTAGTGAGACAACAACAAAAGATTCAGAATATGACATAAACTTAGCTGATAAAGTAGCTGCAGGGTTTGAGAAGATTGATGCTAATTCTGAAAAAAGTTCTACTGTCTACAAAAAGATATCAAACAGCATTCCATGCTACAGAGCAAGTGTCCATGAAAGGAAAAGTTAATCCATATGGCTAATTTATTGCATTCTTATTTTAAGAAGTTACCACAGCCAACTCATCATTCAGCAGCCACCACCCTGATCAGCCAGCAACCATCAACATCAAGGCAAGAACTTCCACAAGCAAATGATTACAAGTAGCTCACTGAAAGCTCAGATGATGGTTAGCACTTTTTAGTAATAAGGTATTGTTAACTAAGATATGTATTTTTTTAGACATAATGTTATTGCACATTTAATAGACTACATCATAGTGTAAACAGAACTTTCATATGTACTGGGAAACCAAAAATTTCATTTGACTTGCTTTATTGCAATATTCACTCTACTGTGGTGGTCTGGAACTGAACTCACATTATCTCCAAGGTATGCCTATATGTCATCTCCAATACTCTGGCATGGATATAGGAAACTTTCCTGAGGGAGTCCAGCATTTTTGTGTATTTAACGCTCATGGATTGCACACATTAAGTTGGAAGTCTGGCTGATTTTTCTTTAGAACAAAGACTGAATTATAATAAATATAACATAAGCATACAAATACAAATATACTACAAGAAGTCAGGTGGGAGGCTAGTTAGTACTTGAAGTCAGAATAATATTGTATCGTGTTTTAGGATTCCTCTGAGTTTATTTCATGGACACACCACATATTTAAAATAATTTTGTGATTAGGAGTTTAATTTTAGCAACTAGAGGTTAAAATTACATTTAAAAGTTTAGGAATATCTGAAAAATATAAAACTATGAGTTGTGGTCATGCTGAGTAGCAGTGGAAACATGATCTAAGTAGCTGCATATTAGATATTACAATCTCTTCTTTATTAACAGCAAGATTACTTTTTTAAAAAGTGGATGTTTAGCTTCTACCGCTATCCCAATGCTAGAATCTTTGGTTCATCAATTGATGAAAACTACTCATTAAATATCTTCTATGTTCAAGATACTATATTGTGACATGTAAAGAGATCTTTAAAAATATTTCATGTCCTTGAGGAATGTATTATTTGTTCCAAACTACAGCAATTTGATGTCAGTTGAGTATATCTTGTTTTTATTATACTTTCAGAAGAAAAGCTAGATTGCTAAATAAAATGTCATCATTTTAGCATTTACTGTGTCAATAGTTGAGATTGTGATGATCAAAAAATATTAAAGCTAAGTATTCTTGGAAAGATTAACTACGGTAAAACTGACATATGAGAATTTTTAATTAAAATAGAGGTATATTAAAATATTTTTCAAACTACAAACACAAATCTTTGGAATACAGCAAAAGAAGTACTAAGAGAGAAACTGGTAGTAGTACAAGCCTACCTCAAAAAAACAAACAAAATCTCAAATAAACAATTTAACTTTACACATAAAGGAACTAGAAAAAAAAAGAAAAAACAAAGCCCAAAGTTGGTAGAAGTAAAGAAATGATAATGATCAGAGCAGAAATAAATGAAATACAGAGTAAAAAACAATGGAAAAGATCTATGAGGAGCACTTGGTTGGCTCAGTCAGCAGAACGTGTGCCTCTTGATCTCAGGGTTGTGAGTTCAAGCCCCAGACTGGGCATGGAGCCAGTTAAAGAAGTAAAATAAAATAAAATAATGATTGATGAAATTAAGAGCTGGTTATCTGAAAAGATAAACAAAATTGATAAAACTTTAGTCAGAGTCATCAGGAAGAAAAGAGGAAACAAACAAATAGAAGCAGAAGTGAAAGAAAAGAACAACTGACACCACAAAAATACAAAGGATTATAAGAAACTACCTTGAAAAAGTATACACTAACAAATTGACAACTTAGAAGAAACTGATAAATTCCTAGAAATATACAATCTTCTGAGACTGAATCATGAAAAAGTAAAAAATCTGAACAGACAATTTACTAGTAATGAAATTGAGTCAATAACCAAAAAAACTCCCAGCAAACAAAAGTCTACGACCAGATGTACTCACAGATGAATTCTACCAAATATTTAAAGAAAAGTTATTCTCCTCAAACTATTCCTGCCCCCCCCCAAAATAAAATGGAAGAAGAAGGGAAGATTCTTTTTTTTTTCTTTTTAAGATTTTAATTATTTATTTGACAGAGAAAGAGACAACGAGAGAGGGGAACACAAGCCGGGGGAGTAGGAGAGGGAGAAGCAGGCTCCCTGCTGAGCAGGGAGCCCAACATGGGACTCCATCCCAGGACCCTGGGATCATGACCTGAGCCAAAAGTAAATACTAATGACTGAGCTGCCCACGTGCCCCAAGAAGGAAGGCTTCTAAATACAATCTATGTGGGGCATCAGAGTGCTCAGTTGGTTACGTGTCTGCCTTTTGGTCAGGTCATAATCTTGGGGTCCTGGGATGAAGCCCCACATAGGACTCCCTGCTCACCAGGGAGTTGGCTTCTCCCCTTGCATCACCCCTCCCAACTCATGTTCACCTGCACTCTCTCTCACAAAAAATAAATGAAATCTTTAAAAATACATACATACATACATACATACATACATACATACAATCTATGAGGCCAGCATCACGTGATATCAAAACCAGAAAAAAACACTATAAAAAAGAAAAATATGGGTCAATATCCCTGATGAACACAGATGCAAAAATCTCCAACAAAATATTAACAAACTTCATTCAACAATACATTCATTAAAAGGATCATTCAGGGGTGCCTGGAGGCTTGAGTTGAGTGTCTGATTCTTGGTTTTAGCTCAGGTTGTGATCTCAGGGTTGTGACATTTAGCCCTGTTTGGGACTTTGTGCTCACTGGGTGTCTGCTCAAGATTCTTTCCCTCTCTCTCAGCCCCTCCCTCTACGCCCCCCCCCACCCCAGTCATGTGCATGTTCTCTCTTTTTCTCTCTCAAATAAATAAATCTTATTTTTTAAAAAAGTATCATTCAAAAAAAAAAAAGGATCATTCATCACAATTCAGTGGGATTTTGTGTAAGAATGATTCAATATTCACAAATCAATCATTGATAAATCACATCAACAAAATGAAGGATGAAATATATGATTATCTCAATAGATGCAAAATAAACATTTAATAAAATTCAAGATCAAAAAACTGGATGTAGAGGACAAAAAAGTTCAACATAATAAAGGGTATCTATGACAAACCCATAGCTAACATCATAACCAATGGTGAAAAACAGAGAGCTTTTCATCTAAGATCAGGAACAAGACAAGAATGTCCACTCTCATCACTAATAGTCAACTAATCACTAATAGTACTGGAAGTCCTGGCCATAGCAATAATGACTAATAGTATTAGTCATCACTAATAGTACTGGAAGTCCTGGCCATAGCCATAAGACACACAAAGAAATGACACACATCCAAATTGGTAAGGAAGAAGTTAAACTGTCACAATTTGCAGAGAATATGATACTATATATAGAAAACCCTAAAAACTTCACCAAAAAGACCAATAAGTGAATTCAGTCAATTACAGAGTACAAAATTAATATACAGAAATTGATCATGACCTGAGCCACTAATAATGAAGTAGCAGAAACAGAAATTAAGAAAACAATTCCAGTTACAATGGCACAAAAAGACTAAAGCATTGGAATAAAATTAACCAAGGAGATGAAAGACCTATACTCTGAAAACTATAAAACACTGATGGAAGAAATTAAACACTACATGGACATGATATATACTTTATAATGTATATAAATGTTGAATCACTATGTTGTATGTCTAAAATTCATATAATATTGCATGTCAACTATACTTAAAAAATCCCTTTTTCCAATATGCACAAAAATAAATAAGTAAAGAGATATAGTACATACATGATAATAATGTTACTGGATTATTGTCTTAGGTGTTTGGTTTTTGGGGCTTTGTTTTTAGTTTCTTGTTTTGCCCTAGGTGTTTTTTCTTTAATTAACATATAATGTATTATTTGTTTCAGGAGTAGAGGTCTGTGATTATCAGTCTTACACAGTTCACAGCGTTCATCATAGCACATGCCTTTCCCAGTGTCCATCACCCAGCCATCCCATCCTTCCCACCACCCTCCTCTCCAGGAAACCTCAGTTTGTTCCCTGAGATTAAGAGTCTCTTATGCTTTGTCTCCCTCTCTGTTTTCATCTTTTTCATTTTTCCTCTTTTCCCCTATGATCCTCTGCCTTGTTTCTCAAATTCCTCATATCAGTGAGATCATATGATAATTGTCTTTCTCTGACTAACTTATTTTGCTTAACATAATACCCTCTAGTTTCATCCATATCACTACAAACAGCAAGATTTCCTTTTTTGATGGCTGCATAATATTCCATTGTAGATATATAATCACATCTTCTTTATCCATTCATCTGCTGATGGATATGTAGGCTCTTTCCATAGTTTGGCTGTTTGAACATTGCTGTTATAAACATTGGGGTGCACATACCCTTCAGATCATTACATTTGTATCTTTGGGTAAATGCCCAGTAGTGAATTGCTGGATCATAAGGTAGGTCTATTTTTAACTTTTTGAGGAACCTCCATACTGTTTTCCAGAGTGGCTGTAACAGAATGCATTCCCACATCTGTGGTTTCCTGACGTGTTAATTTTAGCCATTCTGACTGATTGTGAGGTGTCATCTCATTGAGGTTTTGATTTGTATTTCCCTGAGGTCAATTGATGTTGAGCACTTTTTCATGTGTCTGCTGGCCATTCGATGTCATCTTTGCAGAAATGTCTGTTCATGACTTCTGCCCATTTCTTAATTGGATTATTTGTTCTTTGGGTGTAGAGATTGTTAAGTTCTCTATAGATTTTGGAGACTAGCCCTTTATCTAATATGTCATTTGCAAATATCTTCTCCCATTCTGTTGGTTGTGTCTTGGTTTTGTTGACTGTTCCCTTGGCTGTGCAAAAGCTTTTGATCTTGATGAAGTCACAATATTTCATTTTTACCCTTGCTTCCCTTGCCTTTGGTGATGTTTCTAGGAAGAAGTTGCTCTGGTGGAGGTTAAAGAGGTTGCTTCTCCTGTTCTCAAGGATTTTAATGGATTCCTGTCTCACATTTAGGTCTTTCATCCATTTTAAGTCTATTTTTGGTGTGGTGTAAGGAAATGGCCCAGTTTCATTCTTCTGCATGAGGCTGTCAGTTTTCTCAACACCATTTGTCGAAGACACTGTCTTTTTTCCATTGGACATTCTTTCTTGCTTTGTCAAGGATTAGTTGACCATAGAGTTGAGGGTGCATTTCTGGGCTATTTTGTTCCATTGATCTATGTGTCTGTTTTTGTGCCAGCACCATACTGTTTTGATTACTACCACTTCATAGTAGATCTTGAAGTCTGGGATTGTGATACCTCCAGTTTTGTTTTTCTTCTCAAGATTGTTTTGGCTAGGGGTGCCTGGGTGGCTCAGTGTGTTAAAGCCTCTGCCTTCAGCTCAGGTCATGATCCCAGGGTCCTGCTTCCCCCTGCCTCTCTGCCTGCTTGTGATCTCTGTCTATCAAATAAATAAATAAAATCCTTAAAAAAAAAAAAAGATTGTTTTGGCTATTTAGGTTCTTCTGTGGTTCCATACAAATTTTAGGATTATTTGCTCTAGTTCTATGAAAAATGTTGCTGATATTTTGAGATGGATTATATTAAATCTATAGATTGCTTTGTTAGAATGGACATTTTAAAACATTAATTCTTCCAATCCATGAGTTAGTTATATTTTTCCATTCATTTGTGTCATCTTCAATTTCTTTTACCAATGTCTCACAGTTTTTAGAGTACAAGTCTTTCACCTCTTTGATTATATTTATTTTTCAGTTTTTTATTCTTTTTGGTGCAGTTGCAAATGAGGTTGTTTTCTCAATTTATATTTCTGATAGTTTATCATTAGCATATAGAAATGCAACTGATTTCTGTATATTAATTTTGTATCCTGCAAATTTACTGAATTCACTTAAACTTCTTAGAATTTGTTTTTTGTTGTTGTTGTTGTTGTTGTTGTTGTTTTTGGTGGAGTCTTTAGGGTTTTCTATATATAATAATATCATGTCATCTGCAAATAATGACAGTTTAACTTCTTCCTTACCAATTTGGATGCATTCATTTCTTTGTGTTGTCTTATTGCTACGGCCAGGACTTCCAGTACTATGTTGACTATTAGTGATGAGAGTGGACATCCCTGTCTTCTTCCCGATCGTAGGGGAAAAGCTCTCAGTTTTTAATCACTGCGTATGTTAACTGCTGGTCTGTTATACATGGCCTTTATTATGTTGAGGTATGTTCCCTTTATATCCACTTTGTTGAGAGTTTTACCATAAATGGATGTTGAATTTTATCAAGTGCTTTTTCTGCCTCTATTGTGGTGATCAGATGATTTTTATCCTGCTGTTTGTTAATGTGGGATATCACCTTGATTGATTTGCAGATATTGAATTACCTTTGGTTTCCTGGAATCAATCCTACTTGATCACAGCATATGAAGTGCATCAATTTAGGAGGTGAGAACTACAGAAGTGTTCCTGGAACTTTTCAGGTGACTATAAACCAATTCAAAATCATTTTAAAACAAAGATAATATGTATATACAAGATACAAAAATCAAAATAGTAAAAAACAGTGAAAAGTAAGTCCCCTTTCCATCTTAGTTTTCTTATCAAAAGAAAAGGGCGGCTACCAGTTTCTTAGGGCGAAAACAACCTTCTTTTATATGACTTTTATAGGACTTATCTTCTTAAAAACTGTTTTTTCCTTCTGTACTTCCATTTCAGTTGTCTCCTACCTTAATCCATATACTTATTCTGCATGATATGGTCATAAAGAGGACGATAGTCCTTCACAGTCTTATCAAGTAGCCAACTGAACTGTGGGTCAGGATTCTTTTTCTCCCATTATGGTATTATTGCAGAAGATTTTACATTATCATAGCAATTAAAAAAAAATTCTTAAGAATATTAGCCCGCATATTCCTTCTAAATCAGACACTAAAGGTAGCCTCACCTAAACATATGACTTAAAAC
Organism: Mustela putorius furo; assembly: GCF_011764305.1. Taxonomy (NCBI): domain Eukaryota; kingdom Metazoa; phylum Chordata; class Mammalia; order Carnivora; family Mustelidae; genus Mustela; species Mustela putorius. The sequence continues at coordinate 5,543,336 of NW_025422015.1, read as the reverse complement.
AAATAGATCAGAGATGCCTGGGTGGCTCAGTAGGTTAAGTGTCTGCCTTTGGTCCAGGTCATGATCCCAGGGTTCTGGAATTGAGTCCCACATTGGGGTCCTTGCTCAGTGGGGTACATGCTTCTCCCTCTGTCTGCCACTACCCCTATTTGTGCTCTTTCTCTTTCTTTCCAATAAATAAATAAATAAATAAAATTTTGAAAAAAACGCAAAACAAATAGATCAGCTATTTAAAATTGTTTTCAAGTAGGCCATTTTAGTCATCACAGTAGGCAATAAGGAAATAGCATCAACTTCCTGTTCACCTATTCTTTCATGCCTGGCCTCAGGATAGACTGCTCTCCCAGTCCAAACAGTTTCCCCTTTTGGTAGATATGAGAGGCTACTGACAATGGTTTGTCCATAAGTCATCCACAAAGCCCTCTCTGGAGAAGGGTCTAGAGAAGCTAGGGTCTCAGCAGTAGTCTTTAAACCTCTAGTTCAGATTTTATATAATGCTCTCTAGCTTGTTCCTATCAGAAATGGGATTTGTCCTACACTGCCAAGTTTGTTACATAAGAGGCAAGGGACATTGTATAGTGAAGACCCATGCTTACAACCAAATACCTAAATGCTTCATCCTGCTTAGGATCACAAATTTCAGTAATATGTAGGAAGAAAAATATTTTCATGGACGCAAGATGCTGAACAACACAAAATATTCTCTAATTCACTATAGAATACTTTCCAATCCAAAACATTATTAAATTATGACTTTTTCCCAAGAGGAAATAATCATGTGTTCTTTAAGTAATTCCTCATTAAAGGCCTGATTATCTCCTTCCATTTCCACAAATGAAACAATTTCATAAGAACCTAAATCTCCAATTTGTCACATTATGGGTAATGGCTGGTATCTATTCTTAATAATATTATACTGTTTGCTTTTCTAATACTTTGAAACCAAGGTTGCAGTACATGCCTGTATTTTAAGTTTAATGTAGTCACCATGTAAATTCTATACCTTTAATAAACCAAGTTTTGCAATATTATGTTTTCACAATATTAAGAAAAATCTTAACTTTCCATAATTATTTTCTAGGTAAAGGTATTAAATGACATAATTCAAGACAGCTATTGACTTTTAGGTAAAGTGATATGAAAGTACCAACATTTGACCATTTTTGACTTACAAAACCAGCAACTTTATTTGATTCCACCTAATTCCATGGTATTTTCAAGAATAATGTACACAGACCAAATACTGATCATCATAACAGAGAAATAGTAGAGGAATCAACTGCAACTACCTAGAATGTCATAATTTATACATAAAATAGTTTTCCCACTGCCCAAATTATAGAACTTGTATGGTTTTCATGCCTAAAATTTTAAGCCCTTAAGGATGGGCAAGTCCTGACAGATGAGGATAAATATACAAACTAGGAAACTTCACAATGACCATATTTTTGTTTCAAGAAAAGACTTTATTTTAAAAAAGAAAATGGTAATATAGCACTGTTAAACTTTGCAAGCTCAAAAAAGATGTCTAAAAAACATAGCTTTAGGGCAAACCTCTTGGGTCCTCCACACCGCTTGGGAGCCTTGTACTCTGTCATCCAATAAACTTTACTATCTCTCAATAGAGAAATTAATAAAATAAAAATTTAAAAACATAGCTTTATTAGCCTAAAATTATTCAAAAATATTGAAAAACACTAAGAAGAAAATAAGTTACCTATAATCCAAAAACTATTTAAAATTCCATTAAAAAAAAGACAAAGTCCTTCATATCAACCTTCTAACCCTTTTCCTTTGAAATAGCCTATGCTACACAGATTAGCTATATATACTTATAATATATTTTTATAAAAGTGAAATAAACTGCAATTTGCTTTTTCTTTTTTAATTAACCATGGCTGCTTTCCTGATGAGTACAAATGGATCTATTTCACTGGTTAGAATAGCTGTAAAGCACTTCATTAAACAAATGCTCTCTGATGTATTTCATCATTTCTTTATCCTTGTAATGTGTTTTTCAGTTCTTATTTTATTATGTCTATGTGATTGGAAAATCAATGTGTCCCCTTTACACCAGGGTTGGGGGCAAAGGTTTGGTAAACTTTGAGGTCATCAAAGCATCTTCTTAAAAAATACAACTTAAAAAATAACCTGTATTTGTTTTAGACTGTTCTTGAGGAATAAAAGAGTCAGAGAAAGAAAAGCAGTAAGAGGCATACATACACACATACATAAACAGATGTGTAGATGGAGAAAGAAAAAGTAATTATCTCCTGTGTTTATAGTAAGACAATATTAAGAAAATGAGTGAGGAAGCTAGTTATAAAATGAGTTTTTTTAAAAAGATTTTATTTATTTATTTGATAGACAGAGATCACAGGAAGGCAGAGAGGCAGGCGGGGGGCGGGGGGAAGCAGGCTCCCTGGGCTTGATCCTAGGACCCTGGGGATCATGACCTGAGCTGAAGACAGAGGCTTTAACCCACTGAGTCACCCAGGTGCCCCTAAAATGAGATTTTTAATCTCATAAGGCGAAGGTATTTAAAGTCCAAAACTCAGTGCAGGCTCTTAATTTTTTTGTGCTTTGAGGATTTAAGTTTGTTGACTTGTTCAAGAGATGCAACAGTTTAAATTGGAAAGTGAAGTTAATGAGAAATGAAAAATGCCAATCAGCTTTAGTTGAAAGTCAGCATTACAGCATAGCACTTTCGGAAAATTATGCTGCAAGCTATTACTATATTCCTTTTGCTGTTATTAACTGGAGATAAAAATGGAGGGATAAAGAACCAGAAAGAAGGCCACCAGCAGATTTCATAAAACAGGGCAAATACAACAATGAAGATCTAGATAAAAGCAGTTCTTTATCATTTTTTTTTTGCATTATTTCATGTTTAAAATTTTGCTTCTAATCCACTGATTGTATTCTACCTTTGGGATCACTACCACATGATAATGAAAATAGGGGAGCATGAACTTTGGAGTCTAGATGGATGTGGGCTCAAATTCCAGCTCAACACTTTTCGAGCTGAGTCACCTTGGAAAATGTATTTAAACTTTTAGGTCTCGGTTTCCACTTCTAAAACAAAAATAACATAGATGTTGTTAGTATATGTCAGTAAATGTTGGTTAGGATATGTAGTTATTATACCTAGTGATTATACCAATATGATATACCTATATCACATTGAGAGCACTGCCTTAGCATAAATGAAACACTTAGATACGTTACTCCAAGCACTGGTTCTCAAAATGTGGTTATCAGAACAGCACATTCCCATTACCTTTGAGCTTATTAGAAATGAAAATTCAAGGACCCCACTCAGACTTACTGAATTAGATGGTCTGAAATGGAGCCCAGGAAACTGTGTTACAACCTCTCCAGTTGAATTTTGTGCATGTTAAAGTTTGAGAACCAATGCTTCAGAATTCAGCTAGACATGATTTTCATGTGATAATTTCCACTAATGAACATTGAAGGATCCAGCAGTCATGTACATGGCTGACTTATTCATTAGGAACAGGAAGCACAATGCTTATGGTCTGTGATACTTTTAAATGCTTATAAGAAATGTTCTATTATTTCTTTTAAAATCAGAAGAAAAATAACATAATGATAATTAATATATAATAATGCATCCAGCCTGGATAGTCTCTTTAGACCAAAGCAGTTTGAAAAAAAAAAAAAAAGGCCAAAAAAACTAAGTTTTTAAATTTTTATCAAAAATATAGTCTCATATAGCACTATAAATCTGACTTTAAAAATCTTTAATGTATTTCTTGGGGTGCCTGGGTGGCTCAGTCGGTTAAGCATCTGCCTTCAGCTCAGGTCATGATCCCAGTGTCCTAGGGCTGAGTCCTGCATCAGGTTCCTTGTTCTGATCTCCTGTTCTGATCAGGCTCTCTCTGCCTGCCACTACCCCTGCTTGCTTGTGCGCTCTCTCTCTCTCTCTTTCTCTCTCCCTCTCTCTGACAAATAAATAAAACCTTTAAAAAAAAAAAAAAACTTTAAGTATTTCTTGTGGAAGAAAGGACCCAAGAAAGCGAAAGTGTCTACTAGGATCCAAGAAAGTCATAATTCAACCCCAGAAAAAACTTCACTGTTCATTTATTGATGTTGATACTGAAACTATCTGTTAGGAAGTATTACAAGAAATCTGTGTTATTCTGAGGATATATTCACTGACATTTCTAAAAATATTAATTTGAGCTTCACCTAATCAAAAGTTTAAAAATTTAAACATTGAAATTCTAGCTAATAAACTACCTGCTGAAGTTCTAGAAGAAAATCTGCCACATGGAATAGAGACAGAAAGCATGGACTAAAAGAACTGGAAACAACAAAGGAGCTTCATAGGAAGCATGGTAGCAGTAAACAAGAGCAAAAATAAGGTAACAAGTTGAAAGTGAGGTAAATATTATAATGTAGAATTATGATAAAACAGAAACTTGAAACATACTTATAACAAATGTATATACATTATTCTCATATAAGACTCACTGTTCAGGGGCACCTGGGTGGTTCAGTGGTTTAAAGCCTCGTCAGTGGGTTGAAGCCTCTCCCTTCAGCTCAGGTCATGATCCCAGGGTTCTGGGATCAAGCCCCACATCGGGCTCTCTGCTCAGCAGGGAGCCTGCTTCTCCCTCTCTCTCTGCCTGCCTCCCTGCCTACTTGTGATCTCTGTCTGTCAAATAAATAAATAAAACTTAAAAAAAAAAAAAGAAGACTCATTGTTCTTTTTATCTGACACAAATGCACTTAGCCCTTCAAAAACCATCAACCAGACAGAATTTGCAGAACCTGCTATTGTCTTCTGAAACTTGTATTTAGTCGTGGACTATGTACTGCATTTTTTAGTGCTTGAAGGAACAAGATTGAGTACCGTGTTTTCAAAGAAATATATGTATTTAAACTGGGTGACTATTTTATTAATAACTACTAAGCTCTACCAGCGTAAAATATGAATCAGTTTATTCAAGTACAGTTGACCCTTGAACAAGGCAGGGGTTAGGGGTAGCCACGTCCCCACGTAATGGAAAATCTGCATATAAATTTGATTCCCCCAAAACTTAACTAACGGCCTACTGTTGCCTGAAGCCTTGCTGATAACAGTCAATTAACACATATTTTTTATGTTATATGTATTACATACTGTGTTCTTACAGTAAAATAAGCTAGGGCGCCTGGGTGGCTCAGTGGGTTAAAGCCTCTGATTCCAGGGTACTGGGATCGAGCCCCACATTGGGCTCTCTGCTAGGCAGGGAGCCTGCTTCCTTCCTCTCTCTCTGCCTGCCTCTCTGCCTACTTGTGATCTCTGTCTGTCAAATAAATAAATAAGGGGCGCCTGGGTGGCTCAGTTGGTTAAGCGGCTGCCTTCGGCTCAGGTCATGATCCCAGGGTCCTGGGATCGAGTCCCACATCAGGCTCCTTGCTCAACGGGGAGCCTGCTTCTGCCTCTGCCTGCCTTTCTGTCTGCCTGTGCTCATTCGCTCTCTCTCCCTCTGTCTCTGACAAATAAATAAATAAAATTAAAAAAAAATTAAAAATAATAAATAAATAAATAAATAAAATCTTAAAAAGAAAAAAAGAAAATAAGCTAGACGCAATATGATTTAAAAATCATAAGAAAAACATCATATGAAAGAGAAAATACACTTATAGTACTGTAACTGTATTGAAAAAGTTCCACATTATTATAAGTGGACACATGCAATTCAAAACCCAATTTGTTCAAGGGCCAACCATAGTTTTATATGCAACATTTTAAATCTGACTAAAATAGAGGAAATGGCCAGCCCTGATACAAAAGAATAATTTGTAGCCATATACAGAGAGAAAGCCTTGTTATTATATATCCATTACCAACTCCTTCTGTCAGTTCCTAGTTTCTGTAAAAGTTGTTTCAGCATTGTAATCTTCAAAGCCAGGCCCTAGGTTCACATCTGGATTACTGATCCTTTTCAGTGTATTTATCATAGATTTCTACCACAATCTTACTTAGGACAAAAATGTTTTCTGGACTTCTGAGAAGACTGAATTAGATGGTTTCTAAGGAATGCAGGCTCTAGAATTCCATGATTCTGAATTTTCCTTGGCAAAGATTATTTTAAAGATGCTGTTTTCATTAGTTCATTCATTCAGCAGATATGTATTAACCTGCTGGTGCAGGACTCTATTTAGACAAAAAGTGCATTGAGGATTGAGGATAAAACATGTTCAAAAGCTCTAAAGTAGAAAAGAAGATGAAGCATTTGTAGAACTTAAAGAAATACAAAATGGTCGGAGATTAACTGAGAAGGTGAAAGTGCTATTAAGATGAGGGTCATAAAGTAGTTAGGGAGGGCCCAGTAGATGAAGTAAGGATTTAGGATTTTATCCTAAGAGCAACAGGAAACTTTTGAATGGTTTAAACAGGTAGGTGCTTTGATCTGATTCCCCCCACCCTCCCAAGGATCATTGTAGCTTTTGTGTGAGAAATGGATTAGAGGATGGGTACAGAACATGGAATGGCCTGTTTGAAGCTGTTATTGCAGTAGTTATGGCTGAGAGGGGATCATGGCTAAGACTAGGTTGGGCTCGTTGGGATTGGAAAAAATGTGAATAGAGTTAAGATACATTCAAGGACGTAGCTTTAATTAAAAAAGCAATCAAGAGTGATTCCTAGGTTTCTAGTTTATGAAACACCTTGTACTGAACAAGAAGCACAGCAGTGAAGTAGCTTTGGGGAGGATCTCATACTTTTGTATCCTTTCAAAGGATCCTGTAGTCAGTCTTAATTCTGTTTTCTTCTGAATTCTGTTTGCACAGGATGATTGCTTAGCCTTGCAGATGTTGGTCCATTAGTCATTGCCATTGACCACTGTGGTTGGAGATGGGATGTTTGCTTTACTGAGTTTGGAAGAGTAAATTCAGGGTTCAAACTTGGCAGTGGGTGACAAGACTAAGTGAATAAAAAGACACTGGAGAAGATAGGGCATTAGAATTAGAACTGTGGATGGCAGACTCTGTTTTGCTTTTTCTTTTTTCTAAACTTTCTTTAATGAAATAATTAGAGAAAATAAAGTAGCTTATTATGTACACTGCAATTACCCACACATTCAAACTTAAAATAACCTAACTTTTCTCCATTTTATCTTTTATGCCAGAATTAAATTAATATGACAACTAACAAGTTAGCTTACATCTCAATAACATTTGCTAAATTTAAACAATAAAGACATGATAGACTTTTAATAAAAATTTCTAACTCAGAGAATTGATTTTGTAATCAGCCCTATTTCTAATATTCAAAAGCATTCTCAGCTACATCCGTGGGTGTCTTTCAAAACGTATAAAGAAGGGCTACTAACTGCGTATTTGTAAGTATACTAAATATATATTTAAATATTTATACTAAATATATCTACATTTCAGGGACATGTCCTCAATCTGAAGTTTTCTAGGCCTGAATATCTAAATAAAGAGATACATGATACTATCAATTCTCAATGGATACAGTTCATATATATGTAAGAGTAGTGATTCCTGAAAATATCTTTAATCTTACACTTGAATATGGAAAGTGATCATTTTCACTTGTAATTGCAGACTCATAGACTAAATTAAACTGAACAGAAAGGAATTTGAGATTGTTTAATCTAGTGATCTTTATAATGTGGTCCCCTAATCAGCAGCATTGTGTATCACATGGGAACTTAATAAAAATGCAAATTTTCAGGTGCACTCCAGACCCACTGAATCAGAAACTCTAGGGGTGGGGCAGAGCCCCACTGTTTTACAAGCCCTTCCAAGTGATTTTGATGCCACACTTTCAAAGTTGGAATTATGTGCTCCCATAGAGATTAGCTGAAATTCACACACACACAAAATAAAACAATGGACTGGTCTTAAAATCCTAAATCAGATTGATTAAAAGACATCTTTTCTATAACTCCACCTTGTTACCCATTCCATATGTATATTAGTTTTCTATGGCTGCTGTAATAAAATAGCACTAATTTAGCAACTTAACAAAAATGTATTACCTTACAGTTCTACAAGGTCAGAGGTCCAACTCGTTATTTTCTTGAGCTAAAATCAAGATGCTTGCTTTGCTTTCTTTAAGTTCAAAGGCAGAATCAGTTTCCTTGCCTTTCCTGGAAGCTGGCTTCCAGAGGCCACCCATATTCCTTGACTTCTGGCACCTTTTCCCATCCTCAAAGGCAGTGTACATGTATTTTTAAATCAGAGATTATTTTTTAAAACTGCATTTTGTAGTCTGTACAAATGAGTCCAGTCACCCACATCTGTCTATTATCTACACGCCTCAGTATTATACTGTCACTGGCACAGACTCTATGTCATAGAGCATCACAACCAGATCATTCAATATACTCAAATAACACAAATAAGGTATAATAAATTATATTCATTATATTATTTTTGAAAAACTAGGAAAGATTATTCATTTTAGGATAAGATGTTAACAGAAGCTTTAAAGGGAAAGGTTTTCGGCTAATGCCTTAGCTAACAGGACAATTAAACTAATTAGAACAGTTCATTCCTCAAAGATCGCACAGAATCATGGTTTTTCTGCATCGTCTTAGCTGTTGAATTTTCACTGACACACAGGGATTTTTGTTTTTTAAAGAGGGATAGTGAGGGATTTAAGAAAAATGTTCGCTTAGAGGACTACACACCTAAAGGAATTGAGTTTTGGTGGTGAAACTAAGCATAACTTCTTTCCTTTTCTGTATTGTGGATTTTCATTAAAGAATGTCTTATTTTTATAATTTTAAAAAGCCAAAGGAAAAAGGAAAAGGAAAAGCAAACGTGATATAATCACCTGCAATCAATTATAAGGCCTGACTTTGTAAGGTAGGGAATGGTTTTTGAAATCTTAGGCACATACAACAGCATTTTTTTTTTTTACATTGTCATCCAAAATGTACTGTAGAATCTACCTTGATATATTATTTCGATAACCTTTTAAAAAATATAGGGGGACCAAGAGTCATTTTCTGAACATGTGATTACACTACTCCACTATAGCTTCTCTCTTCAGTTGGCTATGGTTTAAATTCTAAGACCTGGTCAAAGAAAGGAACTTTTAACATTTTTGAGGCAATTGTGGTGCCATAGAAACCAAACTGAACACCGGCCTGGCTTAGAAGCGCTCACACACCAAGTCTGCCATGGGGCCCTCGCGGTCGAGATTTTGGGCGAAACGTGTCCAGGCCGAGTCGGTGCCGCGCAGGGCCGGCCCTACGGAGAGCCAGAGCGGCGGGAGCCGCAAGTCGGCGTTCGGTGCGGCGCTGCAGACTGCTCTGCCCGCGAGCGGAGCCCGGGCTCCAGAGGGGGAGCGGCGCTGGGGGCGGCGGCGTCGGGGTGGGGGCGGGAGCCGGGCGGCAGCTCCAGCGCCCGTGGGGGAGGAGCGGCAGCGGCGGCGGCGGCGGCTGGAGCTGCTGTGGCGACGGACGCGAGGCGGTGGCAGAGGAGACCCACCCCTGTCCACATGGACAGTCGCAAAGGCCTCCGCTGATGCATTCACGCCTGGGCGGGGTGGGCGGACGGCCGTAGCGGCGGCGACGGCTGCAGAGGGAGCAGAGGGCCTGGGGGCGCCTGACGGTCGCGAAAACCTAGCCGCCCCGGCGCGGCGGCTGCGGCCATTTTACGGCCCGGGACGAAGGGAGGTGTGTTTGTGGGCTCGCCTTCAGCCTCTCTTCCTGGGGCCCGCGGCTGGGGAGAGCGTCTCAGGCGGCCTGGGTAGGCGGTGGATGGGGAGTCGTGGGCCGAGAGGAACCGGGCCCGGGAAGCGCCGTCGCCGTCGCCGCCGCTCGCGTTCCCCCGGAGGGGCCTGAGGAGAAGCCCAGGCCGCGGGCCTCGCCACCCGCCAGCCCGCGGATAGGCCCAGGAGCGCCTGGCCTCCTTTTGTGTAGGCCCATCTGGACGTGGGAGCACCGCCCCCCTGACGGCCGAGTTCTAGGCCCGCAACCCTGCGGCGGCTACCCTCCGGCGGCGCGGCCCCTCATCCCGGCGACCGCGGCGGTGGTGTGGGCCATGGATTAAGAAGGAGGCGGCGTGGGAGGAGGAAGATGGCGGCTGGCAAGAGCGGTGGCAGCGCTGGGGAGATTACTTTTCTGGAAGGTACGTCTATTTCTGCTCCTGCAGGGGGAGGGATGGGGAAATACAGGAAAGTGTGGCCTCCTGGTCTCCGGATATTCAGTTATTCGCATTGGGTGGGTGTGGGGGGTGGGGGAGGTGGCAGAGGCACCGGGGGGCGGGGGCTGCTGGGGCGATGGCGGGGAGGGAATGTGCTGCGAGCGCGTTGGGTTCGAGTCCGCGGATGCGGGGGGCTTGGCCCGGGCACACCGAGCCGAGGGGGCGCAGGTGGATCCAGATACGAGCTGGAATTGGTGGGTGCCCTTTGAGAGTGCACGGGTTAAGTCTTTGACATTTTGAAATATTTTGGTGATGGCCTAAAGATGAGAGCAGATAGCGTTCCGATCTTGTTCGGTGTTCATGGAAAAAGTTAAAGATTGCTAAGGTCGGGTGAAATTGAGGGGCAGTTAGGTAGTTTTACTTGGGTATGTTTTATATACGCCCTCTGCTATTTTCTGTTTCGCAGAGCTTCAGGCTTCCTTTTGCAGCCAGTATTCCGATTAAGTCTGGCCATGTCTGATATTCTTACGAAATGTGTTTTGTTCAGGATATTTTATGAAATAGTTTATCTGAAAGTAGAGAAGGAGATTCACAATGTCAATTTGGGGACGGTCTCCAAAGCTAATAGACAAAGTTTGGGTGGTTCCATTTTTATTCACTTGTGAGGGAAAGTTAAACATTTGCTGTAGGTGGGACTAAGTAGTCTTAAGAAGGGCTGTATGTTATTGTTGTGAATGGTGGTAATGGGTGACAATATTGGTTCTTTGCCCATGTAAGTAAGGACCCCCCCACCCCCCACCCAAATACTCGTAAATTCGTTGTGGTTGTGGACCAGGAACTTGAATGTTCATCACATTGCTGAATTTGACTATGGGTCCATTGTTTACACTATGGGTTCATTATTTAAATATAAAGTGAGTTCACAAATATGTTTAGAAAAATAAGTTTACTGGCCAGTGATTGTTAAAAAGGATTAGCCACTCTGGATAATTTCACAAAGATAATTTTCATATACAGTATAAGCAGTATAAAAAAATAATTAATTAGAAATGTTTCTGGATTAAGAAAGTGTATTTTAATTGTGCTACAGGTATTCTATAAGAGGGTGTAGAGGAGTAGGTATTGCCTTGCTTACGGTTATTAACAGCACCTGGAACAGTACCTGGACCACAGAGGTCCTCAGTATTACGCTAATGAACCAATTGGGCCTAACAGATAGGGGCAGATAGAGAAAGAAAGCTTAATTTTCTTAATTCTTCCTTGAGTATAGCAAAGCAAAACCAAACAGAAAAACAAACTTAAAGGTGATGAGAGCTTTATGAGATTCTAATAAGAAGATGTGGAAAGCTTCTGTTTTTCTGGGTTTGTTTAATATTACCTCCGTTCTACCTCCATTCTTGTTTGACCAGAATAGATAACCTGTCAGAGACTGAGAGTGGTGCAGCTTGTGTTACAGGTGGTGCTCTGCTGTTGTTTTTTGTTTTGATATTGGAACCTCCAAAGATGGCTTGTTGATGGATACTTACTAATACATTCAGTATGCAGAAGATTGATTGTATTTTTGTACTGCAGTAAGTTTTGGACTTCTACAGTCTTCTGATTCAGTTTAAAAAAATTTTTTTCTAAGACTTTATTTATTTATCTGAGAGAGAGCATGAGCAAGAGAGCAGTAGCAGAGGGAGCAGCTGAGGGAGAGGGAGAAGCAGACTCCCTCCCTGCTGAGCAGGGAGCCTGATGTTGTCTTATCCCAGAATGCTGGGAATCATGCTCTGAGCTGAAGGCAGCTGGTAAACTGACTGAGCCAACCAGGCGCCCCTGATTCAGTTCATAATTTTGACTAGATGAACATAGGGAGGATGGAAAGAGCGTAAAAAAAAGCCAGCAAATAGGAAGCTGATGGTGAATTTTAAACTGTTGCTTTTAGTTGAGTCTAACTTAAGGGTCTAGGAATGTACAGTTACAATAAATTTTGAGTTTCACCATACTCCTTTAGCATTCTCATAAAGAAAGCAGACAGTAACTCGTTACAATATGAGCATAAGAGAAAGCAAGGATTTCAGTTTCTCATATCTGATTTTTATATATTGTACTGAGTCTTTCTAAATAAATGGAATGATTCTTGTATTTTTTAAAATTCTTTTCTTTATACTTTGAATAATAAAATACTTCACCGTAACTTGCCATACATTTTGTACTATACCATGCTTATGTTTTCAGAATATTTCCCCATAAGCCTTAGGATTTAATATTTAAACATCAATAGAGCATACTTTCCTTACTCTGGTAGAAGTACTGAAAAAAACTGAAGTAGATTTTCATTTACTCATCAGGTATTTATAGCCACCTATTCTGTGCTAGGCATTGTACAAACAACATGGTATTCCCTTATACTGTATTATTTTTCATAATAGCACTTATCACTTGATAAATTTATGCTTTTCAATCCTACTAAAATATGACCTCCATGAAAATAGTGACTTTGTCTTTTCACTATCATATTTCTTGCACTTGGAACGATTTGTTGTTAATAAAATAAACAAGATGATAGCAGTATGATACAGACTGGAAGAAATACACAGAGCAAATAAAGGAGTGGAAAAGCCATTTTACATAGTATTAAAATCAGGAAAGGCCCTTCTGAGGAGGTGACACCTTAATTCACCTTAATTTGGTAACACCTTAACTATGAGGTATTTCAGAGTATGGCCGAGAGGATGATGCCTGTAAAGTTTTGAGATGACACATGGTTCCATTTATGAAACAAAAAGGAGATCATTATGGCTGAAACAAAAAGGAGAGAGTGCTAAAAAAGAGAGGCAGCAGATCTATTTGCCAAGGTGATGATTTTTATTTTATTCTAAGAAATGGGAAGTCATTGAAGAGTTTGGAGCCAAGGAGTGATTTATCTTTTTTAAAAAATCACTTTGTTCTGTGTACAATGAAGTAGAGAAGAGGAATAAAAAAAGCAGGGACATGAGTTAGAATATTGGAGTACTCTAAAATAGAGGGGTTAGAATAGATTAGTAGATAAAAAGTACTAGGAGAGGGCGCCTGGGTGGCTCAGTGGGTTAAAGCCTCTGCTTTCAGCCCAGGTCATGATCCCAGAGTCCTGGGATCAAGCTCTGCACTGGACTCTGCTCAGAGAAGCAGGAAGCCTGCTTCTCCCTCTCTCTCTGCCGGCCTCTCTGACTACTTGTGATGTCTGTCTGTGAAATAAATAAATAAAATCTTTAAAAAAAAAAGTACTAGGAGGTAAAAAACCGTTCAGTTGTAAAATAATCACAGGTGAAAAGTACAGCATAGGGAATATAGTCAGTAATACTGTAATAATGTTTTATGATAACAGATGGTGACTACCATTAGAGTAGTGAATAGTGAGTAATTATAGAATTATTAAATATGAATATATGAATATAGCATTGTGTAAAACCATCAGAGGGGTTTAGTTAGAATGGTAGCAGTGGAGCTTGGGGAACAGTGGTTAGACTGAAGATATGTTTGGATGTAGAGTTGACCTAACTTCTTGATGGATTGTATTTTGAGAATTTTGGTTGGTGTTGTGGGGTAATTCCATATACTGAAATAGAGTAGACTGGTGGAGGAATGAGAAGTTTATGCCTCTGCTTTGGTCAAATTAAGTTTGAGGTGCCTGTTTGTCATCTGTCTTCTAAATTGTGTTTTATTTCCTTATAACTAAGTAAAATATTAATTCTGTTTCCTTTTCTGACTTCATTAGGGAAAAGGAGACTTTTGTATTTAAGGCTACTATTGTATTTAATTTTTTTAGTATAGTATCACACTAAAATTGTATGAATTTAGTTAGGCTACAACTTACATTGAACTTCTTTTTCTCTTCGTTTCTTTCTCTTCTATACATGTAAGGTTGACTCATACCCCTTTTCTACATTTGATAATAGGTTGGCAGTTTTTCTTTTCCTTCATTCATTCAGCAGGTATTTATTGAGCAACATTTAGAAACTAATCACACTACCATTCCTTTTTAACTCCTTAAGTAAGAATTTTTATTTCCTGGTATCCTCCCAGTTGAATTGATTTTGTGTACTCATGGGGGACAGTAGAGTAGAACATCCCTTAGTATGGCATTTTTCATTAGAAATGCAATGAGAACATGAACTCAGAAGCCAGAAGGCCAGGATTCAACATTTAGTTCTTACTTACTAGTTGTGTGATCTTGGATAGATTTCTTAACCTCTTTGTGCTTTTATATCTGTGAATCAAGGATAGTAATTATAATTACCTCATAAAGATGCCATGAACATTAAATGTATTATTGTATGTTTGATTCTTAGAACAATTCCAGGCATATAATCCCAAGCATTATGTGTTAGTTGGTATTATTATATTGATTTTCTTAGGGAAGAGAAGACTTCCTTTTCTTGCTTTCCTTCTCTTTCATATTGCCTTCATTTTTTTAAAATTTTTTATTTTTTATAAACATATATTTTTATCCCCAGGGGTACAGGTCTGTGAATCACCAGGTTTACACACTTCACAGCACTCACCAAAGCACATACCCTCCCCAATGTCCATAATCCCACCCCCTTCTCCCAAACCCCCTCCCCCCAGCAACCCTCAGTTTGTTTTGTGAGATTAAGAGTCACTTATGGTTTGTCTCCCTCCCAATCCCATCTTGTTTCATTGATTCTTCTCCTACCCACTTAAGCCCCCATGTTGCATCACCACTTCCTCATATCAGGGAGATCATATGATAGTTGTCTTTCTCTGCTTGACTTATTTCGCTAAGCATGATATGCTCTAGTTCCATCCATGTTGTCGCAAATGGCAAGATTTCATTTCTTTTGATGGCTGCATAGTATTCCATTGTGTATATATACCACATCTTCTTGATCCATTCATCTGTTGATGTACATCTAGGTTCTTTCCATAGTTTGGCTATTGTGGACATTGCTGCTATAAACATTCGGGTGCACGTGCCCCTTTGGATCACTACGTTTGTATCTTTAGGGTAAATACCCAATAGTGCAAGTGCTGGGTCATAGGGCAGTTCTATTTTCAACATTTTGAGGAACCTTCATGCTGTTTTTTGCCTTCATTTTTATTTGAATTCATTTTACTGTTTTTCTTTCAGTTACAACCTTCTCTTTCTGAGTATTAACTAATTGTTGTGGGGTTTTTAGATTTTTTTTTTTTTTTTTTTACATTTTATTACCTTTTAAGTAATCTAGACACCCAGTATGGGGCTTGAACTCATAACCTGGAGATCAAGAGTTGTGTGCTCTACTGACTGAGCCAGCCAGTTGATTGCTCTTGATGTTGTAGGTTAACTGGTGTAGTCAGAGAGGCAAGAGGGAATGAAATTATATAGTCCACATGTCTACACTTCCGTAAATTGATTGTTTCTGTTACCATTACTTAACTGTGTTGAGTATTTGAGGAAATCAAGAGTTGTAGAGGGGTTATGTAACCTAGAAGAAGTCAGTGGGAAAATCAGAACTGGAGCTCATGATTTGACTTCTAGCCTAAACTTCCTTCAGCTTTTCCTTCCTTCTTTCCTCTTTCCCTCCCTTTTTTATCCCTTTGCTTTACCCTTTCTTCCTTCTGCCTACTTTTCCTTTGAGAAAAGGGCTAGACAAGAGAAGGAAAAATAATAGGAAATTCTCAGTAATTGATGAAGCAGCACTCTAAAATGGTAAAAGCAGAAGTCACAGATCTCTTAAGGCCCAACTTCAGAAATTACCCAGTCACTTCTGCCATATCTGTTGGCAAAACAGGTCACAGAATCAACCCCAAATTAGTGGGAGGGGAAGTGGACTATCATTCAGTGGGAAAAGTGGCAAAGAATTTGTAGTCCTCTTTAATCTACACAGGTACCTTTCCTCTCCCATTTACCTGGTTTTCTTTTTAAGATTTTATTTAGTTGTCAAAGAGAGAGAGGAGAGCACAAGCAGCAGGAACAGCAGGCAGAGGGAGAAGCAGGTCCTGCTGAGCAAGGAGCCCTAGGCAGGACATGATCCCAGGACCCTGGGGTCATGACCTGAGCTGAAGGCAGATGCTTGACAGCCACCCAGGTGTCCCTGGTTTTTTTTTTTTTTTTTTTAATTCTTTCAACAAAGTTACTGTATTTCTTAAACTTGAAAATGACAGTTTTACAAGATCCAAAAGTTTCTGATATCTGGGCAATTTGGGAAGCTACAGAAAGACAGAACAAAGTTGGCCACACAATTTGTAATTTGTTTCACAGATAAAAATAGCAACATAAACAGTTATTGGTTTAACTTTTCTTTGGTAAGGGACTGATTGAAGAATTTCTGAATCCACATAAGTGGAAATAAGAAAGGAGGAAGAATATTGAAACTTTTCTTTCCTTTTTTGTTCATTGAGTGATGTGTGGGTCATGGGAGTTGTTATTGTAATCTTTCTCTTTGTCATTACCTAAACTCTTAGGAAGCATGGTCACATAATTTATATTAAAAATTAAACTAACACTATGTCAATACAAAACACAACAGTCTGTACAAAGTCAAAGACACAATATTAATGAGCACAATTACGACCCATCTAAGTTGTATATATTGCTGAGAATGATGCAGCGTGGATGGATGGTGATCTCTTACTCTGAACTGCAAATTATGGTTGCAAACATCAGCTAAAACAACAAAGAAAGGCAGAAAGTAAGTACAGAAGGTAGATAAGCTATGCACTATCCATTTGACACTAAAAATGGTGTTGCATCAGCTCCTACTTTTTGGGTTATCTTAGGTTTTGTACTTCACAGAATTTTCTGCATCCAGTCAGCAAAAATTAGGACCTCTTGTCTCCTGAGGATACTGACTTTCAGTGCTAAAAGTGGGACAGTTCTAGGCAAATGGGAACATGTAGACACTGCCTTATTATTCCAAGTTAACAACAATTGCTCTGAGGCCATCTGAAGTTAAAGGTTTGATTAGTAATACAATAAATGATATTCTGATCTCGCCTTTGGAGGTGTTTTGCTATTTCAAATACATTTTATGTTTGGTTTTTAGTATGGTTGAGTTCCCTCCCCACCCCCACATTAACTATATTATAATCTTTGAAATAGAGCAGGGAGAAAAAAAAGCAGTACTGTGTCCAATAAATAGTAAATTCACTTCTTCATTTTCTGCAAAGATTAAAACCATTTTTTAGGACATAAAGAGCTAGAAATTCCTTGAGACTTTTTGTAGACAATGTAGTAACCGTGTTGTCTTTACAGATTCAAAAATCTGTAAACTTTCTACCCCACAACCTCCTATGTATGAATCTGCCACTAAATCTTGAAAACATGGTGAAGATACTACTTTGACTCTACCTCCATAAAAACAGTATCTTCCCTGCCTCCGTAACTCCTATGTTTGGATGAAATGGGATTCCAGGTATTTTTGTCATTTAATCATTTCTTTACCCTAGGTTGGTCTCCACTATTATCATCATAGGGCATTTATCAAAGAATGATTTAGTTTTTTCCTAATAGCGGTTAAGTCTGAGAATATCAGCTTTTCCTTCACAGTTTCAGTACCAACTCTTGAGTCTCCTTTATCTTCACTATTTACAAGCTTTATCTGTTTCTAAAATTTACCCCCTAATTTAAGCTTACTGTGAAACTCTTTCAATTTTTTTCTTGTTGAATTCTGCATTTAATGTTCAGAATTAAAGTGTCATTGGTCCACTTCCCTGTATACTGCAGCCATCTCTTACTCTGATGATCTTCTCACCTTTCTTTGGAGCAGAAGGAACAATACGACAATCATTTCTGAGTTGTTAATGTCCTGGCTGTGCAATTTTGTGTACATTAGGCTTGAGATAACTGAGTTCTTAGAATTGTGTTTTCCGTGTTAAGGTAGAACCAACTGCATTACTTTGGGATAAGATGCCACCACTTGATATTTCTGTTCTATAGAAGATTGGGGGCTTTCAGAAACACCAGCAGCACCAGACAGCTGCCTGATCATGACCTTGGACAAAACTAAGTATATGCTGGCATCCTGCCAAAAGATCCGTAGAAACGCACTGAATGGAATGAAGAAGTAGGTAGATAAACCAAGAGAACTCCAAACAGTAACTGGATCCTGAGGCAAAGGATGTGTGGTTTTGGTGACTCCCAGAGAAGTTTAATTTCGTATCACTCCCATATTCAGACTTCATCTTGAAGTAGTACTGGATAATCTCTTGGTCTTCTGTGCAAAGTACAAATGTTTTATAGAGAGAATCACCTCAGCTGGGTGATTTCTCTGCTTCATGTAGCATCTGTGAGTGTTTTTCAGTGGTAGTTTGACTGGTCTGGAGGTTACAAGATGGCTTCGTTTAAATGTCTGACTCTGGTGGGTATTGAAAGGTAGGCTTTTGTCTCTCCATGTAGTGTAAAGGCCTGTTCACATTGTCTCTTCAGCAGGGTACTCAGACTTGTAACATGATTGGTCAGAGCTCCAAGAGACTGCCTTGGAGAATCCTGACAGGTTCTTGAGGAAGACTGGGGCTATACTGCTATAGAATCACCTGAAATTTCTTTAATTGAGATTTTCTGACATTTGCATTTAATTCCTCTTTATTTATTTATTTTTTATTGTTCTTATACTTCTAAGTTTCAGAAATTCTATCATAGTGATCCTTTTAAAAATTTATCCTATTTTTCATTATTTTTCTTAAAGATTTTTCTGAGAGAGAGAGAGCAACTGCATGCCTGTGAGTGGTGCATGGGGCAGAGGCAGAGGGAGAAACAGACTAGACTCCCTGCTGAGCAAGGAGCCTGATGCAGGAGTCAGTTCTAGGACTCCTGGAACATGACATGAACTGAAGACAGATACTTAACCACCTAAGCCACCAGGCACCCCTCTTATTTTTCCAACCTTATAGTGATAGTTTAAAAATTATTGGGAAATATTTCCTAAGAATACTTACTAGACTAAAGAAAACATTACCAGTACAGTTGAAGCTGGGGTGATCCCCATCCTTTTTGCATCCTCTACCTCCAGGGGTAACTATTGTCCTTGATTTGGTAGTTATCTTCCTCATGCAGTTCATTGTCTTTTACTCTTTTCTCTTTTTTTAAAAATTAATTTATTTATTATAAAGAGTATACATGGGTGAGTGGGGGGAAAGGCTGAGCAAAAGGGAGAGAAAGAATCTCAAGCAGACTCCAGGCTGAGTGTGGAGCCTGATGAGGAGCTCGATCTCACAACTTTATGATCATGACCAAAACAAAATCTGGAGTCAGACACTTAACTGACTGAGCCACCCAGGCACCCCATGTACTTTTTTATTCTTTATGTATGTATCTCTAGACCCTGTGCTTGTAAATTATTTTGCATGTCTTAGAACATTTTATGAATTACATTCTGTATTTTTTTACACCTTGCAGAAATTTTTCATTCTTACTGCATTGGTTGAGAGATTAATGTTATGAGAATTATTCTAGTACTTGCATTTTTTTTTTTTAATTTATTTGACAGAGAGATCACAAGTAGGCAGAGAGGCATGCAGAGAGAGAGGGGGAAGCAGGCTCCCTGCTGAGCACAGAGCCCGATGTGGGGCTCGATCCCAGGACCCTGAGCTCACAACCTGAGCCGAAGGTAGAGGCTTTAACCCACTGAGCCACCCAGGTGCTCCTCTAGTACTTCCATATTCATTGCCATTTAGGATTTCCTAATATGAATATACTACAGTTTATACATCCCTGTTTGTGGAAATTTAGGTTGTATCCATCTTTTTATTATTACATTGCTACTGTGTATACTGTCATGTGTTTCATATTGCTACTGTGAAATCTTTTTACTTTTACTTGTGTGTGCGTGTGTGTGTGTCTAGGGCAGAGGTCACCAAACTTTTACTGTAAAAGGCCAGATAGTAAATATTTTACACTTTGCAATCTGAATTTACCGTGTTGCAGTTACTCAATGCTGTTATTTTAGCAAGAAGGCAGTCATAGATGAGACATAAGCAAATGAGTATGGCTGTGCCAGTAAAACTTGATAGACACTGAAATTTGAATTGCATATAATTTTCATATGTTATGAAACATGATTTTCCCCCCAACCATTTAAAAATGTTAAAGCCATTCTTAGCTCATGGGCCAGACGGCAGGCCAGATTTGGCAGGGCCATACTTTGCTAACACATGATCTAGTATATCCCTTAGTGATGAAATTATTAGGTCATGTGCAATTTCAGCTTCATGTAGGTATTGTCAAAATGATCCCCAAGTGTTTAGACTAACACTTTTTAAGTTATCCAGTTTAGGGGTGCCTGGGTGGCTCAGTCGGTTAAGCATCTGCCTTTGGTTCAGGTCATGATTCTAGGGTCATTGGATCAAGCCCTCTGTTGGGCTCCCTGCTCAGCAGGCGTGGTCTACTTCTCCCTCTCTCTATGCCCCTGCTCAAGGGCACTCTCTCTCTAATAAATAAAATCTTAGAACATAAAATGTTAATAAAAAAAGAAGTTTTCCGGGACGCCTGGGTGGCTCAGTGGGTTAAGCATCTCCCTTTGGCTCAGGTCATGATCTTAGGGTCCTGGGATCAAGCTCCACATCAGGATCTCTGCTCAGCAGGGAGCCTGCTTCCCCCTCTCTCTCTGCCTGCTGCTCTGCCTACCTGTGATCTCTCTTTCTCTGTCAAATAAATAAATAAAATCTTAAAAAAAAAAAGTTTTCTAATTTATGCACATCGTCACCCACTTCACAGTGTTTGGTGTTTTACTTTTTGCTAATCTGATGGGATTATCAGATGGTGTTTTTAATTTATAATACTCTGGTTTATAGTGAGATTAAGTATCTTTATTGCTGCATTAAAAAAAACTATTAATTAATCGTTCACTCAGTATTCAAAAAATATCGCGTGCCAGTGGTGCCTGGATGTTTCAGTCCTTAAGCCTTCAACTCAGCTCAGGTCATGATCTGGGATCATGCCCAGCAATCAAGCTCCCTGCTCAGTGGGGAGCCTGCTTACTCTCAGCTCTCTGCACTTGTGTTCCTTCTCTCACTGTCTCTCTCTCTCAAATAAATAAAATCTTTAAAGAATATATATAGAGAGAGAGTGCCCACCTAGAGTTAATCCCTATTCTGTGAGTTTGGGGCACATGAGTAAAGTAAACAAAATACCCCATAAGTTTGTTTTTGTGCTTGTAGGGTTATTTTATGTTCTGTTCTTATTTGCTCATTCATATCTTATACGTATTTTGTTTTTCTTTTGGAGTGTTGGGGTTCATTATATACTCTGGACAGTAAATTGGATTGGTTGAATTATATGAATTGGTTGAATTATATGAATTGAACATATATCTTATGAAATTATTTTTTAATGAATGAAATAATTTATGAACAGAATTTTTTAATGTACCATAGTTATTTGTTGTTGTTTTTCCCCCAGTGGCTTGTGCTTCTTGTGATGTAAGACATCCTTTGGTCTTTTGGTCCTTTGTATTATAACTTTTTTGTTTTAATAATTACTGTTCTTTAGTTTTTATGAGAACAGGAGTGCCAGTCAGGTATACAGGTCAGGTTAACAGAATTAGGAAATCTGTTTGTAGTATGTATATTATGTTACTTTATATTAAGAGATATTTTAAAGACTTTATTAAATATTTGCAAGTGATATATTATAAAAGATTAATATCCAAAATATACAAAGAACTCCTATAACTCATTAGCAGAAACATCCAAATAATCCAATTAAAAGTAGACAAAAGGAGTATCTTGGTGGTTCATTTGGTTAATCATCCAACCTTGATCTCTGCTCAGGTCTTAATCTCAGGGCTGTGAGTTCAGGCACCATTTAAAAAAAAAAAAGAAAGAAAGAAAGAAAGAAAATGGAGAAAATACTTGAATAGACATTTTTCCAAAGAATACCTACAGATGGCCAACAGATACATGAAAAGGTGCTCAACTGTCACTCACCATTCCATTCGTCCTCTCCAGTCATCATTCAAAATATATCTGAAGGAAACAGTGTCGGGGGGGAGGTGGGTAAAGATTAAATAGGTGATGAGAATTAGGAATGTACTTGTGATGAGCGCTGGGTGTTATATGGAAGTGTGGAATCACTATATTTTACACGTGAAACTAATGCTACACTGTATGTAAAAACTTTTTTAAAAACCACATATTCATAGTAGCATAATTTATAATAGTCAAGACATAGAAAAGGCCAAAGTGTCCATTGACAGGTGAATGGATAAGGAAGTTGTAGTACATATATACAATGGAATATTATTCATTCATAAAAAATAAGGAAATCTGCAATTTGTGACAACATATGTGGACCTTGAGGGCATTTTGCTAAGTGAGATAAGTCAGACAGAAAGATACTGTGTGATCTCACTTATATGTGGAATCTAGAAAAAAGAGATCAGATTTATGATTATCTGAGGCAGGGAATGAGGTGAAGGGTAGGAGACTTGGAGAAGATGGTCAGAAGGTACAAACTTCCCGTCCTGGGGATTTAATGTACAAAATGATGACTACAGTTAACATTCCTGTGCAGCACTTTTAAAAGTTCTTGAGAGTAAATAATCACGGGAAAAATTTCTCATGAGTTTTCATGTGATGAGTTGTCAATCACAAGGAAAAGAACTTTTGGCTTTGTGTCTATATGAGGTGATGGATGATAACTGAATTTACTATGGTGGTAATTTCACAATACATTTAAGTCAGGTCAGTATGCTGCACATCTTAAATTTATACAGTGGTATATGCAAAGAAATTGCAAAGTAAAACAGACTTTTTTCCTAACCATGCAAAATACTTATTTTTTTTAATGCCTTTTTTAAAGGGCAGTTTCAGGTTCACAGGAAAGATGCCAGGAAGATACAAAGATTTTCTGTGTACCTTTTACTTCCACGCATGCATAGCTTCCACCTGTATCAACATCTCCCAGCAGAGTGGTATATTTATTCCAGTTGGTGAGCCTATATTGACATAGGGGCACCTGGCTGGCTCAGGTGGAAGAGTGTCTGACTCTTGATCTTGGGGTTGTGAGTTTGAGCCCCATGTTCAGTATAGAGATTAATTAAACCTACATTGACATATCATAATCACCCAAGGTCCATATTTACAATATGATTCACTCTTGCTGTCTTAGAGTCTGTGGGTTTAGACAAATGTGTAATGCCTTGTATCCATCATCAACATACCATATAGAGTATTTTCAGTGCCGTAAAATTCTGTACTCCACCTGTTTTTCCTTCAAATCTGTCTCCCCCAACACATTTTTGGAAATTACTGATCTTTTTACTGTCCCTATAGTTTTGCCTTTTCCATAATGTCATATAGTTGAAATCATATGGTATGTGGCCTTTTTTTTTTTTTTTAAGATCTTATTTAATTTATTTATTTGAAAGTGAGTGGTCAGAGGGGAAGAAGAGAGGGTCAGAGGGAGAGGCAGACTTCCCCCCTGAGCAGGTAGCCCAATGCAGGACTCCATCCTGGGATTCCAGGATCATGACCTGAGCCAAAGGCAGTTGCATAACTAACTGAGCCACCATAACTGGTGCCCCAGTATGTAGTTTTTTCACATTTGTTTCTTTCCATTAGTATTATGCATATAAGTTTCCTCCATGTCTTTCATGGGTTGATAGCTAATTCCTACCTCGGGAAATAATATTCCATTGTCTGGATGCACATAATTATTCATTCACCTACTGAAGGAAATCTTGGTTGCTTCCAAGTTTTGGCAGTTATGATAAAGCTGCTATAAACATTTGTGTGCAGATTTCATTATGGCTGTAAGTTTTTAACTCCTTAAATACCAAGGAGTGCAATTGCTGTATGTTAACAGTATATGTAGTTTTGCAGGAAACCACAAAACTACCATTTTGTATTCTCACCTGCAATGAATGAGAATTCTTATTCCACATCCTCACCAGCAACTGGTGGTGTCAGTGTTTTCAGAGTTTAGCTAGGTGTGTAGTGGTATCTCATTGTTTTAATTTGCATATCCCTGATGACCTGTGATGTAGAGCATCTTTTCATATGCTTATTTGGCATCTTTATATCTTTGGTGAGGTGTCTATTAAAGATGTTTGGCCCCTTTTTAAAAAATTGAGGAATAGTTGACACAGAGTAGTGAATTAGTTTCACTACTGTGAATTACTGTACAACACAGTAATTCCACAAGTCTGTACATAATGCTCACTACAAGTGTAGCTACTATTGGTCACCATACAATGCTATTATGATACTATTGACTATATTCTCTATTCTGTGCCTTTTATTTGAAAAGATTTATTTACATATTAGAATGTATGCATGCATGAGCAGGAAGGGGGTATGCCAGAGCAGAGGGAGAAAGTCTTCAGCAGACTCCACTGGGTCTCAAGACTTTGAGATCAGGACCTGAGCCAAAATCAAGTGTCAGACGCTTAACCATGTGCACCCCGTGCAGTGCCTTTTATCCATGTTATTCATTCTATAATAGGAAGCCTGTATCTCCTACTCCCCTTCACCCATTTGCCTATTCTACAACCCTCCTCTCTTCCCATTTTGAAAACAAGTTTATTACTGACTTTTTAAAAAAAGGATTTATTTATTTGAGAGAAAGAGAAAAAGAGCAAGAGCATGAGTATGTGGGGGGAAAGGAATAAGTGGACTCCCTGCTGAGAGGGAGCCCTATATGGGGCTCAAACCCAGGGCCTCCAGGATCACAACCTGAGCCAAAGACAGGCACTTAACCAATTGAGCCACCCAGGCACCCCCTTATTGTTGACTTTTATCAGATTTGTCTTCTGCAAATATTTTCTCCTAGTCTGTGGATTGTCTTTTAGTTTTCTTGACATTATCTTTTTTAGAGCGGAATTTCTTTTTTTTTTTTTTCCTTTTTTAAGTGGTAGTGTGATTCTACTTTACTTATTTATTTCAATCTTACTTAGTTACCATACAGTGCAGTATTGGTTTCTGGAGTAGAATTCAGTGATTCATCACTTAACTACAACACCCACAGTGCTCATCACAAGTGTCCTCCCTAATACCCTTCACTCACCTCCCTCCATGAACCCTCAGTTTGTTCTTGAAGAGTCTGTTATGGTTTATTTCCCTTTATCCCTTCTCCCTCTTCCAGTGTGTTCATCTGATTTCTTTTTTAACTTCCACATATGAGTGAGATCATGGTATTTGTTTTTTTCTGACTGACTTATTTTCCTTGGCATAATATACTCCAGCTCCATCCACATCATTGCAGATGGCAAAATTGCATTCTTTTTGATGACTGAGTAATATTCCATTGTGTATATACACCACATCTTTGTCCATTCATCAGTCAGTGGACATATGGGCTCTCTCCATAATTTGGGTATTGTTGATAATGCTGCTATAAAGATCAGGGTGTGTGTACCCCTTTGAATTTGTGTTTTTGTATACTTAGGGTAAATACCTAGTGCAATTGCTGAGTAGTAGGGTGGTTCTATTTTTAACTGCGTGAGAAACCTCCATACTGCTCTTGAGTGGCTGCACCAGTTTACAGTTCCCACCAATAGTGTAAGAGTTTTCCCCCAGAAGTTCTTAATATTAATGAAGTCTAATTTATCAGTTCTTTCCTGGAGTGTCCTTTGGATGTAGTGTCTAAAAATCATTGTCATATCCAAGGTAATCTAGGTGTTCTCTTGTGTTATCATGTAGGAGTTTTATAGTTTTGTTTGCATTTTACAGTTAGGTGTATGATCAATTTTGAATTTTTTTTCTGTGTCTAGGGTCTTTTTTTTTTTTTTTTTTTTTTTTTGCATGTGGATGTCCAGTTGTTCCAGCACCATTTTTTAAAAGACTAATTTTTGTTCCATTGTATTGCCTTTTTCTCCTTTGTCAAAGGTAAGTTCTTTTATGTTCATGTTGCTCTATTTTGGGCTCTCTGCTTTTTCCCACTGATTTGTTTGTTCTTTTGCCAACACCATACTGATTTGATTATTGCAGTTTTATAGTAAGATGCAAAGTTGGGTAGTGTCAGTCATCCAGATATGTTCTTCATAAGTACTGTGTTGCCTATTCTGGGCCTTTGGCCTCTGTACATAAACTTTAGAATCTGTTTCTTACTATCTACAAAATAACTTGGTGACATTTTGATTGTGGTTACATTGAATCTATAAGTAAAGTTGGGAAGAATTGGTAACTTGACAATATTGAACTGTGCTATCCATGATATTATTTCATTTTATTTTTATTTCATTTATTAGAGTTTTGTAGTTTCCCTCATATAGATCTTGTATGTATTTTGTTAGCTTTATAGCTAAGTATTATCTTTCGGGGCATGCTAATGTAAGTGGCATTGTGTTTTTAATTTAAAATCCTGCTTTTTCATTATTGGTATATTGGAAAGCATATGAACTTTTGTATCAACCTTGTATCCTGCAGTCTTAACTATAATTGCTTATTAGTTGCAGAAAGTTTTTTTGACCTACTGGTTTGGATTTTCTATGTAAGTGATCATATCTTCTGTGAGCAAAGAGAGTTTTATTTTTTCCTTCCCAGTCTATATCCCTCCTATTTCTTTTTCTTGTTTTATTGAATTAGCTAGACTTTCTAGTGCAGTGTTGAAAAAGAACAAGAGTATCATTTTCCCCTGGGACCTGATCTTAGTGGAAGAGCTTCAGTTTCTCACCATTATATATAATGTTAGCTGTAGATTTTTGTAGATATTCTTTATTAAGTTTAGGGAATTCCCAGGTATTCCTAATTTACTGATGTTTTTTGTTTTGTTTTTTTAAATCATGAATAGGAGTGGAATTTTATCAAGTGATTTTTCTGGGATGCCTGAGTGGCTTGGTTGAGCGATTGCCTTCAGCTCAAGTCATGATCCTGGACTCCCAGGATTGAGTCCCGATCAGGCTCACCTTCCCACTCACATTCTCACTCTCTCTCATTCTCTCTCTCAAATAAATAAAATCTTTTTTTTTTTTAAGTGCTTTTTCTGCCTCCGTTGATGTAATTGTATGACTTTTCTTTTTTAGCCTATACATGGACTTAATGGATTCCATTAATTGACTTTTGAATATTTAGTCAGTCTTGCAAAGCTGGGACAAATCCCATTTGGTTATCGGGTATAATTCTTCTTAAACATTGTTGGATTCAGTT
This sequence comes from Mustela putorius furo, assembly GCF_011764305.1. Taxonomy (NCBI): domain Eukaryota; kingdom Metazoa; phylum Chordata; class Mammalia; order Carnivora; family Mustelidae; genus Mustela; species Mustela putorius. Next base: position 5,516,153 of record NW_025422015.1, on the reverse strand, counting down.
TGTTAATATTTTGCATCTGTGTTCACGAGAGATATTGTTTGTAGTTTTCTTATAATGTCTCTGTCTGGTTTGATAATTAGGTCTCATGAATGCTTCTATCTTTTGAAAGAGTTAGAGAATTGATACAGTTTCTTCCGTAAGTGTTTGATAGAATTCAACAATTAATCCATCTGGGCTTGGTGCTTTCTGTTTTGGAAAGTGATTTTCTAAGATATTATTTGTCAGAGAGAGAGAGAGAGAGAGAGCACGTGCGCAAGCAAGGGGAGCAGCAGGGAGAGGGAGAAACAGGCTCCCCACTGAGCAAGGAGCCCAAATTGGGGCTCCATCCCAGGACTCTGGGATCATGGCCTGAGCTGAAGGCAGATGCTTAATCATCTGAGCCATGCAGGTGCCCCTGTTCCTATAAAGTTTTGAAGAGTTTTATGGCCCAGAATGTAGTCTTTGTGATTGTTCCATGTGAGCTTGAGAAAAAATGTGTTTTTTCTGTTGTTGGATGAAGTGGTCTGTAGATGTCAGTAATCTGCAGTTGATTGATAGCATTACTGGGGTCACATGTGTTCTCAACTGATTCTCTGCCACCTGGAACAGTACATTTCCAATACAGGAATGTTACAGTCTCCAGCTGTGATAATGGATTCATCTATTTCTCTTACAGTTTTTTAGTTTTTGCCTCACATAGTTTAACAGTGTTCTTAAGTATATACCTGTTAGGGATTATTATGTCTTCTTTAAGAATCGACTGTTAGTATAATGTAGTACCCATTATCTCTAATAACTTCCCTTGCTTTGACATCTACTTTGTCTGAAAATACAGTTACTCCTGCTTTCTTTTGATTATTGTTTGCATGGTATATTTTTCTCCATCTCTTTACTTTAAATCTATATTTGTCTATTTAGTGTCTGTTTAAAATGTGTTTCTTGGGGACACCTGGGTGGCTCAGTAGGTTGGACGACTGCCTTCGGCTCAGGTCATGATCCCGGAGTCCCGGGATCGAGTCCCGCATCAGGCTCCCAGCTCCATGGGGAGTCTGCTTTGCTCTCTGACCTTCTCCTCGCTCATGCTCTCTCTCACTGTCTCTCTCTCTCAAATAAATAAATAAATAAAAATCTTTAAAATAAAATAAAATAAAATGTGTTTCTTGTAGGTGGCATATGGTTGAGTCTTGTTTGATCCACTTGGAGTCTTTTGATTGGTGCATCTAAACCATTGATACTCAGAATGATTATTGATAGAGTTGGATTAATGTCTACAATATCTGTTAGGGTTTCTACATGTTGTGATGTGATTTTGTTTTTTGAATTATATTTATAATTTTCAAATGTTAACTGTTGCTTTTGGAATAAACTCGACTTGATTATAATACATTACTCTTTACATATTACTGGATTTGATTTCCTGATATTTAATTAGGGTTTTATATCTGTCTCCATGAGAGAGTGGTAATTTTCCTTCCTTGCATGCCATTGTCATGTTTGGTATTAGGTATTCTCACTTTGCAAAATGAACTGTAGAATGTTTCTTTCTTTCTTTCTTTCTTTCTTTCTTTCTTTCTTTCTTTCTTTCTTTTTTTAAATATTCTGGGAAAATGAATTTGTTGCTATTTCTTAGAGGATCGAAAGAAATTACTAGAGGGTGTGTGGTTGGCTCAGATTTTTTTTTTTTAAGATTATATATATTTATTTGACAGACACAAGAGGAACACAAGAGAGGGGGTATGGGAGGAGAAGCAGGCTTCCCACTGAGTAGGGAGCCCAATGTGGGACTCAGTCCCAGGACCCCGGGATCATGACCTGAGCAGAAGGCAGATGCTTAACGACTGAGCCACCCAGGCACCCCAGAGCACATGATTCTTGATCTTGGGGTCATGAGTTTAAGTCCCATGTTGGGGGTAGAGTATACTTAAAAACAATAGCAGTAACAGCAGAGAACTATATTATTTCCCGTAAAATCCAAATAACCTTTTTTTTTTTTTAAGGAAATAGCTATAGAGAGGCCTTTTGGGTCTGAATATTTCATGTAAAGATTTGTAATAATTCAGTTTCTTTTATTGATGCAGCAGTGTTCAGATCTCATTGTGCCAGTTTGGTAATATTTGTGTAGGTATTTAGGTATTGTAGGTATTTAGGTACCTTGTAGGTATTTAGTCAGCTAATAAGTCAGTTCCTCCCCATCCACCATTTTAATCTTTCATCAATTTAGTTGTATCTCTCATTTACCATTATGTCCTTTCTGGTTTTGTTTGTTCTTAAGCGTTTCTCCTTCCTCTTCCCTCCCTCCATTACTGTTGTATTATTGAAGGGTATGGAAAAAATGCATTTATTTAATTTGTGATACTTAACTAGGATCCGTCTTCAACCTTTTATCTCTCCTTCCACTCAATTTCGTAAGTGGAGTACAGTGGACATTATTTTCTACTCTCATTATTTCTAATGAACCATAGCAGGATATTGAAATATGGTAACACTCTCAAAGACTTTTGAGGATTCATGTTTTTGTTTCTACTCCCAAGTTGCCCTAAACTTGTGTTTTTAAAATTTGTGTTTTATAATTTATTTTTTTATTGACAATAATCGCTTTCATGAGGTTATTCTTTCATTTATTCATTTGTAGGTTCTAATCTGCTGTCAGTTAGAAAATCATATGACTAGATTTATTTGAATTGTGTGTATAGGGTCCTAGTTCCTTCAGTGTATAAATAATGAACATTTCTTGACTTTTTGCTACCTGGTGACTTTTTTGATTAACTTGCCTAACTCATTTGTTGGGTACTAGTTGCTGGTTCATGAGTCTTTATTAGGCTAGTAATTATTATAGTTCATTACCTTTTCTGTCTTGGTAATGTAACTTTTCACCTAACCATATTTTTTTTTTTTAAAGATATTACCTATTTATTTGATAGAGAGAGAGAGCATATACACAAGCGGCGGGGGATGGAGGGTAAAGGCAGAGGGGGAGCGGAAGCAAACTCCCACTGAGCTAGGAGCCTGACCTTGTCCTCCATCCCAGACCCCCAAGATGAGCCAAAGCAGACACTTAACTGAATCACACGTGTGCCCCCTAGCCATCTTTTTTAAAACCGGGTTCATTTTACGTTTGATTTTTTTTTTTTTTTCTAAAGTCCTTTTGGGGAATAATTTTAAATTCATGGAGAAGTTTCAAAGATGTTACACAGAGTTCTGTATCCCATTTATGCATCTTTCTGTGGTGTTGACACCTTACATGATCATCGTACGTTTGTCAAAAACTTGGAAATTAATGTGAGTATAATACCATTACCTAAAACAGACTTTATTTGGATCTCCCTAGTTGTTTCACTGATGTCCTTTTTTTTTTTTTTTAAGATTTTATTTATTTAGACCGAGAGATCACAAGTAGGTAGAGGCAGGTGGTAGTGGGCGGGGGGAGCAGGCTCCCTGCTGAGCAGAGCGTCCAATGTGGGGCTTCATCCCAGGACCCTGAGACCATGACCTGAGCTGAAGGCAGAGGCTTAACCCACTGAGCCAACCAGGCACCCCACTGATGTCTTTTTTTTAATTCCAGGGTCCAATCCAGGATATCACACTGCATTTGGTTGTTACATCTCCTTAGTCTTCTCTGATGTGTGTACAGTTTCTTAATCTTGTTTTTCATAACCTTGATGGTTTTAAAAGCATACAAGTCAAGTATTTTGTAGACTGTTTTTTAGTTTGAGTTTATCTGATGTTTTCTCGTGATTAAACAGGCATTATGAGTTTTGGGGAAGAAGACCACAGGACTGAAATGGCATTTTCATCACATATTAAACAGTATATCCTATGAATAAGATATCACTTTTGATGTTAACCTTATGGCTGAGGTAATGATTGTCAAATTTTTTTCACTGTCAGTTTACTTTTTTCTCCTTTTTGTAGTTAGTTCTTGGAAGCAAGTTAATAAGTCCAGTATATACTGAAGGGGAAGGGAATTAAGTTTCATATCTTGCGGGAAAGAGTTTGTGCATATATCATTTGGAATTCTTTTTTAAGGAAGATAGGGTGGCATTGGGTCGCTTAATTGGTTAAGTGTCTTCCTTTGGCTCAGGTTATCATCTCGGGGTCCTGGGATCAAGCCCCACATTGGGCTACCTTCTTGGTGGGGAGTCTGCTTCTCCTCTCTCTCTCTCTCAAATAAATTAAAAAAAAAAAAAAAAAAAAACTTGAAAAGATCTTTTTCTCCCGATTAATTTATTTATTCAATCATTTATGTCAGTATGGATTTGTGAATATTTGTTTTATTTTGGGGGTTATAATCCAGGACTGTTGTTTATTTTTGCTAAAATTGTTTCAGGTTTGTTCACCTGTTTGTTGGGAGGTTCAATTTGGCTCCTGAAACCTTTTGACATTACCCCATCTTAAAAAAAAAAAAAAAAAACCTCCTTATTTTCTGGCATACAGAATGCTCTGGACTGATCTTGTATTTTCTCTGCTCCATCCCTGCAATCGGTTATTTCTTCTAGGAGCCCAGACTCCTTTTATTAGAGAATGGTATTTAGAAATGATATTTAGAAATCTGGTTAAGTGTGCTTGTTGCCTCTGGGGTGTCACTATTTTCTAGATCTCAGAAGGCAAAGCCTTAGTTTTGTAGACTCCTAACCCTTGGTACAAGACATACTTGTATATGTTCCTTTTATCTATGTGTTTGTATATTAAAGAAATATGAATTCATACTGATAACTCTTACTCTAGTACTATTAGAATGAATAGAGTTCATTGTAGTTTTCTTTGTTGCTTAATTTATAACGTTTTCTCTGACAGGGAGAAACCTTGCTTCTATTATATACTCTTTATTATTTGTCGAATTCCAGTATGCATGTAAGGAAGTTTCAGATTTGCTCATGTGATTTGTTCCTTCCTATTTCATGATATTTTTGGTTGTGAACTCACATTCTTTGAAACTTTTTGAGGCATGTATTGAAATTTTATATTTTGGGGGGGGAATTTACATTTGATTCTGTTCATCATGGAGAGGCTTTTTTTGCCTTTTAAAATAGCTTTTTATTGTAAAATATAACATAAAATTTATAATTTTAACCATTTTTAAGTGTACAATTTTAGATTGTCATTAAGTATTTCGGTAATGTACAACCATCACCACTACCCATTTCCAGAACTTTTGCATCAACCCAAACGAAAACTGTGTACCAGTTAAGAAATAACTCTCCATTTTTCTCTTTATCCAGCCTCTGTTACCTTCTGTCCTGCTTTCTGTCTCTGAATTTTCCCATCCTAGATAACTCATTTAAGTGGAGTCATGTTATATTTGTTACGTCTAGTATTTAACTCATTGTAATGTTTTCAGGGTTCATCCATGTTGTAGCATGTATCAAAATTTAATTCCTTTATGGCTGAATAATGTTCCTGTGTGTGTGTGTGTGTGTGTGTGTGTGTGCATATGTACGTGCATACAGTACATTTTATTTATTAATTTGTTTTTTGATGGATATTGCATTGTTTTTACCTTTGGCTATTTTTAATGTTACTATGACTGTTGGTGTACAACCATCAGAGTCCATGCTCTCAGTTATTTTAGGTATGTATCTAGAAGTGGAACTTCTGGAACATAGGGTAAATTCTATGTTTAATTTTTTGAGGAATTGCCATACTTTCCATGTTAGCTGCACCAATTTACATTCCCGCCAGCAATGCATAGAAGTTCCAGTTTCTCCACATCCTTACCAGTATTTTATGTTTTAAAAAAATAATGGCCATTCAGCCTGGGTGGTTCAGTGGGTTAAGCCTCTGCCTTCAACTCAGGTCATGATCTCAGGAGTCCTGGGATCGAGCCCCACATCCCCACATCTGGTTCTCTGCTCAGTAGGGAGCCTGCTCTACCCCACCCCCCGCTGCTCTTTGCCTGCATCTCTGTCTCCTTGTGATCTCTCTCTCTCTGTCAAGTAAATAAATAAATATTAAAAAAAGATAATGGCCGTTCTAATGGGTGTGAGGTGTAGTATCTCATTTTAGTTTTAATTTGCATTTCCCTTGCATTTAGTGATATTCAGGATCTTGTGAGACTCTTAATTATAGGCTTTTCTGGCCTACATAGGTACGGTTATGAAAATTGTGGTCCCAAACCTTGAGTAATTTTGAGCTTATGGTTAGGAATTATTTAACCATGGGGTAAATATACTTTGTCTTCAATTCAACCCCAAAACCCAGGGCAAAGACAAGATGTCATTATTATTTCCTCTATTTTTCAGTTTCTTTTTTTCACCCTTGCTCACCTAGTTGGAAGGTTGCCCTACAGGTCTTCTGGTCTTCAGTCTGACCTCTCATCTTGCTGTCATCCCAAACCTGATCTTAAAGCCTAAGGCCTAGGACATCAGATTTTTGATTTTTGTCGTATGACTCCAAGACAAATGCCAGCTTCAGAACTTCATTTATCTCTCTGAGTACACAACTTCCGGTCCTTTATGGCTTCATGGGGTTTCACCCATACACTTAAGAATTTTTTAAAACTCATGAGCATGTTTGGTGTTCTGATCTAGAGAGTGCCTGGCCATCAGGTTCACCATATTGTCAATGCAGAAAACCTAGTTTTTCTTCTGTTAAAAGGTTGAGATGATTGACTGAAGTAAAGAAAACGCTAGTAGTCTGGATATATGTCTCATAAATAGAGCAGGCTAACTAATGGGTACTAATTTCTAGAATCAGTGATTAAATATGGAGATACTGGGTTGATTTTTATGTATTTTATACATAATCATGTGCTTTACCCATTTTTATTGTATCTTACTAATTTGGGCTTGTTCTTGGTAACACACTCATGCCTATGGACAACTGTTAAATTAGCAAAAACAGATTTTAATGTATTCTTTTTCACTTCAGAGGAAATAAGATGTTTATAAGAAATAGTAAAATAGCAAGACAAGAGAAAATTTAGACTAACCAAAGAGCTTGGGAAATGCTTAATTTTATTTTATATTGAATAGCTCTGTGGAATACTTATCTGAGTTTGTTTTTGTTTCAGCTTTGGCTAGATCAGAATCTAAGAGAGATGGAGGTTTTAAAAATAATTGGAGCTTTGATCATGGAGACGAAAGTGAAGGCGATACAGATAAAGAGTAAGCACTTTTTTTTTCCCCTCTCAGATATTTTATAAGAATTTCATTAAAAATGATTTATATTTCATGGAAGTATTTCTAAGAGTATGGTATTTTTTACTTTAAAAAAATGTCTATTATAGTAGCATCAAGGGAAGAAAATGCCGTTTTTTTTATTAAATAATTGTGCTGTTATGTTTCTCCGTATATTGAAATGTGTAAATATGTGCATGTGATACATACAAGCTTACAATTAAAAGTTGGCCATTGAGATTTTCAATTAAAGAAATTGGGCATTTTTGTTTTTAAAGGACATTCACTTCAGGCAGTGATTTGAAAAGCTGCCATTTATCATGAATAAGTGAACTCAGATGAAAGCTCCTGAATTCTGTGTAAAAGTTTATATCCTATAGTATCTTCCTTCATAGTTGTCCCATCCATCTTCGATCACGTTACCACCAGAGAAGGCAGAAAAAATATAAATGTTAAACACAGATGTTGATCCAGACAGAAATTATTCATTACATTTTGTTAGTGTGCTTGAAATGTCTGCTTTGTAAAATTTAAATGATAGTTTTAATAGAACCTTTTGCATATCATGAAATTTGTATTGCAAATTCACCATTGCTATTATTAGGTGCCTTGATTTATTGATCTGGTTTTCCACTGGCTAGCACTAGTTCAGAGATACACAAGTATATATGTACATTTGTGTGTGTTTGTGTGTGTGTGTGTATATATATGGTGTGTGTGTACATACACACACTTTTATATATACACACACGCATATACATACACATACACGTTATAAAAAAATCCATAAAGTTATACCAAAACTATAAGTATTTTTTTTTAAATTGTACACAAGAAGTTATTCAGAATATATTGGCTGAATACTGTAGGAGCTTCACTTCTGTCTGGGGAATAGCTCCATTCATAATTACCACTTTTATGTGCCTTCATCTATGAGATACTGAATTGAAGTGAAGTTTTAAGGAGAGCTTTGAACTGGTATGTTTCTCAGCTAAAATTGGTATTTTATGGTTGTCTTTCTCTTGTTTTTTTTTATTTCTATTTTAACTAAGATAAATTTTTAGTATATATGTAGTTTCAAAAGATTGGAATTAAATCTGAAATTGAGTAGAAAGCATCTCACCTTTTAAACATTTTTGTAAAATGTTTGGAAGAAAAATTTTAATATGAAAAAAGTAGGGATGTGTATAAAATAATGGAACAAATATATTTTTATTTTAATAGGATTTTACTAAAAATAGTTCTGCAGAGTTGTCTTTAGAAGAAGGTATTTTGATTTTCTTTGTTAGATTCGTCATGATTATGTAAAAATTTTTATATTTGAAAGTGTTACCTATTCTGCATATTTCATTTATGAATTACACTCTTTGGCTCATCATTATAAGAGGCTCCTTAGGAGCGTCTGCTTTTTTAATATCTTGAGATTAACATGAGCTATTAATAGATATATCATTCTGGTCTTTTAGAGTCTTAGACCAATCATTCCAAAGCGTTGATATTTGTAAGAGTTGCAGAGGTAACACACTTTTTTTTTTTTTTAACATCATCTAAGTTTTTCTTACCATTTTTTAAAATCTGTTTTGTTTCTCTGTTCTTTCCCCCTAATTTTAAATCTAAGACAGAAAGGGAAAATGAGTAATTATATATGAAATCTACATTTAAGGAAATAAAAATTGCATGTTTGTTTATAGCAAGGGTCAACAAACAATAGGCACATGGACCCAATCTGGGCCATCATTGGATTTTGTTAAGAGTTTTATTGAATATAGCCACACATATGATCCGTGGCTGCTTTTCTACTAAAACAGCAGAGTAATTGGTATAGAGACTGAATAGCCTAGAAAGCCTAATTTACTCTCTGGCCCTTTATAGAAAAAGTTTGCTGATCCCTGAATTAGGTAGGCAAAGAGAGTAAAACTTCTGAATTTAATGTATGGGTTGTAATTGTCACTTAAGGTTTTTTTCCCCCCTTATTTTCTGTGTAGTGAGGCAAATCTACTCAGTGTAGATGAAGATGAGGATTCCGAGACCTCAAAAGGAAAAAAGGCAAGTGTGCTTTTCTGACTTTTTTTTTTGTTAATTTTTTTAGGTTATATACTAAAAACTAATACTTCAAAAGAAGACTTTTACATATATATTTATGTTTTTATTTATTTGACAGAGAGAGATCACAAGTAGGCAGAGAGGCAGGCAGAGAGAGAGGGGAAAAGCAGGCTCCCCGCCAAGCAGGGAGCCCAATGCGGGGCTCGATCCTAGGACCCCTGAGATCGTGACCCAATATGAAGGCAGAGTCTCAACCCACTGAGCCACCCCGGCACCCTTTTTTAAATTTTTCTATTGAAATTCCCAACCACCCACTTCCCCACCCAAGGCTAGTGGTGTTCCCAGTGTCTTGTTTATTCCATCAGATTTTATGCATTACAAAGAAAGTATATTTTTCTTGCCCTATTCTCTTACATTAACACAATTAATAGCGTACTGTACATGATTTTTAATCTTTTTAAAACTAATGTATCTTAGAGACCACCCATAAGCATCCATTTAAACACCCTTGTTATTTTCCATGGGTGTATAGTATTCCATTGTATGATATACTGTTCTTGTCCAATGCAACAGTATTGAAAGATATTTATGGTGTTGTCCACCTTTTCTTCTCACCCTAAAATAAGTTGAATAAAGTCTCCTTCTATATATACAAACATATCTGTAAGATGAATTCCTGGCAGGAGAGCTGCTGTATTAGGACAGATACATTTCTAATTTTGTTATACCTGATTTACGCTTTTACCAGCAAATCTGAGTATGCCTGTTTCCCCATACGTTTGTCACAGTGTTATCAACCTTTTGATATTTGTTGGCAAAAATAGTATCTTGGTATAGACTTAATTTGCATTTCTTTTGTTATGAATAAGTTGACTGTTTTCATATGTGTAGTCTATTTCCTTTTTGATGATTACTAGTTAATATCCTTTACCTGTGTTTCTATTTAGTCTTTTTTATTTTTATTTTTTTAAGATTTTATTTATTCATTTGGCAGAGAGAGACACTGTGAGAGAGGGAACACAAGCAGGGGAAGTGGAAGAGGGAGAAGCAGTCTTCTTGCTGAGCAGGGAGCCCTATGTAGGGAGCCCGATATAGAGGTTGATCCTATGACATGAGCCGAAGGCAGACACTTAACAAGTGAGCCACCCAGGTTCCCCTCTATTTAGTCTTTAGAACATTACCGAGCCAGAGAAATTCTTTTTATATTGAGCCCAGGCACACATTTTCTCACATTTTTGACAGCTCTGAAATCTGTCTAGATGCATCTTATAATAATGGCATGATATGGTTTAATTAGAAAATTTTTCTTGGGACACCTGGGTGGCTCAGTTGGTTAAGCATCTGTCTTCAGCTCCAGTCATGATCCCAGAGTCTTGGGATCTAGTCCCACATGGGGATCCCTTATCAGTTAAGGAGCCTGCTTCTCCCTCTGCCTGCCACCCCCCCGCCCCCGCCGCCGCTTATACTCTTGTGCTCTCGCTTGCGCTCTCTCTGGTAAATAAATAAAATCCAAAAAAATTTTCTTTTTCTTTTTACATTAGTATTTACAATGATATGTATCTTACAGTGGTTCATTAGGTTTGATGAAATACAGTGTTTGGGAGAAATTGGCCCCTTGCTGTGATACTATCAGCTAATATTTTAAATCAGTTTTTTTTTTCCACTAATCTTTTGTCTTTGCTTTTGGTGATTATTACCTTTGAGAAAATGTATTTTCTTATGTTGTCAAACTATATTAATTTTTTTTCCTTTTATGGCTTCTGAGTTAGAGTCTTTGTTCCTGATAATGTTAACTTAGTTACTTATTTGCTTTGTCCTACTAGATAAATAGTTTCACAATACCAATACAAATATAATTGCTAATAAAATTATTTAAAATTTTTTTCCTTCTTTTGCTTGTTGGTGTTTGGTGGCACCACCAGGTATATCCTACTAGGAATGTGTATTTAAATTACTGGGTTCTTTGATTTTTTTAAGTGAAGTCTTTTAAAAATTTATTTATTTATTTATTCATTTATTTATTTATTTATTTATTTATTTATTTTAAGTAATCTCTACTCCTAAGAGTAGAGATCTCTACTCCTGGAGCTTGAATTCATAACCTTGAGTTTATCTCCTCTGACTGAGCCAGCCAGGCACCTCTAATTTACTGTTTTTAAATCAATTGAAATGATTTTAATTTGTTTTATAATTATGCAAAAATATTTACATGATTCCAAAGTAATATCTATGAAAGTTTTATTCAGAAAAGTCTAGGTTTTGTTTGATTCCTTCTATCCTTTTCTCTTTGACCAAAAAAATTACTTTGTTTATAGCCTTTAGTTGTTCTTTCCTTTCATTTTTTTTTTTTTTTAAAGATTTTATTTATTTATTTGACAGACAGAGATCACAAGTAGGCAGAGAGGCAGGCAGAGAGAGAGAGAGAGAGAGAGAGGGAAGCAGGCTCCCTGCTGAGCAGAGAGCCCGATGCGGGGCTCTATCCCAGGACCCTGAGATCATGACCCGAGCCGAAGGCTGCAGCCCAAACCACTGAGCCACCCAGGCGCCCCATCTTTCCTTTCATTTTTAATGGAATATACAACCCTTCCCAGAGAAACCATCCACACTGTTTCCTACCTTGATTGTTTTACTTAATAGTATGGTCTGTGGACCACTCCACTAATAAACTATTTAGAAATCTTTATTATCTCTTTTATTGTTAAATAGTACTCCAGTGATTGGATGAACAGTAGATAATTACTAGGTTCTCTAGTGATGAGCAGAGGTCTTTCCCAGTATTTTGCTATTGTAAGCAGTGCTTAAATAAAGCCTCATGCTTATGTTTTCTCATACCTTTATGGTATATTTATGGAATAGATTCCTAGAATTGCAGTTACCATTTCAGAGGATAAATTTACATGTAATTTTGCTAGTTAGTGCTAAATGCCTCATTCATAGGAATTAGCATTTGCCATTCCCACTGATAATAAATGAGAGTTCCTGTGTCTTTGTAATCTTGGGAAGCATGTGGTCAGAGTTGAATTTTTACCAATCTGGGCTAGCACCCTCTTCGCATATTTCCTATACTTACAATTGGATAATACTGGGACTTCTAAATTTCTTCTCCCCCCCATCTTTGTGGGGGTTTTTTCTTCCACAACATCTCTGTTTTGTCATTTAAGGGAAATTACAGAATTTAAAGTCTTTCTCTTACGGGCACCTGGGTGGTTCAGTGGGTTAAAACCTCTGCCTTTGGCTCAGGTCATGATGTCAGGGTCCTGGGATTGAGCCCCGAGTCGGGCTCTCTGCTTGGCGGGGAGTCTGCTTCCTCCTCTCTCTCTGCTTGCCTCTCTGCTTACTTGTGATCTCTGTCTGTCAAATAAATAAATAAATAAAATATTAAAAAAAATAATAAAGTTTTTCTCTTAGTACTCTAAAATTTTTATTGTTACATTGAAAAACTATAAGGTTTTTATATTGCAATTTTCTTTAGCTTTTATTTTAACATCTTGATTGCTTAGATTGTACTTTGCAGGGAAAAATAAAAGGTGTTTTTAATTACTAACTTCTGTGACATTGGTTTTCAATTTACATGTTTTTTTTCTTGAAGATGCCCTTAATTTAAAAAAAAAAAAAAATGCCTTATACATTTGTAAGGATGTAAGTGTTGATATTTTAAAATAAAACTTAAATGATATTTATGTGTATCTAGTGATCTCTTAAATAATTCTGATTTGCAGCTCAGCATCATCTACTTTAAAAAATATATGTACCATCTCCTCTTTGACAGTTGGAAATTTTATATTGTGCCTTTTTCTCCTTAAATTCATATTTCTGTTCAGTTTTCCCATAGAACTTTAATTTCATATATATATATTTTTTGTATATGTATTTTAACTTCATGTCTTTTTATGCAATTGAAAATCTTTTAGTTACTTAAACACACTAATAGATACACATGTATTGAAATTTAACATTAATTTTTAACTATCACTACAAGGTTCTAAGTATCTTTTTTACTGGATTGAGTTATCCTTATAATTATTATTAAAGACTTAATCTAAAATATGTTATAGTTATTTGTAATTATTAAATTTATTATGTAACATTATATTAGAAATGTATTTCTTAAAATGGGTGGTGCTGTTTTCTTTCTTTATTCATTTGATTCATATATCCATAAACAAGTATTATTTATTGCTAGAATAAGACTTTCAGTAGCAATTTTTTTTTTTTTTTTAAGATTTAAGAGAGAGCCCACGTGTGTGAACGAGTATGGGGGGCATACTCACCATGGGAAAGGGAGAGTCTCAAGCAGACTCCATGCAGAACCCGGGGCTTGATCTCACAAACCTGAGATCACAGCCTAAGCTAAAACCAAGAGTCGGAAGCTTAGCCAACTGTGTCATTCAGGCACTTTGCAGTTTTCTTCTTGAACTTTTTAAACCAAATGCTGAGAAATTTGGTCATATAGTAAATAGATAAGGATAGAGTTTTTCTGTAACATTATCCTTCAGTTCTTTCCTTTTCAATTAAACGCCAAAAATCACATAGTAACATAATATTTAAAAGGTAAAAATAATTTGTGGTCCAGTCATTAGAGTCATTGCTCTTCTGAATTTGGGGAAGTATATTAAAAAGGTTTTATCACATTTGACAAGTGACCAATAATTATACTTGCTACTTTTAGATTCCCTTTTTTTTTTAACTAGATACTGTGAGAAATAATTAAAAAAACTGAAATCTTGTTAACTGCAGGATACCTCTGCCAATATGATATATTTTTTTGTGAACTATTTTGTAATTTTTGTTTTGTGTATTTTTTAAAATGTTGGAACTACATATTTTGTTCATTTATTCCATGGAATGAATGAATATATATATTTAATTTAATATATTTAATTTAATTTGTATCTTCATGGCAAGCATTTCATTTCACTTCAGAATTCTAGGGTAGAAAAATACAACCTTGTTGTTTTGACCTGAGTTTGTTACTTGGTTGTAATAAGCCACAGCAGATTACAGTCTTGTTTTAAAAACTTGGGCTTTCTGGGCGCCTGGGTAGCTCAGTGGGTATTTCTTAAAATGGGTGAGCCTTTGACTCAGGTCATTATCTCAGGGTCCTGGGATGGAGCCCCGCGTTGGGCTCTCTGCTTGGCGGGGAGTCTGCTTCCTCCTCTCTCTCTGCCTGCCTCTCTGCTTTCTTGTGATCTCTGTCTGTCAAATAAATAAATAATATCTTTTAAAACAAAAACAAAAGCAAAAAAAACTTAGGCTTTTGGAACGCCCGAGTGGCTCAGTCGATTATGAGTGAGTAGCTGTGATCCCAGGGTCCTGGGATTGAGTTCTGCATTGGGCTCCTTGCTCCGCATTGGGCTCCTTGCTCCACAGGGAACCTGCTTCTCTCTCCCCGCCTCTGCCTGCCACTCTGCCTGCTTGTGCATTTTCTCTCTCTCTCTGACAAATAAATAAGCAAATAAAATCTTTAAAGCGAACAACAACAAAAAAAAAACCCTTAGGTTTTCTTTGAGTTCTCATTTGATTTTCTCCTTGGGACAATGCTTTTCTTGATTATAATTGGAATAGAATATACAGAGCCGGTAAGTGCAAATTTTTATCACTTTTGTTTTCCATTTTGCAATCAAATTAAGGAAATCTAATAAGCTTGGTCTAGAATATCATTTCTGACCCATGGTTAGAAATACATGTATTTTAAGAGAAATATTTATAAAATGGGGAAAGATATGAAGACCTCCTACTATTTTCTGTGCCAAAAGATATCCAAGTATTTCTAGTTGTTCCTTTCAGGGAGTTTTTAGATTCTAATACAATAGGTGAGAATTATGTCTTTCTCTTGTAAAACAGATAAAGGTTTATTGGGAAAGGAGGTACTGTATAATGCCTTTTCTATAGATGGGTTTAAATACACATTCCTAGTAGGATATACCTACCCATCTATAGATGGATTTCTGTAGATGAGTTTTAAAGTAAATCGGTTTTAAGAAAGTATAAAAATGGAGATTGATGATTTAGGAATTGATTCCCTCAGAAAGTCTTTGTATATCCTAAGGGGTTACATATTCTTGGATTTTTAATGGCTAATATATAGGTCCATATGGATCATTGGTTTAAACTGATAGAGTTCTTCTTCTCAAATGAGCATGGAATTAGGAGTAGGCTTTTTCTTGGATTAAAAATGTGTTAGTATTCTTCCCCTTCCCTTTCACAGAATAATCTGTTTACCTTTGGGCTTCTGCAGTTTCTTTGTATCTCTTTAGATAATGAATACATGTCTTTCATTAGTTCTGGAAAAATTGTAATCATTATATCTGTGGATATTACTTTTCCACATTATTCTTTCCAGAACTGTTATTAGAATTAATAATAATATCATTTTTTCATATCCTTTAACTTGTATTTTATATACAAAAGAAAAAAAAGGGGGCACCTGAGTGGCTTAGTCGGTAAGTGTCTGCCTTGGGCTCAGGTCATGATTCCAGGGTCTTAGGATCAAGCCCCACATTGGGCTCCCTGCTCAGTGGGAAGCCTGCTTCTCCTTCTCCCACAGCCCTTGCTTGGGCTTCCTCTCTCGCTGTATCTCTGTGTCAAATAAATAAATAAAATCTTTTAAAAAAAAGAAAAGGATAAAGAGTAAAGAACAAAATCATTCCTATACCATATTCTAGGTAATTTCCTCAGCTCTGTCTTGTAATTCACTACGTTTTATCTTTATCTTTGTCTTAATCTGCTATTTAATATTTCCGTTGGATTCATCTTTTTTCTTTTTAAAAAATTTTAAATTATTTTTTTAAAGTGGGCTCCACACCAAGTCTGGAGTCCCAGCATGGTGCTTAAACTGATGACCCTGAGATGAAGACCTGAGTGGAAATCAAGAGTCAGACACTTAACTGACAGAGCTACCCAGGTGCCCCTTTAAAAAAAAAGGCGGGATGGGGGGGAAGCATTTATCATTTGTAGAACTTCTGTTGGTTCTCTTTCAAAATTTTGTTTTTTCCCTAGTGTCTAATTCTATTCTATTTATTGTTTCAATATCCATTTTGTTTTTAAGAATTTAAATGTCTTTAATGTACATTTTATGTATCTTATTTAATAGATTCTTGTTTTAATAGATTCTTTTAGGTTATTTTCTGAAGTTCTTAGGTGCTAAATATCCTGAATACTTGTTTTTTTTGTTGTTAAATTGACTTATTTGATGTCTGGTAAGTTTGGGTGGATGGTAACCACATATTGATAATTTTTACACATTTCCACAGTCCCAATGAAATATTTTGCTGGCAAGCAAAATAGACAAGTTTCTTTTTCCTATGGAGCTTAAATTCTAGTAACTGACTGTACTCATTTGTTACTTAATGAGTAATATAATACAAAGTTGGCAAACTAAGGCTCAGAGGCCAAATCTGGCCTATAGCCCATGGCCTAAGAAACATTTTTAAATGGTTTCCCCCAAAGTCAAAAGAATGCTACGTGACTATTCCACGAAATTTGAATTTTGTTTCATAAATAAAATTTTATTGGAAAATCAGCTGTGTTCATTTGTTTATGTATTGTCTATTACTGCTTTCATGGTACAACACAGATTTGAATTAGTTGCACAGAGTTGAGTGATTTCAGTAGAGGTTGTGTGACCCACAAAATACTTGTTAGGTGGCCTTCTACAAAAAAGTTTTGCTGATCCCTATCCTTTGTTTTTACCTTTACCATGTAAAGGCATTCTATGTAGATTGATACCTAGTTAAGAGAAACAGCTTTATTGGATGGGTAATAAATATTTGAGTTAGTTAGACAGAGAGTATCATATTCTAGGCATGCTAATGTCCACTTCATAGGATGTTGTAAGATAGATGGTTGTTCTCCTGATCTTCTGCTTGCATTAGCTAAAAAACTGTCTTAGGCTATTGAAGGGGGAGAGGCAAACGGGAAGGAAAATTAAAGTTTTTTGGGAACCTCCAGACTGAATATATTATCTTGAATTTGAGTAGTGGTAGTTTTCTTCTCTGTGAAATAGTCATCCATAAATGAATGGCTTGATTTTTAAAATTTATTTATGTTATTTCTCCCAGGAATTTGATGTAGATAAGCAAATTAAGAGCGCAAATAAAATGAGGGAAAATAAAAATTATTAGGCAGAGAAAAGTAGATGTATTAGGGATTTAAAATAATTTATATGTTGTATTTTAATTCAGTAGTTATTTTTAAGTGTTCTGCAAGCTAGAATTATGTCCTATAGATCTACACTTGTGTGAAGAGAATCTTTACAACTTTATATCCTATGATTCTCCTGTAGAATAAATTCTCCCCCTACCCCCACCCTTCCCAGAGCTACCTCCTAAGTGTAGCAGTGGTAGGGAACTTTTTCTAAGGTAATTTGATGGTATAGTAAGAGATTTTCTTGAGATAAATCATCTCTTACAAAGCTTAAAGTAGTGGTTTTCTGTTGCCAACTGAAGTGTATGTAGTTTTTAATAGTAACCTATAGGCAGTGGAATTGGCAAATTTAAGAATTTAGTTATATAGATCCTCTTGCTTTAATGGTGAGCTTGTTGGGTTGTTTGTTGCTGTGCCCTAATGCTTTCTCAAAAAAGTTTTGAAAATGTATGGGCATTTAACCAAATATGGTTGAATTACCTGAGTTATGTACCTGCATATTAGGTATGATAATTTTGGCTTAAACAGTTCTTAAGAGGGAAGATTAACTTTCTACATTTATATAAAGGAGTATTTAGCACAGTTCCTTTGTTTTTGAGATATTTTGTATCCTAATGATGAATTCTTCTTGAATAACACAGTTTGTCTTAGCGTTTGTTTTTTTTTTTTTGGTTAAGCATCCTATTTTTATTTCTCTAAACACTGTAAAAATTCCTCATGCATGGGAAATCAGACCAGTCTTTAAATGTTTAAAGCCATTTAGCTAGTTTGGACAAGTTACTTTGCTTTTTAAGTTCAATAAATTTTGTAACAGAGATGGATAGAATATCAGTAAAGTTTAAATGACTTACGTGCAGAGATTTTGAGAGAAGAAAACTGAAGTGCGAAATTTGAATGTGTTAATCCCATCACTCAGTAGCAGCAAGTAGTTGGCCTGATGTTTTAGGTGTGGTTGTTTGAATCACAATCTAAAGAACTACTGAAATGTCTAAAATAAGGAGATTGAATATAAAGTAACTTACATAATGCCTATTCATACTAAGTGTTCACTAAATACTAATTTTCATAATTGCCTAGATAGGAGTGGAATTTGCTTCTGAGATTCTGTTTTAATGTTAAATACTTTTATTACAGCATGTGCAAAGATTGAGGGTTTATATTGAAATATAAATATTATATTTGGGAGGCTAGTTGGAATTTTCTGGCCCAGTCAAGTCCGCTACACCATGTAGCTCATATATACTTCTGTAAAGTATATCCCTAAGTTCATCCTTTCACACAAAAGTTTATTTATTTTTTTTTTAAAGATTTTATTTATTTATCAGAGAGAGAAAGGGGGAGAGAGCGAGCAAAGGCAGACAGAATGGCAGGCAGAGGCAGAGGGAGAAGCAGGCTCCCTGCCGAGCAAGGAGCCCGATGTGGGACTCGATCCCAGGACGCTGGGATCATGACCTGAGCTGAAGGCAGCTGCTTAACCAACTGAGCCACCCAGGGTTCCCCACACAAAAGTTTAAAGCTAAAACCATCTAAACTAGTTCAGATAATGCTGTTCTCCCCAGCTTGTGCCCGGTTCTCTCTGTATCTAGCCTGTGTAACTTGAGTTCAATTTATGATCTCATTTTGTTGTGTGGAACTCACAGTCTGTGGACATCTTACTACAGGTACCTCACACATCCTGCCAGAGAGTGTTTTATTTATTTTTAAAGATTTTATTTATTTATTTGTCAGAGAAAGACAAGAGAGCGAGAGGCAGGCAGAGAGAGAAGCAAGCTCCCCACTGAGCCACCCAGGTGTCCCGCCAAATGGTGTTTTAAAACTTCATCCTCTTTGGTAAAATATCTCCTGGAGGATCTTCTACTCCTCTCCCCAGTCTCAATGTTCCCTATCCCTTTTTCTCTGCTTAAGTACACTGGATTTTTTGTTTGTTTTCGGGTCTTTCATGACAAAAGGGCTTTGTTCAAACTGGGGGCTGCTTACTGTTGCTTAGTGCTGCTTCCTCAGAGCATGGACAAATAAGTACATCATAGGCATGGGATATATATTTGCTGACTGACTTATGGCACCAAATGAATGGATATTCCTGCCCCAGAATGATCTGGAAATCAAGTCTAATCAGGAACCATTTGGGGAAGGGCCTTAGTTAGGTTCTATAAGCAGTAGAGAATAGGATTTTTTGAAGCAGATAGGTTGTTCAATCTTTCAAAAAATACTCTACCAAATTCTGACACTCTACCACTTCACTTTATTAAATGCTAAGGTGAAAGGTTGTTTCCATAATAGAGAGTAGTACCAATATGAGATTTTGACAAAGAATATCATCTAGAACTCTCTCAACAATCCATAGGAAAATTCTGGTTATAAGAAGTATTATGTATAGTTCTTTATTTATAACACATGCAATCTTTTAAATAGTCTAAATTTTGTATCAAGTCATCAGAGGCTATGAAGTTGGGTCAAAATGATTGGACTACTGGTGAAATACGTTCATTCATTTGTATTTTGATGTTGTGCTGTCTACTTTATAAGACTCTGAGTAACATAAAAGGTTACATAAAATTCACTGTTATATTTCATTTGAGAATATCATCAAATCATTTTCGGTTATATTAGTCAGAATGTCTTCTTTATTATGCTCTCTCAATGAGAATTTCAAGTATTGTAGTTATGTTACCATTTGCTGTGCATTACTTTATCGATCTTAATTTATTTATTACTTTTATATCTTTATTTAAATTCAGGTAAGTTAACATATAGCGTGGTATAGGTTTCAGGAGTAGAATTTGGTGATCATCACTTACATATAACACCCAGTGCTCATCCCAATAAGTGCCCTTCTTAATGCCCATCACCCATTTAGTGCATCTATCCACTCTCCTCCCCCTAGCAACTCTCAGTCTGTTCTCTGTAGCTAAGAGTTTCTTATGGTTTGTCTCCCTCCCTGTTTTTGTTTTTGTGTTTTTTAAAAATTTTATTTATTTATTTGAGAGAGAGAGAGAGAGAGAGAGCACAAGAAGGGGAGGGTCAGAAGGAAAAGCAGACTCCCCACTGAACAGAGAGCCAGATGGAGGACCTGATCTCAGGACTCCAGGATCATGACCTGGGCCAAAGGCAGTTGCTTAACCAACTGAGCCACCCAAGTGCCCCACCCTCTCTGTTTTTATCTTACTTATTTTTCCTTCCCTTACCCTCTCTGACTTACTTCACTTAGCATTATGCTCTCTAGCTCCACCCATATCCTTGCAAATGGCAAGATTTCATTCTTTTTTATGGCTGAGGAATAGTCCATTGTGTATATATATATATATTGCACACACATACACACACACACCACATCTTTATCCATTCATCAGTCGACGGACATTTAGGCTCTTTCTGTAATTTGGCTATTGTTGATGGTGCTGCTATAAACATTGGGGTGCATGTGCCCCTTCAAATCAGCATTTTTGTATCTTTTGGTTAAATAGTAGTGCAATTGCTGGGTCATAGGGTAGTTCTATTTTTATTTTATTTTTTTAAAGATTTTATTTATTTGCCAGAGATCACAAGCAGGTAGAGAGGCAGGCAGAGAGAGAAAGGAAGGGAGCAGGCTCCCCGCTGAGCAGAGAGCCCGATGCGGGGCTTGATTCCAGCACCCTGAGATCATGACCTGAGCCAGGAGGCAGAGGCTTTAACCCACTGAGCCACCCAGGTGCCCCAGGGTAGTTCTATTTTTAACTTTGTGAGTAACCTCCAAACCATTCTCTAGAGTGTGGCATCAGTTTGCATTCCTACCAGCAGTGCAAGAGGGGTCCCCTTTCTCTGCATCCTTGCCAACATCTGTTTCCTGAGTTGTTAATTTTAGCTGTTCTCACAGGTGCGAGGTGATACCTCATTGTGGTTTTGATTTTTACTTCCCTGATGATGAGTGATAACCATTTTTTTCATGCTTCTGAGGTTTCTAACAAGATATGTATCAAAATCATCCAAAGCAGTGGTCCTCCTGTGTTAGTGTACATCAGAATCACCTGGAAGGTTTGATAATAAGATTGCTGGACCCCACTTCAGAGTTTCTGATTTAGGAGATCTGGAGTGGGGCTGCTAATTTTCATTTTAAGTGTTCCCAAAGGATGCTGGTTCTCTGGTCCAGTGAACCATACTTTTACAACTCTTCATTGATTTAGGGTTTTTTTTTTTTTTTTAAATAACATGGGACTAGACCAATGTCATAATGACCGGATAGGTCTAATTTTTATCAGCTGAATGTATCATAATGACCATTTGTTTATGATAAAATAATTTATGGGCTTTATTATAATCAATTAGTTAATTTGATGGGGGAGACTCAGAGGGAGATAATCTCTAAGCAGACTCGGTGCTGAGCATGGAGCTTGACGTGGGGCTCGATCTCACCATCCATGAGATGATGACCTCAGCCAAAAACATGATTTGGGCACTTAACCAACTAAGCCACCCAGGAGCCCCAATCTATGAACTTTCTAAGAAAATATATCTGTATTTCTAATTGAGTGGAACTACTGGTTATTGAATTCCTGCCTATCTGCCCATTTCAGGGCTCAGCGATTTGTGTGTATTTTTGTTAATGCATGAAATAACCCCATGATTACAAGGAAAGTTACTTGGCCTGAAAGACAAGTCTGTTTGATTCCTAAATTGTTATTTCCACAATAATGCTTTATTTCCTATGAAAAAGGTCCCCAAATGCAAAAGTGATTGTATTTTCCTACTAACAGAAACAAAAGAGTATAATAATTCAAGTGTTTTTATCCCCTATTTTTTTTTCTGTTATTAGTTGTTTATCTTGGTTTTGATCACATTGTCTATTCTCTTTGAGCCTGTTATGAATAGTAAATATTGCATATGAAAAGTCATAGAGATACTTTGAGGCCTAGAAAATAACCTGTTTCTGGAGGAGATATATATTTACTTCTGGCTAGTTACTAGGAACATTAGCAATCTCTGTCTCAGATCATCTTAATTCAGTGGTTCTCCAAGTATGGTCTCTGATTGCCAGCATCACTTGGGGACTTGCTAGAATTACAGATTGTTTGGATCACCCCAGTCCTAATGAATAAGAATAAACTGTAAAAGTTTGGACACAGCATTTAACAGACCATTCGGGTAATTCTGATTTACACTAAAAATTTGAGAACTGCCTTAATTGAACTGAAGGTTGAGATAATTGGAAGGTGGATTTCAGTCTATACAATGACTGTTACTCATAGGCTGTAATTCTGATCCAAAGTTTGAGGGGTTTATGAGGCCCTTCCTATGTGGTGGATCTTCATCTCCACTTTTTGTGTCTCTAGCGCTCTGATGGAAGTTCATTTTAGCCTCTCAGTTGCATCTTCTGGAATCAAGAGGTGCCTCAGGGGAAAATACAAATCTGGGTTTAGAGCTCTGCGGTTCTTGTTCCTATCTTAATTCTTTATTATTCACTACTTCCAGAGCCCTCAGGCGTCTCAAACATACATTTTTTAAAATTTGTATTTTGTCTAGCATTTTTCTAGTTGTTTTCAGAGAGTAGAAGGAAATGATCTGCATTACTTAATCTACTATTACCAGAAGTGGAGGAGTCTGAAGCCCATGGCTGTAAAAGATTAGGAAGTAAAGAAATGTCTTGAAGAGGAGAAATGATGTGTCAAAAATCGGTCTTTTTTGGAACTTTGTCATGTAGATATGCCTAAAAATAGGAATGGTATTGACACAATGAACTCTGTACTCAGGAGGACCTTTTTTTGAGGGAGCTATTTTTTTAGGGAACTCTGTTAGGTTTCCATGGAGATCAACGAGTGGGGGGGGGGAGCCATGTTCCTTTCTCCTTATGACTGTATTTTATAAATGAGTGAGAAATAAAATATTAAACTTATTGTTTCAAAATCAAGTAGATAACTGATTTTTTTAAAGTGTTGTTTAGGTCATTTATCACTCAGAACTGAAGATTTTTCTTCTCAATGAGTCTGAAAGCAGCTTTTAAATATCTGGTGAAATGAATGTAATAAAAGTTGGTTTCTTTGTTGAAAAGAACTTCCCAAGAAATGCCCATCCTGTTGTCATACTATGATCCCCCCAAAGTGATTGTTATTGATGTGTTTACATGATCATTTGCAACTTTGAAAGTATTCAGACATTTCAGTTTCTGTGTTTGTATAGAAACTTTGACGTTAAGGCCACACTCCTTGTAGGAGTTGAAGTGGTAACTTATTGCCATATTTGACTGTACTTGTCCTACAGATAGAAGCAACAAGGGAAATTTTTTTTTTTTTTTTTACTCTTAGGAAAGAGCTATTCTAAGATACTCTACCCTCAAGTCTTCTGTTTTTCTCTTTTAATTATCTCAAATACCTTTGGAGACTTTTAAGTGAAAAGGAAATAATACTGTACACATCCATGTTCCTACATATTTGTGTTAATCTTAGGAAAAAAAAGTAATAATTCAATTACAGTTGAATTATTCTTAAATTCATGCCACTGTAATCCCTCTCTCCCATCTATAATAGCTGGTATGCATTTTTGTAGCTTTTTTGGTAAGTGGGTTTTCAAACAATCATGTTATGGTGTTTATTGACTCTTCAACATTTATGGATTTTTTTACAGTTAAATCGTCAATCTGAAATTGTTTCTACCAGTTCTGGTGATCCCTGGAAGACATGTGCAAGACGAAACAAGGCTGAAAGTTTAAAACCCTTAAAAGGCAACCCAATTGGACTTAACATGTTGAGCAACAATAAGAAATTGAGGTATAGGCACTTCACTACACATTCCTACAGAAAAGATAAAGTGTTTAACACCAAAAACTAACTACCTTTTTGGCCAGTTGACCCAAACTGTACCTTTTCTTTTCACTGTTAGCAATGCCAAGAGGTAGAGTGTTCCATTGTGTGTATTCTTTGCTTTGAATCCTGGGATTAGGGTTGATTGCAGTGATTTCTTGGTTCTGAATAAAAATATTACAGTATTTTAATAAAAATAATATAATACATATCTGTATACATATATATATACAGATATATTTTCTCTGTATATATATATATATATATATATATACATATATATATATACAGTAGAATAGGATTTCATAAGATGAACTTGCTCTCACATAATTATTAAAGTCTTGGTCATAATATTAGAAGTAGAAGGCATTGGAGGGTAGAATGCTCCTGTCTCCTCTGCGGGATACTTAATCAGGATTTTCTCAGTAAGGAACCTTTTTTTTTTTTTTTTTTTTTTTTTAAGGTATCTTAATTCCTCTTCTCTTCTAGATAAACCCACTTTTCCTTTGTGGTACTCATAGGGACCCACTGTTACTGATATGATTGGGCTCTTATACGTCCCAGAAATGTTTGAAAATCCCTGTTTCATTTCAATTTTGTCAATTTATAGATAGAAAACTGAGGTACATAAAGGCTAAGCAACTTTGAAGTCAGTGGCAGAGTCAGAAGTAGAATTTGGGACTTCTGACTTTTTTTTTTCTTTTACAGCAATACATTTTGTTTTTATTTTGGCATGTAAGAAAACTTTATAATACTCATGGTTTAAAAGCTTTTTATATGGATAGTCCCTAAAAGAGAAGAAGAAAAGAAAATATATCTGAATTAATTTATAAGATATAGTGCAGAACATTCATTTAGGGTTCCTGCTTTCTATTCCAGTGTTCTTCTACTCTGTATCTTTCATGAATTGTTTTGGAAACATTTCAGAGACAAATTCAGAGAGTGGAAAACTCCTAATGGACAATTTAATGTGGTCATTTGGGTTGGATTGATACATAAATATATTTAAATATATGTATTTTTCTTAATGTGAAGGTTTTTGTGTATGTGTGTACGGATTTGAAAGGATTTCTTTTGCATATGTTTGTGTAATTTTCTGTAGTTCAAATTATTCTTTGTCTCTTGCATCTGCAGTGAAAATGCACAAAATGCATCAATGTGTTCCGGAACTGTAGTTCATGGTAGACGTTTTCATCATGCTAATGCACAGATATCACTAGTAAAAACAGCAGCTCAAAGGTAAGGATTCGAATTGCCTTTGTGTGTGTGTGTGTGTATGTGTGGGTGTACATCCTTTTTAATTGTTTGGCAGATTTTTTTTTTCTTTTTCCTTTAACTAATTTTTTTTACTTTGTGGAACTTTACTGTGTTTCTCTTCTCTGTAACAAGATAATCCTGTCTCTGAAATAATTCGTATTTTAGAATTTCATTATTAGATAACTGTTTTTGAATAAATCATATTTGTAAGTAGAGACATAAATAAGGGCCTTTTTATTGCATTATATTCCAGTTAAATTAATCTGATTTTACAACATTGACTGTACAACATTTGACAAGAAATCTTCAGCTGGTGGTTTAGCTCTGATGAGTATAACTACAGTTATTAGCTTACTTTCTTTCTAAGATTTATTGGATTTTATAGTATGAAAATAACTCACATTATTAGTTTTAGCTGAGAAAATTTTGGTTTTAGTAGATTTGGTGGTTCTCATTGATCATCAAAGTAATACTTGAACCTTGAAATAATGAAAGTAACAATCGGGAATCTTACTGCTTTAAGTGTGGGTTTTTCATGACCGTTTTTGAATTATGAAATTTCAGTTGAATTTCAGTTCTGAGCCAATTCTGACTGAGAAATTCTTAGCATCCAACAATAAAATAATTTTTGCATTATGAATAGTTATATAAAATATTTTTATAAATAGTAAAATTTAAGGATTTGGTATCTATGCTAAATGCTGTTCTTCATTTTTTAAAATGTCAATCCAGATTGTTGCTTATTCAGAAAATGTCCTGACTCTCAGAAACCCTTTCTTTATTTGCTGTGTACATAGATTTGGTATAGCATAGATTTTTAACTTAAAAACCATAAATCTTTCTCATACTTTAAGATCTTTCTTTTGCTTAAATATTTTATTATAGATAAAAGATTATAACATTAAATATTCTAGAAATTCAACTAGAAAGAAAGAGACCTTACTGCACATATCAAAAAATTTGCTTTTTTACTGTGAAGTACACAAATCAAACTCTCTAGCTGACATACGGCATAAACATGAGAATAATAAAAGGAGAATAATTAGTGGGGAGGCAAAAAGAAGAGACATAGTGTTTTTCACACACTGATCACATTGATAGAATCCATTGCTGACAAAGATTTGTCTTTTTTATATTCTGAAAATTGGTCCATTTGAAATATTATTTATGGTTTATAATCAACTGATATATTCTACAACCAAAATTATTATTGCTTTTGAGCTTATTTATTAGTTTGGAATTATTTGCAGTGTGACCTATTCTCTCCAGCTCTACTTTCGTCATTGGTAATGTTAAAAACTGATTTCATTCTGGAAATTGGTTTGTGTTTTGTTTTATTCTACGTCTTGATACCTGTTACACCTTGCATATGTATTACTGGTATCTGCATAAAAGATTAGATCCTGTTAAGAGAAAATGACATTTACTAGTAAAATATTTCTTAAAAAAACAAACAAAACCCTGAATTTGTTTGTATTTAGAGGAAACACTCCTGAGTGAAAATACCTGACCAACAACTAGGGGGAGTAAGGAAAACTGAAAAGTCATGTTAGCATATTCTATTTATGTTTGTCTGTTATTTATAGAATAAACATTCCTTATTCTCGCTACAGTGTGTTGTTAAAAATATTTTGACATTCAAAAACAATTCATGGAGAGTTTTTAAGTTTCTTCCTTCAAAATCATTGAGTGATTTTATGCTACCTGCCAGGCATAGATGTGGTACAGAGTAGTCAAAGGTATATATGACGAAGTCCCTGCTTTCAATCTCAAGTTTGATTAAGGTAGAGGATAGAAAGATGAGTAAACAAATAATTACATGGTGAGCACAGTGTAGTAGATACAGTTTGCATAGTGCTGTTTCAGAGAAGGGAGCTGTGAAGAATTCACAAAGAAGTATTAAAGAAGCTTTTGCATGAACTAGCTAGAAGAGAACACTCCATGTAGTAGGAATCACATCTTCAAAGGCATGAAGAAAACCTTCACCTAAGATGGTTATTACTGTTTAAAAAAAAAAAAAGGTTCCTACCAAACCTTTGGTTTTATTTTCTTTATTTTTCCTTTTTTTTAAACCTTTGGTTTTAATTAGTGTAGTTTTGGCACAGTTGCAGGCTTCAGAAGAGGTGAGCACCCTGGTTTTTTTTTTTTTTTTTTTAATTTTTTAGTTTTTATAAACATATAATATATTTTTATCCCCAGGGGTATAGGTCTGTGAATCACCAGGTTTACACACTTCACAGCACTCACCATAGCACATACCCTCCCCAATGTCCATAACCCCACCCCCCGTCTTGTAATCCCCCTCCTCCCAGCAGCCCTCAGTTTGTTTTGTGAGATTAAGAGTCTCTTATGGTTTGTCTCCCTCCCAATCCCATCTTGTTTCATTTATTCTTCTCCTACCCCCTTAACCCCCCATGTTGCATCTCCACTTCCTCATATCAGGGAGATCATAGGATAGTTGTCTTTCTCCGATTGACTTATTTCGCTAAGCATGATACCCTCTAGTTCCATCCACATCGTCGCAAATGGCAAGAGTTCATTTTTTTTTTTGATGGCTGCATAGTATTCCATTGTGTATAAGTACCATATCTTCTTTATCCATTCATCTGTTGATGGACATCTAGGTTCTTTCCATAGTTTGGCTATTGTGGACATTGCAGCACCCTGGTTTTTACAACTCAACTCTTAATTTGAAATTAAAGGAAATGCCACAAGTTAGTAATTCACATCTTGGAGAGAGGGGTATATCTTGTCTTTTAAGAGTAAATCACACCTGCATTTTGAATAATTTGTAGTTCTTTATTAAGATATAGGAACAAGTACATCACACTTTTTTAATCTGAAGGGAATAAATGAAAATTCTTAAAATACCTGATTAGATTAGCTACTATTTGGGAGAACACTATGATTTCAGTCTGTTTTCTTATTGCTATTACAAATCTTAATATAAACATATTTAAAAGATAGGTTGTTTATGTACTAATAGTAATGGAGGTGGATACTCTTAATATAGAAAGATGAAATACAGAAATTAAAGAAATCTTTATAACTCTATACCATCTCCACCCCTCCTCGCTTCTTTGAGAATTGCTAAAAGAGCACATTTACTGGCTTATATTTTATTTACATTTCCCCCTTTTTTTTTGTTTTTGTTTTTTATTAAGGGTAGGTGAAAAGACTTGTAAGGACCGTAGGGGAAAATGAATGTCTGCAAAAGCATATATAATCCATAAATGGGAAAATGGGCTCCTGGAATAAGCAAGACTTAATTATTAATGAAAAGCATCAGTTTGAAAGTTTTTGAAGTCTTAAATCAGGTCATGGATACCAGAATCAATCAATCTCTCTTTTTTCCTTCCTTTTTAAAAAAAATTTTAAGAACACTAGTACAGCACTAGTACAAGAATGAAATAGTCCAACAAGAATGTAAGTTTACATTTTTACAAAGTCCTAATTACTAATAATAGCTTCCCTCTCCATTTTTTAAAAGCTTTTCTTAATATGTATGCTCTAGGTCAGGACTTGACAAGAAACACATTGAGGAATCTTATGAAGCACAGTGACTAATTTCGATATATCTTAATAATTGCAATTTCTTCAAGGATAAGAGAAATGAGCATGGGCATATACATATATTTGTTTTGTGTTTTTTGTTTTCTTCCTAACTCCCTTGGTTTATTGGAAAGAACCAAACCTGTTTCTTCTACTGCTACTCTATCTTCTACCTCTTTCCTTTACTCTATACAGGTGAGTTTTTAAAAACAAAAAACAAGACTACTAAATTCTCACTTCTTGGACACAACAGTGTAGAGCTGAAAATGGCTTTATTAGGTATTAATGCCTAACTTCCTGTTTTTATTTTACGTTTCCTGGAAATAGAGCTCCAGTAGAAATAAATATATAAGGTGTACTGTATTTAAACTTTCGTTTATAATTGTTTTATTTACTTTAATGGGGTGGTAGTATTCCCTCACTTTTGTCATTTCTCCAACATAAATTTATTTTATACATTATCCTTGTCCCATTTTTTTAATTGTAAATGTAAATTTTCAAATATGTTTTTCATGTAAGCTTACAACTTTTTACTATTGAAAAACTTTTAAAATAGGAGTACCTTTCCAGTGTTACTTATGTAAAACCACATAACCTTTTTTTTTTTTTAAATTTACTAGGATTGATACTTTGTTTGCTTCATGCTATAGGAATATTAGAGTTAATATGGGGACTTGGGGAATTTGTAAACTATGTTTTGCTTATAATTAGTTCTGAATATTTTGTTCATTTTATATTAAAGAATAATTATAGGATATGAATCTTATTCTAAATTGACGATTTTTCTAATTTTACTCTTGAGTAATTGATACTGATAACTTTTTAGATTTTCCATGAACTGTGAAGAATGGACCTGTTGTACATTGGGTTTTTAATTGGAGGCCATGATTTTAAATCCCAGGCCTTTCCTTGTGTCCAAAAGCATATGGTGCTATATTTAACATCTGGCATTATGTTTCAACCTTAAAATAATTAAATAATAATAATTAAAATAACAAAAGTTTCAACCTTAAAATAATTCTTTTTTTTTTTTTTAAAGATTTTATTTATTTATTTGACAGAGAGAAATCACAAGTAGATGGAGAGGCAGGCAGAGAGAGAGAGAGGGAAGCAGGCTTCCTGCTGAGCAGAGAGCCCGATGCAGGACTCGATCCCAGGACCCTGAGATCATGACCTGAGCCGAAGGCAGCGGCCCAACCCACTGAGCCACCCAGGCGCCCCAAAATAATTCTTTTTTTCTTAGTTAGAAGCTAATTATCACACCTGGTAACAGTATTGGAACCACTAAAAATTTAAAGCTTTCATTTCAGGAAATTATATTGTTCTTAGAAGACTGGTTATGTAACTACTCTAAAATAACATATCCTCAAATGGTTGATGGTTAAATAAAGCTCTTTCAAGAATCTTTCATCTCTTTGTACATCCTTTTTTCTTAAATATGTTTGGATATAAATTATTTTCTGTATTAACAAAAATTGAAAAACAGTTTACATATCTGACAAGGTTCAAAACTTGGTATATAACATATATATAATGTGTTTAAAACGAATTAATCACCTTAGAGTTTTGCCTTATTGACCACAGTTACTAAAACTACAATGATATATCAAAAATGAGGTCTTGCCTCTTACACTTTTTTTCTTTTTCATGTTTTAAGCAGTCTGGACCAAAAGGAAAGGTAAGCTTAATATTGATGAAATTAGAGCATGGATATAACAGTAAGATGTCAAGATTATTTTTATGCTTTGAAAAATATCCATTGAATTAGAGTTCATCATAAAGCTTGTAAATTATTTTAGTAAAAGGAAACATTAATGGCATAACGTGATATTTGACTTATGTGGGTAGTGTTTTACCGTAATTTTCAATTTGGTTATATATTTATGGTGATGTGACTGCTTTCCTTCTAGAAGTAGAACATTTTAATGCCTTAGTGATTAGTGGTTTTCATTAATAGCACTAAAATCTTGTTATATTTTACCAATAATATTTTTGTTTTTACACTTTTTACTAGATAGAGTCGAGGAGGAAAATGGAATTAGAATACCTTACACATGGAGTTAAAATTCCAGAAATCAGTGTATTCTATTCTGACCCCAAACAGAATTTATGATCACTGTTTGTTCCCTTTGTGATAACATTGGTAGGCACATGTCCTGTAGCAGATGTGTTGAATGATGTAAATAACAAGGAAACACATTTTTTAAGAGTGCACGTTTCTTTGAGTAGTGAAATGATTATAATTGTTTTAAAGCAAATGTTTGTAAAAATAGCTTCTCTCCTCAGCATATTATGTAGAAGTTTTTGTGCCTGTACATCTTTTTTCTTTTATGAGAATTACAAAAGCTTTTTATGAATCTTGCCACAAAAAATAGGTTAACAATCCTTGTATTAAACCAATACTTACAGTGTCATTGGTTAAGGTCAAAAGAAGGGAAGTAAGTTCTCTAAGTTTGTTTAATTATATAATTTTAACTCCATAATTTTTATAAAGGTGTAGAGAAATCAAAGAGGACAGTTTGCAGTGTTTTATAAAATGCTATATATTCCACCTTCCTTAAGGTTCTTTAAGGTTTGGAAATATAAAGGTGGTCCTGTTAGCAAAATTTTTAGGTTTATTTTATAATTCTGAAATACTTCACAGTTCTTACATGTTTTTAGGTGAATGGGTTGTGCAGATTATTTACTGTCTGCTGGGAAAGAAAAATTATTTTCCCATTATGTCTATTTTTCTCTTTGAATAAAGCATTATTTTCTGTCAGGTGTAGGTGACATCTTTTTGACTCATAAGTGACTAAATACATGTTTCTTGGAAGACCATTAATAAGATTTTTAAAATAAAATTAACGAAGAATGTACATTAAATAACTCTTTATACAGTCAACTCAAAATAGCCTCTTGTTTTATATAAATACTTTCCCTGTATGCTATACCAGATAAAATGTATTCTCATATTCTGATATTCTCAAATTAATGTTAAGATCTTAGATTATTTGGTTTTTCACAATAGCCTTGGAGGATTTGATTTTTTGCACGTTTTGACTTACACATGTTTCTGTAGTGGAAATTTGTTTATTGATACATTTGGACAAATATTTCATGACTTTATGTGCCAGGCACTATTCTAGGAGCAGACAGAAATCCCTACCTTCTTGGAGCTTACATTCTTACTGGAATAATACTGGAATAGGAGTCAAAAGATGTGGAATTGAGTAATCAACAATTCCTGTAGGCACATAACTTACTGTAAATGGGGATGATAATATTTGTCCAATTTTAAAGATTTGTAGGAACAAGTGAGATAGTTATGTGAAACTGACTTTTATACTGTGAAATTTGAAATTTCTGTAATAGTAACAGATCTTGAAATCTTTCAGTCTTTTATATTAAGCTTACTGTCAGGGACTAGATATGAAGCTGTTTATAAAATACGTTATAGTGAATGTACCTGGGTGCTTTATTCAGCTGTATAGTTATCTTTAGGTTGAATTTAGCCCATTAATCCTTTGGATCCTTGCATAAAATTATTTTGTGTTTATCTTTGTTGGACATAGATTAGGTGAAAAGATCTTTTGCATCAATACATTTTTTACTTTGTGACTTCTTTTCACATAACCCTTTTTGTTTCCTTCTTGTGAACACTAAGTCACATCTTTTTTCTCATCTTTATGGAGAAGATTGTTTATCTTTATCCTTCAACACATGAGAGACTATAAACCTCTGAACTAAATGATTTATTTACAAGAGAATGGTTTATCTAATAAACAAAAACTAGGTAGTTGTGGAAGATTAATCTTTTCCAGGTTTTTTCCTACATGTACACTGGGCACAATGGAGTTTAAAACCACACTGGAATAAATAATAAATAGCAATATTAAAATCTAGAGCTTGCAAAATTAAAAAAATTGCCACCATTTTTGTTGTTGTTGTAGGTGACTTTGTCAATTTGAATGACTCAAATTCTTCTCTGACTCCTAGACAGATTGGTTGTGAATACAGTGTACGTGGTAGTACCAGCAATCTGGAATATTTAAACTGGTATTAGAGCCGTTCTTTTTTTCCTGTGTAGATAAACAATCCATTGACCCATTGTGAAACTGAAGCACACAGTGATTTTCAAATTTAAAAATTTTGAAAAGCATGTGTGTATCGTAGGGAATTTTGAAACAATAATAAAGTACAAAGATGAATAGAATACAATGAAAGAAAATATATGAAATACTAGAAATGTTTACATAATGGGTGTGTTTGAAAAGACGAGTATAGAGACTTAATAATTTTCTAGAAGCTCTCAAAATAGAAAATTACATTATTAGGATACCAGTGCATTTCTTTCCAATATTTTTTTTCATACTTTTTAATATACCCAGCACACATGGAATCATAATAAAAATACAGCTGCATATTTTGAATTTTTGCTTAACATTTTGTCCTAAGTTTTTTCACTGTCATTAAGTTGACTTCTAAAAATGATTTTTAATGAATGCATAGTAGGTTGTCTTGCAGATATACATAATTTATTTACCCATTAGCTCATTATTGTTATATGTGATACATTCATGAACAACTTTGTGTATAAATTTCTAAATGAATCTCTTAAATCTCTGGTAAAGGATTATTTAGATTAGGTCACAAATGTTTTTAATACTCCAGAAGTACTGCTGAGTTGTTTTACAGAGAGGTGGTACCAATTTATAGTAACATTATAAATTGCTGTCTGAAGATAATTTGAAAATAAAATTATATTCATATAATACTGTCTTCTTTGGAATTAGAGTGATCTAAAACCTTAGAAATAATAAAGTTGAGCAGTAGGATGATAGACTACAAGACTAATAGTGTTAATAATTGTTTCCTTCATGCATCTCTGATCAGTTGGCTGTATAGCGAGAGACTAAAATTTTATTCACAGCAGCAACTAAAATTAAATACCCAGTAATAAAGTTAATAATTTATAAATCCTTTATAAGTGTATCTAAGACTTTGAGGCCTATGTTATGTTTCTGGTTGGTAGTTACCAGTGCTCCTTAAAGTAAATTTAGTGGAATTTTAATCAAAATTTCAGTGACTTTGTTGTTATTGTAAATTTGACCAATCAAACCTAAAGTTTATTTAGCAGAGTACAGCCATATTTGAGAACAGCAATAGACTTTTTTTTTAAAAGAAGAATAAGTAGAGGATGAGAAGAACAACTTGTCTTGCCACATAAAACATAGTGTAAAAAAAACAGTGATTGAATATGGAAACCTTAGAAAAAGACCAGGAAGAGTAAACAAACTAGAGAGTCCTAGTATTTCCTATTTCCAACCAAGATGTCCAGTCAGTAAATACAAAAAAAGTTTGCGGTGTCTTTAAATGACTGAATTATGATCTTTGTACCTTGGCCAAAAAATGAGTATTTTAAATTTCTGCATGATGGGGAGTAGTGGTTCAATTTTTGATTACAATACCATCTTTTTACAGCAATGTTTGTACAGTTATTTGACCTGATAAATGCACTTTTATTTAGATATACACGTTTATTCATTCCAAGTATTTTTCAAGTGCTTGCTATAGTCTGAGCATAAGGGTACAGTGGTGAACAAAACAGACAAGATCCTGCACTCCTGTGGCTTACATTTTGATGGGCAAAGACTGATAATGAACAAGTAAGACATGGAATAATAGGTTCTTTTTAAAAAAAAAAAACAGATTTTACTTATTTATTAGAGTGAGTGAGCAAGCATGAGCACAGGGGGAGAGGGGGGAGAAAAAGGGAGAAGCAGACTCCCTGCTGAGTAGGGATTGGTGAAAGAGTCAGTCCCAGGCCCCTGGGATCATGACCTGAGCCAAAGACAGTTGCTTAACTGACTGAGCCACCCAGGCACCCTGAAATAATAAGTTCTATGTAAAGAAGCACAATTGGGTGATGTTATAGAGAGTGTCAGTATGGTTTCTTTAGATTGCATTTCAGAGAAACTTAATTTTTTTTTTTTTTTAAAGATTTTGTTTATTGGGGCACCACGGTGGCTTAGTTAAGTGTCTGCCTTCAGTTCTGGTCATGATTTCAGGGTCTTGGGATTGAGCCCCACATTGGGATCCCTGCTTGCTGGGGAGTCTGCTTCTCCCTCTCTCTCTGCCTGTTGCTCTGCCTGCTTGTATACTCTTTCTCTGTCAAATAAATAAGTAAATCTTAAAAAAAAAATTATTTACCTATTTGACTGCAAGCAGAGAGAGAAGCAGGCTCCTTTCATCACCTTCCACAAAAAGAGATTATGATGTTATGTACAGAGGAGATCCCAACCTGTGATCATGATGTCCCATAGAGTAAAGAGCCCCAAGGAAAGGTGCCAGCTTTTACCTAGATCCTGGAATACAACAAAAATGTTGAGTCTTTTAAGAAGAGCTAGTTGGTTGCCATGTTCAGGTTTAGGCACAATAGGAGAGAGAGAATAGTACTGAGGGCATGGAAACCCTCATAAGCTCTTGAATCCCAGAGTTAGAAAAGTTTAGGTGACTGGCAACATCAGCTACTCCTTTTCCTTTAGAATGGGATTGAGAGGAGTATAAAGAATATGTTCCCTTGTTACAATAGATTTTCTCCAAGAGGAGGTAGTGTTAGAAACCAGGTACTCAAAAAACAAAAGAATACTTGCCTCAAAAGCCCATATACTAAAATTTTAACATTACAGAGAAGATTTTCATGGACCTTGTGTAAGGATTACAGGTAGATTATGAAGCATTCTATATTTCTGTAAATATTGCACTATATATATTTTACCAGAATAAAGAAAAAAATGATGTCACATCCAGGGGACACAGGAACCAACTGAAAGGATTCCCAAAGTCCAAAACTAAAATAGTTGGTGAAATTCAAATAAAGTTTGGGATTTACTTAATAGTAGTGTACCATTGTTGGGGTTTTTTTGTTTGTTTTTGACATTTGTGTGATGATGAAGGCGCTAACATTAGGAGAAACTGGATGAGGGATATAATTCTCAATTGTCTTTTCAAATCTTCTGGATATGTAAAATTATTACAAAATTAAGCTTATTTAAAAGAAAACTTTCAGGCTGAGGGCTCTCTAGCCCTTAATATGCAGAGCATTTTGAGGTTATTTGAAGAATTCTACACAGGAGGAGGAAAGCTTTTCAATTGTTTTATGCTGCTTACAAAGTGTTGGGTCCTTGAGGTGAGGGTTTTTTTGTTTGCTTTTGTTTTTGTTTCAACTTCTACACAAAACACAAACCCTTAAAGCAAAAAAATCCCCACCTTGTAGATAACATGACAGGGAAGTTTCTGTGCTGCTTGCTTAAAAGAATGAAAAATACCCACTGAGAAATCCTAGGTTTGAGCTATTTGGAGTTTGAAATTTTTGTATCTGTAGAGTGATGAAGCCCTCAAGCCAAGAAATTAACATAAAACTTGATTTTTGATAACCTAACAATTTTTTAAAAATAATCTATTTTAAAGAATACAAGATAGTTTATGGCTGGAAAGTTTTCAAAAATTTTCTTACCAGTAATACTTTCATCCTGAAATTCTTGTATTTGTGTATTAAATTTGAAGGTATACTTTTATTTCTGTAATTTATTCATTACAAAGAAAAATTAAGTTTCCTTGTTTATATAGGGAAATATTCATTATGTTGTGGCCATAAGACCTGGAAATGTTGGCCAATATACAGAATAGTTTATTAACCTTTCATTATAATATGTGGTAGTCAAGGTTATTATATGATACATTCCCTGTGGTGATTGTTCCCCATTAGCAAGGCATGGTTTAGGGCACTGTCAGATAGCAAAGAACACAGTGCATTTAATGCAGCATTTTCACCAGTCCATGCATGTGTATGATTGGTTGTGTCAGGTGATTTATGTCAGGTATTAGTGAATAAACCTGTATTTATAGCATACCCCAGAATAAGTAATCAAGTAGGTTCAAACTAAAAAAAACCAAAATACCGGTATTTTCAGATTTTGTGCCCGTTTTCTGTCAAATAATTATTTTCTGTATTGATAATCCTTAGTATTTAAGAATGTATGCTATTTGTATTAGCCACTATTTTAAAAATAAAGAGCTTTTGGAGTTGACCATGCTAGTATCATCATATTTTGCTTTGAATTCATTGCCTCTGTTGCATTTTAAAGTTGGTATCTTTATTTTCCAAACTGAAGAGTTATAAAAATTAGAGATTAAAAAGCCAATTGTTTGAGTTAAAGATAAGACTATATTATATCCTCTTAGTGTGAAAGTATATGAAATACAAAAACATGAGTTTTATTTTAAGTTTAGTATAATTAGCTGAATACCTACCTCCTTCATAAGTGCTAGTACTACTACTATCTCAAAGCAAATTCTCATCCTTAAAACTCATATCTTCATGAATCTTAAAATTCTGTCAGAGTAGAAATTGCCCAGTTGTACAAATAATGCTGCTCAATAATCATGAAAATTCTATTACTCATAGTATTGAGGCAGTTTGCCAGCTTTCAGATTCTGTCATTGCTATTTAATAGTTATGTGAGCATAGGCAAGTTAACTAACTGTATTGTACCTCAGTCTCATCTATAAAGTGCTAATAATAATAATATAATTTATAAGGTAATTTTGAGGATTAAAGTACTTAATAGATATAAAGCCCTTAGAACAGTACCTGGCACATGATGCTCACGAACTGCTAACTGCTATTACAGATACACTACTATCAGTACCCTTGCTATTTTCTCCTTATGTCATTCTATTTTGTTTTTAATTTAGATGTTTTAACTTTTACAACATAAGACTATGAAATCTTGCAGGAAAAATTTCTTTAGGATTTTTGTTTACTTATATGCTCTGATTGGTATTGATCACTAGGGTGAATGAATTTATAAATAATAGTGTAGCCTCTTATTTTTAATTCTCTGGCTAAGTAAAATGGG
The DNA here is from genome assembly GCF_011764305.1 of Mustela putorius furo. NCBI lineage: Eukaryota > Metazoa > Chordata > Mammalia > Carnivora > Mustelidae > Mustela > Mustela putorius. The sequence continues at coordinate 5,478,389 of NW_025422015.1, read as the reverse complement.
AATATTTTAAGAAATTTTTTATTTAGGGTGGATAAGTAGCTATTATAGCTTCATGGTCTGTTGCACTTTTTATAAATCTTTAATAGTTTTATCACATAACTAGCTATAGTTTTTTTTTAATTTACCCCCAAATTAGTGTATATTTGGATTTATGTACTGTTTTAGAATCTTTATTTACTAAGGATTATTTTCAAAATCCTGAAAATTGTATATGAAGTCTGACAATATAATTTACTGTATTTTTTAAGGTATAATTACATCTCCATAAGGTATTCATAGTGTAAGACTAAAATACTTGTTCCAGAATTGCTGGTTTTGTACATAACATTTTTTATACTGATTTTGAAATTTTCCTCAAGACTAGTATTTTAATCACCATTTATTCCCTTTAGTCACTGATTTTATTTTTAATTCACTGATTTGTTTTTAAACAGCTATAAGCATTTACAGTAAAATTGGGCAAATTGGGTATGATTAAGCTGATTTTTTAATTCAGAAAACATGTGACAATGAAGTATTACATGTTCTTTTTTTAATGTGGTTTTTATAAATTGATTATGAAGGTAGTTCCAAAAGAAAACTAAAGTTTTGTGCACCATATAGCTTTGGTGACTACTTTGAAAGGACAATAATTTGGATTTTCTTAGTATTAACTATTTATTTGAAAGTCTGCTTGCTATGGGCATTGACAGATTAAGACTAAATAAAATGTAGTCACTGTTCTTAGGGACCTTACAGTGTATTAAGCTTTACTATATTTGTATTATATAGTTTTATTATTTTATAGTATCACTTTTTTTATATGGCAAAGAAGTTATGGTTTGCCTTTAGTAAACATATTGTAAGTATTCCCTCAGCCTTTTTGTTTTGAAAATATTTTTTCTATTAAATCTCTAAATTTCCTTTTTTAGGAAAGAATACCCTCCTCATGTCCAAAAATTTGAAAATAATTCTGTAAGGTTGAGTCGGCCTCAAGGTGTTGGTAAGTGTACAGTTTTAGTTGTTAATACCTGTGAAGGGTTTTGAATAGTTGTATGAAAGGTAAAAGAGACACACACTTGTTTTAGAATATTCCCAAGTATATAGCTATATGTAGAAAAGCCTTTCTTATAACTGATATGAAATCTTACTTTATTGTGACCTAAAATTATCAGGGAATAGTTGCACAATGAGATTACAGTGTGAAATCTTTTTTTAAATTAGCATTTTCAATAAATTCAGGGTCCACATATTTACTATAGATGGGTTATAATAGCTTCAAAATTGTTTTATTGAACTGTATTGTAATCTTGTATGATATAGTTTTAAATGGTTATGATCCTAAAATTTAGAATATATTAGGCAACGACTGAATTAAAGAGAGACCATACCTGATAAATTTTGTTAATAACATAAGTTGGAAAATAGTTGTGCATAGAAATTATTATTTTCACTGAAATAATCTTTTAATATACTCATACTAGTAAAAAAATAAAGGCAAATAATATTTATGGAAAATATGTCACATCAAATTGATTTTTATTAACTAGAATAGTGATTCTTAATCTGTGTGTCTTGTTTGTTCCAGGCCTTTTCTTGCTTAAACTGTAGCACTGTTGGTTCATTTAGAAAATCTAATAATTTAAACTGGGTTTAATTAACTAATAATTTAAGCTGGGTTTTCCTGGTAGCTAGGAGTTTTTGTTTTTTGTTTTATAAACATATAATGTATTTTTATCCCCAGGGATATAGGTCTGTAAATCACCAGGTTTACACACTTCACAGCACTCACCATAGCACATACCCTCCCCAATGTCCATAACCCCACTCCTCTCTCTCGACGCCCCTCCCTCCAGCAACCCTCAGTTTATTTTGTGAGATTAAGAGTCACTTACGGTTTGTCTCCCTTCCGATCCCATCTTGTTTGATTTATTCTTTTCCTACCCCCCCAAGCCCCCCATGTTGCATCTCCACTTCCTCATAACAGGGAGATCTTATGATAGTTGTCTTTCTCCAACTGACTTATTTCACTAAGCATAATACCCTCTAGTTCCATCCACACTATCACAAATGGCAAGATTTCATTTTTTGGTGGCTGCATAGTACTCCATTATATATATATACCACATCTTCTTGAACCATTCATCTGTTGATGGACATCTAGGTTCTTTCAATAGTTTGGCTATTGTTGACATTGCTGCTATAAACATTCAGGTGCACATTCCCCTTCGGATCACTGCGTTTGTATCTTTAGGGTAAATACCCAGTAGTGCAGTAGCTCTATTTTCAACTTTTTGAGGAACCTCCATGCTGCTTTCCAGAGTGGTTGCACCACCTTGCATTCCCATCAACAGGTTCCCCTCTCTAGGAGTTTCTTTTTTAAAGCACCTATATTCTTTGCTACTCTGAGGGGAAATCAAATCGTATATTGAACGTATCCCTATTTTAGGATAAGAATATTCCAAACTTCATCCTTTCTTAATAACTTTGCAGTTATGAATATGAATTATTGCACTTGGCACTACATGGTTATGCTCATTAAGTTTGTTAATAGTGACTACCCACTTCAACACTCACTCTGTTATATCTTAAATCCTTTTTGAACTCTACTGGATGCTGAGTCGAACGCTTTATGTTCATTATTTACTTTTACTCTAACTCATTATCCAAGATCCTTTAAGCTTAATTTAACTTTACCTCCATTTTGTACAGAGGAAACAGAAGCACAGCGGGATTACACAACTTGCTCACAGACATGGAGCAGGTATTGCAATGTAGGTCTATTTGATACCAAAGCCCATGCTCGTTACCACTATGCTTTACTGTTTTCTTGCTAGACCGGAAAGAGAGTTATTTTTAATCCTCAGAGAAGAACTGCACAATAGATATTATCATTCTCATTGCACAAATGCATTTTGGTGATAAAAGTGATTTGGCCCATTCTTACAGTTTTAGAGACCAGTTGGCCCAGGTTTGTTACTAATAATTTTTAAAACTTACTTGATGACATTCTTTAGGTGAGAATAATCTTTAGATTTTTTAAATTTTGAGATAATTTTTTTTTAAGATTTTATTTATTTATTTGACAGACAGAGATCACAAGTAGACAGAGAGGCAGGCAGAGAGAGAGGATGAAGCAGGCTCCCTGCTGAGCAGAGAGCCTGATGCCGGGCTTGATCCCCAGACCCTGAGATCATGACCTGAGCCGAAGGCAGCAGCTTAACCCACTGAGCCACCCAGCCACCCCAATTTTGAGATAATTTTTGACTTAGAGAAAAAATTGTAGAAATGGTATGGAAGACCATTTTTAGTATACCCATTTACCCTTTACTTATTACACTTCCCCTATTGTAACATCTTATGTCACAGTAGTACATTTATCAAACGTAAGAAATTGGCATTTGGTATAACATTCTTAACTGAGCTATTTCACCAGTTTTTCACTAATATTTTCTCTCTAAAATCCAGTTTGGGATCTCATAGTACATTATTTGTCATGTCTCTTAAGTTTCTCTGACAGTTTTGAAGAACAATGATCAATTACTTTGTAGAATGCCTCTCAATTTTAGTTTATATGATGGTGTCTTATGATTAGACTGAGGCTACGTGTTTTGGCAAGACTTCTACAAAAGTGATATGTCTTTAAAACACATCATATCAAGGGTGATGTTGATGTCTGTTTATGTTAACTACCATCTCTTGGAGTTAGGTTTCTGCTGGGTTTCTCACTATAAAAGAAAAATTTTTTTTCTTTGTATTTAATAAAGTTACCTTGAGTGAAGATACTCTAAAACTACACAACTACCCTGTTTTTCCTTAAGCTTTCACCCACTCACTTTAGCATCCATTGGTGGATCTTGCTGGTAACTGTTATTACTTGGTATTTATCTGATGGTAATTTTCTTGTTTTCTTAATTTCTTTTACATTTATTAATGGGAATGCTCATGTAGGGAAAAGCTATACCTCCTCTTTTACTTGTTTATTTATACCTTCCATCTCAGATAATATATTTAACTGTATTTAACTCATAAACATTGTAGCTTTTGTGTCAGGAAGGGTACATGTATATTTGAGTATAGGTGAATAACAGTGCTATAATAATACTGCATATATTGTTGCATAAAGATTGCATTTTATTTTAGGATTTCCTTTGGAGATGGTTTTTAAAACATTGACAGTTCAAACTCAGGATTAGTAGTTGCTGCATAGCACCTAGAATAATTTTCTCCTAAAAAGAAATCACTGTCTTTTTATAGTTCCTAACATCTAAGGTGATATTCTCAATTACTTATTTTTCCCCTTTATTTTGCATTTAAGAGACACTTTCAATATGAATTTTGACAAGTATAGTCATACGTCAGCACTCGGTAGCACTGATAAGCAGCTCTCTGGGATAAAATTGAAGCTTGTAAACTATTGAGTATAATTTTTGGTCAGAACTACATATTCTGTTGCTTCATTTGTTTGGTGTTCTTTTTGCATTTTTTCTAAATATAAAGACTGACAATAACTATATAACTATAAATTAAGATTTTTCTTCTTTTCTGCTACTGTTCTTTGTATCCACGTCACAGAGAATGGATCGATGTTGAACATTTAATTATATTCTTATCGTAAATACATTATGATTACAACTTTAATCACCTGATTTATACTATTTAATCCATGTGCAAAAGAAAAATATACCTTTATTCTTAACCAATCTGTATATATTTCATTAGCATTTTAATATATAACTTCCCAAGTTTTTTCTGTGCATATCCATTTTTTTTAAGCATTCATGCTATATATATATATATATATATATATATATATAGCTATATATATAGCTATATATATAGTCAAAAGGCAAGTTATAGAACAGTATATATATATATATATATATAGCTATATATATATATATATATATATACTGTTCTATAACTTGCCTTTTGACTTTGTTGTGATATTAAATCTGGTTTCTATACTCTTATTAAAAGATATGGGGCACCTGGGTGGCTAGTGGGTAAAGGCCTCTGCCTTCAGCTCAGGTCATGATTCCAGGGTCCTGGGATTGAGCCCCGCATTGGGCTCTCTGCTTGGTGGGGAGCCTGCTTCCTCCTCTCTCTCTGCCTGCCTCTCTGCCTACTTGTGATCTCCGTCTGTCAAATAAATAAATAAAATCTTAAAAAAAAAAGATAATGGAATATCGGGGTACCTGGGTGGCTCAGTGGGTTGCGTGTCTGCCTTTGGCTCAGGTTATGGTCTCAGGGTCCTGGGATTGAGTCCCACCATCGAGCTCTCTGCTCATCGGGGAGACTGCTTCCCCTCTCTCCCTGCCTGCCTCTCTGCCTCCTTGTGATCTCTCTCTGTCTGTCAAGTAAGTAAATAAAATCTTTAAAATAAAATTTTAAAAAGATATTAGATATCAGAGGAAAACCAGCATTGGAAACAAAATCAAAAGAAGTTTAAGAATCAAATGGATGAGTTTACTTTAGAGGGACTTGTTTACAAGTTAATGTATCCAAGTCTCTGTAATTATTTTTTAATGAATAGTGACCATTGTACTTACATACCATAATGTAGGTTGTTTTCAATGGTTTGATAGTATATATTATGAATAATAATCTAGGATATATATCTTGTGTATTGGATCTATTATTTCCTTAGATTAAATCTCTAGTAATAAAGTTATAGGGACATAGTTTATAAGATTTATGATACGTTACTGCCAGATGGCCTTTTTTAAAAGGGTGTGTCAGCTTCCAACAAACAGCATTTGAGTATGTCTGGTTTTTCATTGTCTTCCAGCAGCATTAGCTATTATCATTTAGGCATTGCTAGTCTGATAGGGAAATAGTATTTGTTTTTCCACATTTCCTTCATTATTGGTGAGGCATTACAATGGCCATTTGAATTTCTTCTTTTTTTCATGTCTGTCTATTGTGGCTTTGCCTGTTTATCACTTATTTAGCATAGCCACAAGTGATTCTTTTCTTTAAGGAGGCTGTAACGAGAATATAATACATGACTAGTTTTATTTTACATTGAAAATCAATCATGGTGGCTGCTATTTGATGGAGAAAACTAACTGTTCTGGTTTGTCTTTATCTTTTGAAAGACTGTAAAAATAATTTAAAAGCAAATATGTAGGAGCACCTGGGTGGCTCAGTCAGTTAAGCGTCATGATCCCAGGGTCCTGGGATTGAGCTCCACATTGGGCTCCTTGCTCAATGGGAAGCCTGTTTCTCCCTCTGCCTTTTGCTCCCTTTGCTTGTGCTCTGTCTCTCTCTCTCTTTCTGTCAAATAAATAAATAAAATCTTTTTTAAAAATCAGCAAATGTATAACGAGAATAAAGATAGTTGTTTTATATTCTATTACTATCCTTGGGGTTTATATTTTCCAGCGTATTAGTAATATCACAACTAATTGTCAAACAAGAAAGTTAAGGACCTTCCTTGCCCCACTCTACCTCCAGCTTCTGTTATTAAAATTTTCAAACATCAGAAAAGTTGAAAGACTTTTATGGTAAATACACATGTTTCTACCACATAGATTCTACAATTAACACTTTTCTATGGTTGCCTTATTACATTTATTTGTATATGAATTTATCTTTTTATGCATTTTAGAGTAAACTGCAGTTGAGTAAATTGCAGACACCAGTACACTTTACTACTAAACACTTCAGGTATATCATTATTTACAGTTCAAGATTTGTTCATAGTTTTCTTCTTTGAAATAAAAATTTTATATACAGTGAAATGCACAGATCTTAAGTATACAGTTTAATAAATTTTAACAATTACACAAACCTTTCTAACTCAAATCCCTGTAAGTACACAATAAGATAGTATCATCACCTCAGAAAGTTCTTTCATCTTCCTTCCCAGTTACTCTTCATTCCTGCCCTGTCAAAGGTAGTCATTGCTCTGATTTTTCCCTGCATAGACTAATTTTTACCTATTCTAGAACTTCATATAAGTGGAATAATACATTATGAACTCTTTTATGTAAGACTTTTTTCATTAAGGATAATTTTGGAGGGATTGAACTGTGTTTTTGCATGCATTTGTAGTTTGTTCGTTTTTAGTATTCCATTATACAAATGTACCAATTTGTTTATTCATTCTCCTGATCTTAGACCCCTGGGTTGTTTCCAGTTTTTGACTATTATGAATAAAGCTGACATGAACATTTCTTTTTATGAAGGACCTTTTAAAAAATTAGATTAAAAATTTATTCTCTGTATTCAGCCCATTAATTACTTGTACTTATGCCATAATAGCTCCTATATGCTCACCTTTTCTGCTTAGCTGGAGATAGTATGGTATATTAAAAAGATGTTGAGGGACAGCTGGGTGGCTCATTCAGTTAGGCATATGACTTCAGCTCAAGTCATTATCTCAGGGTTCTGGGATCTCTGCTCAGTGGGGAGTCTGCTTCTCCCTTCCCCACTGTCCTCCCTGCCAGCAGGCTCATTCTATCTCTGTCTTTCTCTCTCAAATAAATAAAATATTTTAAAAAATAAAAAATAAGTAAAAAGATGTTGCACTAGAAAGTCCAACAAGAAATGTCCTAATCTTGGTGTTCTTGTGGTCTTGGGTGAACATTCTGTTTTCTTCTTATCCCTCTTTAATACTCATTGTATGGAAACTGCTTTTTATGTCTAAGTCTAACAAAGTAATTTAATCTTCATAGGAGTGATAACTAAAACTTGGCTGCTCTGGACTAGAGTAGCTTCTCTGTAACCTCAGATATTAGAGAAGCTTTTAGTTTCTCTTCTTTGTCTGGAGGCTAAGTCTATGTTTCTAGATGTGCGAGTGAATCAGTATTTCTGTGTGGCAAAGTTAACGCATTTTCAGAGATTACATAATAACAGCATTCTTTTCACCCATGTAATTTCATCCTTTTTTTTTTTTTTTTAAAGATTTTATTTATTTGACAGACAGAGATCACAAGTAGGCAGAAAGGCAGGCAGAGAGGGGGGCGGGGGAAGCTCCATCCCAGGACCCTGAGATCATGACCTGGGCTGAAGGCAGAGGCTTTAACCCACTGAGCCATCCAGGCGCCCCTAATTTTATCTTTTTAAAGTGTGTCACATGGTTTTGTCTTTTGTAATGTGATTCATTCATCCAGTAAACATTTTTCAAGCCCTTATTAGCTTGTGCAGTTTCTAGACACTGGGAAAATACGTGGCTAAAACATGACTTCTGCTCTTTCAGAGCTGACTGTATAATGGGATGAAACAGATCAGTACAAATAATAACAGTAAATAAAATGAGGTGCTAATAGAAGTACAGATAAAATACTGTGGAAGCTCCAAACACTGCTTATGCATGCTTAGCGTGAGGCAGACATAGCTTAACAAAGAATAGTTTGAATTTACTTAGATAAATAGGGAGGGCTTTACTTGTGGAGACAATAGCAATATATGTAAGAGGATGAAAGGAAAAACACTGGAAAAATACATCCCTTTGAAGTACAGTTTGTTTGGAAGACTGGAACATCAGCACAAACATGCTGTGTGAAGAGCTTTGGTTCTGAATTTTTTCCTTAGTTACTAGATTCATTGAGCTATTTTAAGCATTAGAATGATAGTCATGTTTTTTTTTTAGATCACTTTGGCAGTAGTGGGAAAGGATTTAAACCAAGCTCATTTGGAGTGAGGAAAATCAATTTGGCAAGAGCTAAGTATCTGAAATGTAGTGGCAGTGATGTTCGAAAGGAAGAAAGAATTTAAGAGCTGTTAATAGAATTCCTTGAATGTGAGGAAGGAGGCACAAGGAGAAGTCAACTGTTACTTAGATTTCAGCTTTGATGTCCAGGAAAGTAAAGGTGTTTGAACGGGCAAAGGCTGAGAAAGTACAATGCACTTAGTGCAACTCTATGTGATTATAATAACAAGAATAATGATATAGTCTTCTTAACACAGTATTGTATATCAAACTCAAATATTACATAATGTTGATTTCTATGTGCAGGTAATCTTATTTAAAAAAATTAAAAGATAGGATATTGAAGATAGGAATATGGAAATATTTAACAAATTTGGGATTATACGGGTAGAACATTTTGGTTTGTAGATTCATTAACATGTTTTAGAAACATACATTATCTTCTTGCATACTTAAATCTTTACTGATAAAATCAGATTGTAATAAATACTGTCCCGTTTTTGTTGCTCACTTAAAAATTCTAATTATATCCCTAATGAAAATTAAATTTACATTGAAAAGTAATGAGGAAAATCCTTTCGTATTTCTTGAACATAAAAAACCATTAGTTTAGTTTCCTTCATCTAAACAGTTGTAGCCAGTGTTTGAATTAAAATTTTTTCTCATTACTAAGTATTCTTATTTTTTATTTTAGGGAAGGATAGGCAAAGGGAGAGTTTGTCACAGGGCTCAATTTCACGATCCTGAGATCATGACCTGAGCCAAAACTAATAAGAGTTGGATGCTTATCCTACAGAGCCATTCACATTACTAATCTAAGAAGAATAACTAACTTACAAAAAATTGTGTGTGTGTTTGTGTGTGTGTGAGAGAGAGAGAGAGAGATTGATTCCGTTGATTGATTCAGTGTGAAAAGTACTTCTGCTGCCTTAGTAACAGAATAGCCTGAGGAGAATATTGGTACTCTTGACAAAAGTGGTCTAGTGTGTGAGGAGATCTGGTGAGGAATGAAAAGTAGAGTAGAGCTACCAGAACAGGGCTGCAACGTAAAGTTCTGGTTATTCTTTTATTAATAGTATTTTTACTGAAGTATGGTTGACGTAAAATATCACAATAGTTTCAGGTGTACAACGTAGTGATTCGACAACTCTGTAAATTATGCTGTGCTCACCACAAGTGTATCTACCATCTGTCACCATACAACACAATTAAAGTTACATTGACTGTTTCTTATGCTTTGCCTTTTATCCTTGTGATTTATTCATTCCATAACTGGAAGCCTGTATCCTTAGTTCTTTTGACTCATTTTGCCCTCCCTTTCCCCTCTTGGCCACCATCAGTTTATGAGTCTGTTTCTGCTGTTTGTTTGATTGATTTTTTTTTTTTTTTAGATTCCACACGTAAGTGAAATTATGAAGTCTTTCTGTTTGATTTATTTTGCTTAGCACTATATCCTCTAGGTCTGTATTGTCACTGAATGGCAAAATTTCCTTTTTGTGTGTGTGTATGTGTGTTTTTGTAAACATAGTAGTGGATAAATCATTTCAAATTCAATTTTAAAAATAATTCTTTGGCTAAATACCCAGTAGTGGAATTACTGGGTCTTGTGGTATTTCTTCTTTTTAATTTTTTGAGGAACCTCCATACTGTTTTTCATAGGGGCTATACCAGTTTATATTCCCATTCATAGGGAGCAAGGATTCCCTTTCCTCCACATCTTCATCAACACTTGCTATTTCTTGTCTTTTTGATTAGCCATTCTAACTGGCATGTGAGGTGCTATCTCATCATGGTTTTGTTTGCATTTTCCTGATTATTAGTAATGTTGATTCATCTTCTCATGTGTTTGTCTTTGGAAAAATGTCTTTTCAGATCCTCTGCTCATTTTTTATCTGGATTATTTGTCTTTTTGATTTTGAGTTGTATGAGTTCTTTATATGTTTTGGATATTAATCCCCTATCAAATAATATTATTTACAGATATCTTCTTCTATTCGGTAGGTTTCTTTTTCATTTTCTTGATGGTTTCATTTGCTGTGCACAAGCTTTTATAGTCCTGGGGTACCTGGGTGGCTCAGTGGGTTGAGAGTTTGCCTTCAGCTCAGGTCTTGATTCCATGGTCCTGGGATCAAGCCCTGCATTGGGCTCCCTGCTCAATGAGGAACCTGCTTCTCCCATTCCTTCTGCCCTTCCCTGTTTGCACTCACTCTCACACATTTTCTATCTCTCTCTCTCTCAATAAATAATAAAAATAAATCTTAAAAAAAAAAAGTCCCCTTAACATTTCTTGTAAGGTAGTTTAGTGATGATGAACTTCTTTAACTTGTGTTTGTCTTGGAAACTCTTTAGCTTTCCTTTAATTCTGAACGTGTAGCTTACCTAGTAAAGTATTCTTGGTTGTGGGTTTTTCCTTTTCATCACTTCGAATATAATCATACTACTCCCTTCTGGTCAGCAAAGTTTCTGCTGAAAAATCAGCTGGTAGCCTTAATGTGGTTTCCCTCTTACGTAACTATTTGTTTTTTCTCCTGCTGTTTTTAAGATTTTCACTTTATCTTTAATCTTTGAGATCTTATTATCTGTTTTGGTATGGACCTCTCTGGCTTCAGCTTGTTTGGGGTTCTCTCTCTCTCTGCTTCTTTACCTGGATATCTGTTTCCTTCCCTAAGTTAGGGAGGTTTTCAGTCATTATTTCTTTAATTAAATTATCTGCCCCTTTTTCTTCCTTCCTTGGGACCCCTATAATATGAATGTTAATTATACTTGATGTTAATATACTTGATGTTGTCCCAGAGATTTCTTAACCTGTCCTTTTTTGTTTGTTTGTTTTACTGTTCAGCGTGGGTAGTTTGCATTATCATATCTTCCAGATTGTTCATCCGTTCTCCTGCATTCTCTAATTTGATGTTGATTCCCTCTAATGTATTTTTAATTTCGACTGTTGTATTCTTCAGCTCTGATTGGCTCTTTTTAAATTTTTTATCTCTGTGTCAGAGTTGTTGTTTTGTTCATCTGCTCTTCTTTCATGTCCAGTGAGCCTCTTTATGACCACTACTTTGAATTTTTTTTTTTTTCACTTTGAATTCTTCATTGGGCAAATCATGTATCTCCATTTCATTTAGTTCTTTTTCTGAGGTTTTGTCTTACTTCTTTTGTTTGGAACATATCTCACTGTGTTCTCATTTTTCTGACTCTCTGTTTGTTTCTTTGTATTGGGTAGGTCACCTACTTCTGATCTTGAAAGCAGTGGTATTATATAGAAGGCATCCTATGAGGTTGGGTAGCACATTAACCCCAGTCACTAGAAACGGGTCCTCCAGGGGTATCCCCTGTATAGGTTGTGTGTACACCTTCCTGTTGTGACAAAGCCATGACTTTTGTGGGTATACTGGTGAGCAGGTCTGGCAGTGGCTGTGGTGGCCTTGCTGATGGGTAGGGTTAGCTCTTGGCACACCTGGCTCAGAGGTACAGCTGCAACTGCTGTGAGTCTGCTTGTAGGAGAGGCACTGTCCCTGACAGTGCTCACTGGGTGGGGTGTTGTGGCAGGTGCTTTGCAGGCACACATGGGGTTTGGCTGCTTGAGTCAGGGTAAATGCTGGGGAGGAGTAAGCAGTGCACTATAGTAAGATAGATAGTATTATAACTGGCACCTCCAAGTGTCTGGTCAAGCTAGACTGAAGCACAAGAAAAATGGTGTTTCCCAGTATTTTTATTTTTGGAGAAACCTCCTATATATCCCTGTTCCTTCCATACCTGCCCTAAACTTAGTCAGTGAATCTCTTTCATGTATAACCCAGGTACTTTTCAAAGTGCTAAGTGATATAATGCACTAGCTCTTTAAGAGCAGAGTCTTTTTTACTTACAGTCCACTCTGTAGCTTTTACAGAGTTAAGGCCTACTGATTTTCAAAGTTCTTGGAGTTAATCCTTGCTGATTTTCAAAGCTAGGTGTTATGGTAGCTTGTCTTCTTGGTTGGATTCCCAGAGTTAGGGTGCCTAACTTGATCCCCTCACTCCTCAATGAGAACTAATATCCCACCCACTTTGGGGTTGCCTGTGGGGGATTTTGTTCCAGACTGCACTGCTGGCCCTCATACCCTTCCTTTTCAATGTGCCTTTTCCTTTATTTTTTTTTAAACTGTGGAAGATCTGTTCTGGTAATCTTAAAGTCATTTTCAGAGTGAGATGTATTGTATGTAGTTGTTGTCTTGGTGCCTGAGGGAAGAAGTGAGTTCCAGATCCTCTAACTCAGCCATCTCTCCTTGTTTCCAAGTTTTGGTTATTCTTCATTATATACATTGTGAAATATTATTTTAACCAAAACGTAAGAATTTTATAATATAAATTAGCATTGTTTATAAGCAAAGATCATGAGGAATTTATTAAATTTGATTTCAGTACTTTTTTTTTTTCCTCCTTCCTTTAGATCGTGTAATGAAGAAAGCTGAAGAGTCTGAATCACACCTGGAGTCTGAAATTAAAAGGAAGGTACCACAGAAACGTCCCAGTAGCACATATCAGTCTCCACCTGCTCTGTCTCCTGCTTCAAAAAAATGTTTAACTGATTTAGAGGTGGGTGGAGAAATTACTCTTGTTAATCAGTTGATATTTTTATCAATATTACTTTTAGTACTTACTAAATTATAGGTGATCTTTTCTTAAAAGGACTAGAGAAGACCTAGAAAAGTTATTTAAGCAAACTTTTCTGCCTTCGTTATGTCATTTTTTTTCACTATCCAAAATGTAGAATACTTGTCTTCTGAAAACAATTGATCATTGCCTTCCTGCAACATACTTCAAATAATAGCTCTCAACCAGAAATATTTGGAAATAATTTAAAATTTACAAAAAATTGAAGAAATAACAAAAAGACTGTCCACATACTCTTCTGTTAGATTCTCCAGTTTTCCACATCTGATATATTGCTTTCCCTGCCTTCCTTCCCCCTTACCTCTGTGGTGTGGTGTGGTGTGGTGTGGTATGGTGCGGGGTGTGTGTGTGTGTGTGTGTGTGTATGTTTCTGCTCCATTTGAGTATAAGTAACAGACATGATGCCCATTTAACACTTAATGCTTTAGTGCATGTTTCCTTAAAAAAGGCAGGGGGTAGAGAGGAGGCATTTTCTTACCTAATCATAGTGCAACTCTCAAAATTTTTAAGTTAACATAGATCCAAAATTACTGTCTTATCCACAAACCCCATTCAAATTTCACCTAATTAATTTCCTTTTTCACAACAGGATCCGGTTCAGGATTGTGTTATATTTAATTGTATGATCTTTAGTCTTCCTTAATCTGGAATAATTCCTTAGTCTTTCCATGTCTTTCATCACCTTGATATTATGGAAAGTATGTTTCTTCATGATTTCTTCATCCATTTTTCAGGAATTCTCTGAAGTGATTCTGTAATCTTACCATTACATCATATCAGAATGCATACAATGTTGATTTTCCACATTATAACTTTTATATTAAGATGTACTTTCCTAGATTTGTCCACTGTAAAGTTAATTAGTGGGTATTTCTTATTTATTAATAAGGTGAATTAGTGTAAGGTAAGGCATTCTACCAGTAGCTCATGAATTAAGGATGAGCTACTATAAGGTAGAGGGTTTTCTTATTTTATCTTTACTTAATGTATTCCTTTATATCAGCACAGATGTATAGATTCCTTTTTTTTTTTAATTGAAGTGTAGTTGACACAACATGGATTCTTACTCAAAAAAGTTACGTTCTGTCTCTGTTATTATTTTGATGCTTAAATTGTTACAGTCTTGTCCCCTGGGAAGTTATTTAAGCTGTCTCCTTTTTCTTTTTGACACATCCACATCATTCTTTGAGTACTGCCCTTAATTTTTGATGTAACCAGATGGTCTAGACTTCTTTGTATTTTCTTTGTCTCAGTTTTATAGTCATTCATTTCTCCAAGGACCCATTGTTCCTATTAGGTTATGCTCATTGCTACTTGGTATCAGGTTTATAGGCCCTCTCAGTGGACAGAACTAGTAAGTATATGTGTGTTTATATGTTAGTATTTAGTACATGTTAAAATCCATGAATTTATTTGGAGCTGCCTTGAGATTGAGTTGGGGGGGGAGCCCTCCCTGCCAAAATAATAAAATAAAATTCATGAATTCATACTGATAATTCCTATTCTAGTCTAAAATCACAGTGTTTATCTTAGTCTTTACCACTTTTCATGTTTGTAACTTCCTTCTCTGACTGAGAAACCTGACTTCCATCATGTCTAGTGTATTTACTTATTGATTTTAGTTGCTTTTTATTGGATTATTTTCCTGACATACCAGCCTAAGCTAGGCTTAGGCTGTACTGGCATTTCCGCACTATCTTGCCCACTGCTTGATTCAGGTGAAGAAGAGAGAGAAAAGACAAAAGCTTTTCCCCAAGACACACCATCCTTCCCTAGGGATGCAAGCAGAAAACCTCAGAATATTTTTAACATCCAAAATAAATCTTCCTTTTACTTTTCACTTGCATGCCAGTTGTGCTTATTCTGTTCTTAGTGAACATAAAGAATTGATTCTAGCCACCCTCTATGTAATTTTTAATTCTTAGACAAGATTAGTGGGGTTTTTTTCTCCACATGTAGTCTATGAAATGCTACGCTTTGTGCTGCTTAAGGAAACACAGTCTTTGATATTTGATGAGATTTTGCATATTAAGACTCTGCTAAAAATGATGTCTCAGTGGTTTTCAATAGAGACAGGCTCATTCTTACTAAGTGTAATTGGTTATTATTTATGTATAAAGCCTAGCAGATAATATGTATTAGTGATTTGGGTTTACTTTAGTTTGTAAAAGTCTACCTACCAACAGGGGGAAAATGAGTCTTTAATTAGTCTTTATGTTCCAAAAGAAATTATATCTAACATGAAATTGTTATGGAAAAATACAACTTTATACACACTTCACTAAAGGTAATTGTGCAGTATTGAGATTCTGGTTTTGAGATCACTACATTGATAAAATTCTGAAACTCTAGTTTTTATCATGGAAAATTTAACATACATCTGATTCAGTTAACCTGCATTTTGTTTTTAATTGTTGAAAGTAGTTCCAAGGTATGTGTTTCTTAGCTGATGGAAGGCATATGATAGTAGCTCACAGTGTATTTCATTATGTATTTTAATATCAGAAACTTTAATAGTATGTGCTTTTTCTATTTAATGTCAACTTTATAAAAGGAAATATTTGGAATTATTACCTTTTCATGAGGTCTGTTCTTAGAAATATGTCTTATTAATCTATCCTATTAATGTCCTTTTCACAGACAGTGAATAATAGGAGTCCGTCAATACCCAACTTGATCATTTTCATTATGAAAATAATAGAGTTTAGATTTTTTCTTAGAAAATTAGGTGTTTTAGTGCAGGGTGGTATGTAAATGGAGGCTACTCCTTTATTTATGAGTTTGCCTTTTAGGTGCAGTGGAACATGGCCAACCATTTGCAGTTCATCAGTGAATAATTGCATTATTTCATTAATATACAGTTGACCCTTCAGCAACACAGGAGTTAGAAGTACTGATCCCCTGAACAGTTAAAAATATTCATACAACTTTCAACTCCCCCAAAACTTTATTAATAATCTACTGTTGACTGGAAGCCTTATCACCAACAAAGGCAACTAACACATATTTTGCATGTTATATTATATACTGTACTCTTACTATAAAGTAACTTAGAGAAAAGAACATGTTAAAATCATAAGAAGGAGAAAATGCGTTTATAGTACTGCACTGTATTTATTAAAAAAAAATAATCATGTAAGTAGACCTGTGCAGTTCAAACCTGTGTTGTTTAAGGTTTAACTGTACTATTAATTTTTTGCCTTATGATGATGGGCTAAAATTTCGGAGATAGATAATCTGTCCCATATTTGTGCCTAACCGGTTGTTTGCATACTTTGCCTGCTAACTATGTGTCTTAAATACACGGGGCCCTATCAGAAGTCCTATGAGAAAAATAAATTCCTTAGACCTAGACTCTACCAGTAGTATAACTGAATTCTGCTATGTACTGGCAGAGAAAGAATGTTTTCTTTTTCTTTTTCTTTTTTTTTTTTTAATTCACCTTTGCTAAGATAGTGAGCTGATGTTCTACTAAGTTCAACTTTGCCTTGGTTGAAGCTTGGTTTCATTCTTTGTTGTTATCTGGGGTAGATTCTTGAATAGGTAGCATGATATAATAGAACGGCTTTGTTGTGGGTCATGTAGGACAAGGTAAATAATTTTTGTCAGTTTTCCCATCTTTAAAACAAGGAGATAAGATAGTATGCTGGGTTTTAGACTTTTTTCTACATATTTTTTAGTTAAAAATTTACATAGAATAAAATGTGTAGAACTTAAGCATTTAGCTCAATGAATTTTGAAATTTATGTTTACACAAGTGATCATATATAACTACCATT
This sequence comes from Mustela putorius furo, assembly GCF_011764305.1. NCBI lineage: Eukaryota > Metazoa > Chordata > Mammalia > Carnivora > Mustelidae > Mustela > Mustela putorius. Next base: position 5,461,323 of record NW_025422015.1, on the reverse strand, counting down.
TAAGGTCAATGCTGCAACTGCTTGATGATTTCTGTCACCTAAAAGACTTTATTAAACAACTGTGTATTCTCTTATGTATTTTTAAGTTGACATTCAGCATTTTTTGTTTCAAGTATAAATGGTTACATTGGGTGTAATAGTTGACACAATGAAAGGAGTAACATTTTAAAATAGAGTAGTTAACTCACTTCGTATATGGATCTGGTAGCATCCAAATACTATAGCACTTAATAATTACAGTCTCTATCATCTCACTGCTAGAAGTATTTATCCACTTATTTCCTATGATATAAGGCTTGAAGTGTTTAAAAAAATTTCTTTTTGATTGAGTTATTTTGATTATTAATAGTAGACTTTGATTAAAACTATGTTATAGTTTGATAAGTACCTATTTGACATAAAAAGTAAAATTATTAGAAATGCATGTCTTAATTAGAGACAGTGAATGTTTTTCTCAATTCCTATGTCCTTGAATAAAGATTATGTTGCATATTCAGACAAGATTCAACATCTCTTCGTGTTTTTCCTTATAGTCTTAGTGCTAAAGTACCTTTTTCATGTAAATAAGTACATGAGTCTGAAAAGAATCCTTGAACTCCTAAATTATATGCCCCAAATCACAGGAAGCTCTACCATCAAAAATATTTTTAATAATCTCACAATTGTAACCTAGATTTAGGCCATCCTTAAAATATTTTTGAAGCACTGTCTTAAAAAATCAGTTGTCTTGTAAAAGTTTTTGTTAAACAGTATTTAGAACTGATTTTATCCAACATTTAAAATTGTCCTTTTGTTTGGTTTCGTGGTTTTTATACTCCAGAGCAGTATGCCATTATAGTATTTCAAATGGAAGTTGGGCTTTTTTTAAAACTATGAGAACAGTTCTGGCAGGAGATAATTTTCCGTCAGAGGCATAGTCAAGTCAGATTTTGGAATGATATGTGAAAATTGAGGATTTAGATATTTAAGATTATTTATGCTCTGTATAACATAGAAAATCCTTATGTAGCCATTAAGAAGTATGCATGGCCCATTGTGAAGACTGTTGGACTAGATGGTCCCAAAAATTCCTTCCAGCATCCTGTTGCTAAATCCCAAGTAACATGATGTATTTCATATTTAGCATTTTGTGGTAGCCTTCGTGATAATGATGGGGAGTAAGAGACTTAATTTTGAGATCTTACTTTTTATTCCATGATGTTGAAATAAAATGCCAAAGTCTTTTTTTTTTTTTTTTTTTTTTATTCTTTTGGAACTTAAGGTTTCTAAACAGTGTGGATATTGTCCAAAATGTGGAAAAGAAAAGGAAAATCAGACCAAATGCCAAAGTTGTGGTATTCTTTTTCCTAAGGATTTGCAAAGAAATTGCAGACAAGCTATAACTTTGAGTGAATCTTCTGGACCATTATTAAGAACATCAATTCATCAGAATTCTGGAGGACAGAAGTCACAAAACACAGCATTATCATCCAAGAAGTTTTATGGCAACAGTGTGGGAAAGATTCCAGTTGATATTATTGTGAATTGTGATGATAGTAGACAGAATTATTTACAGACTAATGGGAAAGTCATTTTATCTAGGGCAAAAGTAGCCAAAATCACAAACCTGAAAGAAAGGAAAACAAGCCTGTCAGACCTAAATGATCCAAGTAAGTATTTTACTCCCTTTAGTCATACTTATATCAATCCAGTATTTTTTACATATATTTTTAATGTGAGCATGAGCATATTTGAGAAGCGTAGTTTTAATAGGTATCTCTTGTGTCAGTTAGTAACATGTTTTTTGGGTAGATGATTAAAACTGTCCATGTAGTTGGAAAATAACTGACTTTGTTCTCATCCTGTCCATCTTAAATAGTTAAAAAAAGAAAAGCACAGACCTTGGCCCCAATTAATCATAGATCAAATGCCAAATTATGCCCAACTTTCTAACTTTGGTTTGGTTAATTTAATCTCTCTGATTTGTAAATGGATTATTTTCTGCCTGACAGTGTTTTTGAGGAAGTAAATAAAATTTAAACTGCCTAGCATAGCCCAGTAAATAAAATATTTGATACATGGAAAGGACTCAGTGAAAATTAGTTCCCTTTTACTCTTTTACTTTTACTCTTCCCCTAAATCTTTTTCCTGCCTTTAGACAAAGGTATATATATATGTGCATATGAAATGCAGTCCTGTTTGTAATAAATAGCCAAAGTCTGGCATCAGAAAGTAGTTGTATAAACTATAGCATACAGAGCTGTAAAAGGAGAGAAAGATCTCCCTTAATATTCTGTAGAGTGATTTCTAAGATCTTTAATAACATGAATAAAAGCAAGATACAGATCAGAGTGAGTATGTGCTGCCCTTTGTTTGTGAAGGGCAAGAGAATGAATATAAGGATTTTTTTTAATGGAAAGATATGTTTAAAAGTAGTTGGTTAGAACTAATTTTAAAAAGTAGTTGGTTAAAAGGGAGTAAACAATGTAGGAATTAGGGATAGATGTTAGATATTTCCAAACAAACTCTTTTTTTGTAGATTTGACTTTGGAGCCATGTAAATGTTTTATATGATTATAAAACAAAATTAAATTGGAAGTTTAAGAAAAATCAAAACCAAGATGAAACTAATGAACCTATTTATGTATCTAGTTGGTGGCTTGAACACACAGAATTATTTCGAATGAATTTAAATTAATACTGTGGCTATACATTCCTAATGTGATACATTTTAAGGTTAAGTAGAACTGCAAAGAAATCCTAAATGTACTTAGTAATATTGTTAGTAATAATACTGGTATCGTTACTTTTAAACACATATATTGATAAAGCAAATAAGCAATTGTATTATATATATGAAACTAAGATTTTTCAGTTTTAAAGAGTTGAAAAGTAAAATCAGAGAAGTAAAAATTATATAATTTTAAATTCAAATTGGAGATAATAGTGTGAGATTATTATAATGTATTCTCTTAAATATAATTGAACAATCCTAGTTCCCATATTTGTGTTTTTGAATACCATTTCTCACTAAAAAAAAAACTAGAACCTCCAGAGAAATGGCTGACTCCAAGTCCAGAGCAGGAGTCTGTTTAATAGATCTAGATCATCTTCTCACATCAGGAAGCATTGGAAACAGTCAAAAACGACTGTGGACATGTGAAAAGGACACAGGAGCTAAGAAGAAAGGGCTCCTACTGACCAATAATGGGACTATTTAGGTCACAAAAGGTATCGTGACTACTGTCTGTCAAATATGAAATTTGAAAATAAAATGAAAATGAAAATTGGAAATATGTCAAATATATTAAAATTAATTAGCTCATAATGGTGTCCCCTTTGGTCTCCCAAAAGAAGAAAAGCTCTCCCTTGGTTACCTTTGGAGGTTGCTTATTTAACTTTAAAAACGGTTAAATAAAAGGGGATAAAATTTTTAAAAATTTTTTAACCTGGGAAATATGTCAAGCTCTATTTTAATTTGATTCAGTGTAAAAACCTTAGCTCATACCAGTATATTAGCTTATTTTTCAAAAAGAACTCAGAGGTTCCTGGGTTGTTTAGTTGATCAAGTTTCCAAGTCTTGGTTTTGATTCAGGTCATGATCTCAGTCAAGGTCATGAACTTGAACCTGACATCAGGCTCCACGCTCAGAGTCTGCTTGAGATTTTCTCTGTCTCCCCCTGCCCTTCCACTTGTGCTCGCTCACTCTCAGATAAATAAATAAGTCTTAAGGGGAAAAAGAAGAGAACTCCATTTAAAAAATGATTACTCTGTGATGAGTGTCCAACCAGCATTCGGTTATGTTGGTGTTGGTATTTGATGAGTATTTTATGATGCATTTTAATGTTATACCAGTACAATATTAAATATTGTTAATGTCATTTGAATCTTTTCTAATGATGAGGTTTTTACATTTTAATGATTAGATATGAAGAAAGCTCTCACTAGGTAGTTACTGGGTACTATTACTGAGCCAAATGTTGTATAAGAAACTTACCATCCAGAGGAGATTTCTAGGATGAGAGAACTGGAAGTTAGTAAATAAGGCTAAGGTGATAAGAAAAAAACTAAATTTATGTGGTTTTGAGGTCCTCAAGTGGTTTACTATTTAAATCTTAACCTAGGACCATATCAGTCATGAATTAAAACCATAAAGCATAAATTTTCCCTCCCCTCCTCAAAAAAGGGGAAAAAAATGAAGACTAAGTATTTCCCATTAAAACATAGAGAAAAATGTTTTAAGAACATTTTGTATTAACAATAAAAAATAACTTTTATTGAATACTATATGCCTTACTTTCTGATAAAGGTATATTCACTAACCAATTTTGGTTTTTATAATCATGTGAGGTAGGCATGAATATATCCCATTTTATAAATGAGGCAGCCTAGGCTTAAGGAGATTAACTTCTTGATATTATATACTTAAGGACTGTTGGAGTTTAGATTTTAATAAAACAAGTTTTTCTGGTTTTAAAGTCTTCTTTCCTTATCTACTTAATCATTAAATTTATATTCCTATTAAAGTAGTTTATTGTAATGAAACTAATATTAGGTCCTGGGTGGTCAAATAAATAAAATATACAGTGTCTCAAGTAGTGCTGATAAGTTCAGTGTAGAAAAGTGAAGCAAGGTCCAAGGAATAGAGAGTGATAATTGTTAGGTGTCAAGATGAGGAAGGGTGCTATTTTGGTGGTAAAGGTAAAGGGTGCTAGATAGGTGGTAAAATAGACACCTTTGATAAAGTAACTTTTGAAGAGCCCCCGAATGAAGTAAGGAGAAGGGTGTGGTAAGAATGAAGTAAGAAGGATCTATAAGAACAAGATGGAGTATAAGCACAAAGATCTTGTATTAATTAATGTGCTTGGTTTGCCATTACAGAATACTGTAGACTGAGTAGCTTAAACAACAGATATTTATTTTCTCACGTTTCTGGAAGCTGGAAGTCCAAGATTAAGGTGCCATCACTTTGTAGACAGCCACCTCCTCACAGTGTCTTTACATGGCCTTTCTTCTATGCTTGCATGGAGAAATTCTGCATTTCTTCTTACTATAAGTACACCAGTCCTATTAGATTAAGGCTACACTTTTATGACCTCATTTAACATTTATTACCTTCTTACCGGCTATATCTCCAAATACAGTAACAGGGGGGTTAGAGCTTTAACGTATGAATTTTGAGGGGACACAACTTGTCCATCATAGATGCTGATGCAGAATCTTATGTATCACATAGAATGTATTCTATATATAGAATGAAATCAGCTATGAGAACAAGATTTTTAAGTATATGGTGTCTTTGCACACTTTCTGTTTGCTTTGCAAGTATGGTGTCATTGAGCACAATCCTCATTTATTTTAAGTTATTAAAACAAGAACTATGTAGTATAATTCTATCTGCTAAAGCATTGGGCCTTTAAATGGATTTTTTTTTATAGTGGATATAGAGGTTTTTAGTGTCTCTGAAGCACCATAAAAAAATATATATCAATAGAAGAGTTTGCTTCCCCTTTCATATGTATGTTTCTGTATTTTTTTTTTTGTAAATAAATGATGCAGTTCATGAACTTGTAAGCTTTTTTAAACATGTAAGCTTTTGCTTACATATGTCAGGCACTGTGCTAAAACCTTTTATGTATTAAATCATTTGTTCTTGTGACAATTCTTTGAAATAGGTGCCATATTTGACCCTAATTTTACAGAGAATAGAAACTGAGCTAAATAGTAAATGAAAAAACCCTGACTTTCAAATATGTATAAATCTGCTTAGACCTAGTAATCTGGCTTGTTAGGTTTTTTGTTAATAGTTCTGAAAAGATCCAGTTTATCATTTGCTTCTGAGACTAGGCAGCAAAATAAAAAAGACAAATGGAGTGATGCTGGGATTATGGTGTTCTGGGGCATGTGTATTATTCAAAAAATATTAACTAAACATTTACATGTGGGATTCTAAAAAAGAAAATTGCTTCTACGAGTTATATGTTCTTCAGTATATGATTTTTGAATTCTTTTTTTTCTCCAGGTGGTTTTTAGACTCAGGAAATATAGCAGTAAACAAGGCAGTGATTCTGCTCTCTCAAGTTTATATGTAGTGGAGAGAGAGCAAATAAACATCAACAACAACAAAAAAAAAAACAAAAGAAAATGTATATCATTTGTTGTGAATATGCCAAGTACCTATGTGCTTACTTTAAGTTGGGTAGTCAATCAAAAAGCTATTTGATGACAAAAATGCAAAGTATTAGGAGAATTACAGTCCAGACAAAAAGATGTTGTGAAGTTTGAGGAACAGAATATAAGTGGATGGTGTGCCTGGAGCAGAAAGAGGGGGAAATGGCATAGTGTAGGATAATTGAAGTAGGTAATGGCCAGATTATGTCCATTTATAAACCGTAATAAGGAGTTAGGGTTTGACTCAAGTGCATTGTGGGTGGCTCTTGGGAGTAATATAAAAATGGGTTTGATAAGACCAATAATGAGTAGCGAGTCTACGAGCAAATTCCCTTCTTAATATCTTCTCATGCCCACATTCATTTACTCCACAGAATTTACTGAGCAGTGCACACAGGTCCACATAGTCCCAAGGACCAATTATGATTTTAGTGATTTCCTGTGTGAAATAAAATTATTTAGTCACATGGAGTTTCAAATACATTTAAATGCATGCCATCTTTTAAACAATTTATATGCATATTATCTTCATTCTTGAGACTTTCTAGAACTCTGAAATAGATCTATGATAAACATTTAAATTTTGCTGTAACTTGTGTATATATCCTGTGTGGGTGATGGTAATGGACTACAGAATAATTACATGTTTATATATTCTATTTTAAAAAGCCAGTTTCTTATGCTGTCTTCATTTTTAATTGTCTCCAAATTTAATTTTTCATCAGATAGAATGGATTGTATCTTCATTTGTTTTTATTAATCTCAGTTCTGGAAGAGATCTGGAAGAGATCCAAAGCAAATTTGGTATCTTTCCCGCTTTGGTATAAATATTTACATATTTAACTGACAGAAATGAAATACCTGAAGTATTTAACATTTTCTTTATAGTAATTTTGTCCAGTGATGATGATGATGATGACAATGACAGGACTAACAGAAGAGAAAGCATATCTCCTCAACCTGCTGATTCAGCATGTTCTTCCCCAGCACCATCCACTGGAAAAGTAGAAGCAGCACTAAATGAAAATATCTGTAGAGTAGAGCATGAAATAAGAAGCATTCCAGCAGATTCAGAGTTAAATACAGTTACATTGCCAAGAAAAGCAAGAATGAAAGACCAGGTACTTTTCACATTTATTGACATTTATTCAGATTAAGTCCCCCCTTTGGAATGTAAATACTTTTTTAGAGGGAAATTTAACAATGTTATTAGGAGAAAAAGATAAATTATTCCTTAAGTGGGGCTTAAAATAATTGATTGGAAGATTATTTAAAAGAATATTAAAACATACAAAAATCAATTTAAGTTAAAAGCTTAAAATGTGAAAAATTCAACAAGAAGAAACAATACCAACTTTATAGTGAAATATAAGTATGAAAAGGTATATTTGTATAATCTAGTGGACCAGGGAGAAGTCATTTTTAACTTGGATATATTATACTATGATACTGTTTTGCTGTGTTTTATTTTACATTTTAATACATAAAAATTTCAAAATACTTAGGTGGCAAAAGATAAGAAATTATTTCAGTTAATGGATCTAGAAAGGAATGTTTATAATTTGTAATCTAAAGATAGAAAAAGACAAAAGGGGAAGAAAATTCAAATGAACTTAATAGTTTCAAAATTAATACAAAATTGATTAATATGGACTGCTGGCTAGACTCCAAGGGAAAGGGTGCTTTTCTGTTTTGCAGGTGGAAAAGAAAGTTGTTACAGTCTTTTGGGAACGCAATGATAAGAACATCTATTTAAAATTTTTGAGTGTGTAATGAATGACCAAAATATTCATTCCCTAAACTCAATCTCAAAAGAAACTTCTCACTACAGAGAGGGAATATCTAAGACTGTATATGTAAACGTTATTGGAATTGGCAAACAAATGCAAACACAATCTTGTTTATTAATATGGAAATGGCTGAAGAAATTGTGGTCTGTCTGTACTGTAGAGTGTTATGCAGCCATTGGCTAAGAATTAGAGCTGTATAAATGACTTTTAGGATTTCTATGTGGTATTGGTGGGTAGGAATACCAAGTTACAGAAATATATGCATATTTTCTTATTTTTATAAAAAGAACTTTTTTAAAAAATACTTTTATGTTAAAAGAAATTACATATGTATATACATATATCTGGAATTGTTACCAGTATAAAAATATGGAAACATACATTTGGTTGTTAAGATGGAAAACAAATGAGGGGCACCTGGTTGGATCAGTGGGTTAAAGCCTCTGCCTTCGGCTCAGGTCATGATCCCAGGGTCCTGGGATCAAGCCCCACATCGGGCTCTCTGCTCAGCAGAGAGTCTGCTTCTCCCTCTCTCTGCCTGTTGCTCTGCCTACTTGTGATCTCTGTCAAATAAATAAAATATTTAAGGAAAAAAAAAAGATGGAAAACAAATGAAAACAAAGTATCTATAATGATATAATGATGATAGAAGAATATGAATTGTTGTTTTTAATATAATTTTGGGAATGCTTTTTCAAGCATTTTAGCCAAGCAAAAATAGTAAATGAAGAGATGAATATATTTTATTGAATGGAAAGTACAGAACAGTTTACCAAAACACCAAAACTGAATTTGATAGATGATGAAGTATTGAAAATGAAATTAAAATATGTTTTGTTAACTGTCAGATTGTTGATAATTTTTAAGTATATAATACTGTTCATTTTAGTTAGTGTTTGAGAAATGGAAAAGTGGAGTGTGTAAATTGGTACAGCTATGTTGGAAGGCAATTTGGCAATACGTACATATACCATGATTCAGCTGCAAAAATGCTTGGAGAATAGTGTGTCATGGGGAAAGGTCAGAGAGAACTCACATGTCCAGTCTTAGGGGGGTTCAATTAAATAAATAATAGATTTCCATATGATGGAATGTGTGGGTGAACAGCTTTCAGACTGGCACAATGAACGATAAGGGATCTTGAATGCTCTTTTAGAGGCTTCTTGGAGGATATGGTCCACTCTCTTCTAGACTCAGTCTCTCCACTTTGGATTCAACTGGAGCAGCTCTTAAATTATGTGTTTATTATTTACCTAAATAACATTTCATTTGGAGAAATAATTCTGAAACTAAAGAAAAAAGCTTTTAAACCTCAGTAGGTTTCTATTAATAATTTGGGAAAATATTCATGATTAATCTGTTAATAAGCCTGAAAATGCAGTTTGCAGTAGTGTGTGTGTGTGTGTGTGTGTGTGTGTGTTTTGTTTTAATATGTGTTTTATGTCATACATCATAGAATGTCTCTAGGGGGACAGTGGGAGAATAATGTCTATCTCTATGCAGGAGATTTTTTTTTCTTGCTTTCTATTAAGACCATGTTTTAGTCTTATGATAATAAAATTTTTATCATAATTTCAGTACCATTAAATTATACACTCAAAATAATTTATTATGATTATTTTGCATGTGGAAGTGACTAGAACATAACAGATCAAGTACTTTAACATTTTCAAATATATAAAGAAGAATCCTTTTGTAAATAACCATTCCCCTAAATACCTGTTTTCTAAGAATTGCTGATTTAGGGATGCATGGATGGCTTATTCACTTAAGGGGCTGCCTTCTCAGCCCCCCTGCATCAGGCTTCCTGCTCAGCGGGGAGACTGCTTTTCCTTCTCCCTCTGCCCTTGCTCCCACACCCCCGCTCCACTTGTGGTCTCTTTTGCTCTTACCTGTCTCTCAAATAAATAAATAAAATCTTACCAAAAAAATTGCTGATTTAATCCAAACATTATAACCCCGCACTACCACTATTACTAGCCAGCTTTTTATCTAACATTTTACTGTGCATGAAGAACTGTGCTAAGCTGCTTGAATGCATTACCTCATTTGAATAGAGGCTCTTAATATTTTACAGTTTAGGAAATCAAACCTTAAGGAGTTACTATTGTTTTAAAAGTCAGATAATTAAAAGATGGTATAGCTATGATTTGAACCTAGGCAGTTTGATTCCCAAATTACCATTTCTCAGTGCTGTGCTCCTAATGGAATTTCATGTAATGACTAGGTAAGGTATAGCTGAACGAAATAGGAATGATTTCCTTTATATGAAATTAATAAATATTTATTCCCCTGTTGAAGTAAAATCTTTTGATAATTACATTTTTTATGTTGCATCTTCTTTGCATATGTGTACTTAGTTTTGCAGCGTTGTTTTAGTTGCTTAATTAAGTGAAAACGTTTTTTTCTTTTTCAGTTTGGTAATTCTATTGTCAGCACACCTCTAAAACGTCGTAAAGTGACGTCTCAAGAAACTTTAGTTGATCCTGTATCTTTAAGCTGCCAAAGTTCCTTTGACAGTGTCATTTTAAACTGTCGAAGTATACGAGTAGGAACACTCTTCCGGCTATTAATAGAGCCTGTAATTGTAAGTACATTCTTAAGCTTTTTACTGTACCAATTATGAGATTCAAAATTCCATAGCTAAGGCTAAATATAATATTTTAAAATTTGTAAATTAAAATCTTTAACTTAATAGGATATTAAAAATTATTTTGTTAAGATTTCAAATTGCTCTAAGAGAATATAGACAAGTATAAACAGCTCCTCACAATAAAAGTCAATGGGTAAAAACTTGTAATGTTCAAGGTAGTACATACTCATCACAGAAAGATAATTATTCTTACTAAGTTAGAAAACCAGTATGTTACTGTTTTATTCTCATGCCAGCTCACTCCATGAAAAGAGTATTTCTTTCTTTTTTTTTTTTTTTTTAAGATTTTATTTATTTATTTGTCAGAGAGAGAGAGACCCTGAGAGAGGGAACACAAGTAGGGGGAGAGGGGGAGGGAGAAGCAGGCTTCTTGCTGAGCAGGGAGCCCGATGCCATAGCTTGATCCCAGGACCCTAGGATCATGACCTGAGCTGAAGACAGATGCTTAATGACTGAGCCACCCAAGCGCCCCAAAAAGAGTATTTTAAAGAACAATGAGAGAAAGAAGGATTCTAAAGCTTTGGGGGCTGCCAAAAAATGTCTCATAGCATTAAGAGTCTTAGAAGTAGATTATTGGAATACATTGCCACCAGAGAGACATTGTGCTTTTGGACTAGTTTGGTGTCCATGAAGCCCAAAGGACTTGTCATACCTGTTAATTCTGCTGCCACCAGTCTAATTCAAATACATATTTTCTATTTGAAATTTTAATACATAACATTTAACCAGCATTAACCAGCCTTTTTAGTCATTTTTCTTTTTTCCAATGTATTCTACACATTATTGGTGGATTAATCTTCCTATAGCACTGCACTTAGTTTGTACCTTTTATTTTATAATGACTTAACTTTATGTCCCCAAATACCTGTTTTCGTCTATTCTTTCAAACACAGTCCCCTAGTATTATTTCTTTTTCTTTTCCTTTCCTTTTTTTTTTTTTTTTAAGATTTTTTAAAATTTATTTGACAGAGATCACAAGTAGGCAGAGAGGCAGGCAGAGAGAGAGGAAGGGAAGCAGGCTCCTGGCTGAGCAGAGAGCCCGATGCAGGACTGCAATCATGACCTGAGCCAAAGGCAGAGGCTTTAACCCACTGACCCACCCAGGTGCCCCCCAGTATTATTTCTTATACATAAAGCAGAGTCTTTAAGAACATATATTGTATTATATATGAAAAGTTATAAGGTAGTTTTATTATTATTTAAATTATGGTAAGTAGTAGTTATTTATTTTCTAGGAGTCATAATTTCGGGGTACAATATGATCGAAGGAAGAAAAAGACCTATAAGTTAGTATAGGAGAAAATGAACTATGGACCTGATTTCTTACTTAGAGCAAAGCTGTATGGGAAGCCTGATTTTTTTTTTTTTTAAGTCATTAACTCTAGCTTCTCAGCATTAAAAAAAGTACCCCAGTACTGTTGTAACATACATCAAGCTTGTCAGGGATTTATGAAATTTGTTTTGTTACAAGTCCTCATATTATAGATTATCTTTCCTGGTTTCTGTCCATCAACAAAAATATCATTCTAAGTCAAAATACCTCAAAAGTTCTCAGGGATCCCCTGTAGGTTTTATGGCTTTTCCCCATATTAACACTGTTATTCAGAACTTTCCAATATCATAAAGTTTTGCTGATAATTTAGACATTTAGTTGAAAGTTGCATTTTTAGTCTTAAGGCTACGTAACAAGAACTGCACTGGGGCGCCTGGCTGGCTCAGTTTGTAAAACATGTGACACTTGATCTAGGATTTAAGGTCTTCTCTCCACGCATCTTAGAGATCGCTTAAAAAAAAAAAAAACTACATTAAAATTGGAGTGAAACGTTTTTTACATGAAAGTTGCATGTTAGGTTATATATGATCTAGTGAAGGGAACTAACTTCATGAATTTATTTTAAGAAATAAAAGACAAGGGACGCCTGGGTGGCTAAATGGGTTAAAGCCTCTGCCTTCCGGCTCCCGTCGTGATCCCAGGGTCCTGGGATCAAGCCGCACAGCAGGCTCTCTGCTCTTCCGGGAGCCTGCTTCCCCCTCTCTCTCTGCCTGCCTCTCTGCCTACTTGTGAACTTTGTCAAATAAATAAATAAAATCTTTTTTTAATAAAATCTTAGAAAACAAAATTTTTTTTAATTTTAAAAAATAAAGGCAGTATATAGAATATAAAATGTGTTCATACGGGTTTTTTTTTTAAATGCTAAGTGAAATATCTCAGCCAATAAATAGTTGTGTTTAAAATGTGGAATATTGTAATCTGTGGTATTAAATTTCCTTGTACCATGGAATTGTTCCAGAGAACATTTATTGATGAAGTATAATTAATTTGTAATTTCTTCAAATAACGTATTAAAAATAAAGATGATTTGGGGCACCTGGGTAGCTAACCACTTAAGCATCAATTCTTCATTTTGGCCCAGGTCATGATCTCAGGATCATGGGATTGAGCCCTGCATCAAGCTCCAAGCTGGGCATGGAACCTGCTTTGAATTCTCTACCTACCCCCACCACACCTCTCTTCACTCTCTTTCTCTAAAAAAAATTTTTTTTAAGTAAAAGATGAGGGACACCTGGGTGGCTCAGTTGTTAAGCATCTGCCTTTGGCTCAGGTCATTATCCCAGAGTCTTGGGATCCATACCTGTATTGGGCTCCCTGCTCAGCGGGAAGCCCTGCTTCTCCCTCTCTCACTCTCTCTGCTTGTGTTCCCTTCTTGTTGTGTTTCTGTCTATAAAATAAATAAAATCTTTTAAAAAAATTAAAGATGATTTGACGTTTTCTTCCTGAATATAACTTCCTTAGGTTTTATAATGAAATGATTTACCTGCCATGTCATCGTTATTCTCAGATTTTAAATGTTTTATTGTTTTATGCACTTTATCAAATCTCATTTATTATTGGGTAATTTAATTATTTTAAATTCATTCATTGGAAAAATTGATACTATCTAGAAGTGCCAATTTTAAATCTTTTTATTGTGTTTTTATTCTTTTTTTAAAGATTTATTTGAGAGGACAGAGAGCATAAGTGGGGGAGGAGGAGAAGCAGAGGGAGAGGGAGAAGCAGAGTCCTCAGTGAACAGGGAGCCCAATGGCAGGCTCGATTCCAGGACTCTGGGATCATGATGTGAGTCAAAGGCAAGCATTTAAGTCACCCAGGTGCCCCTGTTATGCTATGTTATATTGTTTTATTCTTAAGTAAGCTCTCTATACACATTGTGGGCTGTACTTAGGACCCTGAGGTCAAGAGTCACATACTCTACCAAGTGGGCTAGCCAATTTTATTTTAAAAGTAGTGCCTTTAAATGTAAATACTTTGTTTTACAGGGAAATTGCTTACATTACTAGGAATACCCTATATACTCAAATATAATTCAATTCCTCATTTTTCCAGTGAGAAAATTGAGAAGATCTAAAATGAAGGTTTCACCTAACTTAAATTTAGAAATTCTTGAAGATGATGGTGAAATAGCTTAGTGTCTACTTGTAATTTAGTTACACACAAATTTTTACATGACAGATACTTAGACATGCTTCTTTTTCTTTTTACATCTCATATGCCAGTGTTATTTAAATGCTTCCATTTTAGTGTTTATGTCATCCTTATTGCTGCTTTTTGAGTCATCTGACATAATTTTTAAAGCATATAACTTCAGCTTCCATGTATGTTGGAATGTTCCCAAGCTGCAAGTTAGGTGTCCCCATTTAACATACTATCTTCAGACAGGTTTTAGAAGGTATGTTTTGTGACATGCTAGACTTTGCAGTTGTAATAATTACTAAATTTATTTTATATTTCTTTGCTTCCTTTTTCTACATTGTGAAAATTTTTAAAGAGTTGAAATAATGCTCCTAAAACTCCCAGCTAGATTCTGCCATTAGCATTTTACTAAATTTGCTTTTCATGTATCTGTTAATCTTTCCATATATCAATCCAACTTACTTATTTTTAAGTAGGCTCCACACCCAGTGTTGATCTTGAACTCACAACCGTGAGGTCCAAGAGTTGCATGCTCTACCAAATGAGCCAGGCCAATTATGTCCAAAGTCTAGAGTGTTCAATTAATTAGTTAATTTTTTAAAAAATATTTTATTTATTTATTCGACAGAGATCACAAGTAGGCAGAGAAGCAGGCAGAGAGAGAGAGAGAGGAGGAAGCAGGCTCACTGCTGAGCACAGAGCCCGATGCGGGACTCGATCCCAGGACCCTGAGATCATGACCTGAGCCGAAGGCAGCGGCTTAACCCACTGAGCCACCCAGGCGCCCTGATTAGTTAATTTTTAAATTTCAGTGAACATATAGTGCAATATTAGTTTCTGAAGTAGAGTTCAGTGATTCATCACTTACATAAAACACCCAGTGCTTATCACAAGCCCTCTTTAATACTTATCTCCTGTCTAGCCCATCTCCCACCCACCTCCCTCCATCAATACTCAGTTTGTTTTCTATTGTTAAGAGTCTTTTGTGGTGGGTTGCCTGGTTGGCTCAATCAGCTAAGCATCTGCCTTCTGCTGGGGTTGTGATCGTGGGGTCTTTGGATCGATCCCCATGTTGGGCTCCCTGTTCAGCAGGGAGTCTGTTTTTCCATCTCCCTCCTCTTCTTCCTCCCCTCATGATGTCTCTCTCTCAGATAAATAAAATCTTAAAAAAAAAAAAAAAAGTTTCCTGTGGTTTGGGGGCACCTGGCTGGCTCAGTTGATTAAGCATCCGATTTCAGATTTCATATCAGGTCATGATTTCAGGGTTGTGGGTGTGGAGCCTGCTTAAGATTCTTAAGATTCTTTCTCTTTCCTTCTGCCTCTATTACCCCTCTCATTCTCGCTCTTAAAAAAGAAAAAAAAAGTTTCTTTATGGTTTGTTTCCCTGTCCTTTTTTTTCTTTTCCCCTTTCCCATATGTTTATCTGTTTTCTTCTTTAATTCCACGGGAGTGAGTCATAGGGTTATTTATCTTTCTCTGACTTATTTGACGTAGCATAATACACTCTAGCTCTATCCATGTCATTGCAAATGGCCTCCAATTTATTTTTAAATGCATTTTGAAATTCTTGTTTATGTTTTCATTCTCTTAACACACACAGTGAGTATTAATTCGGGATGTAGTGGGATGTCTTCTGGATGTTAAAAATCTAGTTAGAAAATCACCTTTTAGGGGCGCTTGGGTGGCTCATTCAGTTAAGCAGCTGCCTTCTGCTCAGATCATGATCCCAGCATTCTGGGATCAAGCCCAACATCCCCCACATCGGGCTCCCTGCTCAACGGGGAACCTGCTTCCCCCTCTCCTCCAGCTAGTGCTCTCTATCACTATCTCTGTCTCTCACTCTTAAATAGATAAAATATTTTAAAATCACCTTTTAGACTACCAATAATAACTGATTGAGGCAAGATATCCAGTGGATTCTAAAGCCATTAGCAGAAAGGTTATTAGGGAACAGGATATTCATAAGCTTTCAAGTATCTCTCCACAGATTACTATTCAATTACTAAGAGAAAAGTATATCTTAACAGCGGAAAGACCTGGCACATTGTCTTTGCCAAGTGATTAAGTTTGTATCAGTAATGGGACAGCCTGACATCATATCCCTTCCAGTATGATGTAGTAGGAGGTACAAAACATCACCTGTATGCTGTATTAGGTAGAAATGTTGTGGCCTGAATTTTACAATGAGGCAACACAAGTTCAAGATGTATATTTTGCAGAACCTAGCCTGGATTCTTCAAAGGTCATGTTATGAAGAACAGAAGAAGGCATATTTCTGGTCCTGACAGGGGTAGACAAAAGAGACAAATGTAACCTTGACAGAATCATGGATTGGAAAAGTTAAAACACAATAAAAGGGATGCTTGGGTGGTTCAGTCAGTTAAGCATCTGAATTTGGCTCAGGCCATGATCCCAGGGTCTGGGGATTGAGCCACTTGTTGGGTTCCCTGCTCAATGGGGAGCCTGCTTCTCCCTCTCCTGCTCCTACTGCTTGTGCTCTGTATGTCAGTTAAATAAATAAAATCTTAAAGTAAAATGAAACACAATAAAGAACAATTTTGAATAACTGGGAAAGTTTGAATAAGAAGTGTATGTTGGATAGAGTTAATCTTGGTTTTCTTAGGTGTGGTAATGCTGTCTTGGTTGTGTAGGAGAATGTCATTCTTGGAAGATAGATGCTGAAGGATTTGGGGTTGGAATATCATGATGCCCTCTGCTTGTTTTATGCTGGTTTAACAAAGGGAGATGTGTATGTACATAGAGTAATGGGGAGTAGGTGTGGCAAAGTTTTAATAGTGAATCTAGGTAAGGAGTATTCAGGATTTTGTTGTAATATTCAGTCAACATCTCTTTGAAGTTCTAAGAAATAAACCGATAATGTAAGAAATGTTCTAAGTGCTTGAATAAAAAGGTGAAACTTGCCTTTCTGAAAGACAATTTGGCATGGAGGGGGGATTCTTCATATTTAAGTACATGGTAGATGGTTTCATTTTTTTTGCCCTCTGTAGCCTCTCAAATAATGTGTCATTTAGGGTATTTGTAGCAAAATCTTCGTAAGTCTATGATTGGTACTAATTTATCTTAATTTTTAGTTTTGTTTAGATTTTATCAAGATACAGCTAGAAGGTAAGTTGTTTTATGTCTTTTTACTCACTAAAGCTTTATTTACAATAAAACACTTTGCAGGAATAAAATATTAAATGATATTCATAGAGTTCATGAAGATGATTCATTATTACATATCTCTTAACAAAGGGCTTGTATTTTAATAGTGTAATTTTTATTTTGTAAAATCATAAAACCTGTGTTTAATTTTAGAAGTATACTTCTTTAGAATCCTCTTCATTTGGAAAACATGTAGAAGCTTCTTTAAGATAGTTCTAAAGATTTTTCATTTCTCACGACTCAATATTTTTAGAGCTTAGCAAATATGTGGTTAACTTTAAATTTGTGTTTCCTTAGTTTCCTCCATTCATGATTTTAAGAATTGATTCCTTTTCTAATTTCATTTATTTTCCCCCAGAACCAGAAAATGAGCCTGTAGGGATTACTTTAAATACCTCTGATCTAACTAAATGTGAATGGTGTAATGTCCGAAAATTACCAGTTGTGTTTCTTCAGACAATACCAGCAGTTTATCAAAAGCTGAGCATGCAACTGCAAATGAATATGGAGGATAAAGTTTGGAATGATTCTAAGGGAACAAATAAATTAACAAGTAAGTTTTGTAGAACACCTTTTAATAATACAGTGCATTGTATAGCACAGTGTGAGTGTGCTTTAATAGATGCCTTAGATGTGTATTATCTACAGTCCTTACAGTGATCTTGTAAGAATAATTATGTATCTATATTTATATACATATAATATAATTACCATTTTATAAATGAGGGGAAAAGCCCACATAAAGTGGAATTTCTAAAGGTGAAACCCAGGTTTACCCATTCAGAAAGTTTTCAAAATGGGTTAAAACTCAAAAAAGGTTTGCATTCCTTATTTTAACACTGTAATCTGAGTAAAAATGAAAATTTTTAATGCACTGGTAGGAGTACTAAGTGTAAATCAACCATATAATTCTAGAATCCTTGAAACATCTTGAATAGGATGGCTCCTGTAATAAGTCTCCATCCTCTGCAATAATAGATGGTGTTCTCCAAATTGCTTCCCTTCGCTTCTAATGTTTATGACATAGCATGACTAATTGTAAAGTAAATACTTTTCAGCAGTAATTGCTGCTTTAGCTTAATGATGAATAAATGGTAGCTGCAATACTCGGTACATTAGTGAACAATAGTTTTTTATTTGTTTGTTTATTTGTTTTCAGTTAAGTTCTCTAGAGCTATTAATAAACCTGGCAGTTTCTTATTTGTGTTTGACAAAAATGTTAATTGAAATATACTTAAAACTATATATGGATCTTATTAGATGAAATGTATTAGTTACATCCATGAATAGATTTGTTCTTAAATTTGCTGCTAGGGTAATATATTCTGGTTCCTTTTGGTTAATAACTTTTAGGTGACATTGTTAGGTGACACTGTCGCTGGTCTTTATTCGAGTATTTGTTACATAGCCACTGTATATCAAACAGTAATTTGAACATTTACACCAGATTTCTGGTGATACCCTTGGAAACAAGTAGTTGTTACTCTTTTTCTAATATTTATTTGCCCTTTCTTTTTCTTTTATACTTAAAGTTATATTGATTTCTTTTCAGATTTGGAAGAACAGTACATAATCTTAATTTTTCAAAATGGCCTTGATCCTCAGGCAAATATGGTATTTGAAAGTATCATTACTGACATTGGCATAAAGAATAATGTGTCCAATTTTTTTGCGAAAATTCCCTTTGAAGAAGCCAATAGCAGACTTGTTGCCTGTACAAGAACCTATGAAGAGAGCATCAAAGGAAGTTGTGTGCAAAAAGAAAACAAAATTAAAAATGTAATTATGTTTTTAAGTTTTTTAAATAATGGGTAGCTTTAAAGTGAAATATGTTTCATTATCATACTGCTCATTTTGGAGTTAGATCTTTTTAATTCCATTTCAGAATCATTTGCTTTTATATGTGATTTGTAAACTGTGTGTCAAAATATTAATGGCGGGTAGGTGACTTGTGACACATAGAGTACTTGGTATAAGTTTCAGAAGCAGTGTTAGTTCCTTTCCATACTGTATTCTTACCTTTTAATCTTTTCTTTCTCTCTCATCCTTTTTTCTCCACCCCCCGCCCCCACTCTGAATATATACTGCTATATTCAAATTGATTGTTACTCTTAAATTTGGTAGTGGTTCCCAGTGATGCCGTTGACTTCAATACAGATAAAGGAATTTTGGTCCTTGATGTACATTTATACGTAACATGTGCATACATGGTTGACAAAGAATACAAGCCATTTGATTGTGACTGTCAACATATGTATCCATTTCTAGAATAACTAATCATATAGTGTGTAACTCTGAAGCCAAAAGCTGTGTACTCTTACAACAGAGAGTACAACATTAAATAAAACAAATTTGTCCCCTAACCCAGCAACTGAATTTTACTGACTTAATTTATTTAGAAGTACTTAAAATTTTTCATCCTGCCTAAAAATTGGAAATAGGGCTATCAAGCTGAGCAAGGTCTCACCAGAGAAGAGCTATTCACACAGTTAGTGGGTTAACGAAAAGAACAGAAGAAAGGGGAACCATTCCTCTTCTTTTGCAGAACTTGCCTCAAGAGGTTATTGATAAGGAAGAAAAGAGCAACTGAAGCCATAACACAGCTGTGATAGAATAAAATTTCAATGCAAGGTTCTTTCTTAAGGACTTCTTCATTCTGGGGAACTGAAGCTCATTGGACTATATTCCCCGAGCCTCTGCTCTCATACCCCATGGATTGCCTAATCATTGAACTTAGGAAGGGCTCCACTCCCAGAATCAGAAACCACTATATCTGTTCTTTGGATTTACAAATATAATTTCATCAGGATGATAGAGATCATAGACAAGATAGCAGTACACCATTGTTACAATAATTGGAAGAATATCACTGTTCTAGAAACTACACACACAAAGAATATAGGCCCTGGTTTTGCCTGTTTCTAATTTTTAATTGTTAAAAATCATATATACTTTTAAAATTCACATTTAAAAATTTTTTTTTAACTGTATTCTTGCCTTGTGCTTGCTTTTTTATTGAAAAATTTCCCAGTTGATTTTGTAAACTGATAATTTCCTTTACCAGGTGTCCCTTGAATCTAAAATACAACTTAAAAACAAGCAAGAATTCCAGTTTTTTGATGATGATGAAGAAACTGGAGAGAATCATACCATCTTCATGGGCCCTGTAGAAAAGTGAGAGTATTGATTTACGTTTGTGATGCTCTTAAATATGTTTTCTTTTTTATTACATTTCAATTACGTACACACACACACTTGCTCATTTGCTTGTGTTTTTTGTGTTTTGTTTTGTTTTGTTTTAACTTTGTTTATTTTGTACAGGTTGATAGTATATCCACCACCTCCAGCTAAGGGAGGTATCTCTGTTACTAATGAGGACCTGCACTGTCTAAGTGAAGGAGAATTTTTAAATGATGTTATTATAGACTTTTATTTGAAGTAAGTTAATTTTCTACCTTCTTTAAGCATATCTTTTAACATTCTGTAGTGTTTATCTTTGTTTTCTAGAATCAAAACTGTTTGGGTTTTGAATTCTATCACTGCAACTTATTGTGTGATGTTTGGGAAATTATTTAATGTCTCTACCTGTGTTTTCTCATAAAAAAAGTGAGAAGAGTAGTAACATCTAAAAGGGTATGAGAATTAAATAATACAGGTCAAGCATTAAGAAAACACTAGGCCCATGCAGCATGTTCGTAAATGCTAGCTTATTGTATTGTTTTTGTTATACTATTTTAGGCCTTTAAAAAATTGTTAGTACTGTAGGTAATAAACTATTGAGCAAGCACAAAAGTATGATTTTACTTGATATTTAGTGCCAGCTATGTACCACATACTGTGATAGAAATTTATGGTCTTATAGGGAACACAAATACGGGATTAAACATTGACAGAAGTATTAACGTGATATAGATGCAGCAGCAAAACAGTGCTTCATTCTCTTTGGGGGTTGGAAAATAGAAGGGACCAAGTTTCTTTCCTGGAAGAGCTTACATCATGACCCAGTATACACATGCATATACATGTATGTGCAGTGTGTTTATACATGTATAAATTTGTATGTGTTTACTGGTTTGTGATATAAAATGAGTGTGTATATGAAACAAAACAGAACTATCAGTGTATCCAGCACTTGCCAGCATTTTCTAGTTTATTCAAATGTATTTCATAAAACTTTTTTTTTTTTTTTTTTGAACTGGTTGTTGAAAGCTGCTGAATTGACTTCATAACCTACTAATGGTTGCAGCCAGCCATTTGGGGAAAAGAGTACATTGTTACAAAGAGTAAAAGGTTTTGATCAGAGATGTGGTATCATAATTGAGCTTTCCTTAAGATCATTTTTTTTTTTAAAGATTTTATTTATTTATTTGACAGAGAGAGAGCACAAGTAGACAGAGAGACAGGCAGAGAGAGAGAGAGAGAGAGAGAGAGGAAAGCAGGCTCTCCACTCAGCAGAGAGCACGATGCGGGACTCGATCCCAGGACCCTGAGATTATGACCTGAGCCAAAGGCAGTGGCTTAACCCACTGAGCCACCCAGGCGCCCCTCCTTAAGATCATTCTGACAAGAATTATTGTTGATGTCTAGATGAGGGATGATTTAAGGAAATTTAATTAAGGTGATACAAGAAGCCTGATTAAGGGACACTGGTTGGCTCAGCTGGTTCCAACTCTTGATTTCAGCACAAGTCTTGATCTCAGAGCTGTAAGTTCAAGCCCCACCTTGGACTCCATGCTGAGCATGGAGCCTACTTTAAAAAAAAAAAAGTCTCATTAAGGCATTTTAATTAGAGTGGAAAGGAAATAAATGTTTTTTTTTAAGAGGTAGAGTTGGCAGGTAACTCCTAGCTTTCTGACTGGTGAGACCTGCGAAATGATTTTGTCACTGAGTGTGAAGCAATGAACAAAAACAGAACAGGTTCGTTGGAGGAAGGGATGAGTTTGCTTTTAGATGGTTGTGATACAACAAAAGGGACAGTGCCAGTAAACAACTGAGTATATGGTTCTGGAGTTCATTTGAGTTCTGGCCTGGAGACATATAGAATTAGGAGGCTTTATTTTGCAAGTGGTAGTTTAATTAATAGAATGGGTAAAATTGCTTAGGTAGAAATACAGAATGAGAAAAAGAGCTATAAAGGACAGAATCTCGAGAGTTAGGGAAGAAAGAGATTCTCATGATTAAATTCTGAAGGATTTGAGAGGTAAGAAGAGAAATCCATAGTTGGCTATGCCATGAAATTGAAGGGAGTTGAAAGCTTTAAAGGAGGATACATTAAGTGGGTTCTGTACAGCAGAGGTTAGGGCAGATAAAGGCTCAGAATAACTTTAAGGTTCCAGGGACCCTGAACTAATACCAGTCAAATGTTGACCTGGACTTCTACCCTAGTCCCTGGGGGATAATGAGATACTCATTTCTCTCTGTCTAGCAGAGATGGTGTCAGTGAAGGTCTAGTGGGGAGACTTCCATCCTTACTTGTAACACAGAGCCCCTCTGTCTCTCATAATAGTGGCCTAGTAGAGAACCTGAACTTCCATCCCCACTGGCAGTAATGAGGTGGAGCCCACTATACCATAGAAGGTGGTGGTACCAGAGAAGCCTCTTAAAACATGAAAATTAAATAAGATCTAGAGTCCTGTAACTTACTCAAAATGTCCATCTTTCAATCTAAAATTACTTCTCTCACCAACAAGTAGATCTCAAATGGAATGAGAAAACATAATATAAATAGTCAACACCAAGACAGTACAGATATTAGAATTATTAGAGTTAGAATTATGACAGATTTTTAAGCATCCATTATTAAAATTCAGAGAAAAATTGTGAACATACATGAAACTTACTTAAAATTGATATAAAGAAGAAAAAGTGGAAATTTTAGAACTAAAACTATAATAACAAATAAAAGCTTCTATAAGCACAACAGAAAAATGGAGAGGACAGAGAATCAATGATCTAGAAGATAGAACATATTACTAACTGCATCTTATTTATTTATGTATTTGAGGTGGGGAGGGACAGGGAGAGAGGGAGAGGGATAGAGAGAATCTCAAGCGGACTCCCTGCTGAGCACAGAGCCCAAGGTGGAGCTCCTCCATGTCATGACCTGGAGATAATGCCCCGAGCCAAAATCAAAAGTAAGATGCTCAACTGACTGATCCACCCAGGTATCCCTAATTACATTCAATTTAAATGCACTATTTAATAAAAAAATTAAAATAAAAAGAATAAATGCACTATTTATGTCAGTTAGAAGACCAAGATCAGCTGTGCCTGGGTGGCTCAGTCGTTAAGTGTCTGCCTTTGGCTCAGGTCATGGGATTGATTCCTGCATTGGGCATCCTGCTCGGCGGGGAGCCTACGTCTCCCACTCCTCCTCTCCCTGTTTGTGTTCCCTCTCTCTCTCTATCAAATAAATAAATAAAATCTTTAAGAAAAAAAAAAGTAATTTCAACGATAATAATATATATAAGTTGAAAATAAAAGTCTGATAAAAGATATGAAGCAGATATTAAAGCAAGAGTTAACTATATTGTTATCAGAAAAATAAACTTAAAAACAACAATTACTGGGGCTAGAGAGCCACCAAGAAGACTTAGCAATCCTAAATGGGTATATACCATACAACATAGCTACAAAATAGGTAGAGCTACAAAAATGAACCAATCTAAAAAGAGAAACAGACAAATCCACAATTACAGCTAGAGACTTCAGTTCCCCTCTCAACAACTGATAGAATAACCAAACAAAATCGGCAAGGTCAACATCATCAACCAACTTCACTTTGGGGGTAATATTATATTCTGTTTATGTTAATTATATCCCATTTTTAAAAAAGATTTTATTTATTCATTTGACAGACAGATCACAAGTAAGCAGAGAGGCAGGCAGAGAGAGAGAGAGAGAGAGAGAGAGAGGAAGCAGGCTCTCCGAGGAGCAGAGAGCCCGATGCAGGGCTCCATCCCAGGACCCTGGGATCATGAACTGAGCCAAAGGCAGAGGCTTTAACCCACTGAGCCACCCAGGTGCCCCAATTATATACCATTTTCAAAGGTATTATTTTTCCTTTTGAAGATTTGATAGTAATGGAATATGTTTCAGTACATTATAAAATGTATCACTGATTTGCTAGCAAGAGAAACTGCCATAGGGGCGCCTGAGTGGCTCAGTCATTAAGCATCTGCCTTCAGCTCAGGTCATGATTCCAGGGTTCTGGGATCCAGCCCTGCGTCGGACTCCCTGCTCAGCCTGCTTCTCCCTCTCTAACTTCCCCTGCTCATATTCCCTCTCTTGCTGTCTCTCTCCCTGCATCAAATACATAAAATCTTTTTTTTTTTTTTTAAGGAGAAACTGCCATAGATTTCCATAGATTTTAAATGTTTAACTTTGCAGATGCTAGACTCTTCTGAAACCTAACACATACAAGAAAGAGTTAAAAAAAAATGAGTTCAAAGTTCTTCATAGCTAAGACGAAAAATGTTATCTCCTACCTATGGCCAACAAGTGTATGAAAGAATTTTCGGTATTATTCATCAGGGAAATAAAAGTCAAACCCACAAAGAGTTTGGAGATATATATATAGATATATATCTATATATAGATATATCGGTGTATATATCTATATATAGATATATCGATATATCTATAGATATATCGGTATATCTATCTATCTATATATATATATAGGTATATATATCTATATATCTATGTAGATACATTATCTATATCGATCTATCTAGATCTAGATCTGTCTGTCTAGATAGATCTAGATCTAGATAGATCGATATAGATATGTATCTACATAGATATCCCCATTTGGATAGCTACTATCCAAAAGAAGTAAGAAAAGAAAATAAGTGTTGCTAAAAAAGAAAAAAGAAGGAAAGAAAATAAGTGTTCTGAGAAAGTGGGTAAAATGGATTCTTTGTGCACTATTGATGGGAATGTAAAATGGTTTAGCTATTAAGGAAAAAAGTATAGTGGCTTTTCAAAAATTAGAAATAGAACTACCCTCTGATCCAGCAGTCCTACTTCTAGGTATATATCCAATAGAATTGAAAGTATGGTCTCAAAGAGATAATCACACACCACACACCCATGTTCATAGTAGCCAAGAGGTGGAAGCCACTCATATGCCCATTGATGGATGAATGGATAAACAAAATGTGGTATATAAATACAGTGGAATATTAATCAGTTTTAATAAGAAAGGAAATCTGTCACATGCCTCAGTATGAATGAATCTGGAAGACATTATGTAAAGTGAAATAAGCCAGTCACAAAAACAAGTACTATATGATCCCACTTATATTAGGTGTCTGAAATTATCATATTCATAGAAAAAGAAAATAAATGGTGGTCATCAAAAGCTGAGGGATGGGAGAAAAAGGAATTGTTTAATGAGTATGGAGTTTCTGTTTTGCAAGATAGAGTTCTGGAAATCTGTTTCACAACCATGTGAATATACTTAACACTTTTGAACTCTACACATAAAAATGGTTAAGAGTGGCAGGCCCCTAGCTGGCTTAGCTGGTGGAGCATGCGACTCTTGATCTTGGGGTTATGGGTTTGAGCCCCACATTGGGTGTAGAGATTATCTAAAAAAATTTTTTTTTAAATGTTTAAGATTGGGAGTGCCTGGCTGGTACAGTCAGTGAAGCATGAGTCTTGGCCTCGGGGTTGTGGTTCGAGCCCCACTTTGGGTGTAGAGATTTAAAAATAAAATCTTTTTTTAAAATGGCTAAGATTGTAAATTTGATGTTATGCATTTTTATCATAATTTTTTAAAAATATTATTTCTTAATTCTAATGTAACTTCCTTAAGAAACCAAACATAAAGTCTTGAGTGTGCAGAACAGTACTGCTGTTGTTGGATGAAGTATTCTGTGAATGTCAGTTTAGTCAAGTTATTTGGCTGTTTGGCTCATCTTTGTCCTTACTGATTTCATGCCTGCTTGTTCTATCAGTTATTGATAGTTATGTATACTTGAGAAGGTTATATAGAAAAAGTATAACAAATATATATGAAAATTTATATATGAATTCATATATGAAAATTTATAAAACAAACAAAAACCAAATATATATATATATATATATATATATAGCGCACACACACTCACACTTGGATCTTGAAGTATGATAATGGGTTTGTCTTCTTTTCCTTTCAAATTCATTTTGCCTTATATATTTTGGATATTCTTAGGTGCATACAAGTTTATGCTTCTTGGAGAATCAGCCCTTTGTCATTTGTAATGTTCCTCTATATCCTTGATAATGTCTTGTTCTTAAGCCTCCTTTGTTCACAATGAATATAGTTACTATAGTTTTCTGTTGGTTTTTGTTTGCATGGTATGTATTTTTTATCCTTTTACTTTTAACTTACTTAATTTTTTATATTTAAAATAGTTTTTGGAAAAAAAATAGTTTTTGGTTCTGAAAGCATATAATTGGATCTGAAAAATAAGTTGAATGCCTGTATTTTGTTTACATTGTAGCCTATTATATTTCATACTTATATCTTTATTTTTTACACTATGATAGAAATTTTATAGTATTTGTGTATACTCTTGAAAGTCTTTACATTTTCGGGAGGCCCCTTGATATTATAGTAGCACTTCAAATAAAACTACATTAAAGTTACATTATCTAAAAGTTCTGCTCTTCTGCAAATCAGTATTCCAAATGAAAAAGGAAACCTAACAAAATCCGTGGTTTTTTAAAAAATCTGCTTATAAGGTACCTGGATGGCTCAGTTGGTTGAACATCAGCTCTTGATTTCTGCTCTGGTCATGATCTCAGGGTCCTGAGAGTGAGCCCCACATCAGACGCCTCACTCAGCACAGAATCTGTTCAGGAATTCCCTCTCTCTCTTTCTTCCCCCTACCTCCACTTGCACTTCAGTGCTTTCTCTTGCTCTAAAATAAAATAAATCTTTTAAAAAAATCTGTTTATATTATAAATATATTTTTATTATGTGTCTCATGACATGCTTAGAAGTTAATTTAAAAAGAAACTTTCTTCATAAACTTAACTATATTAAAATAACTAATTCAACTGTTACTAGAACTGTGTGTTATTTTCTAACTCTTCAAGTAGGAAACAAACTTTTTCACTGTGACTTTCTTAAATACAGTATTGTATTAGTTCAAGGTGTATAATGGTATAATGGTTCAGTGGCTCTATACATTATTCAGTGCTCATCAAGATAAAGGTACTCTTAATCCGTATTATCTAGCTCATCTATCTGCCTACCTACTTCTCTGGCAACCACCAGTTCTTAATATTTAATAGTAGAGGAGGGGGGTTGTCTCTTTTTCTCAAGGTTTGTCTTGTTTCTTAAATGCCACACGTGAATGAAATCATATGATATTTGTCTTTCTCTGACTTTCTTTACTTAGCAGGTACCCTCTAGGTCCATCCATGTTGTTGCAGATGGCAAGATCTCATTTTTTTTTTTAAGATTTTATTTATTTATTTGGCAGACAAGAGACCACAAGTAGGCAGAGAGGCAGGCAGAGAGAGAGGAGGAAGCAGGCTCCCTGCTGAGCAGAGAGCCCGAAGTGGGGCTCAATGCCAGCACCCTGGGATCATGACCTGAGCCAAAGGCAGAGGCTTTAACTCACTGAGCCACCCAGGAGCTCCAAGAGCTCATTCTTTTTGATGGCTGAGGAGCAATCCGTGTGTGTGTGTGTGTGTGTGTGTCTGTCTGTCTGTCTATACACCACATTTTTATCCATTCACATATGACTAAACATTTGGAT
Source organism: Mustela putorius furo (assembly GCF_011764305.1). Taxonomy (NCBI): domain Eukaryota; kingdom Metazoa; phylum Chordata; class Mammalia; order Carnivora; family Mustelidae; genus Mustela; species Mustela putorius. The sequence goes on along the minus strand of NW_025422015.1, from coordinate 5,433,333 downwards.
TGCTTCCCTGTCTTTGCTATTGTAGATAATGCTAGGATGAACATAGGGGTGCATATGTCTTTTCAATTGTTGTTTTCATTTTCTTTGGATAAATACCCAGTAGTGAAATTACTGGATCATAGAGTGTTCTGTTTTTAAGTTTTGAGGACCTCCTACTGTTTTTCCACAGTGTCTGCATCAACTTGCATTCTCACCAACAGTGCATGAAGGTTCCTTTTTCCTCCACATTTTTACCAGTACTTGTTGTTTCTTGTGTTTTTTTATTTTATCATTCTGACAGGTATTAAGTGATACCTTTTTGTGGTTTTGATATACATTTTCCCAATGATTAATGATGTTGAGCATCTTTTCATGTGTTTGTTGACCATCTGTATGTCCTCGGGAAAATGTCGCTTCATGTCTTCTGCCCATTAATTGATTTGGTTGGGGTTTTTGTTCTCTTTCTTTTTCATATTGAGTTGTATTAGTTCCTTATATATATTTTGGGTATTAACTGCTTATTGGATATATCATTTGCAGATACAGTATCTTCTCCCATTTAGTATGTTGCTTTTTTATTTTGTTGATGGTTTTCTTCACTGTGTAAAACCTTTTTATTTTGGTGTAGTCCCAGTAGTTTAATTTTGCTTTTGTTTTTCTTGCCTGTAGAGTCATATCTAGAAAAATGTTTCTCACTGACGTCAGAGAAATTACTGCTTATGTTTTCTATTAGAATTTTTATGGTTTCAGATCTCATATTTAGATCTTTAATCTGTTTTGATTAAATCTGTTTAATTTGTTTAGATCTTTAATTGTTTTATTTTTTTGTGTGTGGTATAAGAAAGTAGTCCATCCAGTTGTCCTAACATCATTTGCTGAAAAGACTCTTTTCCCCATCGTATATTCTTGCTTCCTTTATTGTAGATTAATTGACCATATATGTGTGGGTTTATTTCTGAACCCTCTATTCTGTTCCACTGATGTATGTGTTCATTTTTGTGCCAGTGCTATACTGTTTTGATTACTACCACTTTGTAGTATTTCTTGAATTTGAGATCATATTACTCCAGCTTTGTTCTTCTTTCTCAAGATTGCTATTCTGGGTCTTTTGTAGTTCCATACAAATTTTAGTATTATTCTAATTATGTATTTTGATAAGGATTGTATTAAACCTGTAGATTGCTTTGGGTTGTATAGACATTCTAACACTATTGGTTCTCCCATTCGATGAGCGTGGAATATCTTTCCATTTGTTTGCATCATCTTCAGTTTCTTTCATCAGTGTTAACAGCTTTCAGAATATGCGTCTTTCATTCCTTTGGTTAAAGATATTCCTAGGTAATTTATTAATTTTTCTTTTTCTTTTTTTTTTTTAAAAGATTTTATTTATTTATTTGACAGAGATCACAGATAGGCAGAGAGGCAGGCAGAGACAGACAGAGGGGGAAGCAGACTCCCTGCGAGCAGAGAGCCTGATGTGGGGCTCGAACCCAGGACCCTGCGATCATGACCTGAGCTGAAGGCAAAGACTTAACCCACTGAGCCATCCAGCTGCCCCTAATTTTTCTTTCTCCTACATAATTATTAGTGTATGAGCAACAGTTTTCTATAAATTAAATTCATTCCTGTGATTGTACTGAATTCATTTATCAGTTCTACTAGATTTTTGGTAGAGTCTTTTTTTTTTTTTTTCTTTTTTAGGGATGGAGGGAGAAGGGTGCAGAGGGAGGGAGAGAATCTTAGGTAGGCATCATGCCCAGTGCAGAGCCCGATGTGGGCTCAGTCTTGACCTGAGCCAAAATCAAGAGTTGGACACTCAACCAACTGAACCGATGAGGTGCCTCTTTATGGTGGAGTCTTTAGAGTTTTCTGTATATAGTATCCTGTCATCTTCAAATAGTGGAAGTTTTATTTCTTCCTTACTAATGTGGCTGCTTTTTAATTGTTTTCTTATCTGATTGCTGTGGGTAGGACTTCTAGTACTATATTAAATAAAAGTTTTGGGAGTGAACTTCTTTATTCTGTTCCTGATCTTAGAGGAAAAGTTCTGTTTTCATCATTGAATAGGATGTTAACAGGATTTTTCACATATGGCCTTTATTATGTTGAGGTATATTCCCTCTAAACTTTCTTTGTTAAGAGTTTTTATCATGAATGGATAATATACTTTATCCTGTGCTTTTTTTGCGCCTATTGACATGATCATCTGGTTTTTATCCTTTCCCTTGTTAATGTGATGTATCATGTTGATAGATTTGTGAATATTAAACTACCCTTGCATCCCAGGAATAAATTCAGATTGATCATTGTGAATGATTTTTTTTAAACCTGTCATTGGGTTTGGTTTGCAAACATTTTGTTGAGGACTTTTACATCTATGTTCCATAAAAGATATTGGCCTATAGTTCTTTCTCTCTTTCTCTCTTTTTTTTTTTTTTGGTAGTGTTTTTATCTTGTTTTGGTAACAGGGTAATGGTGGCCTTGTGGAATAAATTTGAAAGCTTTACTTTCTCTTTTATTTTTTGGAATAGTTTGAGTAGAACAGTTACTAACTTTTCCTTAAAGTTTTAGAAGACTACATCAGTGAAACCATCTAGTCCTAGATGTTTGTTGGGAACTTTTTGATTATAGTTTTGTTCTTGGTAATCAGTCTGTTTTAATTTTCTTTTCTTTCTTGCTTCAGTTTTAGAGGGTTATATATTTCTAGGAGTTACCCATTTCTTCTAGGTTGTCCAATTTGTTGACATAATTTTTCATAATATTCTCTTACTATTCTCTATTTCTTTGGTGGTTGTTATTTATCTTTCATTTTTTATTTTATTTATTTGAGTCTTCAAGATCAGATCTTGCAAATCATAGTTTTACTTTCAAGCATTTCATTTGTCGAAAATAATCCAGTAGTTACCATTACCTAGAATATGCAGTAAATTTTGCTAATAAAATCTCAGTTTTAAGAAAGGTTTGATGTTGACTAATCAGATATTTGATTACTGACTGTTTTTAGTATAAAGTAAACAGCTAAATTCATTATATTTGGATTTTTTTATAAAATAGATATTTGGTGCTTGAAAAACTGAAGAAAGAAGAAGCTGACCGAATTCATATATTCAGTTCTTTTTTCTATAAACGCCTTAATCAGAGAGAAAGAAGAAATCTTCACGAAACAACTAATCTATCGTAAGTCAAGCTCTGAAAATATTTAACAGTTGTAGTAACTCACTCAAGTTTAAGTTAATGAAAAAAGCACTTGTATTAAGGCAACATTTGTTAATTCTTTTGCCAATTAGCAAAATTAATAAAATTCATAATATTCTAAAACTTCAAGAATACCTGGAATTCATAAAGGTTTTTGGTCCAGTATCTAAATCAGTAATCCCCAGATATGCCTGATAATTAAAAAAAAAAAATTACTTGGATACTTACTAAGTACAGATTGCTCTGTTTTACCCTAGATGTTCCATTCCTATTACTTAAGAGAGGAACCTATGAATCTGTACTTTTGATAACTTCTTTGGATAATACTGCTCCAACAAGTTAAGAAAATACTGTTCCGTGTATTAGCCTTCAGTTAGTTTGTTTATAATTCCTGTCCTTATAGTGATTGCATCCAGCCCTAATTTGCACCGATACTTGGTTAAAAGATGTATACATAATGCCGTAAGGGCTATCAGTTGTCTTGAATTGATGGCTATTGTGGATATTATAAATAATATTTTCTACTGTTTCAATGATTACTAATTTTACATCTTAGAATTGATGATAGTGATTGGTTTGACTATTGGTTCATAGTCTATTTTATTTCATCTTCTGTAATACTCATTTTTCATGCTCTCTTTTCCTCAGTCATTATAGGCCATGGTCTAATACATTTCTCAATATAGTTGTTAATATGTAGTAAGAAAAATAGTAGCACTGGTTCACCTAGTAAGTAGTAGCAGGAGTTAAAAATTCCTTCTTGCAGATTCAGTGATGGGCAGTTTCACACATTCCTAGCTCCATCTGAGATGTTCTTTTTTCTTTCCCTGACTTGTTAAATCATTTTATACACTGTTTTATTTGTTAACATCTTAGTCTGCATAATTTATAAATGGCTGCATATAAGCTGAAGCACTAGAAACATTTCAGGAAGTGATAGTTTATCTCTTGTCTTATAGAATACAGCAAAAGCGACATGGGAGAGTAAAAACATGGACGCGGCATGTAGATATTTTTGAGAAGGATTTTATTTTTGTACCCCTTAATGAAGCGTGAGTAATAACTTTATTTATGTAACTGTGAAGGCTATTTTTTGAAAATGTGTTTATGAGTTGAAGAATTCATTTTTAAACTTCTTTCTGAAATTTGTGTATGTAGCTGTATTTATGCTGCAATTTTTATGAAATTACTGCAGTTTCTTAGTGAATCATGTAAGATGTTGAATTTTATAAATACTAGCAAGAAATCTTTCTAATTTTGTTTTACTCACCAATGTAGAATAACGTCATTTTTAAAAAGTGGTCTATCAAACATCCTAGAGAACAGATTTCTTTAGGCAGAATGATGACTAGGTCACATGGATTTTGAATCTTTGAAAACACCTTGGCTCTTAACCAAAAGAGAAAAAGATGGTCAAATGTATGTCATGTACTCAAATTTAAAACCATGCTGACTACTTTAAGCTATTTTCTAGGTAAATGGGAGTGCTTAAATATTTTGTTTTCCCACAGTGATTAGAGAGACAATGATGTGTAGGATAGTAGGAGTATATAATTTAGACTTGAGAGATTTTATATTTCATTTTTCTGTTCTCCTATGCCTTCTGGCCAAAATCTCCAAGGAATACACCTTGGGTTTATTACTTGCATCAAGGGAGAAAACACACCATGGGCAACCATGAATCCTCTCAGTAAAAGTGTCTTTGAAAGCATCTGACCTTTGGTTTGGTCAGTGGGGGAAGATGTAAGGAAGCAATTGTTTGGGTAAAGAAGTAGCATTTACCCATTTAGCAAAAAGAAGGGAATATTTGTCTTTTTTTGTTGCATTGTGACCTTGTTTGTTTCTTCTTAGAAAAACTGAGAAATGTCCTTTCTTTGTCTCAGTTTATCACAGTTGCAGAGTAAGTTTGTCTGGGGTTGGTATTCTATAAGATTGTTTATGTCTAATAAGCCTATCTGTGCCAGGCTAGCTTCTGAATTTGCTCTTTTTTTTCCCCTTCTTACTGTGAAAAACAGAGTCACTCAATAGTATAATCAAATTCTGTTTATTTAAAAATCATATGTTAATTGGGGCGCCTGGGTGGCTCAGTGGGTTAAGCCGCTGCCTTCGGCTCGGGTCATGATCTCAGGGTCCTGGGATCGAGTACTGCATCAGGCTCTCAGCTCAGCAGGGAGCCTGCTTCCCTCTCCCTCTCTCTCTGCCTGCCTCTCTAACTACTTGTGATCTCTGTCAAATAAATAATTTTTTTAAAAAAAATTATATGTTAATCATAAGACCTGTGTTCTCTAATGAGCCTAGCCAAAGATAGGTAGGCTAGGTCAAAACACTGGTTATAGCTATAAAGCCCAACTTCTTCAGAGCTGTATATTTAAGTCAAACATAGTGTCACAATTTAAAACCAAGTTTAAAACTAATTCTTAATTTCTTGATTTCTTAATTTCATTTCTCAAAAATAAGGTGTCTTGACAGTAATTTGTCATAAAGAGTAACATATGAGCTGCCTGCTTAGGTGAAAGGGAAGATAAACAAAGAGAGCTCTTTTTCAGAAATGAAGTATAAAAATTTAAGGTACATACTGTAGCAATAGAGGCACATTTCTCTTAGTGCATCTTGAGGCTATGATAAATGCTTCTGGTTATCTTGGTGAAAGAAAGAGAATGAACAAAGATACAGAGTCAGTAAAGGATTCTGCAAAAGACCAATGCCCTTGGTAGATGGGAAAAAAAGCCTCCAAATTCTGAGGGCTCATTTTGCCTTGTTTTCTTTTTGAAGAGCTAAAGCCACAAATAGTTCTGTTTATTAATCATTTTAGATAGGCTGCTGTGTTTCTGCTGTTTTACTTTTGATTTTCTTGGTAGTGATAGTTTCTTAGACTTTAAAGTTTATAAGCTGTTTGTTAAAAATTGGTAAGGCAAAAATGTCAGCATTTAGATCCGATTTTAGCCTCTTCTCCCACTGGTGGTTTTAAGGTCAATGTGTAGCTGCTCTTAAAAGGGATCACATGGGGCGCCTGGATGGCTCAGTCATTAAGGTCTGCCTTTGGCTCAGGGCATGATCCCGTGGTCCTAGGATTGAATCCTGCTGAGCCGGAAACCTACTTCTCCCTCTCCAGCTCCCCATGCTTGTGTATCCTATCTCACTGTCTCTGTCAAATAAATTTAAAATCTTTTTTTCATAAAAGCAAAACGCTGTCACTTAGTGGTTGAAAATAACCTCAGATGTAGCTGATTCAGGTTTCTCCTTTCAGCTAGGTAAAGAAAGAATTTTTCTTAGTTTTTAGGTATATAACAGAAAATTTATGCCTTATACATATTTGTCATAGCTAAGAAATATTAAAAACTGTGGTAGAACTTGTGTTGTACCTTCAGCTTGAGAACTATATTGTACCAAATTAATCAATTTTTAAAACATATGTTTTCACATTAACTTTTCTGACATTGAGCTGTGACTTACAGTTAGCCAAACTTGGAATAAAGTGAGAAAGATGGTATGTGGCTCTTTTCTACTAACCTAGTCTGACCTAAGTCCATAGAACAGTGAGGGTTTATAAAGAACAGGAGTGAAGCATTCCTCCATCTGGCCTTTAATGTGCTGAGGATGAAGCCAGCCTCTGTCACCCTTGTATTCATGCTATCTGATGAAGAGATAATTAGTGTTTCTTCATATTACTTTGGAGGAATTTAACATTTTATAAAAGTGAAAATATAGAATAACTTGTTCATGTAAGGATAATACAGTTTTTCACTCCTCAAACATCTGTTGAATACCCTATTATATGATAAACAGTGTACTCAGCCAATAAATTCTCTGACATCTATAGCCTGTTCATTGTATCTTAGCATATAGCACTGTCTAGGAAATAGTAAGCCCCTAATAAAATGCCTCATTAGATTAGTGAATATTGCGGCACCTGGGTGGCTCGGTTGTTAAGTGTCTGCCTTTGGCTCAAGTCACGATCCCAGTGTCCTGGGATCAAGCCCCATATTGGGCTCCCTGCTCAGTGGGAAGCCTGCTTCTCCCTCTCCAGCTCCCCTGTGCTTGTGCCCCCTCTCTCATTATCTCTGTCGTAAATACATAAAATCTTAAAAAAAATTTTAAATGAATATTAGCCAATGTTAGCTGTATAGCTTTTTACTCATGGCTTCTAACCTATTGTTAGAAACCATGATACCTGAATTCAGCTAAATCAGGAGCACACACCTGATAGCTGGGACTCTAGTAATTCTGAGATTTTATAATAATGCTTAAAAAATAGGTACCTTATTTCATTTTAATTATGTACATCTCAATAAGCATAAGATAAAGAGCTATTTAATATTTTCAACATCAAGTGATGCCTAACCTTATTCTTAATAAAAACAGATGTGGGGTAAAAGTTTTTAAGTTTTATGTGTGCAATATTTGGAAATGTTCAAAATTAGACAGCCTGTTTAGGCTTCTGAAAATAGTTTAATCTTGAGCTAGTTCCTATCCTTTGACATGAATAGGTCAAGGGAAATGGGAATGGTGAATTACAGTAATCTAATTTATATTTTCTTAAGTCGCCTAAAAGTAAGAATGAATTTTTTCATTCAAAAAGCAATAAAAGGGGGTGCCTGGGTGGCTCAGTGGGTTAAAGCCTCTGCCTTCGGCTCAGGTCATGATCTCAGGGTCCTGGGATCGAGTCCTGCATCGGGCTCTCTGCTCAGTGGGGAGCCTGCTTCCTCCTTTTTCTCTGCCTGCCTCTCTGCCTACTTGTGATCTCTGTTTGTCAAATAAATAAATAAAATCTTTAAAAAAAAAAAAAGCAATAAAAGTTCAAGGGATTATTTGCAAAATTGAGTGCAGGCTACATAATTCTAAAAAAATTTATTTTTTTGAATAGATGTTATATTCTATTAATGATCATATAAACAAGTGGATTCATTTGAGAATTGAAAAAATCGGGCATTCTTTATGTTTGTTGACTTTAGAAAAAATATGTCAATTGATACTTATTGCCAAATATAATAAACTCTCCTAATAATATATTTAGTAGTTTTGTTTGTTTTTTACAGTGCACACTGGTTTTTGGCTGTTGTTTGTTTCCCTGGTTTGGAAAAACCAAAGTATGAACCTAATCCTCATTACCATGAAAATACAGTCATGCAAAAATGTTCAACTGTAGAGGACAGTTGTATTTCTTCTCCTTCAGCCAGTGAAATGGACAGTTGTTCACAAAACTCTTCTGTCAAGCCTGTAATTAAGAAGATGCTAAACAGAAAACATTGTGTAGCTGGAATTGATTCAAGTGCTGAACAAGAAGAAGGTGACCCTCATTCTCGGAGAAATGTAGGCAGTGTGAAATGTAGTCTGAAAAAAATAAATCATACTGCAAGTGAAAATGAAGAATCGAATAAAGGAGAATCTACATGCCAGAAAGTTGTTGATAGGACTAAAAGTGAAAATGGCCTACAGAATGAATATTTAAGTTCTACGCACCATACAGGTATGTGTCTAAGTGTTTTGAAAGAATCAATGAATTCAGAATAAATTGGTTTTTTTATACATAGGATTAAGATTTCAAAGCGCACTTTTTTTTAAAGTCAGATTTATTGAGATACGACTTATTTACAGAAACATTCACCCATTTTATAAGTATAGCTCAGTGAGCTTTGATAAATGTATATAGTCATATAATCTCTACAATAATCAAGATTTAGAACTTTTCCATCATTCCAAAAAATTCCCTTATGCCTTTCTACACCCCAAAGAAGGTTTAAAACTGTAGTGCAAGGGGGGCGCCTGGGTGGCTCAGTTGTTAAGCGTCTGCCTTCGGCTCAGGCCATGATCCCAGAGTCCTGGGACTGAGCCCGAAATCAGGCTCCCTGCTCAGCAGGAAGCCTGCTTCTCCCTCTCCCACTCCCCCTGCTTGTGTTCCGTGTCTCTCTCTCTCTCTCTCTGTCAAATAAATAAATAAATAAATCTAAAACAAGCAAGCAAACAAAAAAACTGTAGTACAAGGTCTACGTTTTTCATTTATAGCAACTTGGGTTTATTCTTATTTCATAGGCAGTTAATTGTGGCACAAACAGTAGTTGGACACTCTTAGATCTTTAAGGCAAATTAGTTCATTCTTCTCAATTTATAGATGGGCAAATAGAGATCAAGTAGCGAGAGTCAGAAATTAAAGCCTTTCCTCCAAAATAGTTGATGACACTCAAATGAGAGGTTAGTTCTTTATTCTTCACTCTCTTTCATGTTTCAGTGTGAAGAAGGGTGCTAGTCCAACCTCTACTTCTTTATTTCCATTCAGTTCTAATGAATTGAATTTTTTTCCCTTGAATCAGTTCCATATTTCTAGCACTTGTTAGAGAAATCTAGTTTCTCTTCCAGTACTTAAATTTCATATCAAATCAATTTTGTAATTTTCTCTCCATCCCAAAAGTAAAATAATCTACTTCATAAAATCCATAATATGCTATGACATGTGCCTTGCTTCTTAAGCTGTGAATAAATCTAATACATTTGCTTTGGAGGAAAAAGTCAGAATAAGACATAAAAGATATTATGTGAATTCAGAAAGGACTTTCAAAGATTAAGAATGCTAGAGCTCCTTGGTGGCTTGGTTGGTTTAAGCATTCAACTCTTGGTTTCGCCTCAGTTTGTATTGGGATTGAGCCCCATGTCACAGTCTGTACTCAGTGCGGAGTCCGCTTCAGATTCTTTCTCCTTTTGTCCATCCCTGATCATGCATTCTCTCTCTAAAATGAATAAATAAAATCTTAAAAAAAAAAAAAAAAAAGAATGCTGAAGATAGTCTTGATACTTTCACTACCTTATTTTAGTACTTCAGAATGCTATTGTTGAGTTTTATAAAAAATAGTTTTTATTTGTTCGACATACTAGCTGCATAAATCTGATTTTAGCCCCAGATTGATGATCTTTGTGCCCTTTGGAAGGTATAAGATAAATGGCAGAAAGGGGAAATACAGCAGTTACAGCAAAAAAGTACATGTAATGTAAATATTTGCTAATTCACGTTTGTCTATTTCATTATGCAGGAAATGGAATGAAGATAGACAAAGTGGGTAATCACTAAGTGCAGCCTGTATTATTTTTCAGCTTTAGTATTTTAATACTTGAGTCGAAGAAAAAGTAAGACAGAATTAGATACTATTAAGTATTGGTGAAGATGTGGAGAAATTAGAAACCTCATGTATGAGATGACTGGGTGGCTCAGTCGCTTAAGTATCTGCCTTCGTTCGGCTCAGGTCATAATCCTGGAGTACTGGGGTCAGACTCCTTGCTCAGCAGGGAGCCTGCTTCTCCCTCTGCTTGCCACTGCCCATGCTTGTGTTCACTCTCTCTCTCTATCTGACAAATAAATAAATAAAATATATATTTTTTAAAACCCATATATTATTAGTAGGAATGTAAAATGGTGCAGCTACTGTCTTTGGAAGAGTTTGATTGTTCCTTACAAAATTAAATGTAGAGTTATAGTATGACCCAACAGTTTCATTCCTACATATATATCCAAGAGAAATAAAAACACACTAAACTTAAACTTAAACATGAATGTTCATTGTAGCTATAGTAACCAAAACGTAGAAGCAACCCAGATGTTCATCATCTGACAAATGGATAATCAATTAGTGCTATATCTATTCAGTGGAATATTATTAGATCATAAAAAGAAATGAAATACGATATATGCTACAACATTGATGGTCTTAAAAATGTTGTGAAAGTAGTCACCAAAAAACCACATACTATATGATTCCATTTGTATGAAGTCTCCTGAACAGGAAAATCTATAAGTAGATTAGGGCTAGTGTGATGTGGCAAATGGGAGTGAGGGAGTATAAAGGGGGGATGATAGCTAAATAGCTGAAAGATACACGGTTTCTTACTGAGGTTTAAAATTTTTCTCTGATGAGGGGTGCCTGGGTGGAATAGTTGGGTAAGTGTTTGACTCTTGGTTTTAGCTCAGATGGTGATCTTAGGTAGTGAGATTGAGCCTGGCGTTAGGCTCCATGCTCTGTGCAGAGTCTACTTAAGACTATCTCTCCTACCATCTTTGCCCCTCCCCCTGTTAGCATGTATGTGCTTTCGCAAATAAATAAATATTTAAAAATAATAATTAAGGGACACCTGGGTGGCTCAGTGGGTTAAGCCTCTGCCTATAGCTTAGGTCATGATCCCAGGGTCCTTGGATCGAGCCCCACATCAGGCTCTCTGCTCAGCAGGGAGCCTGCTTCTCCCTCTCTGCCTGCCTCTTTGCCTACTTCTGCCTACTTGTGATTTCTCTCTCTGTCAAATAAATAAATAAGAAATATTTTTAAAAAAATAAATAAAATTTACTCTGATAGTTGCACATACATGTAAATATATAAAAACATCTGAATTATACACTTTAAATGGGTGAATTGTATGATATGGCGGTTATATTTCCACAGAACTGTTTTCTTTAAAGTTCCTCTTTCATCAGTAATCTCGCACTATAATGTGAATTCAAATTAAAAATGAATGAAGTTCCTGACCTAAAGCAGTGGGACAAGCTGAGCGCTTCATATACACAAACTGCAAAAACTTCTAATGGGGGGCGCCTGGGTGGCTCAGTGGGTTAAGTCGCTGCCTTCGGCTCGGGTCATGATCTCAGGGTCCTGGGATTGAGTCCCGCATCAGGCTCTCTGCTCAGCAGGGAGCCTGCTTCCTTCTCTCTCTCTCTGCCTGCCTCTCAGTGTACTTGTAATTTCTCTCTGTCAAATAAATAAATAAAATCTTTAAAAAAAAAAAAAAACTTCTAATGGCCCTCTCCCTCAAATTAATGTTCTAGTTAAATAGTATCCAGTTTAATTTAAGTAAATATCCTTAATATCCTGGTGGAGATCAAAGTAAAGAATCCTCTGATTTATGAAGTTTGCCTTTTTAAGAACCTTAAATCCTTGAGGATTTTTTTTTTAAATCTTTTTTTTTTCAACTGGAGTTTGTATATTTGTTTTTATTTTTAGTTTGCAACCATATCAACTATGTCTTCCCTAAGGGAAATTAATTTATCTTTATGGGGTGTGATACATTGATATTTTCTGTTCTTTTTGATACTTGTCATAATCCAATGATAGTGTCTCACAGTTTGAAAAATAGTGCTCTAGAGTGAATCTGCATTTCTGTGCTTTCATCAGATGTTTCCAAGGTATCACTCACATTAAATAAGAGTGCTTTCTAGAGGTGCTTTTATTACCTCAGTGAGGTTGGTTAGGTAGTCTCTGTCCTATATGAAATGATGATATATTAGAAATTAATACAATTATTATAATTTAATAATTATATTAATAATCACTATAAATTAATATAAGAAGAACTTGTAAAAATTTCTGTGATTGTGATTAATATCTCAATAATTGATTTCTGTTTTGCCTGGGAATATAATTGACAAGATTTAAAAGAAACATTTTATTTTCTTCTGTTTTGTTTTATTTATTTATTTGTTTGTTTTGTTTGTTTGTTTTTAAGTAACAATGCAGGGCCCAAACTTAAAACCCCAAGCTTAAGAGTTGCACACTCCACCGACGGAGCCAGCCAGGTGCCCTTAAACAAAGCATTTTAGATAGTTTTAATATAGTTTTAACTGTCGAACGCATAGAGTTACAAGTGTTGAGTCCTGATATCAGATAATAATATGCTGTTGTAATAAGTAGGAATTGTATCTCATCATAAGGATTAGGTTAAGGCCAACTGTAGGAAAATAATGTGTGTTATCGGTACTTTCATTTGCTAGTTTTTCAGTTGAGCACCATATGAAATAGTTGTCTTACTATGGTACATGAAAAAGGTGTATGTTTTAAACTCTAGAATCACATGTGGTATCTTCAGAGGATCTGACTCTATGAGAAGCTCTCAGAAACTGAGACTGATAAAAGAACAGTTGAGTTATCACCTCTCAGTGTACACCAGGACATTTACTTACTGAATAAAAGAATTATTGTTTTTCTGCCTTTTTTGAAATGCACATATATTTAATTTGAGTAAGGTTTATATTTATATTACATAGCCTCTGTAGATATGAATAATTGGCTGCTAGAATAACTTGATTATAATTGATTGTGAATTTCCTGAGGATTTGGACTGATTTTATTCAAATATAGATATTTTAGCTTCAAACAAACATAAAAATTCAGATTTTTGAAAAAAAATTATAAAGGCTATTTTTCATGTAACAAAATGATTTACCATAGTGCTTTATTATTTATTTTAAATAGTATGTTTTAAATCACAACTTTTAGAGAGAGAGACAGACATCTTTTCCGAGGCATGTTTTTTTTTTGCTGTCTTCTCACCCCATCTTCCTTTTTAATAACTTCTAGTTCCCTTTTAACAACTTATATAAAAATAAACTGTATCCTGTCTAATACACCTTAAAGTCATACTCTTTAAAGTGGAAAAGGTATACTCTTTAATAAACAGATTACTAAATTTGGTAGTAGAGTCCTCGGTTTTCATTATTTTCATGTAAACCTTATATTTTTTTCCAAAACGTGTGATTAGCATCTTTCAGCAAAATATTTTGAAGGATTTAGATTCTTGAAACTGACTTTTTTAAGTATCAATTTCAAATTTATGAATCATTTCATGCTAAAATTTTCTTGGGTTATTTTATTTTATTGAAAAGTCAGTGAATATAACAAAACATGAAGGAAAAGTATATGGGATGCCTTGGTGGCTCAGTCAGTTAAGCATCTGACAATTTCAGCTCAGGTCACGGTCTCAGGGTCATGAAATCAAGCCCTGTGTTGGGCTCTGTGCAGGGCATGGAGACTGTTTAAGATTCTCTCTCTCCTTCTACCCTTCCATTCCTTTCTTGTGCTCTCTCTCTCTCAAAATAATAATAAAAAAATAAATTTAAGACAACTATCATATGATCTCCCTGATATGAGGAAGTGGTGATGCAACATGGGGGCTTAAGTGGGTAGGAGAAGAATCAATGAAACAAGATGGGATTGGGAGGGAGACAAACCATAAGTGACTCTTAATCCCACAAAACAAACTGAGAGTTGCTGGGGGGAGGGGGTTTGGGAGTAGGGGGTGGGATTATGGACATTGTGGAGGGTATGTGCTTTGGTGAGTGCTGTGAAGTATGTAAACCTGGTGATTCACAGACCTGTACCCCTGGGGATAAAAATACATGTTTATAAAAAATAAAAAATTAAAAAAAAAAAAAAGAAAAAGAAGGAAAAATAAACAAGGGTTCGAGAACTCATCCGTAGCTACTATCCTAACATCTTGAGTAGTTTCATTTTTGTATTTTTCTTTTTATTATTTGTCCCCAAACAAGCTGTTTAACTTAATTTTATTTTATTTATTATTTTTTTTTTTATTTTATTTATTTATCAGAGAGAGAGAGGGGGAGAGAGCAAGCACAGGCAGACAGAATGGCAGGCAGAGGCAGAGGGAGAAGCAGGCTCCCTGCTGAGCAAGGAGCCCGATGTGGGGCTCGATCCCAGGACGCTGGGATCATGACCTGAGCCGAAGGCAGCTGCTTAACCAACTGAGCCACCCAGGCGTCCCTGTTTAACTTAATTTTAATCATGTTTATGTTTTAATCTGTATTATACAATTTTTCACAATTTTATAATTTTTATTTTAAAAATGTATAATATTTTATGTTCTATAATTAACTAAGTATTCCTGTTATTGGACATTAGGTTATTTTTAGACAATTGTAGCTTCTGTTACTAAGGATAACTAGCATACCTAGCACAAAAATGTTTTAATACACATACATGTATATATCTATATATATTTAAACATACATATACTTATAAGGATACCTAGTTTTAAATTTTAATGAATTTTAGGGTCTGAGTAGTAGAAACAACTTCATAATTTATACTGAATCCAGGTTTTTATTAGAAGTAAATTATATTTGTGGAATTACATGTTAATGCAGATTTTTATCCATAGCTACTATATAATTAATGACTAGCATTAATTTTAACATCATATACTATAAGGTATGTGCATGTCCTTTTTTAAATTATATAATGTTTCTTTCGTCACTAGAAGTCCAATGCGCTATCCATTGCGCCACAGAGCCACCTAATTATATAATGTTTCTTATTGATATAGATGGCTTAAGCAAAATTAGACTAAACTATAGTGATGAATCAACTGAATGCAGCAAAATGCTTGAAGATGAGCTCATTGACTTCTCAGAAGATCAGGATAACCAGGTAAGACCTAAGGTTTGCAAAAAGCTCCAATATTTTATCTAAGTTTTTCTTGGAGTCCTGTAAGCAGTTCCTTCTACCAGTAACTCATGCCTTCTGAATTTGGGTCTCCTCTCAAAGCACAAACCTAAGTTTTTAATTCAGAAGTTGCCAGCGGGGTGCCTGGGTGGCTCAGTGGCTTAAGCCTCTGCCTTCGTCTTGGGATCAAGTCCCACATCGGACTCTGCTCAGCAGGAAACCTGCTTCCTCCTCTCTGTCTCTCTGCCTGCCTCTCTGCCTACTTGTGATCTCTCTCTGTCAAATAAATAAATAAAATCTTTAAAAAAGAAAGAAGAAGTTGCCAGGGTAAATGTATACTGTTTTTTTATTTTATTTTTCTTCTAGGGTTTTTATTTTCATTATTGCCATCATGGACTAAACTAACATTACCTACCTCAGAACAGTTTTAATACAAAACTGATTCTCCCACCTAAACCCCGCCACTAGCCCCACTAACTCTGCCATCCCTTTCTCTTCCTCTTTTAAAGCATTTATGGGTCATACTTAACCTTTGGTCTAACTTATTCAGGAGGCAAATGTGCATACTTGATTATGTAGTATTTGAGCACAGCAAAATTACTATTTTTTCCACATTTCCAGTAATTCTTTTCTTCTAGCTTAATGTATATGTATCATGGCGGGAACATACAATATTTAGTTAAAACTAACATTGGTAGTGGCGCCTGGGTGGCTCAGTGGGTTAAAGCCTCTGCCTTTGGCTCAGGTCATGATCCCAGGGTCCTGGGATGGAGCCCCACATCTGACACTCTGCTCAGCAGAGAGCCTGCTTCCTCTTGACTCTCTGCCTGCCTCTCTGCCTATTTGTGATCTCTGTCAAATAAATAAATAAAATCTTAAAAAAATATAACATTGATAAATTTTCATATTTTCTTAGAGTTCTAATAAATTTTACTTACACCAAGAATAAAATATATTTTTGAAAATATTTTATGACTCAGTTAAAGAAGGCTATGTTGATAGAAAAGTTGTAAGAATCTTACGGCATTCCATTTCTTTAATCTCTGAACTTTTCTTTAGTTGTTTGAATAAACTTTGAGTTTATCTAATAGTGAAGATAGCTTTGTACTGCACCATTTTTCCTTTTTGCACAATCCTCCTGTGAACAAAAGCCATTCTTTGTGGTGTCTAAGAAATACAGTTTTTCTCTGCAACTTTACACAGGCATATATATATGGATTATACTCAAGGTTTGTAATGAGTGCTATACTGTGTTCCTTTGGGGTAATAGTTATATGAACTAGCTAATATATGTGTTATTATTTCTGTTTATTATTTCATTTATAAGGTTGCTAGAAGCTTTCTGAAGAACAGGAAAAGCTTTGTTTTACATTGAAGATAATCTACAAAATAAGGCACACTGTCATTAAGTTGTCTTCTCTTAAGTGAAGTACATGTATGGTTCTGTCACAAAGGTGTTTCCCAAAACTCTTTAAATATTTCTGATTTAAAAAATTATTTATGTAAAAGAATAAGTCATTCATATTCCTATTGAGAAACAGTTATCTTACCCAACAAACTAAATTTTTGTAGAAATATCTAAAATCAGAACAGTAGTATTTGAAGAAGAATCAGTCCTACTCTATTCATCTTTAAAATTTTCTTTTACATTGAAAATTAGATATAACAATGTCATAGCCTTCTGATCCATGGTTTCTTTTTATAAAAATGTCAGTTCTGTGGCATTGGATAATTAGAATCAGGTGACCACAATTTCTCATGTCTGAGGACTATTATATAGAAAAAATTTATATATTTGCTACGAAGATTTTTTATTATCAGTAGTGCTGTTTTGTGAGGTTATTAATTATTTAGATTGTGTTCACTACTAACAGGCTGTCTTTTATAGGATGATAGCAGTGATGATGGATTCCTTGCTGATGACAACTGCAATTCAGAAATAGGACAGTGGCATTTAAAGCCTACTATCTGTAAACAGTAAGCATTAACTTTATATCTCGCATACTGCATGATAAATTTTATTTACATACCCTGATAGAATAAAACGTAACTGGACAGTTTTTATTTCAGCAAGTCCTTAAAAATCACAAAACCTGTCTAAGATGAGTGAGGAGAGTTGGGCTATGCCCAGTGTCCAGGCCTCAAGTTGGGGAGAATCTTGCAAAAAACACTGGATTCTAAACTAATTCTTTTTTTTTTCCCCTAAGTGATCTCTACACTCAGTTTGATACTTGAACTCACAGCCTTGAGATCAGGAGTTGTATGCTCCACCAGTTGAGCCAGCCAGGTGCCCCTAAACTAATTCTTCTATATGATGATTACCTGTTTTGTTATCTATAATAGGTTTTAGTTAGAAGTGGGATTATTTCAGAGCACCTGACTGGCTTAGTCTTGATGTTTGGGTTGTGGATTTGAGTCCTACGTTGGGTACAGAAATTACTTTAAAAAAAAAAAAGGCTTAAAAAAGTGGAATTATTTCTATTTTTCATGGTCCCACTTTTGCTAATTTGGAATTGGGGGATTTTCAAATTTTCAGAATTATTTTGACTTTTTACTAAATTTTGTATTCTTTTAAGGAACCAAAAATGGAACTTTAGTCAAATATGTTTATAATAAGTGTTTCAATTAATATTATACAATTTGTTTTATTTTGTTTTTTAAATATTTTATTTATTTGTCAGAGAGAGAAAACACAAGCAGGGGGAGCAGCAGAGAGAGGGAGAAAGCAGGCTCCCCACTGATTAAGGAGCCCAGTGTGGGACTCGATCCGAGGACCCTGGGATCATGACTTGAGCCGAAGGCAGATGCTTAACCGACCAAGCTACCCAGGCATCCCTGTAATCTGGTATTTAATATAATTATGGGTAATTAGGTATTGTGTTAGGGTATATGTGTCTGTAAGATTTATTTTTCCCCCAAGTTTTACTGAAGCAAGAGAATTTTGAATATTTTAAATTCTGTTGATAGTGCTCACCTCTTTATGCCTTTTAAACATTATAAAGTATTGGGGGCACCCGTTGGTTAAGTGGTTAAGCATCTGCCTTCAGCTCGGGTCATGATCCTAGGGTCTTGGGGTCAAGCCCCTCGTTGGACTCCCTGCTCAGTGGGGAGTCTGCTTCTCCCTTTCCCTCTGACCCTCCCCCCTGCTTGTGTTCTGCTCTCAATTGCACATGTGTGCTCTCTCTCAAATAAATAAATAATCTTGAAAAGATAAAATATTATCTTAATAATATTAATATAATCTAATATATAATTTATAAATTAATAATAATATTATCTTAATGTTAATATAAATATTAACATTTGGTCATTTCACCCTGCAGACCTTGTATCCTACTGATGGACTCACTCAGAGGCCCTTCTCGGTCAAATGTTGTAAAAATTCTAAGAGAGTAAGTTCAAAATCATAATTTGTATTTTGTATTCTGGTGGGAATGAGGGACTTGTATATTAATATATGTATATTCTTACCATATGTGCATTTTTGCAGGTATTTAGAGGTGGAATGGGAAGTTAAAAAAGGAAGCAAAAGAAGTTTTTCCAAAGATGTTATGAAAGGCTCTAATCCAAAAGTACCCCAGCAAAATAACTTCAGTGATTGTGGTGTTTATGTGTTACAGTATGTAGAGAGCTTTTTTGAGGTGGGTTTCAGTACATTTGATCTGATATAATAAATAATAAAACAGTGTATAGGGCGCCTGGGTGGCTTAGTGGGTTAAAGCCTCTGCCTTTGGCTCAGGTCACGATCCCAGGGTCTTGGGATCGAGTCCTGCATCGGGCTCTCTGCTCAGCAGGGAGCCAGCTCCCCCCCCCCCCCCGGGCCTTCAGGCCTTCTTGTGATCTCCACCTGTCAAATAAATAAAATCTTAAAAAAAAAAAAAAAGAATTTAAAAGAAAAAAATAAAATAGTATATAGTGACTCCTTAGCACAGGTTTGAACTGCATGGGTGTACGTCTATGTAGATTTTTTTTTTTTTAATAAATACAGTACAGTATTATAAGTGCATTTTCTCTTCCATGTGATTTTCATAATAACTTATTTTCTCTAGCTTGCCTTATATAAGAATACAATAATATAATACATAAAACAAAAAAATATGTGTTAATTGACTGCTTATGTTACTGGTAAGGATTCTGGTCAATATTAGACCATTAGTAGTTAAATTTTTCAGGCATCAAAAGTTCTATGTGGATTTTGGACTTCACAGGGTCAGTGCTCCAAGTCCCCACATTGTTTATGGGTCAACTGTATTTGACCTTATGTTAATGTAAAAAACACAGTGAGGAAATATTTTAAAGAGTTTGAAAAACATTTCAAAAACTTTTCTAGGAAGCAAAAAATCCCAAATTGGAGAATTTTTAAAGCATAAAAAGACTATTTATAGGGGCATCTGGGTGGCTCATTGGATTAAAGACTCTGCCTTAGGCTTAGGTCATGGTCTCAGGGGCCTGAGGTTGAGTCCCACATTGGCCTCTCTGCTTGGCAGGGAGCCTGCTTCCTCCTCTTTCTCTACCTGCCTCTCTGCGTACTTGTGATCTCTATCTGTCAAATAAATAAAATCTTTAAAAAAAAAAAAGACTATTTATACTTTATCAAATCCAGGGTTTGTTGACATCATTCTCATCACTCTGATCAACTCTCCCTCTTCCTAGCTCTTCCCATCTTAAGAAATGTCTCCCATGATTTGGACTTTTACCCTCTTTTCTTATTTATATTCACTGTCTTCATTTCCACAAGTCCTATTTGTTTCTCAAATCCTTGTAATCTGGCTTTACTCTCATCTTTGTATTGAAATTGTTGCCAATTTCCCAGCACCATTTGGCACTATTGACCATGCATTCTTCATAATGCTTTCTTCCTTTGACTTTAGGGGTATAATGCCATACCGCTCTTGGATATTTTTAATAATTATCTTGACTCCTGGGATGCCTGGGTGGCTCAGCTGGTTAAACGTCTGCCTTTGGCTTAGGACATGATCCCGGAGTCCTGAGATCAAATCCCTGAGAGTCAGCCCCGGCTGAACAGGGAGCTTGCTTCTTCTCCCTCTGCCCCTCCCTGCTGCTCATGCTCACGCTCTCATGCGCGTGCTCTCGCTCTCTCTCTCTCAAATAATAAAATATTTAAATAAAAAAGATAACTCCGCTGTCTCTTTAAAAAAATTACCTTGACTTCTTCCTCTTCATCCATCATCAGTATAGTGCTCAGTCCTGTGAATTCTATCACTTAATGTTATATGTGTTCATTTCTTTATTCCTGCTCCCACTTTCTAAGCCCAATACACTGACATCACCATTCTGAATTGCTACACCAGTCTTTAAGCATGCTGCCTTTTATTTTACACAGTTTTCCAGAAACTGAAATCTAATCATTTTACTCCTGTTGCTTTTAGGCTAAAGATGAAAATCCTTCACATGGCCCGTGTGACCCAACTTCTGTCCAAGCTTCTGGTTTCATTCATTTCCTACCTTTCGTATGCTAGCATTCTGTATATCAGCCACCTGAATGTCATTCATGTTCTTATACTGATCGTGTTTTTTCTTGCCTCTTGTCCCTACCCAGGATATTCTTCCCCGTTGCTTCTGTCATTCCTTATTGGACTAACTTCTACTCATTCTTCAGGTCTTAGCTTAAATATCACTTATTGGAGCACCTGGGTGGCTCAGTTGGTTAAAGCATCTGCCTTCAGCTTGGGTCCTGATCCCAAGGTCCTGGGATCAAGCCCCATGTCGGGCTTTCTGCTCAGAGAGCCTGTGCTTCTCCCTCTCTCTCTGCTGCTCCCCCTGCTTGTGCTCTCTCTCTCTCTCTTTCTCTCTCTCTGGCTCTCTCAAGTAAATAAAATCTTTTAAATAAATAAATATGTATATATGTCACTTCTTGGAATTGTGTTAAGCCCCTAGGCATGGATTCTTATAGACTTCCTGCTTTTACTCTTACAATACTTGTCATGTCCACTGTTTTAATTGTTATCTTTCTATCTAGACTAGGGTCAGCAAACCATTCATAAAAGGGCCAAGTAGTAAATATTTTAGGCTCTGTGACCATACAATTTCTGTGTCTACTCTCTATTCAGCTGTTGTGGCATGAGAGCATCCATAGATAATGTAAATGAGTTATTGTGGCATGTTCCAATAAGGCTTTATTTACAAAAATAGACAGTAGGCAGAATGAGGCCTACTAGCTGTAGTTTGCTGACCTTTGGTCTATACTATAAGATCTTTAGGCAAAAACTGTCTCATTATTTCCAGTGCCTAGCACAGTATCTGGCATGGGATAGATAATAAATAAGTGCATGCTTATTAAATGAGTTACTGATTTTTTGAATGCTCTTGTGATTGAGACTAAAATATTTATTATAAATTTCTAATGTGCACTTAATATTTTTATTTCCAGAATCCAATTCTCAATTTTGAACTACCTATGAATTTGGCAAACTGGTTTCCTCCCCCAAGAATGAGAACAAAAAGAGAAGAAATCCGAAACATAATTCTGAAGCTTCAGGAAGATCAGAGCAAAGAAAAAAAGAAGCAAAAGGACACTAACTCAACAGAAACATCTTTAGGTGAAGGAACAGAACAATATGTCAATAACATCTCAGATTGACCCATTTCTGATGCTTGTCAGTATTGCCTTCAGAAACTGAGTGACTTTCAACTTTGGGGATACACAGTAAAGAACTGAAGTGTTCACTACTCAGAGTGATCTGGAAATGTTAATGCTTGTATAAATGTCATATAATTAATTTCCAATGGAGTATGTATTAAGTAAAAGTTTGTAAATATGTTAATGAGGCCAATTTTTCCAGCATTTATAATTATTTTTTTCACTTGTTAGGAAGCTTTTGTTATGTATTTTCTGTTAATAGTACTTAAAACTGCAACTTCTAAACACAAAATAAATAAAAAGAAAATATTTATAGGAGGAAATGATTAATTTGATATTCTTTAGTGAACTTGTATTAAATTCTTTAGTGGGTGTGACATATTTCATGGGAATATTCAAGTATCTATGATAATCTCTTGACCTGCATTTGTTCTAAAATAACTTGAAACATGAAACTATGATTAAATATAAAAAAGATCATCTTCATATGCTTGTATAGTGGAAAAAAATAACAGTTTTTTATTCATACACTCCCTTGTGTTCAGAGAACCCCCAAAATGTAATATTTATAATTTTACACAAATATTTAAGAAGCAGTATTAAAAATATTCAAAGAAAAATAATCTTGACTTATACTACTAAATAATAATTATAATTTATCATACCTTATTGTCAAGTACATTTCCGAAGACATCAAAGACTCAGGTTAAACTATTTTGGTAAGTGCAGCTTAAATTTCAAATATCCCATGTTACCTTTCTATATTATAGCTTAAAGTATGCTACAATCTGTGTGATATAGTTAATTAATAAACATTTTTAAGCTGTGTGAACACAGGAATTTAAATAGGAATTTACTATTTTTTGTAATGGCTTTTGCTATTTTTTTCATTGCTCATTTTGTTCTCATTATTTTGATAAACAAAGTATCAGATTTCTGTGCTTGAGTTTTTTAGTGTAAATTATTTTTACATGTAATAGTACTGTCTTTAAGTCAGTTGCATAATGCAAAAAAATAATCTACCTTGAATTCCCCTTTAAAAACACTAAAATGTGATGGTTTTGATGATGGATTTACAACTCATGTAGGGATTGTACATATATCTGCTGAAACTATTATTTTCAAATGAAATATTATACATTTCTTTTGAAATAACTTTGAGACTTGAAATATATATTTTAAAAGTCCTTTTTTTGTTAAATAATTTTTAAAATGCACATATAACAAAAGTAGTTGAGAATAAAGTAAAGGCCATTTTTATCAGCAATTTTTTTTTTTTTTTTAATCTGGCCAAATCTAGCAATGTAAGCAATGTTTTAGGCTATTTTCTTGGATTTAATAAGGTCCATGAGTGTGTTTGGGGTATATGAGGGTGTTGTTAACAATAACTAAAAAACGAAAAATAGAGGAATCTATCGAGACATGTTCATTAAAGGAGATATTAATATATAAGCTCAAAGAAAATCACCATTAGTGGTATCAATTACAGATTTGTTACTTTGAATATCTTAAGATTTTAAATTTCAGATTATATTTTTTCTTTTTCAGGAATACACTAGAGCTGTTAGCTTAAATATGAAAAACTAAAAGAGTTTTGGTGGCTCAGTTGTTTGAACGTCTGATTCTTGATCTCAGCTCAGGTCTTAATGTGAATTTGAGCCCTGCATTGGTCTCCACACTGGGTATGGAGCCTACTTTTAAAAAAAAAAGTTTAACTTTATTACTTACTATATATAGACCAAAAAAATGAAAAGTATTTTTAAAATCTGATAGCAGTAAGCAAAATTGGCATATTTAATTTTTAATGTATTTTATCAGAATTTAAAGATGCCGAAAAAGCTATTCCAAAGTATTTGTTTTATTTTAATTTCTAGTGGTTGGATTCGCACTCTTATTTTTGATATGATAAAAAGATAACTCATTTCTTGAGCCAACTCAAGTCAATCACATTTTGACATGAAAAATACAGACTGATGTCTGTCAACTTTCTACAGGTAAAGTATCTAGCTATTTAATTGTATTTCCCCCACCTCATGCGAAATTCTATTTTTAAATAGTTATGCTAATAACTTTGGAATATGTAGAATCTTTGGAGACTGTCAGGTTGAGCTTCAAATCTAGACTTAATTAAGAATCTTTGGTGTATATTCACATTCTCTTCATAATTGTATACTTTGGTACTTCTATATATAGTTTAAAGTGGATATCAACCTTTAAAAATGTGTTATTAGTACTTAGAAGTTGTCAAATTTTACAGTTTAGAGGTTTGTTGCTAGACACTGAAACTGCACTATGAGTATCTGGTGTCTTAACTAATTAGATAGGTCGTTGTATTTGTTTTCTTGTTGGATAGAATAACGGCTAATCATTTTTAGAAGGGTTTTAGATTACTTGCCATAAAATTTGTATGTGTCTTAGCTCTTGGTAGCTTAGGAGCAAAGGTAGCATTTAACAGGTCCTTTCCTTTTGATGATGCCAAGACAGCTGAAAACTTAATGGTATTATTTCAAGTTCACATAAACTTTAAGTCAGTTAATCATAGTAACCTGTAATTGAAGTGTTAGTAGGAAGTTTTATTTGAAAGGATAAAATAATTGAACTATTTCTTAAGTTTCCAAAATAAATTCAATATTTTTTTCTTAAAACCATGATCTCTGAAGGCTGTAAGATATATAAAAAGAGTAAGTTTCAGTTTCTTAGAAATCAAAAATTGAACTTAAAGTCTCAGACAATTTACTGAACAAGAATAATAAAGAGTAGGGCGCCTGGGTGGCTCAGTTGGTTGGATGACTGCCTTCAGCTCAGGTCATGATCCTGGAGTCCTGGGATCGAGTCCCACATCAGGCTCCCAGCTCCATGGGAAGTCTGCTTCTCCCTCTGACCTTCTCCTTGCTCATGTTCTCTCTCACTCTCTCTCTTTCAAATAAATAAATAAAATCTTTAAAAAAAAAAAAAAGAATAATAAAGAGTATATTTTAATATATACGATTAAAGGTTGTGGAGTAATGCTGCTGGAATAGAGGGGCACCTGACTGTCTCAGTTGTAGGCCTTATGAGTCTTGTTCTCGGAGTCATGAATTCTAGCCCTGTGCTGGGGGTGGAGATTACTAAACAAAACAAAACTACTGGAATATAATGACAGAAGAATAGCTTGGTTAGAAATAACAACCTTTAACAGATGAGGTAATGTTGTGCTTTGGTTCTAAAAGAGAGAATGCTACAGATCACTTTGAGAACTAAAGGAGAGAAGGGAGATTACTCTAGGGTCATACTACAGACTGTCTAGCCAAGTGAATATAAATGGATAGTTTACCAGTAAAGACAACCAAATTCACAGAGCCAGACCAGATTGTGTTGGGACATGTTATCTACTAAAGAATGTTCTGAAATAATTCAGCAGGATTTGCTGGTACATTTGTTGGTTTTCCTACTCCCAGGATGAAGAAAAAAGGGTTGTGAAAACGACTCTTCAAAACTTCACTTCAACCACAGAGGAAGAATTGGTTGTCAAAGGGATCAAATGTGTACCTTGGGGAGAAGTAGTCCTACCACATTAATTCTGATAAATCAGATCAAGGAATAATGGTAGAGTATCCTAAACTACTCTTAAGGAAATAGTGTAATATACTCAGAGGAAGATAGGATAGCATAGACTCATGGCCTGAAACAGAAAAAAGTTGAGCGGTCTTTACCATCTTCATTACGAGTGACAGTTAAACTATCCTTATTGCAAATGTTTACAGTGAGGAACATATTACCAAAACAAGGATTTTTATCTAGAAATGTGGGAACTTTCCATAATACACATACCTAGGGTTTCAACCCCAGTAGTGCCATATATTTTCAGATAATTCCTTGAGTAATTCTACTACAAAGCCACTGATTTAAAAGGATCAATATATATTCCTGACAGCTTTCAAGTTGCTGGTTCCAAAGATACTAAAGCCTGTCTGCATTTTTTGCTCTCAAATGCTTTAAAATACACTTTTATACTGCCTCCCCCCACAATTCTCACTAAGAACTTGATCAGTGAGTTATTAAATTGCTGTTACTAAACTTTGAAGAATATAAAGAAAATTACTAAGTTACTCGAAGTCTAGAGACTGGCAGATAACCTAATTTTTCAAAGGGTAGTAAGTAGATTCTGCAGATTATAAGATTAAAACATCAACTTTTGATAAGATTATAAAATGAATGACTGTTAAAGTCAAGGTTTTATTTTTTATTTATTTATTTTTTTTTTTAGATTTTATTTACTTATTTATTTGGCAGAGAGATACAGCCAGAGTGCACAAGCTAGGGGAATTGCAGAAGCTCCCCACTGGGCTGGGAGCCTGATGCAGGGCTCGATCTAGTACCCTGGGATCGTGACCTGAGCCAAAGGTAGCTGCTCAACAGACTGAGCCACCCAGGTGCCCCAAGGTTCTATGTATACGTGTGTGTGTATTTAAAGATTTTATTTATGTATTTGACAGAGATCACAAGTATGCAGAGAGAGGGGGGGAAGCAGGCTCCCCGTTGAGCAGAGATCCCAATGTGGGGCTTGTTCCAAGACCCTGAGACCATGACCTGAGCCAAAGGCAGAGGCTTAACCCACTGAGCCACCCAGGCACCCCAAGGTTCTATATTTTTAATAGGATTCTGGACTAGTTGACCAGGTAATGCAGCCAGACTAACAATTCTCAAAATTATATTTGATAACTGGTTTTGAGGCATATCTGAATTCTGTCATCAAATAAGTTTGGAAAGTATTTCAACCAAGTTGAACTAATTTTAGGGCTTTTAATTTGTTAATTTGCAGAATGATTAAACAAAAGGAAAATAGAGAACACAAAATGCCAGAAACAGAATTTGGCTATCTCCTCTTTCTCTCCTGGACTGCTTCTCCAATCTTATTTATAAATACTACTCATAAAAAGACAGAATTAACTATTTGGGGGTTTTGTGAACTGTGCTTTTGAAACTTATCTGAGGTTTTTTATATTTTATTTTACTGATAGTTGTGTATATGATTTGAAAACCTGAAAATAGGTAACTAGTGTCTTGGAAAAAGAAGTTTCATGAAAAGCATTTTTCTATAATCATTGTGATGAAAAAAATACAAATCTAGTTCTTGTATACATGTGGATTTTGATAGCAAAAAAGATTTGATGATACTAATCTTTTGTAAGATCATCGAGTCCCCTAAATTCATATGCAGGTAGAAATTGTATAGGGACGCCTGGGTGGCTCAGTTGGTTAAGCAGCTGCCTTCAGCTCAGGTCATGATCCCAGCGTCTTGGGATCGAGTCCCACATCTGGCTCCTTGCTCCGCAGGGAGCCTGCTTCTCCCTCTGACTCTGCCTTCCACTCTGTCTGCCTGTGCTCGCTCTCGCTCTCGCTCTCTCTGACAAATAAATAAAATCTTTAAAAAAAAAAAAAAGAAAGAAAGAAATTGTATAAAAATGTGAAAGGCATTGCCTGGCTGGCAGTTGGAAGAGCATGTGACTCAACTTAAAAAAATATGAAAGTGAATTGAAAGATTATCTGGAGGTTTTTCCTTCTATTTATATCTGAATCATTTAACTGCTAGTTTACACCTCCCCTGACTGCCACTCTATCATTTACTTAAGTAAATGAATTAAGCTGTAGCTGGGACGCCTGGGTGGCTCAATGGGTTAAGGCTTTTTGCCTTCGGCTCAGGTCATGATCTCAGGGTGCTGGGATCGAGCCCTGCATTGGGCTCTCTGCTCAGCGGGGAGCCCAGTAGGTTAAGCCTCTGCCTTTGGCTCAGGTCACGATTTCAGGGTCCTGGGATCAAGCCCCGAATCAGGCTCTCTGCTCAGCAGGGAGTCTGCTTCCCCCTCTCTCTCCGCCTGCCTCTCTGTCTACTTGTGATCTCTCTTTCTCTGTGTCAAATAAATAAATAAAATCTTTAAAAAAAAAAAAAAAGCTGTAGCAGAAAGCTTAAAAGCATTCATTTCTTTAAAAAATCTGTGCAAAAAAAGTATTCTTTGTTAATACATTTTAGTAGTATTAATCCCTCAAATAACTGGAAACAAGTTGTTTAAGCCTGTTATAAAACTTACTACATTTATCCTAATTAGCTATAAACATACTGATAATAAAGGATTTGATCTAAAACAAATTAGAAAAAAAATTGATCTTTTAATATTAAATAAATGTGTTGGGTACCTAGTTTGCACTAGGTGTTGGGGATTTAAAACGGGAAGCCAAACAGATACCATCTTCTCCCCTCATGGAGCTGCCTTCCAGTGTAATGGAGGCATTGTTAATCAGCCTCACAAATTAATTTCAAGTAAATGCCGTGCAGGAAAAGCAAAAGCATATTAAGACAACATAACCTAGGGGCGCCTGGGTGGCTCAGTGGGTTAATAAGCCTCTGCCTTCGGCTCAGGTCATGATCTCGGGGTTTTGGGATTGAGCCCCACATTGAGCTCTCTGCTCAGTGGGGAGCCTGCTTCCTCCTCTCTCTCTGCCTACTTGTGAGCTCTCTCTTTCTGTTGAATAAATAAATAAA
The DNA here is from genome assembly GCF_011764305.1 of Mustela putorius furo. NCBI lineage: Eukaryota > Metazoa > Chordata > Mammalia > Carnivora > Mustelidae > Mustela > Mustela putorius. The sequence goes on along the minus strand of NW_025422015.1, from coordinate 5,404,829 downwards.
ATCTTTAAAAAAAGAGAGAGAGATAACATAATCTGGGGAAGTTAGGGAAGTTTTCCCTGAAGATGTCACATTTGAATTATTGGTAGGCAAACTGAACAAAGTCTGACAGAGCAAGTGAAGACTAGTACTTGTAGGCTGTGGAAAGACCCTGAGGTTGAGAGATGTATGACTTGTCCTAAATGATAATGGACTCCTTTATTAAGCACCTACTATATATGCCAGACAGAGTTCTCAGCTCTTTAAATGTATGAATTTGTTCTTCACAGTGACCATATGAGGTATGTATTCCCAGGTTACAGAGAAACAAACTGAGGTCCAAAAAATAGTTTTCCCAGCAAGGCTGGGGTTGAACATCCTATCTTATCCTCGAAGCTAGGTTAGCCTGGCCAAATAAAAGAAGATGAAAATAAAATGTCTTTTTTAGGAGTGAAATTAGGGATGCCTGGGAGGCTCAGTCAGCTAAGTGGCTGCCTTTGGATCAGGTCATGATTCCAGAGTAAAGAGGATAAAGCCCCTCATCAGGCTCCCTGCTTGACGGACAGCCTGCTTCTCCCCTTCTTCCGCTTGTGCTCTCTCATGCTCTCTTTCAAATCTTAAAAAAAAAAAAAAAAGAAAGAAAGAAAATATAGCTAAATATTTATTTTGGAAGTTGTTGCCTGGGGTATCATACAACTGTTATTTTTTAGTATGTTTAAGCAGTTTCATAATTTTTAAAAGTAAAATTAAAGAAGGCCTATATAACTGGGAGTAAGAATAAGGTGGAGTTAGGCTGCGACCTGATCATGCAGTGCCTTGAGGACATGTTCCAAGATTTTGGTCACCATTCTAAAAAGTCACTGAAGCATTTTAAGCAAAGAGTAACATGATCAGCTATAAGCGTTGACAGGATCCCAGTGATGAGAATGAAGTGTTAGAGGGGGCCAAGAATACATACAAGCCTGTACTATAGTAATTGATTATGAATTGCTATAGCTAGGATATAGGATATAATTATGCCTATGATCATAGGAATGCTAAAACAATAAGACATAATTTGAATATTTCATTTGAAAAGTTCCTTTTAGAAATGTGCAACAAGGGGTGCTTGGCTGGCTCAGTCACTGGAGCATGCAACTCTTGATCTCAGGGTTGTGAGTTTGAGACCCATGTTGGGTGTAGAGGTTATTTAAAAAAAAAAAAAATGCAGTAAAAATGGAAAAGAATGTTCCTTTGTTCCAGTCAAAACTTTGTAGTTTTCTTTACAAACAAAAATTAAATACAGAGATGCCTGACTGGCTTAGTTGGTTGAATGTGTGACTCTTGGTCTCAGTGTCTGGAGTTCAAGACCACATCAGGCATAGAGCTTATGTGAAAAAAAAAAAAGAAAAGAAAAAAGAGGGTGCCTGGGTGGCTCAGTGGGTTAAGCCGCTGCCTTCGGCTCAGGTCATGATCTCAGGGTCCTGGGATCGAGTCCCGCATCTGGCTCTCTGCTCAGCAGGGAGCCTGCTTCCTCCTTTCTCTGTCTGCCTGCCTCTCTGCCTACTTGTGATCTCTCTCTGTCAAATAAATAAATAAAATATTTTAAAAAAAAAAGAAAAAGGAACCAAATTTAGTAATGTTAAAGTGCAGATTTGAAAAAATACTTAAATATCAATGCAATAAACAACTGAAAAATTGACAGAAAATGATTAGCTGAAAATATTAATGCCATAAAAATGATTTTAAAAAAATTATTGGGGTGCCTGAACAGTTTAGTTGGTTGGGTGTCTGTCTTCGGCTTGGGTCATGATCTCAGGGTAATGGGATCAAGCCCCACATTGGGATCCCCACTCGACAGGGAGTCTGCTTCTCCCTCTTCCTCTGCTGCTTTCCTGCTTATGCTCCTTTGTGCTATCTCATTATGCTCTCTCTGTCAAATAAAACTTCTGTTTCCAGTTTTTTGCAACTATGAATATAAAATATATTTTCCTGTTTTTATTTCTTTATGCACTGGTAGTTTTATTTCTTTGGAATATATTCCCATGGATTGCTGGATCAAAGATAATATGTTTTTTTAGTTTTTATAGATACTATCAGCCTGTATTCCAAAGAGATGTAAGAATTTAAATTTCCTCCAGCAATTTATTAAAATACAATTTTTCTGCATCCCTAAGAGCAATAGGTATCATAGCTCTCTTTAATAAGTCTTGTGCATATAAAGCTGTTTTCATTATTACCTTGCTTTTTTTTCATTTAAATTCAACTAGCAAACATATAGTACCTCATTAGTTTCAGATATAGTGTTCAATAATTCATCAATTGTGTATAACACCCAGTGCTTTCCACATCACGTGCCCTCCTTAATGCCATCACCCAGTTACTCCCTCCCCCTACTTATGGTCTCTCCAGCAACCTTCAGCTTGTTTCCCAGAGTCAAGAGTCATGGTTTGTCTCCCTCTCTGATTTCTTCCCTTCAGTGTTCCCTTCCTTCCCTTATGATCCTCTGCACTATTTCTTATATACCACATATGAGTGAAACCATATGATAATCTTTCTCTGACTTATTTCACTTAGCATAATCCCCTCCAGTTCCACCCACATCGATGTAGATGGTATCCTTTCTGATGGCTGAGTAATATTCCATTATACATATGAACCACATCTTTATCCATTCATCTCTTGAAGGACATCTCATCTCCTTCCATAGTTTGGCTATTGTGGACATTGCTGCTATGAATATTAGGGTGCAGATGCCCCTTCATTTCACTACATTTGTATCTTTGGGGTAAATACCCAGTAGAGCAATTGTTGAGTTGCAGGGTAGCTCTATTTCATTATTACTTTGATTTGCATTTCCCTGATCTGTAGTTTAAATTTGAGCTTTTTTTTAATGGCTTTGCCTATCATTTGTCCATTTTTCCATTAGAATTGTAGTAATCTTTTTCTCTATTAATACTTAAGCCTTTCACATAGTACATTGTCATCTATGTTATATGTGTATCTTTTCATAATCTAATATTTGTCTATAGACTTGGTTGTGCATTTTTCATACAAAAATTTTTATTTTTATGCATTTTCTGAGTCTTCAGTCTTGGATAACAGGCTCCTTCTTGATTCATGACAATACATACAGTCATATGTTCCTCAAGATTTTTTTTTTAAGATTTTATTTATTTATTTGACAGAGAGAGAGAGATCACAAGTAGGCAGAGAAGCAGGCAGAGAGAGAGAGGGAAGCAGGCTCCCTGCTGAACAGAGAGCCTAGTGCAGGGCTCGATCCCAGGACCCTGAGATCATGACCTGAGCCGAAGGCAGAGGCTTCACCGACTGTGCTACCCAGGTGCCACTCAAGATTTTTTTTTTAATTTAAGTAATAAAGTTGGAATTTATTTCTTTATAAGAGATACATGTGTTCTGAGAATTTTATTTTCCTCAAAATAGTCATTTGTGCCAGCATCATTTATTAAAAATCCTTTTTGAGGGGTGTCTGGGTGGCTCAGTCATTAAGTATCTGCCTTCAGCTCAGGTCACGATCCTGGGGTACTGGGATCGAGCCCCACATTGGGCTCCTTACTCAGTGGGAAGCCTGCTTCTCCCTCTCCCACTCTCCCTGCTTGTGTTCCCTCTCTCGTGGTCTTTCTCTATGTCAAATAAACAAATAAAATCTTTAAAAAAATATTTTTGATAGAAAAAATTTCTATATTGTCATATGTTAAATATTACTAAATATTTATTCTGAAATTTCAATTTGTTTTTTTTAATTGGTCCGCTCATTACTTCATTATATCTAATAACTGTAATACTTAGTGAAAGCTGTAGCTAAAGGAAGTTTATAGACTTAAGCATCTTCATTATTAAATCCAAAAATGAAAAATAAAGGAAATAAAAGCTCACATTTAAAAATTAGGAATAGGGGCTCCTGGGTGGCTCAGTTGTTAAGCATCTGCCTTTGGCTCAGATCATGATCCCAGGGTTTTGGGATCAAGTCCTGCATCAGGCACCCAGCTCAGCGGGAAGCCTGCTTCTCCCTCTCCTACTCCCTCTGCTTTTGTTCCCTCTCTCGTTGTGTCTCTCTCTGTCAAATAAATAAATGAAATCTTAAAAAAAAATTAAGGAAAGGGCCAGAGTCAGAAGGGCTGGCTTAGCCAGAAGAGCATGCAACTCTTGACCCCAGGGTTGTGAATTTGAGCATCATGTTGGGTACAGAAATTACTTTAAAAATAAAATTAGTTAGGAATTAATTAAAAAAAAGTTAGGAACAAAACGGTAAAATACTTTTTTTCCCAAATGATTTAGAATAGGAAATTAAGAAAAATAAAAATTAATGAAACTAGAACTTCCTCCATACTATCATAGCCTGATCAAGGAATATATAGTGAGAAATATAATATAATGAATAAAATAAGGAGAATAAGAAAAATAAAATGGAGAATAAATAACAATAAGGTTTTGTTATCTCCTTTAGATAATAAGAGTTACATGTAGGGGTGCCTGGATAGGTCAGTTAAGTGCCTTCGGCTCAAGTCATGATCTCAGGGTCCTGGAATCAAGCTCCAGGGAGCCTGCTTCTCCTTCTCCTGCTCCCCCTGCTTGTGCTCTCTCTCTGTCAAATAAATAACCAAAAGAACAACCACAAAAAAGATCTACCCTAATTAAAAAAAAAAGGTATATATGTTTTTATACATAAATTTCTTTATTTTTTTTCTTTTTTTTTAAAATATTTATTTATTTATTTATTTATTTATTTGACAGAGAGAGAGAGAGAGAGAGATCGCAAGTAGGCAGAGAGGCAGGCAGAGAGAGAGGGGGAAGCAGGCTCCCTGCTGAGCAGAGAGCCTGATGCGGGGCTCGATCCCAGGACCCTGGGATCGTGACCTGAGCCGAAGGCAGAGGCTTTAACCCACTGAGCCACCCAGGCGCCCCATAAATTTCTTTAAATGTATGAATTCATTCTTCACAATGACCCTATGAAGTGTGTACTGTCAATACTTCCAATTTACAGAGGAACAAAGTTTACAGAGAAAAGAAGTGATCACCAAGTTTAAGGATGTCCAATATCAGAAAATGTATCAATTGTTATGTCAAAGATTAAAGGAGGAAATTTATATGATCATATACAAATTTAATCATAACACAACCTTTGAGATTAGAGAAATCTGTCATAACATAGACTATAATATTCTAGTAACAAAATATATTAAATGGTGAAACCCAACCAATTAAGTTAATACCAAAAACCGGACAGGCTCTCATGCTACTCAACCTTGTTTTTGCACTTACAGCAAATGTATTGAGACAAGAAAATGAAATAACTGCTATAAAACCTTGGAAAATAAGAGATGACTGTTTTTTATTGAGTAGGTGCCTGGATAACTAGAAAACTTCGGAAACTTTTAAAAAAAATTTGGTATATTGCTTTGAGAAATACACAATGAGAATCTAGAAAAGAAACTGGGGAAAAATCATTCACAGTAATGGCCAAGACCTTTAAAATACTTAGGAAAAAATTTTACAAAAAAGCTTATGCCTTGAACGAGAAAATCATACAATTTCATTGTTGGCCATAAATAAGACCTGCAGGAATGGATAATGAAGAACCATGTTTTTAGGTGCAATGACATTATACTGTAAGAACATCAATTTCTTTCTAATTTTATATAACTATAATTCAATTTTATATAATGCCAGTAGTGTTATTATTTTATATGTAAAATCTCAAAGCTTATATAAAAGGAAAAATGCCTGAGAAGAGCCAGGAAAAGAAATATCAGTATGTATGACAAAGCCACTGTCAAGAAATCGGAATCCGGGGAAGAAAAAAGTATAAGATGAGGTGTGTTCAAACAGACTGAAGTAGAGCAAGACAGGAGAGACCACATGAAAAAGAGACACCAACAACACGAAAAGGGTGAAAAAATATAGCAAATCCTCAAGTAAGCCAGGAACCCAAATGTTCATTGTGACCATATCTCTACCTGCTGTTCATTTAGGTTATTGGTTTTGGAATACATTGTTGCTTGTCATCAACAGTATTTAAAGTACTAATTAGCATATTACAACAGTCCTTCAGTTGTTTTCATATTACATCATTAGAGACTTGGTTACAAATAGGATAACTACAGGACTCCTGGGGAGAAATTATTCTCTAGACACAACATTGGTCTATGATTTCCTCAAGTTGTCAAGTAACCCAAAAAAACCCAGAGCCAGACTAGGTTCAGGGATGGGAGACTCCATCCTTCCTGGGATAGGCAATGGCTGATAGACTTCTTCTTTGTTAGACTTTTTGACAGTGACTTTACTGATATGTATATTTTGGATTTTGCCCCTACATAAAATCTAATTCCTACACAGCCCCCTTCCTCTCTGTTCCTCCTCTATCCCCTCCCTGCTACCCACGTACCCTTCTCTCCCTGCTTTTTCCCTCTCTTCCTTCCTCTTTTACTCCTTCCAGGGAACACACACCTCTAAAAAGTTTCAGGGAACAGTGTTTGTTGTTGTTGTTTTTTATACTCTACACCTGACATGAGGCTTAAACTCAAGGTAAAGAGTTGCATACTTTACTAAGCCAGCCAGGTGCACCCTAATACTTTTGAAAGAGAAGTATTCTGATAATTTGTTTTAGCCTTTTTAAAAGATGCTCCCTACTTCATCAAGATCAAAAGCTTCTGCACAGCAAAGGAAACAGTCAACAAAACAAAGAGGCAACCCATGGAATGGGAGAAGATATTTGCAAATGACAGTACAGACATTCTTTATAGATCCTTTATACAGGATCTATAAAGAACTTCTCAAACTCAACACACACAAAACAGATAATCATATCAAAAAATGGGCAGAAGATATGAACAGACACTTCTCCAATGAAGACATACAATGGCTATCAGACAAATGAAAAAATGTTCATCATCACTAGCCATTAGGGAGATTCAAATTAAAACCACATTGAGATACCACCTTACACTAGTTAGAATGGCCAAAATTAGCAAGACAGGAAACAACGTATGTTGGAGAGGATGTGGAGAAAGGGGAACCCTCTTATACTGTTGGTGGGAATGCAAGTTGGTGCAGCCACTTTGGAGAACAGTGTGGAGATTCCTCAAGAAATTAAAAATAGAGCTTCCCTATGACCCTGCAATTGCACTACTGGGTATTTACCCCAAAGGTACAGATGTAGTGAAAAGAAGGGCCATCCATACCCCAATGTTTATAGCAGCAATGGCCACGGTCGCCAAACTGTGGAAAGAACCAAGATGCCCTTCAATGGACGAATGGATAAGGAAGATGTGGTCCATATACACTATGGAACATTATGCCTCCATTAGAAAGGATGAATAAAACTTTTCTATCAACATGGAGGGGACTGGAAGATATTATGCTGAGTGAAATAAGTCAAGCAGAGACAGTCAATTATCATATGGTTTCACTTATTTGTGGAGCATAACAAATAACATGGAGGACATGGGGAGATGGAAAGAAGGGAGTTGAGGGAAATTGGAAGGGGAGATGAACCATGAGAGACTATGGACTCCGAAAAACAACCTGAGGGTTTTGAAGTGGCGGGGGGGTGGGAGGTTGGGGGAGCCAGGTGGTGGGTACTAAGGAGGGCACATATTGCATGGAGCACTGGTGTGGTGCAAAAACAATGAATACTGTTACGCTGAAAAGAAATAAAAAAAATGTCCCTAAAATCCACTATGTTGATGTTATCATCTACAGTTTGATAACAGTAAGGTTTTACTCTTACATGCTCCAAAGATCTAAATACACAAGTATAATTTTATCTACTGACAATTTGGATATGTTTATATACACTTTATAAATTATGAAAACTATTTTTGGGGGGCACCTGGCTTGCTCAACGTGAAGAGCGTGGGACTCTTGATCTCAGGATTGTGAGTTCAAGTCCCATGTTAGTTTAGAGATTACTTACACAAATAAACTTTTGGGGTGCCTGGGTGGCTCAGTGGGTTAAAATCTCTGCCTTCGGCTCAAGTCATGATCTCAGGGTCCTGGGATCGAGCCCCGCATCGGACTTTCTGCTCAGGAGGGAGCCTCCTTCCTCCTCTCTTTCTGCCTGCCTCTCTGCCTACTTGTGATCTCTGTCAAATAAATAAATATAATCTTAAAAAAAAAACTTAAAAAAACCCCTTTTTTAAATTCCTAATTCTTTGGTTTAAAAATCTTACTAAGTTTCGGGTGGTATATGTTGAGGCAGATTGTTTTCTAATTCTGTTTATTGTAATTATTGTTGGCATGATCAAATTGGCAATAACTAATACACTTATCTACATTTATTTTATCTTTAAAATTTTTAAAAAAATATTTGAGAGAGAGAGAGAGCATGAGCAGGGGGGAAAGGCAGAGGGGAAGGGAGAAGCAGATTCCCTGCTGAGCAGGGAGCCCCATGTGTATCTCAATCCCAGGACCCTGGGATCATATCCCAAGCCAAAGGCAGACGCTTAACTGACTGAGCCATCCAAGCACTCCCTCCACATTTGTTTTAAAATGTCCAAAAGCAAAATTACAATTTTTGACTGTATCCAAAAATGACCTTAGATATTTTTATTAATTTTCTTGAATTAACTTAGCCTGGTTACTTTACATTATTAATAAATATACAAATAAAATACTTAATCTCAGGAATACATATTATTTCTTTGGAAAGACGCATAGTTTCTCACAGCAATTTTTTAAAGTTAGCTTTACCCCCAACATGGGGCTTGTACTCACAATCCCGAGATGAAGAATCAAATCCTTTACTGACTGAGCCACCCACGTGTCTCATCTCACACTGGTTTTTAAAAAAGGACTTTTCTATTCAAGAACCATTGCATTCATGATTTTTCTAAGAGAAAGTAAAAAATTCAGAAATTAAAAAATAAGAAAAATTTTAATTTTTTAAAATATAAGCTTCCATTTGAAGTGTATGATGAATTATACAGATAGTGAATGAATATATAGCTTAAAACATAGATAGCCAAGGGGAACCCACATGTGCAATCACCACTGAGGTAAAAAAATAGAACATCATTAGCATCTCAGAAGTCTGCCACATACCTCTTCTTAATCTTCAGCCCTTTTTAATACATCATTTATAACTAATAGTTAATAATATAAATAAGTTAATAATTATAATTAACTATGATTAATAATATGAATAACTAGTCAATAATATAACTAATAAACCAAATAAGTTATTTAGATTGTTAGATTTTTTTTTTTAAGATTTTATTTATTTATTTGACAGACAGAGATCACAAGTAGGCAGAGAGGCAGGCAGAGAGAGGGGGAAGCAGGCTCCCCGCCGAGCAGAGAGCCTGATGTGGGGCGCGATCCCAGGACCCCGGGATCATGACCCGAGCGGAAGGCAGAGGCTTTAACCCACTGAGCCACCCAGGCGCCCCAATTATTAGATTATTGTTAAGCAAACTTTCATTACCTATACATTCATGATAAGACTATTCATCTTGCCCCACTTGCTGGGTTTGCTCATCTGACTTCTCTGGCCAGTAGAATGTGGGCAGAGGCACCAGTGTGCCAATTCTGAGTTTAGACTTTAAGAGACAAAGTACGTTTCTGACCTCTGACCCAGGGAGCGGATACCCCAGATAACCACTAGAACTTCATCTTGAACCCCAGAATAAGACACTAGAACAGAGCTGAATTTACCAGTAGCCTAAATTAGAGTTGTCTCAGGAGAACTATACACTTGCCCAGGAGAAAAACAAATGCTTTTTGTTATATGCCTTTGAGATTTGGTTGGCTATACAGCAAAGGCTCACTAATATAAGAATCATTTGGTAAATCTCAAAAAAGCCTATGTGATTAAACTCAGGTTATTACTCGGTGAATACATTTCATGCTTTGTTCTCTTCAAACTTATGTTTATTGTTAACAGTAGGATAATATTTAACTGACATAGAAGATACTTCCTGGTCAGTGATTACTTTATACTTCCTTGAGCTATTTCAAGAAACTACTATTTTTAAAGCAAGAAAACAGCTACTACCAGTGTTTTCATTTATTTAACAAGCATTTTTTTCAGAAGACTGCTGTGTATCACTGGTTTGTTTAAACAGTACTCTCCATACCAAATCTTTTGCTGTTTTTAAATATTATATAAACAGTAATATTTATATCATATAATACCAACCAATATTTCATTCATAACCTTTAGAGAAGATACGATTTATTTTCATTTTGGCATTTTTTATTAGAAATATCACACACAAAAAAGTAAAAATAAAGATAGCAATATCACAAAAGCTTTACATATAAACCGAAGGATAACTGGTGAAAATAAAAATGGTAAGTATTGTGAAAATGCACTTTTTAGAAAAATGAGATAAAATGTATATACAGATTCTTTATAAATATTGAATCATCTGTGGGATAGTGATTTAAATTTAAATTCCATGTTCCCATGGAGAATTGGGCAAGGCCCCTTCTCTCCAAAAACAAAAGTTCTAAAATATCCTAAAAAACTTTTTTCTGAAGGATTGCCACTCTCAAGAGTTTGGACCTGCCAGAGCTCAAGTTCATTCTGCTCGGTTCCATTCCACAAACATTTACTGAGTGCATGCCTTTTATGTCCCAGCTCATTCTGGATGTCCAAAGTTAGGTAAGATCTCAGCAAGCTCACAGCCTTGTACATAAAACATTCAGTATAATATAAAGTGTACTAACATAAAGATCTGCACAAAATATCTCAGTGGACATTAAGTCCAATCTGAGGGTTGATCATATTAATGATAATGTCTAAATAAGAATCAACCAACCAATCACTGAAAATGATTAACTTATAAGCAATTAGGGCTTTATAAACATATAATTTTGCAAATTTTAAACACCACTAATTTTTTGGTGTATTTTCTGGACTATTTATGTAGGCTTTGGAGAATGGAACTTTCCGAATTGTGACACTGAATTCTTTATGCAGATCTTCTATTTATAACATACGTTATTTATGGTTTCCTGCTTTAAAATTTCTTTTGAAGATTTTATTTATTTATTTGACAGAGAGAGAGAGAGAGAGAGAGATCACAAGTACGCAGAGAGAGGGGGAAGCAGGCTCCCTGCTGAGCAAAGAGCCTGATGTGGGGCTCAATCTCAGGACCCTGAGACCATGACCCGAGCCAAAGGCAGAGGTTTAACTCACTGAGCCACCCAGGCGCCCCTCCTGCCTCAAAATTTAATGCAGTCTTGTTTTTCTACTTTCTCAAAGCTTCTTAAATTGTATGTTTAATTTTTAAATTAAGTAATATCTATAAATTCAAGTGTAAATCATTTACTTATAATACGCAAGAAATACAGATATTCAACTGCGTTTCTCATTATATTCCTAAACTACAGCAGGAAGATTTCTGTAGACTAGGAAAAAGTTTTAGAAGTTAGATGTTTTATATAAGTTTCTATGAATTTTTTAATATTCAGATTTCACCAAAACAATATAAAAAGAAATTCTATGACTTATTGTACTATTCTGTTTAAAACAAGCTAATTTCAATAAGTTTTAACATTGATTTTTAAAGATTTTCTTGCTCAAATATGTTTACTATATATATATATTTACAAACTTTTCTAGCATGTAGCAAATTCAAAATTATACATGAATGTATTCTTTTAAATGTATTCATTTATATTACCTATTGGTGGGATAGCATAATATTTGTAAACCTCTTTTTAGTTTGCAAAATGCTTTCATTTTTGCATTGTCTTAGTCTTTTCCCTCTACAGGAGGTATTATTATCATTGCTGTTTTATTGATGAGTAAATTGAGTCTCAGTGAGATTAAATGACTTACATGGGTCACAGGCCTGGAACCGGTTTCCTTCTCACATTATTCACTTCATCTACACAAGTTTAAACATAATTCTGCACTTCCAGAATGCCTTCATTCATTTGCTTTTTTAATTTCTACAATTTGGTTAGGTTATATCAGACCGATTTAAGTCTGGGAAAAATAACCAACTCTTCTTTGTCTCTTTTCAAATTATGGAATTGAACTGAAGATCACTGGGTATGGCAAATTAGATGGAAGATTTTTTTTTAAAGATTTTATTTATTTATTTGACAGAGATCACAAGTAGGCAGAGAGAGAGGAGGAAGTAGGCTCCCTGCTGAGCAGAGAGCCCGATGGGGAACTCGAACCCAGGATCCTGAACCGAAGGCAGAGGCTTTAACCCACTGAGCCACCCAGGTGCCCCAGATGGAAGATTTTTTTTTTAAATATTTATTTATTTTAGAGAGAGAGAGAGAAAAAGCATGTGCAGGGGTCAAGGGAGGGGTAGAGGAAGAGGGAGACAGAGAACCCCAGCAGACTCCCCACTGAGCATGGAGCCCTGTAGTGGGGCTCAATCTCAAGACCATGAGATCGTGACCCGAGAGCTCAACTGGTTTTTTTTAAGATTTTATTTATTTATTTGAGAGGAAGAGGCAGTAAGAGAGAGCATGAAAGGGGAGAAGATCAGAAGGAGAAGCAGACTCCTGGGGGAGCCGGGAGCCTGATGAGGGACTAGATCCTGGAACCAGGATCATGATCTGAGCTGAAGGCAATTGCTTAACCAATTGAGCGACCCAGGCACCCATCAGCTGACTTTTTTTAAAAAAATCATGTAATTTTTAAGTAATCTCTGCACCCAATGTGGAGCTTGAACATAAAAGCCTGATATCAAGAGTTGTATACTCTACTGACTAAGCAAGCCAGGTGCCCTTGAAAAATTGTTTTTTAAGATATTTGTTAAGTGTTTTAAGGTGATGATCTTTGGTCATACTTGTGCTTTTGTTTCAGTTTTAATTATAATGCTGCTAGAACAGTTCAGAAAAAACTAGTAGGGGGTTTAAATAAGGGAAACCATTGTTATGGAAATTTCCAGGAGATATAACAAATAAAAAAAAATTTATGGTGATCTGGTTAAGAAAAAATTTTTAAAGCATCTACTGGGGCTCACTTAAGTGTCCAACTCTTGATCTCAGCTCAGGTCTTGAACTCAGGGTTGTGAGTTCAAGTCCCAAGTTGGGCTCCACCAAAAAAAAAAATCAGACAAAATATCTATTGATAAATGACATTACGGCTTTAATTTTAGTCTTTTATACTGAAAGCATTTCTTTTTTTTTTTTTTTAAAGATTTTATTTATTTATTTATTTATTTGACAGAAAGAGAGATCACAAGTAGGCAGAGAGGCAGGCAGAGAGAGAAGGAAGCAGGCTCCCTGCTGAACAGAGAGCCCAATGTGGGACTCGATCCCAGGACCCTGAGATCATGACCTGAACCGAAGGCAGCGGCTTAACCCACTGAGCCACCCAGGCGCCCTATACTGAAAATATTTCTAAAATATATTGGGCCAGTTTCTTTCTAGAGTAAGTTCAGGAACGATGTTTAAAACATCATTCAGTCTTCTTAACAAAATCATTTATGATTTTACAGGAATCACCAAACATTAGCTTTTCATGATAAAGTACGGGAGATACAGATGTTGATGTATGAGGATGGGCGCAGATATATCCTAAGAAAAAAATCCCAAGTCTATCTCCTTAGGGATCTGCTTCTTTCCTGTAACTTATTTACCTACAATTCCAGATGATTACTATTTGTGCAAACTCACTAATAACTGAGCAATGATAAATACTTCTTTTAGAAGTTATAGTATTGCAAATATCTCACTTATTCATTAAATAAGCACTTGAGCACCTGTTTATTCCTTTTTTGTAAGATAGGAATAATGATAGAACCTTTCTATATTATTTGGGGTTCTTGGTTGAAAACAATAGAAACAAACTCTGGCTAACTCATCCAGAAGAATGTATTGGACAAGTATCATGTAGCTCACAATCACTGGGGATGATGGAGAACTGGTGTGCAAGACGTGTAGAGCCATTCATTTAGGATGTCACTGTCAGTACTGTCAGGGTCGCCACAATTATCTACACCACTGTGAATTATCTCTATCTCTGCATCTTTGCATCATTTTGTCCAGATATCAAGTTTCAGGTGAGAGCATCCAACTGAATTAACCTAGGTCTCATGTCATCACTATGCCATAGTTGCCAGAGAGTGTGGAGAAGGACCTTGGCCAGACTCAGTTTCCAAAGTGTGAGGTGGGCCCTGCTCCCACCAAGACTCAAAATTAAGAATTCTCAGGATGCCTGAGTGGCTCAGTCAATTAAGCATCTGCCTTTGGCTTGGGTCATGATCCCAGGGTCCTTGAGTCTGGAATCAGGCTCCTTGCTCAGTGGGGAGCCGGCTACTCCCTCCGCCTCCCACTTTCTCTCTATGACAAAATAAAAAATCTTTAATAAATAAATAACATTTTAAAAAAATCAAGACTTCTCAAAAAATATAATGGGAATTAAGAAGTTAGGCAGGCAAAAAGCATATCCTCATTGTATTACCCCATAGGTCGCCAAGAATTTATTGGGATGATTTATGTAAAGTGCTTGGTATAGTGCTGTTACACAGCATTCAATACATTTCAGCAGTTATTTTAATTCAATGAGCCAGGCATTGTGCTAATCTCTAGGAATAAAAAAAACATAACAGGCAAAATTTCTAATTAAAGGGCTTAGTATTTCAGGGAGTTGTTACAGAGGGAAAAAATATAAAAATGGAATGATAATACCACTTAATTAAATGTTACAGTATAGGTATGAAGTGGGTGCTCTGGAAAACAGAGAAAGAAAAGCAAATTATACCAGAGTAAGGACAAAGAAAATAACAGACTGAGTTTTGACAGCTAAGAGGAGCATTATAAAAGGACTGGGCATGTCTGCATTGCAGTGACTAGGATATGTTCAGGATTGTGAAGGATATAAATGAGTTTTAACTGATCTGAAAGCCATCAGGATTTGGTAGAGGAGATGACATAATCAGATTTAAGAGGAGAGGTAACTCTAGGAGTGGAGAGAAAATAGACTAGAATGAGCAGAGCCAATGTGAAGAGTTCAGATGCTATGTTCAGTTGGGGGGATACGTATTTAAGTAAAGTATCCAATTCTTTCAAATAGAAGATTTTTTTTTTTATATTTTCCAAAGACACATTCATTGGGATTTGACACAAATGGATATCAAAAGATATTTACAGGAAAAAGAAAGTACACTCTTTCATACATATACCCACACACAGTGAGAATTTCACAAGTATACCACCGCACCTCACACAGAGGACTCCTCACAGGCTGATAGTTGACAAAATCTACACGTTATTCCAGTTTTCAGTCACAATTAATCTCGTCAACATATGTGTGAAAATGGAGCAGTATGTGAAATAGTGAAATAAGTGTTGGAAGAGATATATGCAATGAGTCCCGAGAGAGAGGTGAAAAAGACTACCAAACTGCGCCTAAGTTTTGGATATGGAGATTAAGGAAAACTACTTCTTCCTTTTTTAAAGTTTACTTTTTTTATTTAAGTAATCTCTACATGCAAGGTGGGTCTTGAACTCACCACTCTTAGATCAGAAGCTGCGTGTTCTTCTGTCTGAGTCAGCCAGGTGTCCTGGGAAAACTTAGAGGGCACAAATAGGTTTTGTTCTGAAGGATTCATTGGATTTAGCCTGGCAACACTCCAATGTCATAAAAGGCATAACTGTCTTTTCTGAACACATCAGCACTTCAAAATGTCTTATGTAAAGTACAAGAAATGGAGAAAGGCAGTGGATGGAAATGAGATTGGATAGGTAAGCAGGGCTAAGACAGTGTTTCAAAATGCAAATAATTCCAAAGACAGGCAAGTAACTGTGAAGCCTGGATTAGGGGGCAGGGGGCACCTAGGTGGCTCAGTTGTTAATCATCTGCCTTTGGTTCAGGTCATGTTCCCAGGGTCCGGGGATCAAGCCCCCCTCCCCTCCCAATCAGGCTCCCTGCTCAGCAGGAAGCCTGCTTCTCCCTCTCCCTCTCTCACTCTCCCTACTTCTTGTGTTCCCTCTCTCACTGTCTCTGTCAAATAAATAAATAAAATCTAAAAAAAAATACTTAAGAAGCCTGGATTAGGACAGATTTGTGAGGTTTAGGACAATGATGAACTGAGGAACAATGAAAAGGCATTAAAATTCAACTAAGAGAAAAAGGAAGAGAAATCCCTCCGTGCTTCTTAAACAAAAACAGTATAAAGATCGCATAACACATCTTAATTAATTTGAATTTTATATTAAGGGTAGTAGAATGTCACTATAGGAGTTTAAAGAGAGGAGTACATAGACTTTTATAAAATATAAACCTGGTGGCAATGTAGAGACTGGGATTGCAGCCTGGTCAAATGGTTAGGTGGCTAAAGCAGTATGAAACATCTGAAATGATGGTGGCTTGAAATAAGATAATGGTAGTGGCTATTTGGAAGAATTGGATACACTGGAGAGATATGGAGCTTGAAGCAAAGGGACTCAGTAATGGAAGTGCGGGAAAAAGGAGAGTTAGAGAGAAAAAACCAAGTTATTACAATAAAGTATATCAGCTGCCATTGGTCTGCCATCGCCTTTTTTTTTTTTTTTAAAGATTTAATGTATTTATTTGACAGAGAGAAATCACAAGTAGATGGAGAGGCAGGCAGAGAGAGAGAAGCAGGCTCCCTGCTGAGCAGAGAGCCCGATGCGGGACTCGATCCCAGGACCCTAAGATCATGACCTGAGCCAAAGGCAGCGGCTTAACGCACTGAGCCACCCAGGCGCCCCTGCCATTGCCTTTTAATCTTAAATGCAAAATGAAGTCAAAGCAGTGAACTGAAATTTCTCTCTCCTTATTGTTTCTTTTTTCCAGTTTGTTTTGAAATGTAATTTTATATTCTTAAGATTTACCTCTTGGCAATCAGGAATTAAATTTCTGAGATTGCTGTAAATTATTTCCTTTCCTGGTTTCTCTTCCTCTTTCTTACTTCCCTGTTTTATGCGCAGTGCTTTCTTGTTTTAGTCGTATGCTAAAATACCTCACCATAACTTACCTTTCCCACCAAAATAACTGGGGAAAAACTGAGTATCTGAAAGTTGTCTTCAGGATCCTGTAAATTTCGTCCAGTTTCCTAGTTGCTACTCAGAAATGCTGAGGAAAAAAGTGTAATTCTCCTGTTTAGGTACCCTTTTTCACTGGAGACATTTAGCATTACAATCAATCCTTACCAATTCCTTTTCTCAGGCTCCTTTTCGTTGTTAAAGCGACGTGCGTTTTCATCACCTAATTCAATTTTGCACAGCTACTTCATATTTAATTTTCAAATATGATTTACAGGTAAGTCACTTACAAAAAACAGTAAAATTTAAACGACAGAAAAGATCGGGTTCTAGTAAGTAAATGCGGTCCGGGGGCCAGAGAAATACAAAATGTCCATCTCAAGACCCTTGGCTACCCAAAGCAGAATAACAAGGTTGCTCCGCCGCCCCGCCGCCCAGCGCCCCGCGACCCGGACGGGAACCTAGTTCGCAGCGGTTCTCCCCCGCGCAACACCGCCGCGTCGTTCCCGCCCGCCCTCCATAGAACGCGGGGTCCTCGCCCCCCTGCCTGAACAACTGTCTCCCTCCGAGAACAGACTCTTGCTGTTGCCGGACTGCGCGGTCACCGCATCCAGACCGCAGAGAACTTGCTTTGCATCGGCTGGAGACCACGGCGGCGAAGAAGGCCATCTCGCAGCCGGAGGAACAAGGACTATCGGCCGCGCCCGCGGCGGCCTCTTCTCCCGCGCTAGCGCGCCCACCTCGGCCCCGGAGGCTCTGCGCCGCGGGCGGGGGGCGAGCGAGGGGCGGGGCGGCCGCGGGCGCCGGGCGCCCCCTCTTGGAGCGCGCGCCCGAGTACCCGCGCGCCCGATCGGCCCGCCCCGGCCCGCGGCGCCCCCGCCCCTTTGGGCGCTCCGTAGCCGTGACGTGCGCGCGCCGGGGCCGGGGACTCTGCTGGGCGCCGGCCGGCGGGCGGAGACGGACCCGGGATCTGTCCGAGCAGGAAGCTAGCAGGATCCCGGTCGCCGCCTCCCCGTCTCCGAGCTTGTCCACGTCGCCGGCTTTTCGCTCAACTTCATCACCTTTGACCCCCGCCCTTCACCTCTCCGGCCACAGGTTGCCTCGCTGCCGCGCGCACCTGCCTTCGCCTCCGCACCGGTGAGTGACGCGGTGCCCCTGCTTCGGGGCGTCAGCGTCAGGCCTCGCTGCCCCGGCGGCCCGCCCTGCTTCGGGGCCTCTTCGGGCAGTCCGGGGGACCCACGGCTAGTTTCACCTCCCGAGGACGCCTCGGGTGAAGCAGGTGATGGGTGGGCCCGGCCGGCTGCTCGCCGTAGTGCCAGGGCTGGTTCTCATTTCCACAGGACAATGAGAGTCCCCTTTCATGGGTTTATCGTCACCAAGATACCTTTGTGTATCTACTCTCGCTCCTAGTTAGAAGCAGAGCTCTCAGGTGACCCACTCAGACTTGACACTGCGTGATAGTTTTCTCTTAAGTAAACAAGCTTAAAATTTAGTGTAGGAATAGGGCCGTTTGTTCTGAGCTATGAGGATCAGGTGACGGCCACTATTAAAGTAATAGTTTAATCGTGTAGGAGACCAGGCTGTGATTTTAGTTTTCAGGTTGTCTAGTACTTTGAGTATATTAATTTATATAGGTGCAACTGAACAAGCGCTTTTTAAAAAATTTGTTAATTTCCCCAAACTTCTTAAAACCATTAAAATGCTCCAATTCCGGAACAAGGTATTATTAAGTAGAAAATAATTTGGTAAGGTTATTGCTAGAATATCCGTGTCAGAAATACCATTTCTATACAGTTTAAGAAAACAGGTGATATTTTATCTGGCATAAAGTTGTGGTGGAGGAATGCTTGCATCCTAATCTACAGATATTAGTGAACAACTAGGAACACCGTCCCAACTTCACAGATCGCTGTACATGCTAAGCAAAAGTTCCATTTGCTGTTATGCTCTGGTAGTGTAGATGCAGTGTATCTTAATATATAGTCAGGGTTTGAGAGTTTTAGAAATTCTTAAGATTTACTTGAAACTATTCACACCATAAAATGTGAATCTTGGACTTGGGCTGGAATGGTCATGGTACAAAGGTTGGCAGCCAAAACAGCAAGTCTGTACAAATTAACTAAACTTCATAGATATGTTGAGCTGTGGTTTTACAGTTGGAAATTGATTAGTGGAAAAATTACCTTAGTGTTTTTTATCATTAATTTTAGAAATATTACAAACTGGGCCATAGCCAGAGCTTGAAACAATGCAGCCGTTCAGAATAACTCATTGACTTTTAAATATCCAGCTCATTTTGAGTATCTGAAGTTGTGCAGGAATTATATCCACAGTGGTAAACAGAAGTCGTTCTAGTCTTAGACTTGCCTATTACGTTTGTATATTTTATGCGACATATTGTTCTCCCAGTTTGAGTTACATTTTCGTTTTCAAAGACATTTTAAAAGGGAGTAACAGAAGTGATGAATGACTTTAATAAGATTATCATGATTAAAAACTCTAAGTATACATTATATAAAACTGTAATATACATATATTCTTCATTAGGGTCTAGAAACACGAGCAAGAAAAATGTAGTGTAAATTACATTATGTTTATATAGGTGCTACTGAACAAGAGCTTTTTTAAAATTACATCAATTACAAATAAAAATGTAAATTAATACAAGGTATTAAAACAGAGATCGTAAATCATAACTCATTGCACTTATCTGAAGTGCATCTTTTCCCTCTGTTTATGTTTATGTGATCAAGTTTTAAAATAACAGTGGCCAGGAAATCTGAGAGAGACTGAAGGCTCTTTTCTCATCCTGTTGTGACTTTGCCTGGAGACTGTGGTGTATCATGTAGCCCATTGTTTAGATAACTGGGCTGTCTCTGGGTTCTAAAGTACAGCTCTTTTCAGAAAGTTTTAAAATTTTTGACCATGTGAAGTTTAAATAAATATAAACACCCAAAACATTTTATGAAAATGAACCCGTTTTCACTGTTGATAATTGAAGCTTCATTTTGATATTTAAAAATGTCAGTTTTAAAAAGATTTCTAACCTCTCTGAATTTTTCATTTTTGTATATTAGAACATTTTCAGTAGAAGATTGAAAAAGATATTACAGCTTTAATAATTTTCATAGTTTGTGATCCCCTTAATGAGGTACTTCATAATAACTTCTGAACTTGAATAGTATAAGATCATTACCCCTGTATTAGGCATCTGCCATACTCAGAACACTAACTGAGGGATTTGATTTATAAAATAATTTTCAAGGTTGGTGGTCTTGTCCTTTTACATATGAAGACATTTAAGCTTAGAGAATTAAATATTTGCTCAACGTCTTACAACTCCAGAGGAACAAAGTCTGGATTCACACCTAAGTCTTCTGACCATGAAGCCCTGTCTTTTCTACCAGACCAGGTTGCCTTGATCTCAGTTCATTTGGTAGACTGCTCAAATAAACCTGCAGAACTGGTATTGTGTTAAAGAATGTAACTTGAAGAAGGCACATAGGAGTGAGGATGATAAAGGTCATGAATGTGGTTCTGAAACTGATGTTGAATTTTCTGCTTTTTTTCATTCTTAAGTTGACAACTTTGACAGTGATAGGGTGTTGCTTTCTCGTTTCTGATGTAAATTCCAGAATATTATACAAATTGTGCACTTTTTATTTTGATGGGTTTATAGGAGTTAGAATTAAGCTGTAATGTAACACTGGTTTTCATTGTAGATAAAATAAATAGTAGTCTTTTTGTTTCAGATAGAACTTTATATTTTCTTCCAATAAGAGAACGTTGTCCATAAATGCAGTAGCTATCTTTTAAAAATACTGCACAATTAACTTTGTAATCCTTGTGAGGGGGCTTGTTTTCAAAATATGACTAAATTCTCACCTGTACTATTTTCAGCTGTACTATTAGGACAATTTTTTATGGCCTATGTTTATTTCAGGAATGTCCCTTGAGGTATAATAGACACAAAGGACAAAAATGAGTATACAAAGTCCATCTTTTGTCACAAAGTAGGAGTCATTTCAGCAGTAGAATGTAGTTGGGTAAATGAGAAGAAAAATGGTAAGAAGGCTGAGTTGGGTGATTACATTTATAGGTATTTCATTATTTGGTTTGAACTCTAAGGAATGTTGCATCTCAAGGATACTCATATTCAACTGTAATATAAATTATTAATGGATATCTATAAGACATCTGCATGTGTGTGTGTATGTATGTGTAGATAATTAAGAACTAACTAAGGTCAAATAAGCTTGAATTCTGTTTTTGAGGAATTATATAATATTCAGAGGAACCAGGAAGTTTGTTGTTTGAAACAGCTATACTTTTATTTGACAAATTTAATTGGACTATCTGTAATCTTAAAATATGAGTGTGAGAATTTTTTTTCTGTTCATGGTCTTGAAAGAAAACTTTTCATATTTAGTATAAGAAATACATGGTAATTTAGGAAATGACCACAAGTCCACAAAAAGTTCTCCCTGTAAGTACTGAAGCATAGACTGTAAAACCAGAAGAACAACTCAGACATCTTTAGAAAATTTGCTAGGGTTAAAGAGAAGGGAAGTACTTTTCTGTACAGAAGGCATGCCACCAGTGAAACCAAAATACTGAGGAACATTCCTTGGGTGATATTCACATAGGTGAATATTTATATCCAGGCTGAGTAATGTGCACAAAGGAAGGCGGTGCTCTTGACAAAACCACAGGCATCTTTTATGTGAGTTACATCACTTGTTATTTTACTTGAAAGTAACCTGCTGCTTAACCTTTACAAGGTAAGGTATTGCATAGAGCAGAATCTTAGAATTTCTATTATATGTGGATGAACATCTTTTTCAACAATATTTACTGAGGGCCTAGTCTGTTTGAAATATGACTGTAGGTGGGAACTTTTTACTGGCAGATCTTTGGATCTAGGAAATATAAAGAGTGACAGAGACATAAAAAGAAATATGAATGGAAATACCCATTTAAAATCTGATGATATTTATATCAGATTTAACAACTTACATTTGTATGGCACTCTGTTGTTCTGGAAATCATTTTTTGTATCTTTGGTCCTTAAAACACCTTGTTGAAGTAGATGTGGTAAACTTACTCTTATTCTGCAGATGATAAAATGTTGGCAAAAAAAATTAAGTGCCTTGTTCAAGGTTACTTATGTGGCTGCTTAGAAACATAGCTAAGAAGGGAACTTCTGTGTATTCCCATAGTAGATCACAGTTATCTTCTAGGTGTTAGTTAGGGTTAACCTCTTAATGAGCAGTTACTTAATTTTGTTGCTTCAATTTGGATGGTTGCAAAAATTATGAAAAGTCAGCATCACTAAAGTGATAATTGTTAAATACTTACTAGGTTTGTTTTTGTTCTTGTTTGAATATAAGGTAGGAGATGAGCAGGATGCATTATTATGGGGCTCCTTTAACATTTTTAGTAGATTAATGGAGCTGAGGTTGAAGAGGTCCCCCCCCCATTGGAGAGTTTTTCAAGATTATTTTATTTTAGAGTGAGAGAGAGCATGCACGTGCATATGCAGGTGAATGAGTTTGGGGAGGGATAGCAAAGGGAGAGGAAGAGAGAATCTCAGGCTGACTCTGGGCTGAGTGTGGAGCTGCTGCAGGGCTTGATCTCATGACCCTGTGATCTCTACCTGAGCTGAAACCAAGAGTTGTCCCTTAACCCACTGTGCCACCCAGAACCCCTGGTTGGAGAGTTTTTAAAGGAAAGCCCATTGTTTGTTCTAAAAAAGAAAGGAGGGGTGTCTGGATGGCTCAGTGGGTTAAAGCCTCTGCCTTTGGCTCAGGTCATGATCCCAGGACCCTGGGATCGAGCCCCACATCGGACTCTCTGCTCAGCAGGGAGACTGCTTCCTCCCGCCCCGCCCCCACTTGCCTCTCTGCCTACTTGTGATCTCTGTCTGTCAAATAAATGAATAAAGTCTTTTAAAAAAAGGTAAATAAAAAGAAAGAACTCTGGAAAAAAAAAAAAAGCTGACTTCAGAGGCAGCATTGGTGTCTTATGTGAGGAAAAGTCAGAGTTCCATCTTTCCTCTCAGCCTGGGGGGTTTTCAGAGGGGATGGTCTCTGTGTCAGAAAAAATGCAGGTAGTAGACTTGGGTCTCTTGGAGGAAGATGGTGAGTTCAAGGAGTTCCCTGGGCTGGTTTAGGTAAAGATGAAGGTGCAAATGTCTGGAGGATGATTGGGATGAAGACAATGTAGATGATAACTTCTCCAATCAGGAGCTGAACTACAGAAACTTGGTTATAAGATGGAGACCTCATAGCATTCAGAAGAGCAACCTAAACTTTAACTGTTTACTAAATTCTAGGACAGAGAACCCAGGATGGGACACTTAAAAAAATATGTTTATTTCATTGCCTGCTTGGATTTATGTTTTTATAACACACACACACACACACACACACACACGCACACACACGCAGTTTTGCTCTTAAAAAAAAAGGAGAAAAATATTCTGGGGGAATTTTGAAAATAACTTTTGTTACTTGACACATTGGTATTGACCTGATAATTATGCTTGTTTTTGTAAAGATTCACTAATGAGCTAATTAATGTGTGTCTGCATTGGTGTCTTTATGCCTTAATTCATTTGACAAATATTTGAGTGTCTGCCATGAACCAGGTACAGTTCTAAGTGCTAATGATACTGTGATAAATTAAGACCAAGTTCCTGTGCTGAGTGATATTTTATTGTTGTTTTGAATTAAGTTAAATTATAGACTCTTATTACTAGAATGTAATCAACAGGGCTGACCCTAAAGTTGGGAAATGGATAGTTGTCAAAGTGGTAGAATTTGAGGGTTACCAAAAGACTTATTTACTAAAAAATATTCTACTCCTGGCCTTCAGTTCACTGTTACCAGTCTGCTCCTTATAAGTAAGAGTATGTTCCGTCTTCATCCAAGTCTCAGGAACGTAAGGCTGAGATAAAGGGAATATAGGATTGATATGTTAGCAGCTATTGTTTATTGAGTTTTTGCTATGTGTTTGTGTGTCAAGCAAGTACTTTGTGTACATTATCTCAGTTAATTACTACATGACTTACTTTAGTGCATTTGACATTATGACCCACAATTTACAGATTGGGAAACAGAGGCATAAGATGTTAAATTTGCTCAAGCTCATAGCCAGTACTTGATGAAGATGGAATTTGCATGTACTTAGCATGTAGTAGGTAGGAGTAGAGGAGTACTGATATACACACGGAGTTGTGATGTCCTATCAGTATGGGATGGCATACTGTGTAGGTGGAAGGCCTTGGTGAGTGATGGGTGGAGAGTCAAGAGAGCTTGTTGTGGGGAGGGAGTGGATGGGGATGATTATTGCTTGTGGAACTGCTTGGTCCTTAGGCGTAATCCTTTTTGTGGCAGTCCTGAAACTGCAGAATTGCATTTATATACAAGTGCTTGCTTACCCAGCTTGTAGATAAGAGGGACTGGCAGACCTGAGATGATTCTGGTTTTGCCAGTCACTACTGTAGTTGGATTACTTAGTGTCTCTGGGCTTCAGTTTTCTCATGACCCTGTGATCTCTACCTGAGCTGAAACCATCTATAAAATGGAGGCAACAGTGTTACCTACCTGTTACCTACCTGGTGTGGTTCTTGTGGGGAAGGAATTAGATAATACATGTGAAGCACATATCATTGTGATGTGTAGTTAGTGTGCATTATTATTGTTACTGTGTTTTTGTTTTTTGGTTTCTTTGGCCATGTTTAATGTGGAATGTTTATTCAAAAAGAATAAAGTGTCCTGGAGATTTCGGTGGAATCTTAAAGTTGGCCAAATTGAAGAAGTTTTGAAGTGTAGTGTTAATCATAATTATCTGGGAACTGGTAAAAACATTTGTCAGAAGGGTGTGGGTGAGGCCTGGGCACTAGCGTTTAACAAGTTTCTCGGTTGATTTACTTGCACACCAAAATTTGAGAAGCACTGGTTTAAAACTTTTCTTTATCCTATGCCTGGGAAGGCTTCAGTAAAACAACAAAAAGTGTTTGGATTAACCAGGCAGTGTATGGTAGAAGAAAGTGAAATATCAGTTACCGGAATCCCTTCCTTGATTTTGTGTGTGTGTGTGTGTGTGTATTAAGTTTATTTGGGGTTTATAAGCATTTATCTTTGAGAGGGGCAATGTTAAATTGCACACCTAACTTTAATTGTAATGAGTTTTCAGCTTTTAACAAGCTTCATTTAGAAGTGAGCTAGTTATATTTAATTTTTAAAGTTATACAAATAATAATAGGTAGTACTTGAATAGATCTTAAGACCTTGTTAAAATTTTTAAATTGGATTTCTTTAGATAATGTACTGTTTTGAATTAACCAGCTTTGGTATTGTTAACTTCATCAGGCAAGCTCCCAGCAGGAAAGAGATTTCATCCTGGTTGGTGCAAAAGAAGAGATTATAGAGGTTAGGGAACAAACAAGGGTGGGGGGGGGTGCACCCAGGGAATAGCAACGGTGGAGAAGCCGTTAATACTCCAGAGATTACCAAAACTGAGAGTTGAGAGCTGGCATTGGGGAGGAAGGCCCCAAGGAACTGTGGCTTTGAGACAGTCAGGCAGGGAGAGGAGGGGGAACTTCCATGACCTCTCCTCAGTCTTTGGGTCTTGTACACTGGCTTGCACTGCTGGAACCCACCTGCGGAGCCTAGGTGGTGATCTATGCAGGCTCATCTTCCCAGGGCAGGAACAGAGCATACATAGGAGGGGTGGGGGGTTTGATGGAGCAGGTGGAGAATAAATGTGGAGAATAAATAGGGCATTGATTAGAACCTTTGGGAATTTTTAGCATTTCTTGGTGTAGTTTAAATAACTTTGGGACCTGTGATACATCTCAAAAATACTGAGTCTGCTTATGTTATACATACTTAGAAAAAAATTCATTCACTTTCTCATCTAATTGGACAGTTATTCTAGGAACTTTTTTTTTTTTTTTAAAGTAATCTATCTCTGCCCAATGTGGGGCTCCAGCTTATGACCTGGAGATCAAGAATTGCATGCTCTACTGACTGACACAGCCAGGCTCCCCTTAGGAACTTTTATGATCCATATAACCCAATGAGAAACATAACCCAAGTCTATTAACATAAAACCCTTTTATTAATATATTGTTATACCTTAGCGAGGTTTCTGAACTTAGTCTTGGTTTGAAAGAGTACATGTCTTTCATAAGAAAAGATCTTTTTTTTTTTTTAAGATTTTATTTATTTATTTGACAGAGATCACAAGTAGGCAGAGAAGCAGGCAGAGGGTGAGGAGGAAGCAGGCTCCCCGCTGAGCAGAGAGCCCAGTGCGGGGCTCCATCCCAGGACCCTGGGATCATGACCTGAGCCGAAGGCAGAGGCTTTAACCCACTGAGCCACCCAGGTGCCCCTGGTCTTTTTTTTTTTAAACAAATAAGTTTACAAGCTTGACTGTAAAAGAATATGGGGCCCTCCTGGATGGCTCAATCAGTTAAGTGTCTGACTCTTGATTGCAGCTCAGGTCTTGATCTCAGAGTCTTGGGCTCCAAGCTGGGTGTGGAGCCTACTCAAGGAAAAAAAAAAAAAGAATATGATATAAAAAGAAACCGGTTTGAGGTAAATCACAGAACACCTGTGCTTGAAATAATACATTTAGATATGTTCTCTCTAAGTGGTCTTTTTTTCCCTTGAGAAAGAGATTTCATACTTTTTTGGGATCTTCTAAAAACATACTCTTTGTTTTCATTTGGTGCTGATAGAATTAGTATCCTGAAGGGGAGAATTGAGGCTGTTGGTTTTTCCATGTTATGCTCTTTGAATTTCCCTGATTTGAGGATTGAGTTATTCCAAAGAGAAATTTTCTTCAGTTCCTTGTTATTTTTTTTCTAAAATTAGATGAAACAACTGTGTTTTGGTTTGTGGGCATGATTTGCTGTCTGTTATCCTTTTGGTATTTTGGGGAAGAACAAAGTGTATTCATGTGTATGTGTTTTCAAGAGGAATGTATTAGCTTCTCTGCTCTTCCTGTCCATGATTGAAGTTGAGAGCAGTTGATTTTATGTATCTTTAATCCTTTTGTTTGAGATTTCAAACAAAACTACGGCTGTTTTGGCCAATGAGATGTTGGGGAAAAACAGATGAATGCTTAGTGTAGAAGTAGGCATCGTGTATTCAATGGCAAATTGAGGAGATTTATATTAGTTTGAGAAAGAATTTCTATCAGGCATGGTTGGGAGGGGAGAGAAGGATGGGAATTGAATGAGTTGAAACATGGGACAGATTTCACCACAGATGTTTTAGAAAACAGAAAAAAAACCCATTTATTTTAGTCAGTATTTTTTTTTTTAAGATTTTTATTTATTTATTTGACAGAGATCACAAGTAGGCAGAGAGGCAGAGAGCCTGATGCGGGACTCGATCCCAGGACCCTGAGATCATGACCTGAGCCGAAGGCAGCAGCCCAACCCACTGAGCCACCCAGGCGCCCCAGTCAGTATTTTTTATTGCATAGATACATTCTACATTTTTTTTTGAAGGTGTGGTACAGCAAAGTTAGGAATTTATAGACCAGTTGTTTAATTTAGTGATTTTAATGAGTTATTGGCAAAAATGAGGCTAACCTGATAGTAGTATACAAGAACGTTAATGTGTCAAAAAATGGGCTATTTAAAAAATTAAATTTAAATTTAAATTAAATTTAAATTTAAATTAAATTCTGGAACTTGTCCAGAATTTCATGGACTTTGGTTCTATTCTCTAGCATTCTATTTTTTGGCATACAACATTGACATAGTATTTTTAGTATGATAGAATAGTCGAACAGTGAAAGGTTTATGTCATGGGTTGGAAGGTGCTAATGTATTATAATGTTGGATTGAATGGGTGATCCAGATCCAGAATGCTCCTAGAACAGCATATTTCTAATGATTCTTGAGGGCCAGTGATATGCCACCACTTGAAGTGTTTTATAGTCATTTTCCCATTTCATTCTAATGTTGATGGAAACAATTTCCTAGGTTGATTTGAGTAGTAAGGTACAGAACTGAGAGATATCTTTAGGTGGTTTGGATCCAGAGCCTTTGACCCACCCATTTAGAACTCTAAGTTACCTTTTTCTGTGTTCTTTTTAAAGACTAAAAGCTTTGAAAATCCCTTCAAGATTAATCTCTTCTGTCTATTGTATCCAAACAAGGGATGGTAGCATCAGGATACTCTTAGAGCTATTGCCTGCTTTCAAGTGCAAAGCAGATAATTCCTCTATCATATCCTCTTTTGTTCCTTGCCTCAGATTGCTGTTCCACACAGTGCTCCAACTTTCCCTGCCCGCTGATGAGAGAGGGGAGACCTTCTGGACACACAGTGTCTAAACTATTCTTTACAATTTTTAAATCCCTTGACTATACATTTTTATTAATACTTCATGAATTTGCTTTAAACAGATGTATTCCTATAAAGTTTCATGTAAATTAAATAAAAATTAAATTGTAATTTCATAATATCCTGGGAAATATTCTTATTTATTTATTTAAAGTATTTCAATAATGATTTCTTTTGTAAACGGAAGAATCTTTTTGTTGAGTAGTGTTTGTTTTCTATATTATGTTAATATATATATTTCATATATTACTCATATAAACTTGGGTCTGGCTAAATACACATTTTATATAAATATGTGTAAATTAAGATTGATCTCATATTCTGCTTGATATTTACTAATAAAAAGAGGCTGGGTAATAGCGGTTTTTCTTAAATAAATGCTGTTTGTTGGAATTGCCCTTAAATGTTCTATAGTAGACCCATCTAGACTAAGAATAATACTCTTTTAAGGAGTAGAGTGAGGGTCAATATGTAACATAGTAGTATATATATATATTTTTTGAAATTATTTTTGTGTCATAAAATTTATTAGGTAAATGATGGTGTTCTGTTTTAATGCTAAAATCAGTGTTTTATGTGACTGAAATAAATTGAAAATAACAGTTAAATTTAGACATAGTTTTATTAAAAAATTATTATGGTTGAAAAGCAGACAAACTGTTTTTTGGAAAATATACTTTCTTGTAGCTCATTTATTTCCTGTACCTAATGCCATGCTAATGAGGCTATTGTAATCTGTGTTCTGCCCTAAACACTGAACAGAGACTACTCTGAAACCTCATAATTAATAGATCCAGTGGCCTCATTTAGATCATTATTCTTTTCAAACCTGTTCAGCTATTCACCAACTAATCCTCCTTGAATTCTTTTCTGTTAGCTTCTTTGGTCGTGCGTTCTCTCAGGTCTCTGACTTTTCCTGTTTTGTTTTTACTGCTTAATTCTCTCTGTGCATGCCATTACTGTTCATTTCTCATAAACTCCTGTACTTGGCACTTTGCTCTACTCATTCTGTTCTTATTTTTGATAATTATATTAGTCCCATGGTTGCAATTCTTATTTTTTAGTGCAGATTACCCCAGATTTCTTTCTGTATCAGCTTGACCATCATTTCTAAACTGATGGTCTACAGACGTCTTTAGATTTCATAATTCCCATCAATTGTACATCCTTTGAGAAACCTGGATCTTCTTCTGTTTCTTTCTGTTTCTGTATGATAGCCACATGGTCCTAGTTATTGAGGTTCAGAATTTTCACTCATCTTTTCCCTCTTGTCATATTCTTTCACTTGCCAAACTCTGTTCTGCTTTCTGGAAGGTCATCCTTCACTTTCTGTTCCCTCTGACTGAGTGCGGCCTTCATTACTTTTTTTTCCATGCACATCTTGTATTTGGCCCTTTTCCTCCATGTACAGCAGAGTCTATCCTGTGCTTTGCCATTAGAGCTGTGTTTCAAAGTAGAAATCTGATTGTAATATTTTCTTGCTGAATAAGAATCCTTATTAGCCTTTATTAATTAACATTTCAGAGTCCAAACTTGTACTGTGGGGTTGAAACCCTTCATGGCCTAACCTCTTGGCTCACTTTTCCACTTCAGCACTTGTCACACTTCTGCCACTGTGCCATGCTCTAGCCCCATTGACCTATTCCCTGAACATGCCCCCATTCTCTCATTTTTCTACTCTTGTTCAAAAAGACCTTATTCTGGAATTCATTTTCTTTTAGTCTTACCTATCTTTTAGGAACTGTTGGAATTAAATCCTTCAAAATAGTTTTCCCAGATTTACTGTTAGAATTATACCTGTATTATAAATGTGTGTCTTTTTTCATTGTCCCCTGCTCTCACTAGATTGATTATGAATGACTAGAGAATGTGAACTGCCTTGCAAAAGTTTTGGTAAGATTTTACGTAAATCAGCGGACCTCAGGTTTTAGGATTCTTTTGTATTAATAATTGTTGAGGACTCTGTAAAGATTTTGTATATTGGTTATATCAATATTTACTGTGTTAGAAATTAAAATTTAGAAATTAAAAACTTATTTAATCCATTTAAATACAAATGACAAATGCTTGTTAACAGAAAATGACATTTTATGAAAAATTACTGTTTTGGGGGTACCTGGCTGGCTCAGTCTGTAGAACATCTGACTCTTGATCTTGGGGTTGTGAATGTAAGCCCCACTTTGGGTGTGCAGATTACTTAAAATTAACAAAAAGAAAAATAACTATTTTCCAAGACAAAGATTTGTGGAAAAAATAGCACTATTTTATATTTTTGTAAATTTATATAATGTCTAATTTAATAGAAGATAACTGGATTTAATTTTCTTGCATTATGTTGTTTTTGGTTGAAGTATAATTGAAGAAATATGGCCTTTACACGGATAAATCCTTGGGGAAGGAAGTAGTAATGTACCTTTTAAGGTAATTGTGTATATCCTTCTTTGATCCTCACCAAAACTCAGCAGGTGATAATTTCTTAAAGTGCCAAGGTGGAATCTTAAATCATACTAATGAACTTTTGTACTCTGTTATATTACAATCTGCTGGTGTATTTTGTACTCTGAATGTATCTTTTACCCATGCATAGTTTTATAACATGATTATATTTGTCCTTTGAAACACACTTTTGCTGAATTATGTAGATCTCCCCAATTTTTGTAATATCAAAAATTATATTTTGATTTCATCAAAAACGTCTTAACTATTTAAACTTCAGTAGCATAAGCTGTTATGGTTAAGGTGGCAGCTACAGGTTTTCCCAGATTCTGCTTGTCACTTGAATTATATTGTCAACAAATATTGTCAGTTGCTTTCCTTGAGGTGACAGGCTTTACTCAAAAAACAAAATAAATCCCGAATTTGCCAATATCTCAAGTTTGAATAACCAAGATTTGTTAGTCAGTGTTTCCAGGAACCATGGTATTTTATGGGGAAAAAAAAAACGTTCTGAGGATTACAACTCAGACATTCACACAAGTATTTTCCTTGAGACAACCATCTTATTTTGTTTTACAGCAGAAGTACTTTATGTGCAATTCCTATTTCATCATATAGAATGTTAGGAAGATATATTTAGGATCAAGATATACTAATATTAATACATTTTACTGCTTAATCAAAATTATTCTTTTTTTTTTTAAAGATTTTATTTATTTGAGAGAGAGTGGGGAGAGCACAGAGGGAGAGGGAGAGGAAGAAGCTGACTCCCTGCTGAGCAGAGAGCCCAGTGTGGGACTCAGTTCCAGGTGTCTGAGATCATGACCTGAGCCTAAGGCAGACACTTAACTGACTGAGCCACCCAAGTGCCCCCCCCTTTTAAAAAAATATTTTATCTATTTATTTGACAGAAAGCAAGAGAACACAAGCAGGGGGAACAGCAGAGGGAGAGAGAAGAAGACTCCCCACTGAGCAAGGATCTCGACATGGGGCTCAATGCCAGGATCCTGGGATCATGACCTGAGCTGAAGGCAGATGTTTAATCAGCTGAGCCACAGGGCACGCCAGTCAAAAGTGTCCTTCAGTGAAACCAGCATTCTTTTACTCTGGGTGCAGTGACCACTGTCTTGGTTCTGGCTAAAGTGGTAGAAGTTTTACCTATCTTTGGTTCTGCATAATTAGGGTAAATATGACTATAGTGAAAAAGGCAAATGTCTTTGTATTATGAAAATAGTTTTGATCTTGTTGACTCTCTAAAATGGTCTTAGGGATCTTCAGGGGTCCAATGACTTGGAGAACTGCTGGTCTTGGTAATTGTCCACTTGAGTTGTGAATGTGTTCAGGTTTCCTGTAGGCCAGCCATGTAGAAGCCTAGAAAGTTAGAATTGGACCTTACCCTGGAGTTAATTTAATTCTAATTCCTCATTAAAAAGTTGAAGAAACAGGTTTAGAGAGGTTAAGAGACTTGATGAAGGCCATACAGTTAAATTAAAGGCAAAACTAAAAAGATAATTCATGTGGCTCTTAGTT
Organism: Mustela putorius furo; assembly: GCF_011764305.1. Classification (NCBI taxonomy): domain Eukaryota; kingdom Metazoa; phylum Chordata; class Mammalia; order Carnivora; family Mustelidae; genus Mustela; species Mustela putorius. The sequence goes on along the minus strand of NW_025422015.1, from coordinate 5,372,598 downwards.
CAGAATTCATTTTTTTCTATCAATATTATGAAATTTAAAAATTTAGAAGATGGGGCACCTGGGTGGCTCAGTCACTTAAGGGTCTCACTCTTGATTTTGGCTCAGGTCGTGATCTCAGAGTCAAGGGATAGAGCCTTACATTGTGGGCTCTGTGCTGGGTGTGGAGCTTGCTTAAGATTCTCTCTTTCCTTTTTCCTCTGCCCCCTTCCCCTCCAAATCTATAACTAGAAAATTTTTTTTGTTTTGTTTTTTTTAATGCTATAATAGGGATACTGTCATATAGAATTCCTTAGGGGGTAAATTTTTGAACTCTGTGAACCAGAACTCTAGGATCAGCTTTCATCTGTTTTTCACCTTTTTTTCCATCTAGTTGAATATGAAATTGTGGTGGTCACATGTACAGTTGAGAAATTGAGATAATTCAACAATTAATGTATAATCATTGCTAAGAAAAGTCTTAAAATACACCCTGGTAAAATCAGTATCATCAGTTTGACATTAAAGAGAACAGTGTATAATTATATATAAAAATGAAAAGTAATTGAGCATATTTAAAGAATATATGCATATTTTAAAAATCATTTTAGAAAGTTTTAAGCATATTAAGAAAAGATCTATGAACCACCATGTGCCTATCACCCAGATTCAACAGTTAGCAACTTATGACTGATCTTATTTTACTTTTTCATTATCTTAAATACCCCCCAAATTATTTTGAATCAGATTCCAGATATTATATAATATAATCTATAAACACTTAAGCTTGTAAAAGGGAGTATTTCTTAAAACTTGTAATTAGGTGTATATAATCAAATTAGGTGTATATAATTCAAATAATAATTTGAATGAACCTCTCAGAGTCTTTTCTAGCTTAACCAACAAAAACCAGAAACAAACAAAAATCCTTCTCCTTTTGATCCTGCCATTCTTCTTGTTCTTTTGCCTTGTATCTCTTAACCTTATTCTAAATTTCTTGAAAGAGAAGGCTCTGTGAGCTTCTATTATGAGTTTACTTTAGTTTTTTTTTTTTTAAAGATTTATCTATTTGAGAGAGAGAGAGCGAGCACAAGTGGTGGGGAGAAGGTCAAAGGGAGAGAAAGAAGTAGACTCTCCTCTGAGCAGGGATCCCAATGTGGGGCTCGATCCCAGGATCCTGAGATCATGACCTGAGCCAAAGGCAGATGCTCAACCAACTGAGCTCCCTTTTACTTTAGTTATTTAAATGTGTTTACTACAAAAATTACATTTTGCCTTTCCAAACATTTTACTCTTAGGATTTTTAAGATTGTGTCTGTTGCAAAATGCATAAATAACGTTTTTTACCTGGTAGTTTTAGACTATTGAGATGCCAGTAATCTGGTCTATTTTGGGTGAATTTAACACACGAATTTTTCTTTATTTTACAAGAGGGAGTACAGACTTATTTTAGTTATAAAATAGAACAAACAGATGGCTACCAGAGGGGAGGTGGGTGCTGGGATGGGTGAAATAGGCAAAGGGGATTAAGATTACATTTAAGATTATAATTATCGGGTCACCTGGGTGGCTCAGTGGGTTAAGTGTCTGCCTTCGGCTCAGGTCATGATCTCAGGGTCCTGGGATCAAGCCCCACATCGGGCTCTCTGCTCAGCGGGGAGCCTGCTTCCCCCTCTCTCTCTGCCTGTCTCTCTGCCTACTTGTGATCTCTCTCTCTCAAATAAATAAATAAAATCTTAAAAAAAGAGATTACATTTATCTTGAGTAATATTTAGAATTGTTGAATTGCTATATTGTGCTCCTGAAATTAATGTAACGATGTTAACTATACTGCAATTAAAAAAAAAAAACCGGAACCCAAACCAAAATAAATCAGATATGGGAATATAATGTACAACATAGAGAATGTAGTTAATATTTATAATACGACTGGTGACAGATGGTAGCTAGATTTACTGTGATAATGACTTTGTAATGTATTTAAATGCTGAATAACTATGTGGTACGGCTGAAACTAAAATAATATTGTGTATCTATAACATTTTAATAAAAAAAATGATACCATAGAGAGATTGTTGTAAAGATACATAAAGAGAGTCCATAGATACCTATTTGAAAACATGGCCAGAAATAATTTTCTCTTATTGTTTTAGTAAAGAATTAAATATTTGTTGTCTTCTATTTAGAATTCAAACTTCTAAACCACCCCCCATGTCTTTAGTTTTATAGACATTTCCCAGTGACTTATTATTTCTCTAACTGAAAGTTAGATCTCTCTCTTTTTAAAAAAATTATATGTCTTGTAATTGATTTATCTTTCCTGAGTTGTTTTTTTTTTTTTATAAAGATTTTGTTTATTTATTTGAGAGAGAGAGAGATCACAAATAGGCAGAGTCAGGCAGAGAGAGGGGGAAGCAGGCTCCTTGCTGAGCAGAGAGCCCCATGTGGGGCTCAATCCCAGGACACTGAGATCATGACCTGAGCCGAAGGCAGACACTTAACCCACTGAGCCACCCAGGCGCCCATTTCCTGAGTTTTTTTGATGTTATATTGACAATTCAGCTGAACCTTGATGGATAATAATATAATTAAAGAATCTTAGATTTGGGGCACCTGGGTGGCTTAGTGGGTTAAGCCTCTGCCTTCGGCTCAGGCCATGATCTCATGGTCCTGGGATGGAGCCTCGCATCAAGCTCTCTGCTTCAGCAGGGAGCCTGCTTCCCCCTTTCTCTCTGCCTGCCTCTCTTCCTACTTGTGATTTCTCTCTCTCTGTCAAATAAATAAATAAAATTAAAAAAAAAAAAAGAATCTTAAGATTTGTTAACAAAGGTAATGTGGATAGCTTTGTCCCAAAATATATAAAAATGTAAACTATAAGACACATATACATAAGTTAGCAGTGTTGTTTCTTACATTAGTTTTCTTTGTAAAAGAATTCTGCAGAGGGCCCTTTTACTGGCCTCTGTTAAAGTGTGTGTGTGTATATTATATATATATATATATATTTATATCTCTCCAAGAAATTGATTAATGAACAAAAAAGGAAAAAAACAGATACATTTATTATTATTAACAGCGGATACATTTATCTGTACTTATTTCTCATCAAAGCTGGAGTATTTTTTTTTCAAAATTTTTTTATTTTTTTATAAACATGTAATACATTATTAGCCCCAGGAGTACAGGTGTGTGAGTCACCAGGTTTACACACTTCACAGCACTCACCATAGCAAATACCCTCCCCAATGTCCATAACCCCACCACCCTCTCCCTACCCCCCTACCCCGGCAACCCTCAGTTTGTTTTGTGAGATTCAGAGTCTCTTATGGTTTGTCTCTCTCCCGATCCCATCTTGTTCCATTTATTCTTTTCCTTTCCCTCAAACCCCACATGTTGCATCTCCCCTTCCTCATATCAGGGAGATCATATGATAGTTGTCTTTCTCCAATTGACTTATTTCGCTAAGCATAATACCCTCTAGTTACATCCACGTCATCGCAAATGGCAAGATTTCATTTCTTTTGATGGCTGCATAGTATTCCGTTGTGTATATATACCGCATCTTCTTTATCCATTCATCTGTTGATGGACATCGAGGTTCTTTCCATAGTTTGGCTCTTGTGGACATTGTTGCTATAAACATTCGGGTACGCTTGCCCCTTCAGATCACTACGTTTTTATCTTTAGGGTAAATACCCAGTAGTGCAATTGCTAGGTCATAGGGTAGCTCTATTTTCAACTTTTTGAGGAACCTCCATGCTTTTTTCCAGTGTGGTTGCGCCAGCTTGCATTTTCACCAACAGTGTAGGAGGGTGCCCCTTTCTCCACATCCTCACTAGCATCTGTCATTTCCTGACTTGTTAATTTTAGCCATTCTGACTGGTGTGAGGTGGTATCTCATAGTGATTTTTTTTTTTAAGATTTATTTATTTATTTGACAGACAGCGATCACAAGCAGGCAAAGAGGCAGGCAGAGAGAGAGAGAAGGAAGCAGGCTCCTGGCTGAGCAGAAAGCCCGATGCGGGGCTCGATCCCAGGACCCTGGGATCATGACCTGAGCGAAAGGCAGCAGCTTAACCCACTGAGCCACCCAGGCACCCCTCTCATAGTGGTTTTGATTTGTATTTCCCTGATGCCGAGTGATGTGGAACACTTTTTCATGTGTCTGTTGGCCATCTGGATGTCTTCTTTGCAGAAATGTCTGTTCACGTCCTCTGCCCATTTCTTGATTGGATTATTTGTTCTTTGGGTGTTGAGTTTGCTAAGCTCTTTATAGATTTTGGACACTAGTCCTTTATCTGATATGTTGTTTGCAAATATCTTCTCCCATTCTGTCAGTTGTCTTTTGGTTTTGTTAACTGTTTCTTTTGCTGTGCAAAAGAAGCTGGAGTATTTATATTTGGACTCCAGATGTTCAGTATAAATAAATAAAATTTAGGGGAAGAAATCAGCTAATCAAAGTTATAACCTGAACAGTAAAAATTCCCAATTGTGCAAGACAAAATATGAAATATTTCCCCTATTCCTATCTGCAGTATAAATGAGAATTTGGGGTGACTTTCTAAATAGTACCATGTCAACATAAGTGTGATTTGATTTGTATTTGTTACTGTTGGAAGTGAAGGAAAAACTTCTTGGGTTGTTTTAAAAATCCTGATGTCTGGGGGCTCCTGAGTGGCTCAGTTGGTTGAGCACCTGAGTCTTGACTTTGGTTCTGGTCATGGTCTCAGGGTCCTGAGATCCAGCCCTGCTTCAGGCTCCCTGCCTCTCTGCCTACCCCCCAACCCCCTAGGCATTCTCTCCCTCTCCCATTCTCTTTCTCAAATAAATAAATCTTTAAAAAGAATCCTAATGTCTGGGCCACAGCCTGGACCCATTAAATAAATCTGAGATTTGGGGAGGGTGAGACCTAAATGTCAGTACTTTTTCAAAGGTCTTCAGATGACTCCAGTGTGCAGCTCAGTTGCTTCTCTTTTTTTTTTAGTATTAAATCTGTGTAAACAAAACTTTCTGTCAAATACTGAGAAAACTTTTGATGATCAAAATGTTTTAAAAAGGGGTGCCTGCCTTAAAAGCGTCTGCCTTTGGCTCAGGTCATAATCCTAGGGTCCTGGAATTGAGCCCCGAGTTGGGCTCCCTGCTTAGCAGGGAGTTTGTTTCTCCCTCTGCCCCTCCCCCTACTCATGCTTGTTGGAACACTCTTTCTCTCAAATAAATAAATAAATCTTTTAAAAAAATGTTTAAAAATTTTAAGAATGATTTTATTTATCTGATAGAGAGAGAGCACAAGCAGGGGGAGCAGCAGAGGGAGAGGGAGAAGCAGGCGCTCTGCTCAGCAGGAAGCCCCATGTGGGGCTCGATCCCAAAGTGTGGGATCATACCCAAGCTGAAGGCAGATGCTTAACCAGCCATCCAGGTGCCCCCCAAATTCAGTTTTTATATAGTAATTATTAAATGTTGAATATCTCATGGAGGAATTAAAGAATAGAACACATTCTATGGTGTAGACTTAAGAATTACTGAAAATTATTAGAGCCACCTGTGTGGCTCAGTCAGTTAAGTGTCTACCTTTAGTTCAGGTCACGATTCCAGGATTCAGGGATCAAGCCCAACATTGGGCTTCCTGCTCAGTGGGGAATCTGCTTCTCTTTTTCTCTCTGCCGCTCTCCCCACACTGATATGTCACACTTTCTCTCTAATAAATAGAAAAAAAATCTTAAAAAGAAAATTATTAAAATGACATACTTGTTATTCATTACAGAATTTGGAAGCAGAAGTTAATTTTGTTTAATTTAGTTTATAGGTTACTTTGTGGACCAGTGAATCCTGTTTTAAGCCTCTATACAATTATTGTTTGTTCATTATGGAGATTCACGTAACCAAAAGGAAGTGGATAATAATCCTTGATATTTCTACTCTGTATAGATAATCACTATTGTTGGTATTTTGCTGGATGATATTTTGGTGTGTGCCTGTATGTACACCTGTATATTTTTAACAAAAATGAAATTAAAGTAAAAATAAGTCCCCTCCCCTTTATTGGATGGCCTTAAAAATTAAATGCATTTTAATCTCTGTAAGGTGATTCGAGAAATTTTATTTCTGTACCTGGAATTTATGATTTTTGGGTTCTGTGACTATTGCTTCTGGATAAAGAAAAGTAATTATCCTTAGATGCTGCCTTAACACTTTGCTATAGCCCCGCTTAATAACTTCTTGATGATTTATGTAGATGAATGTTCATTTATAGTCCAAACCAAATATGTTTTTCTTGAGGTGTTAACATAATATAAACATTTTTGTCTTTTAATTTTTATAAAAAATGGTTACAAATTATTTATTTACTTTACTAAGAATATTATTTAAAAACATGATTTCAGTATTATGGCACCAGGTAGGATTAATGAATTTATATTATTTATAGCCCTGTACAAATTTAAAGAAATTGTAGATTTTCCTTCCATAATCCAGTAGGTTAAACAAACTTATCTTTTATCTTTGACACGGTCTTTTTATATAATTATGTGTCTTAGTGCCACTAAATTGCTCATATCCTCTTATATTCTGTTGGATCTTTTTTGCCATTGTTAGAGAATAACTAGCATTTAGTGTGTTATGTGAGTGTTGAGATCTTTAATGAAAATACTAACGCAGTGTTGTTTTTTACTTTTCATGTAACAGCTGTCTTTTACCTTTTGTTTATTTATTTAATTAATTTTGAGAGAGAACAAGAGGTGAGGAGAGGGGCAGAGAGAGAGGGAGAGAGAATCGGGGTTTCCTTACGCAGGTCTCCATCTCACAACCCTGAGAGCAGACAGAGCGTAACCTGAGCCGAAATCAAGAGCTGGATGCTTAACCAACTGAGCCACCTAGGCTCCCTGTCTTCTACCTTTTAAGAAATGATCTCTTAAGTATAGAATGTTATGGTGTATTTCTTAGAGATTTTTCTTTAGTGAAGAAAACCAAGGAAATGAGAATTTTCCCCTTAGCTTTTAATCTCCTCTCCCTTCCCTGATTTGGTGAAGTGTGCTTAAAAACTTGGGTGGTTCAGATGGGGGATTGTTTTATTGCAATGTATGCAAGATTATACTTTGATAGAACCATTTCTATGTTGTAAAGAAGCTACTATTTTCACAGAACTTAGTTATGTCCCAATAGACCAAAGTGTTCTCTCCAGTAAATATGATCCTCCTAGGACTTGGAATTTGCGGTTGCTGGGTTGCCACTGGTAAGTTTAGAGTCAGAATAGTAATTGGGCTGAGCAAATTCTCCTGTGGCTATCAACAGGCATAGAAAAATGTGTGCAGGTTACCTCTGGGTTGAGAATATGTACAGTAAGTACTGCTGCCTTGGCTTCTGGCATGGGACGCTGGGCTGGCGCTTGTCCCTGGCTACTTTGAATGAGACACTTTGGCAACTATCCAGATTGGAAATATACCTTCTTAGGTTCCAGATCTACCTTGGCTCATATGAGGTGAGTGTATGGGGATAGCAGCACCCCAGGTGGATGCCTGGTTTTGCCAAAGATCAGTCTTCTGCCTGGAGAGCTGTGCTGCTTATCTGTTGACAGTCTGGGAGCAGATTGCCAAATATAGGTCAGGAGGTATATATGACCTGTAAAAGGATCTTCTGCTTTTCCAGTTAGGCTGTTCAAAGCTTGAGCTTTGTGTGGTTGTTATTAAAAAAAATTTTTTTTAAGGGTTATAGTATTTTTTCAAAATACTTAATATATTTAAGTAATCCCCACACCCATTGTGGGGTTCGAACTCAGTATCCCGAGATCAAGAGTCATATGTTCTACCAGCTGAGCCAGCTAGGCACCCCTAAAGGGTTATATTATTTATTATTATTATTATTATTATTATTTATTTTTTAAGATTTTATTTATTTATTTGACAGACAGAAATCACAAGTTGGCAGAGAGGCAGGCAGAGAGTGAGGAGGATGCAGGCTCCTGGCTGAGCAGAGAGCCTGATATGGGGCTCGATCCCAGGACCCTGGGATCATGACCTGAGCCGAAGGCAGGAGCTTTAACCCACTGAGCCACCCAGGCGCCCCTATTTATTATTATTTTTTAACGTAATCTCTACTCCCAGCATGGGACTCAAGAGTTGCATGTGCCGTGGACTGAGGCAGCCAAGCATCACTGGTTGTTACTTTTTAATGTTATTTTGTTATTGGTTAACAATTTTGATGTCTAGTCAGAAGTTTAGTAATACATTTGAGGGACTATGGCCTATATCAGAAATTCATAGTGCTACCCTTAATAAAAGTGGCTTTTTAATGGAGTTGACTAGTGCATTTCTAGTAACAGTAATCAGTAACAATTACAAGATAGTTTGAATTCAGATATGTAGAGCACATTGGTGTTTTGTTTTGTTTTTCTGGAATGAATAACATATCACCACTTTACATTTTATTCTACTCATCTTTTATAATATTTCATTGAAATGGATCTCCTTTGTCCTGGGCCTTGTTTTTCACTACCTCCATCACCATTAGTCCCCATACCTGTGAATACTTTGTGTTAGCACTTTAAGTGTTGATTACCTACAGTTTACTTGTCTTTCTCCTTCAGTTACTTGTAAACACTCTGGTTTTATTCTTGGGTGTTCAAGGCCTTATACTTTGCCCTGTTGTAGTAGATACCCAATTAATATCAATTCAGGGAATAAGTTAATTATAAATTTCAACTGTGAATATATTGTCTACCTTTTCTTTTTAAGATTTTATTTATTTATTTGACGTAGAAAGAGAGTCACAAGTAGGTAGGGAGGCAGGCAGAGAGAGATGAGGAAGCAAGCTCCCCGCTGAGTAGAGAGTGGGATGTGTGTGGGGCTCCATCCCAGGACCCTGAGATCATGACCAGAGTCAAAGGCAGAGGCTTAACCCTCTGAGCCACCCAGGCACCCCTGTCTACTTCTTTTGAAAATTGTTTTCTCCAAATATAAACTCTAGGTCAGCCCACTTACATAAAATCATTTAGAGATGGTGAAATTGGGATAGTGGGCTAATGAGCCCAGGAAGCTGGAGAATTGCTTAAAAAAAAATACTCATAATAATGGCGAGAAAGGATTTTTATTTTTTAAGATTTTATTTATTTATTTGACAGAGAGAGAGAGAAAACACAAGCAGGGGGAGGGGAGAGGAAGAAGCAGGCTTCCTGCTGAACAGAGAGTCCAATGTGGGGCTCGATCCGAAGGCAGATGCCTAACGACTGAGCTTCTCAGGTGCCCCAAGATTTATTTGTTTTTAGAGAGAGAGAGAGGGGAAGTGGGCATGCACTCATGAGTGGGGTGAGGGCAGAGGGCCTCTCAGGCAGACTCCCTGCTAAGCGCAGGCTCAGTCTTAGGACCGAGATCATTACCTGAGCTGAAATCGGGAGTCTAATTTAACTAACTTGCAGACATCCCTGAGAGTTATTTTAAAGATCACTTTTTTTTCTGATATAAAACCAATAGCTATCCTTCAGAAAGTTTTAAAAATGGGAACGTGTAAAGGAGAAAAGAAAAATCATTTATAATGCCACCACTTAGAAGTAGTATTAATATTTTTATATATCTTCTGTTTTTAAAAACTTTATTAATTCTTATTGCCAAATCAGATAAATATTATGCTCTATTTTCTTCAAAAAGTCTTTTCTCTTTTTTCCTAATTGTAATTTATCTGAATTTTTTTTGGATCATGGTTGAAAAGTTATTTTGAAGTTATAATAATCATTTTTCTTTTTCTTTCTACTGAGAAAGAAAAGTCTGATCTTTTGACTGTTTTTAGGGAAGTTTTATTATTTAATTCTTTATATTCTTTGTCATGCCCTATAGATTTTTTTGAAAATTATTTTTTATATTGCCTTCATTTAAAATTGATCACTTATAAGAGAATGCATTCTTTGCCAACAGCAAATCAAAACAATATGATACAGATACAGTTGACATACCCCTAGATCACCACCTTGTTGTTTTCCATCTAGAAACTGAGCGTTGTTATCATTTTTGTTTGTATACTTTTGTATCTTTTACTCTTATTGCAGTTTTGGGCTTGTAGAAATAATATAGTGGGTTATGTTTTGTTTTAAGTTGTGCGTGGAGCCCAGCATGGGGCTTGCACTCATGACCCCAAGATCAGGACCTGAGCTGAGGTCAAGAGTTGGACATTTAACCAACTGAGCCATCCAGGTGTCCCAAAATAATGTAGTTTTGTATGTTTTTGACATTGAAGAGTTGTATTCTACAAATGTTTTGCAACTTCATTTTTTTTATGTAACTTAGACCATAGGTGTCTATCTTGAAAGGTAAAGATTCACTTTACTGTTTTTATTTTACTTATTATTATTTTCTTTAAGCTGTGTGCCCAGTGTGGGGCTTGAACTCATGACCCTGAGATTAGGGGTTGAATGCTCTACTGACTGAACTAGCCAGGTACCCCTCGCTTTACTGTTTTTAAATGCTGCATGACTTTCTGTAATTCAGATATAGCATAGTTTATTAAACCATCATTGAAAGGCATTAAGGTTGTTTGCATTTTTTCTTTTATTCACAGTTGTACAAGAAATATCCTTGGTGTATACTGAGTGCTGGTTCAGAAAATTTACTATAGTCTCACTAACAGAAAACTTGACATTACAGGTTTTTAATTTTTGTCACTGACGTAGGTGAAAAGTAACTTGTTTTAATTACATAAAACAATACCTTTCTTAAGGAGAAATACCAGAATTTAATGATAAAGATGAGTGAAATATGGTTTCTGGTATAACTCTTCACAGAGATATGGCTGGCTCTTTGAAACAGACTTTGTGTTTAAAAGATTAATAAAAAAGTTGAAGTTGTCATTTTTATATGAAGAAGCACTGAATCTGCTTTTCCTAATTCATTTTAGTTAGTTTAGTTTACATTTGAATTGAGTTGTAATTCGGAGAAAAAAGCCTTCTTTGCTTTTCAGTTTCCAGAATCAGATTTTTTAAAAATCTAAGACCTTGGGAAACAGTCCTAAACTTGAGAAAACACAATTTATCTTGTGAAATATGAACCATGACAACCTTTTATATTCTGATTTATAGGAATAGAGAAAAAAAGAATAAATTTTAAAATGGTGTGGAAAATAGGCAAGTCATAGATTAATTAGAATTCACATATTAAGAGGGTTGCTTTTTAAATTTAAGTATTTTATATATGCATTGTTGGTATTTGGTTGGTAGTATCATGATCTTTAAGATAAGCAAACTGAAATAAAAAGGAATATGGTTTTAAAAGGAAATGATCATATGGGCTCTCTGCTCAGTTGGGAGCCTGCTTCCCTTCCTCTCTCTGCCTGCCTCTCTGCCTACTTGTGATCTCTGTCAAATAAATAAATAAAATCTTAAAAAAAAAAAGGAAATGATCATAAAGTAACCCGATCAAGTAGTTCCTCTGATGTAAATTTCACTTAAAAAAAAAAAAGATTTTATTTATTTATTTTAGAGAGAATATGAACATGTTTGAATGAGCAGGGGAGGGGCAGAGGGAGAGAGAATCTGAAGCAGACTCTGCCCTCTGCACGGAGCCCCTCATGGGGGCTCAGTCCCATGACGATGAGATCACAATGGCGTTGAAGCCAAGAGTTGAACGTTTAACTAACTGAGCCACCCAGGGACCGCTAAAGTTCACTTTTATTAGTGATTTCCTATGTCTGTTTTGATTATAATTTTCAAATAATGGTCAAGGTCTAAAGTACCATATAATTATTATACAGTATAGTATATTTTCTTCTGAATTTTATTATTTCTTGAGAATTATGCAGATAGTAAACAATATTTTTGAGTTATTTTTATGGTATTGTTAAAATTTTTTTTAGAGAGACTGCATGCAAGTGGTGGAGAAAGTTGGAGGAAGAGGGGGAGAGAGAGAGAGAAACTTAAGCAGGTTCCATGCTCAGCAGGGAGCATGGTGTGGGGCTCAATCTCATGACCCTGAGGTCATGACCTGAGCCAAAATCAAGAGTTGGACACTCAACCAACTGAGCTACCCAGGTGCCCCTTTGTGGTGTAGTTTTATGTGTCCTTTATTTGTTTAGTGAAAATAACTAAGAGGAATAGCTTTAAAAAATTAAATCCCTTTGAGGCATAGACTTGGTCTCATTCATTTATAGTATCCAGGCCAGAGTAAACCCTTGCATCCTTAGATGCTCCTTGAAATCACCCGCCAAAGCCACAATTCTCTCTCTCTTTTTTTTTTTTTTTAAAAGATTTTATTTATTTGACAGACAGTGATCACAGGTAGGCTGAGAGGCAGGCAGAGAGAGGGGAAGGGAAGTAGGCTCCCTGCTGAGCAGAGAGCCCTATGTAGGGCTCGATTCCAGGACATTGGGATCATGACCTAAGCTGAAGGCAGAGGCTTTAACCCACTGAGCCACCCAGGCGCCCCAGCCACAATTTTAAAATAGGTTCTAATACCTCTTTCTGAGAAGCCCATCATTCTCTGTAATGAGAATTCTCCCTTACTGCAACAATAAACCCAACTTATTCAACAATTAAAAAATTAAAACTCTGCTGTCACTTTTCTTATTTTCTGGAGGGGGATAAACACTTTAAAAGTAGGGCCTTTAACTTTGCTTTTTGTTTTTGTTTTTAATATTTCTTTCTTTCTTTTTTTTTCTTAGTAGGTTCCACACTGGGTATGGACTTGAACTCACAACATGGGGCTTGAAATTACAACCCTCAGCTGAGATAGAGTCTGACACTTAACCTATTAAGCTGCCCCATATCCCCATGCCCCTAATTTTGTTATTTAAATTCTCACTTAAAAAAATTTTTTTTTTAAGATTTTATTTTTAAATAATCTCTGCACCAAACATGGGGCTCAAACTCACAATGCTGAGATCAAGAGTCACATGCTCTACCATCTGAGCCAGCCAGGTGCCCCTTAAAATGCCTTTAAAAGCATGCATATTTATAACAGTATTATATTTACATGTTTTAATTCACAAAGTTGTCTTTCATTTGTGATACTTTATTGTAATGTGTCAGTTTTATTTTAGGAACTACATGTTGTATTCAGTAACATTTTTGGATAATGGCAAATATCATTGCTAAAATGGAACACTTTAAATATGTGATGTTAATATACTGAAAGCATATTATGAATCTCTTGTTCTTTGCAGAGGCAAGGGAAGGTATGTGTTGGATTTGAAATTCTGTAGAGATCAAGCAGTGGTGGTACATCCCTGCTTCCCCAAAACTTTGTTGTTTGTACATGATCTGAACTAACATGCAGCTTTGTTTAGCTATCTGACTTGAAGAGGGCATTCATTACTCATCTGTTCATTCAACAAATACTTAATTCCCCATATTTGATATACTGCATAAAGTACTGGCAGTATATGGGTGAACAGGACATGATTCTTGTCTTTAAACTCTAGGAGATATTAAAATTTAACAACAAAGTACCAAAGTAGAGAGAAACTAATGTTTTAGAGAGTTAAAAGCTGGTGCAGAGGGAGAAGCATCTAATTTTGAGAAGGGTTTTGTGAAAGATTTCAAGGAAGAGAGATTTGCTTATTTTATTTTTTTAAAGATTTCATTTATTTGAGAGAGAGAGAGAGGGAGAGAAAGTAGGGGAAGGGGCAGAGAGAGAGGAGCCCAATGTGGGGCTGGATCCCGGGACCCTTGGATCATGACCTGAGCCAAAGGCAGACACTTAACCAACTGAGCCACCCAAGGATCCCATATTTGTTTAATTTTTGAAACAGTGAGTAGAAATGCAATATGTGCAGAACAGTGGAGAGGTTTTTCTGGCAGAAAGAATGTAAATTGTGTGGGGGTAAGGGTGACTCTTGAGTGTACTTGGGGCACAGAATACATGCTGAGTGTAGAAGGTGCTCTGGAGAAATTAAGCCGCGCAGTCTAGTGAGAAAAGATACAGTCTGAGTACCTTCATCTCCAAAATGGTGTTGACATGTTGATCTGTGCTCTGTGATAAACTCAGCTTTCCAGGTTTTCAAGATTGCATGTGTTTCCTCTAGTGTCACTTGGAGAAACTGTTTCTTTCAAGATAAGATAAGACAAAGGGATGGGAGGAGTGGGGTGTCACCTAAACCACACACAGACAGATGAGGAGCTGTGCTGGAGCTCAGAGTGAAACTAATTATTCTGAGTAACCTAACTCCAAATATTGAACTGAGGTGAGTCTGTTAATGCACAGGCAGGGTAATGGAAATAACTTTGGAATGGAATTCACAGTTCATGGCTGAATAGAATTTTCATTAATGTGTTTTATTTGCATTTTGAACCTGAGCTTGTGCTGGACATTTTGTTGGAAGTTAGTGATAGGTTGAAATGCAATTAATATACATTAATTTTCTTAATTCTTATCTGTTTAAAATAGCTTTATATTGTTGTGAATTTATCTTTTTTTTCCTGTCCCTTCCTTACCCTGTAGTCAAGATGAGTGTCTCTTATTGCTGCTTCCATAGAATCTTGTTTTTTTAATCTTTTCTATATAGCTGCTGAAAAATAAAAATAGAAAAAAAGACATAATTTGGGTATTTAACATAGCAATTATTACATTTTTTTTTCTAATTTTCCCTTTGCCTGCTATTTATTTAGTTTACCATGTCAAATAAATTATTGTTTTCTTAACCAGTATGTTGCTTTGGTGGTTATATTTATCATCCTTGCTCTGATATCCCATCTCTAGATTCATGTTTCCTTTCTCTTCTTTCCCTTTTCCCTTTTAAGCCTGTTTTCCATTTGTCCTTGTTTCCTTGCCCTGTATCTGTTATTTTTGTGCTTCCTGTCTCTTAAATTGAAAACAGATTCTCTCTCTGACCAAGGATTCTGGCTGTCTTCATGAACCTCTCTGAAATCTATGTGTTGCAAATTTAGCTTTTCACAAAAAGACAAGTGATAGTCTTTGATATCCGTAGATAGCCTAGAGTCTCTCATTCCTCAAAGTGCCTCTAGTTTACTCTCAGAGCTTTATTTTTCTCTGTCCTTTGGAAAATAGGCTACTGGCATAAGGTCTGTGTTTATTTCAAATGAGGAATATTACATGGGTTACATGATTATTTTGTTCACTGAACCAGTAACCCAACTTATGAAATTAGGACGCTGAAGTGGCCTTGTTAAATGGGACTTTCAGTGCTCCTTCCTTTGACCCTTCCTATATTTTGGTGACAGCTCACAGGGTGGAGCTCCTTATTTTAACAATGAGGTATTTCATGGAGGGGGTAGTTTACACCTCTAAGATGACATTTGGTATCTCATTTGTTATTGCTCTTTTAAACATTCTACTTGCCTCAGTAATTTGGACACATACTATAATTAGACAAGGCCTTGAGCTGTATCAAGAGATCAATAAAATCGACTGTTTTGACAATAACAGCAAGGCTCCTCATTAAGGTCCAGAATTATTGCTATTTAATATTTGGTAGTAGTTTTGAAAGAGTTGGAAATTTATTCTTTAGATTGAGTCATGTTTGCATGAATTTTACTTATATTTGTGAATCTTTTAAGTGAGGCAGAGCAAAAAGGCAGGCTGTGTTTTAGGGAGAAGTCAGTTTCTGCCTTAATGTGAAGGAATGGAGGGAAGAAGTTGGAATGTAGTCCTTATTCATCAGTTTGCCTTCAGTAGGACCATGGTGAAAGGACCTATCTGTATGAGTAGATTAAGAGATCCTGGATGAAGGTGACTTTATTTGAGGATTTGGGTGTTGGGATAGAAGTGTGATCTAACTCAGGTTGGGCATAGAGAGTGGAGTGAAGTTGAAAGCTAGAATAAGGAGTGTAATCAAGTCAGGCTGGAGAAAACTAACAGACTGTAGGATGTGGCAGAAAAGAGCAGAGCAGGGTGAAAGGGATGTTTGTACTGCTTTAAGGAGGCAGAGAAAAAGATGAGGATGGAGTAGAGGAATAAAATATCAGCCTGCTTGAGATGGAAAAGTATTGTAGTTTGAAATCATTATAGAAAAACTGAAAGCCATTTATCTAATCTGCTAATCCATGGAAATGGTGGAAGAGGTAATGATGTAAGATGTAAGATGTAAGATCTTACATGATGTAAGAAATCCCTTTGTAATTCATTACATGTTAGTATTCAATGCATACTTGTATTTTCCATGTATAGATTCATTATACATGTAATATTTCTCATTAAGTAAATGTAAATTTTCATATATGTAGTCATTTATTGGTGACTTTTTTTTAAAGATTTATTTTTTTGACAGAGCGATCACAAGTAGGCAGAGAGGCAGGCAGAGAGAGGAAGGGAAGCAGGCTCCCTGCCGAGCAGAGAGCCCAACTTGGGGCTCGATCCCAGGACCCTGAGACCATGACCCGAGCCGAAGGTAGAGGCTTTAACCCACTGAGCCACCCAGGCGCCCCTATTGGTGACTTTTTTTTTTTTTTTTTTTAATTTTACTTGTTTGACAGACAGAGGTCACATGTAGGCAGAGAAGCAGGCAGAGAGAGAGAGGAGGAAGCAGGCTCCCTGCTGAGCACAGAGCCCGATGCAGGGCTTGATCCCAGGACCCTGGGATCATGACCCGAGCTGAAGGCAGAGGCTTTAACCCACTGAGCCACCCAGATGCCCCTATGGTGACTTTTTTGTTGTGTGTCAACTAAATGGTAGGGTATCCCAGATCAGGAAAAGGGAAAGAGAAATGTGAATAAGTATAATCTATTCTATTGCTGGGTTAACAGAGGAATGGGCTTCATATGATGTGGAAGTTGCTTTGGTTTACCTGTGATTTTTCCAAACAAGTTAATTCCTTGAAGCGTAGGGTAGCAACCTTTCTCATATTGAAGAAAGTCATACCAACTTGTGAGCCATAGAAAAAGATGAAAATTTTGCTAAAAGTGCCTTCTTTGAGGAAAAGTAGTGTAGTAATGAGGAACACAAATTGTCAGTTTTATTCATCTTTTTCTTTTGTGGTTAATTTTTTTCTCCTGTTTTGAGTTTCCCCTTTCTGAGGTCATGAACGTAATCTCCTGTATGAATTTCTAAAATCTTTATTGTTTGCCTTTCACAATTAGATTTATAACCTGCTTATGTATATTTGAATATAATGTGAAGTAAATCTCAGTTTATATTTTTTCCAAATGTATACTTAGTTTTCCTTGTAGCATTTATTGACAAGTTAACCTTTCCCCTGGATTGCTTTTATTCTGTATTGCTGTTTTTGTCATAAATCATATCATATATGTACAAATCTTTGTTCTCTTTTATTGGTCTATTTGTCTCTTCATGTACCATTACCACACTGTCCTTTTGTAGCTTTATAGTAAATCTTACATTTCTGTTTTTTCAAGAATGTCTTCACTATTCTTGGCCCTTATATTTCAGTATAAATTTTAGAATCATTTTACAGAGTTAAAAAAAAAAAAACTGTTGAAATTTTAGTTGGGATTACATTCAACCTAGAGATCACATTGGAAAGAATTGACATCTACCATATTGAGTCTTCATCTAGGATCATAGGGTATTGCTTAATTTATTTAGGTCTTTGCTAATTATTCTTAATATTCTCTGCAGTAGTTTTACATTTTTTTTTAACTTTTACTTTGCTTTAATTTTAGACTTTTGGAAAAGTTGCAAGAACAATACTCTCTCAAAGTTCCTGCATACCTTTCACCTAGATTCCGTAAATGAGCACTTTGCCACATTTTCTTTATCCTTCTTTCTCTTTACAAACACACACACGCATATGCAACCTCTCACACTTAGATTTTTTTGATCGTGTAAGTTGCATACTTATACCTCCTCCTTTACCCCTAAACACTTTGGTGTCTATTTCCTAATAACAAAATCATTATTTTGCATGACCACAAATAACACTTATTAATGTTTATAATAATTTAAAATCTGCAGACATTATTCTGAGTTCACAAATTGGCCCAAATATGTCATTCATAACAAAAATAAATCCCAGATCATGTGTTACATTCAATTGTCTTGTTCCTTTGGTGTCCTGTCACCTGAGCATCTCCTCATCTTCCTTTGTGTTTCATGGGCCCTTTAAATTTTTGAATAATTCAAGTAGTAGTTGTTTTGTGTAAAACCTTCCCACCCCTCAATTTGGGTTTGTCTGATATTTCCTCATGATGAAATTTAGGTTATACCTTTTTGGCACTAGTAGTACAGAAATGGTATGATGTACTGAGCAGAATTTTGATCATTTGGTTAAAATGGTGTCTGCCTCCTTGCATATAAAGTTACTGTTTTTTGCTTTGTAATTAAATATTTTTGGGGAGATGCACATATTTTAAAGTTAGATTTGTTCCTAGGTATTTTTTTAAATATTTTATTTATTTATTTGACAGGCAGAGATCATAAGTAGGCAGAGAGAAAGGCAGAGGGAGAGGAGGAAGCAGGCTCCCTGCTGAACACAGAGCCTGAGGACCCTGGGATCATGACCTGAGCCGAAGGCAGAGGCTTTAACCCACTGAGCCACCCAGGTGCCCCATGTTCTTAGGTATTTGAAGTTGTTGGATGCTATCTTAAATAATATATTTTTAAAAAGTCATTTTTTTTTTAAAGACTTTTAGAGAAAGCTAGAGCGACAGTGAGAGAGCACCAAGGAACCTAGGGGAAGAGCTAGGGGAGAAGCAGACTCCCCGCTGAGCAGGGAACCCCATGTGGGGCTTGATCCCATTACCCTGGGATCATGACCTGAGCCAAAAGCAGACACTTAACCGACTGAGCCACCCAGGGGCCCCAAACATTCTTGATATATGTATATAGCCACACTGTTTTTCAAAATATAACGCCAGTTTACTTTTTTCACAGCAGTGCTTTCAGTTGTAAGTCCCACCATAACTTCTTCAGCATTGGTTATTACAATAAATTTTTTTTTTCTAAATCTGTAAATAAAATTGGTAAAAAAGTATTGCCACCTGATCTTTTTTTTTTTTTTTTAAAGATTTTATTTATTTATTTGACACACCGAGATCACAAGTAGCAGAGAGACAGGCAGAGAGAGAGAGAGAGGAGGAAGCAGACTTCCTGCCGAGTAGAGAGCCCGATGCGGGGCTCGATCCCAGGACCCTGGAATCATGACCTGAGCCGAAGGCAGAGGCTTTAATCCACTGAGCCACCCAGGCGCCCCACCACCCTGATTTTTTATAAGAATCTGAATACTTTTGAGGCAGAAACCTTTGGTTTGAACATTTAAAAAGATTTCTCTTGAACCACACTGACTGCTATCCATTTCTAAATGGCTTTCAGTTATGTTATTGTAGCACATTATTGAATCTTTCTCTTGGGAACAAAAAACAGAGTATTAAGTAATATTAGGGGTGCCTGAGTGGCTCAGTCTCTTGGGCATCTGCCTTCAGCTCAGGTCATGATCCTGGGGTCCTGGGATGAGCTCAGTTTTGGACTCCCTGCTCAGCTGGGAGTCTGCTTCTCTCCCTCTGCCTACTGCTCCCCTGCTCTTGCTCTCTGTCAAATAAATAAATAAAATGTAAAAAATAAAAATAAAAAGGTAATATATATTAAAATGCAGAATTTTCTTGTGACAAAATATTTCTGCCAGTGGGCCCTCATAGAAACAGATTTTTAAGGAAAATAGAAGTGTTGGCACAATTTTTTTGAAAGCAAGTGGATGGACAAAGAGGATCCTTGTCTTAGTGCTCTTTGTTAATGTGGCTATGGATGAGTCACTTAAGTTTTCCCTGCCTTTGTTTTTGTATTTGGAAATGAGCACAATAACATGGGTCATTGACTGTTCATATTTTAAAAACAGATTCTGATATTCTGCGGAAGAGTTGATGTACCAGTCACTGTTTTTTCTGACTCGAAGTTTCTAAGTTTTGGGTTAAGATAGATTTATTTCATGACTTGATCCAATCCAACACATTTTAAATGTTTTTGCTTTGTTGATATTAATGTGGTACCCTGTATGATGATATGAATTATTAGTTTTTTATTAACAAAAGAAGCTGTTATCATTCTCTAGAAGATAGGCTGAAGCATTTATTTTCTGTAAAGTTAAAAAAGAATTTGTGCCATAGAAATTAAGATACCAGATATGTGTTTTTGTTGTTTTGCCAGAAAATAATGGTGGGTTCTCTCAAAAATATTCAGTGATAGAGTATCTTTGAATATTTCTACATTTCTTTTTATCCAATTGTAGGACTTCATTTAGAACGTAGCAGTTATTTATTTATTTATTTAGCATTTGCGAATATTGAAATGAAGCAAAAATACTAAAGATGTAGGCTGTTTTGGGGATTGCTGCCATGTGGTGGGTACAGTATATGAAGAGTGATGACCAGTAGTAGTGGTTTTGCTAGTTTTGGGTACTTATATTTTTCCTTTATTGCACTGTTTTATTTATTGTATACTTTTGAGCAACTGTAAACTTCTTTTCATAATGATTTTAAAATTTAAAAGATCATAAATGATTTTATTCTACCCTGGGAGTAAACCTCTTTCCATTTAGGGAACACATTTCCAATTTTATAAAGAAAGTTAGTGAGAATACAAGTCAGTGAAAGAAAGCATAATTCACTTACCTGTAATCCATTTCATGGCAACCTTTCAAAGATTAAGCTCCATCTCTTAAGTTAGGAATAATTGTATTAATAGAATATTGGAGCTTTTAAAAAAAGTGATTAAAGCTTCAAATGTGAAATTGTCAGATTAACAAGGTTTCTTAAATATTTTCAGTGCAATGATGAAAATAATTAACAGTGCATTGTATCAAAATATTTTTCCTTGTTAAACCCGAATTTCTTGTTTGCATACATTTATCTCTTTTTTTTTTTCCTGTACTTCATTAAAATAGATAGTAGAGGAATAAAAAAAAAAAAAGAAATCTAAAAGGGCAAAGAGAAGAACTAAAAGTAGATGAGGGATTTCAGCAAATTTGGATAGAGGAATAGTACCTGACTTAGTTAAGCAGAGGAATCTGTATTCTGAGTTCTTGCAGTGAGGAAGACCAACAAGAACGGATAGATCAAACTGAAGAATCCCTGAAAGATGTAGGGTTTGGAGGTTTCATTTATCTCTAAAGGTTAGGGTAAAGCCTTGGGGCCGAAAACAGTGGTGTTGGTTGAAAAGCTGTGGTTGAAGAGGTTAGGCCTCCAGGTCCTTAATTCTCTTGCCAAACACTAGAGGCCTAGTTCTCTGGAAAACTGAACTTAATTATAGGAAGACGAACAGATGCTAACAGTGGGAACATCCCCACAAAAAAGTTGGGTACTGCCCAGTTGCTTTAGAATGAAATATGCCAGGTGATCGTCTTGAAGTATATACACAGCTTTTGGCCAGCTTTATTGCCTTCTAAATGTGAATGGAAAACTAGATGTGTTGAGGAAGACCTTTCTACGGAAGAGAACAGAAATGGTAGGGGAAAAAAGCAATGAGAAAGCAACAAAGATAATGGAGGGATATAAAAAATGTGATTGTAGAAATAATATTTCCAGTAGAAGAATTAGAAAGTCAAGTGGGAGACATTTCCATAAAAGTAGAATAAAGAGAGAAAGAAATGGGAAATAGAGGAGAACATGGGATTATTAGTCTCATAGAGGTAGAGCATCAGATTATAGAACTTTTAGAAAGAGATAACAGAAAATAGGGGAACATGTTTTCAAATAAATAGTAGTAGTAGTAGTATCAGAACATCTAAGCTTTGTATGGTGTGTGCCTCAAGACTGCATCTGTTCTCATAGTGAGGCAGCAATGTGAATTCAGGCTGTGTATGTTTAGCTTTTGTCATCATGGAAATTTAGAGCATCCATTAAGAAAAAATCCTTTAAACTTGCAGCTTGGAGGAAGAACCAGAGAGGGGTATAAAATGATCAGGAATCTGAAAGATAGCAGTTCTGGATGCTGAAAATATTTGTTATACCTTTAAAATCCTGAAGAAAAATAACTTCCAAGCTGGAATTCAGGCGTGTGTGTGTGTGTGTGTGTGTGTATGTTTTCAATCTGTCATTTAAGTCTGAAGGTAGAATAAAGACTTGGACATGAAAGGACTCCATTATACTATATACCCAGGAGAGATCCGTGCAGGGAAAGTCCTAGAATGATAGGCAGCAAGTTTACAGAGCAAGAATGTAAGGGCTGGGGAAGGGTAGAGTGAAGGGCAGGGCCCTGTTGTTGGTTGTAAAGCCTTTTAAAGTAGCGTATTTGGCTTTAAAAAAAGGCTGCTCCTGGGGTGCTTGCGTGGCTCCATCAGTTAAGTGTCTGCCTCAGCTCCAGTTGTGAGGATTGTGATCCCATGGTCCTGGGATTGAGCCCCATGTGGGGCTCCCTGCTCAGTGAGGAGCCTCCTTCTCCCGCTCCTCCTGCTTATGTGCTAATAAATAAATAAAATGTTAAAAAAAAAAACCCACTTTTTTTTTTAAATCACTTCAATAAACAATTAATATGAAAGTACATTTTTATGAAGCTCTATCAGTATTGAATGGGGCTTATGAAAAGGTTGTGGTTAGTACTACTTTAATGTGAACAACTAAACTGAAGGAAAAAAACAGGCTCAAACCATGGGTATGAAGAAATTCTTCCTTCATGAAGAGTACTCCTCGGTAGTTTTAATGGATTGTATTCCAGGATGGTAATTCTTGTGAATTGAGACTAAATTGTAGCTGAGTTGAATTTTAATTGTTGAATAATCACTGTGTAATTAAGTCCAGAAAATGAATGAATTATAAAAGTAGTAACTGAGTACTTAAAACTACTGTGACTTAAAGTTTTGGACTCAATTGACCTTAATAACTAGGGACTTTCTAAAGTTGATACTGTTAAAGCTCAAGATAGGATTTCGGTGTAGGTGGAAAGCAGCAGCTTTAAAGAAAACCATTCACTGCTGCGTTGGTGGTTAAGCGTGAAGGCAAAATGCCCAGTGTGTGGTAGTGGAGAGGATTTTCACTGGGAGATCTACTTAAAAAAACAACACAACAGTTTGCTTATTTTAAACTGTTTAGGGAAACTGAAGCCCTTTAACCCTATAAATAACATTCCTTTGAGATATTGTCAGGCTTTATGAGCTGAGAAGAAGTATGAAGCTTTGGATCATATAATCACTATTTTACATATAAAAGAATGATTTTGTTTGTGAAAAGTTAATTATTTGATTACTTTTTGGTGTGCCTTGACAAAACCATTGTGGTTTCGTAGAACACATTCTATTTACTTATTTACTTTAAAAGATTTTATTTATTTCAGAGAGAGTGAGAGAATGTATGTAAGCATGAGCAAGGGGAGGGCAGAGGGAGAAGCAGACACCCTGGTGAGCAGGGAGCCTGATGTGGGACTCCATTACAGGACCCTGGGATCATAAAACACGTTAAAAAAAAGATTATTTATTTTGAGAGAGAGAGAATGCACCTGCATGTAGGGTGAGGAGTCGCAGAAGGAAAGGGAGAGTCTTAAGGAGGCTCCATGCCCAGTGTGGAGCCTGATGCAGGGCTCCATTTCACAACCCTGAGGTCACAACCTGAGCAGAAATCAAGAGTCAGATGCTTAACCAGCTGGGCCACCCAGTGCCCTAAAATACTTTTTATGAAGGATCATGATAACACATGAATTGTGTTTATCTCAGGTCTTGCTCTGAAAATCAAAAGTCCTGGTAGATTTTTCTAACTCAGAGAAATCTCCATTATGTTGTTTGATTTATTTGGTTACTTGGAAATCTACTTTTTATTGATATCTACTTGAAAAAAAAGTCTAACTCTTGCCTAAACTTCGGCAGCTGTTAGGTGAAACTTTGTGTTTTCAGCCATGTTTTGAGAATGTGTTGTGTTGCTCTATTTCCTTAATTTTATTTATCCAGCACATTTGTGTGAAATGCTAAGTTGAATGAGCAGCAACTAATAGATCTGATTTGAGGTGTTATGTACAGTCCAACAGATTATAATATCAGAAAAATCTAGTTGCTGAACAATAACCGTAAAAGATGATTGCTACACTGAATTTGCTATGTAGTAGATCTGTGAGACAAGTCTTCTTAAAAAAAATTTCTTTTTTAAAGCTTTATTCACCTGGGATGCCTGCGTGGCTCAGCTGGTAAAGCATCTGCCCTTGGCTCAGGTTATGGTCCCAGGGTCTCAGGGTTGAGTCCTGCATCAGGCTCCCTGCTCAGCCAGGAGCCTGCTTCTCCCTCTGCCTGCTGCTCCCTGTCTCATGCGCATTCTCTCTCTCTCTCCAATGAATAAAATCTTTACAAAAAAATTTATTCGCCTATTTTAGAGAGAGTGTGCATGTGAGTGGGGAAGGGTCAGAAGGAGAGAGTCAGAGAGAATCCCAAGCATAATATTCTCTACTCAGTGTGGAGTCCCACCCGGCACTCAATCCCAGGACCCCTGAACTGAAATCAAGAGTCAGTCGCTCAACCAACCCAGCCACCTAGAAGCTCCAAGTCTTATAAAATTGATAGCCAACTAACTATCTTCATACATCAGGGATTAGATTTCTCATATAATATTAATTTTTCTTTCCTTTTTTTTTTTTTTTTAAAGATTTTATTTATTAGAGAGAGCAAGTGAGCATGCTTGAGTGGGGTGGGGGCAAAGGGAGAGGGACAAGCAGACTCCCTGTTGAGCAGGGAGCCCAGTGCGGGGCATAATCCCGGGACCCCGAGACCATGACCTGAGCTGAAGTCACATGTTTAACTGACTGAGCCGCCTAGGCACCCCTTAGTGTTTTTTTTTTTTTTAATATGGTTTGAAATACCCAGTCAGCTACTAAATCTGTTAAGTTTATTTGTTCATTCACGTACTTAGTAACTCTTTGCTATCTGATATCTATCCCATTTTGTCATTCTCTCTGATACTGCCCTCATTTTGATATCTTGTTTTTTTTCCTCTCATCTTATTGAATTCTTACAGTCTCTTCTACCAGAACACAGTAGTCTTTTCAACATGCCAATTTAATTAGCTTGCTCATCATTGCCTATAGAATAAAGAATTAGAGTTAAGGACCTTTATACTTTGACATGGGCCTATCTTTCCAGCTTCATCTTCCACCAAATCTTTTTTCTTCTCTTTCGTAATCTGTCCTCCAGTTATGGTTCCACATTTTTAAATTTGTTTGCCATTTTATTTGTATAGAATACCACTCCATAATTCTCTATTTGTTGAAATTCTTGGACTTTCAGGATCGGCTTAAACTGCTCTTTCTAAAGCCCAAGTATGTCCACTTGGGCTGACTTCACTCAGGCAAAGTAATCCTGCCTTGATGTTCCCATATAAAAGTATTTTACTTTGGTCACTTAATTATATGAAACACTTCAGCCAAAGAAGAACAAAGATGTTTATCGGTGAGAGAGGGACAGGATGAAAGATCAGGAAAAAGCAATGTGAACATAGTACATATCATCAGTGTTTGGAATGTTCATATTAATATTTAAAAAAAGTAGTAGACCTAAGGAATTAATAAGGCACGCAAATGTAGACTTCTTTATAAGGCAAGAAAATATTTGCTTTGTCACCCAACCCCCACTCCTGGCCCCCATTTACTTAGTGAAAAGTAAGGTTTGTAGTTTGAGGTTTGAGTGTTCATCTCAAGGAATTAAAATAGCCCTTATGCCTTGATTTTTGCGTTTTTTTGGGCCTAAGTTTGTGTTCTCAGTTGGAGAAAATACAAGGAAAGAGAGGGTGGTTTAGATGGACTTTGTCCACTTTATAGTGCTTAGAGACATCGCACAGCACTTAATTCTTGAGTACTTCTTTCTAGCCTCTACCACCTGCCCTCCCCCGCCCCAAAATAATTAGTTGGAATTCTTTTAATGACAATGGGAGATAATGTTGTAATTTTAGCGATTTTTAGGATTTTATTTCTACATGTGCTTCTGTTTTGTTTTGTTTTAGAAAAAAGTGTGCTTTTGTTTTTTGTTTAGGATGAGAAATACAATTTTTATTTTTTTGGTGCTATGCCTGACATCATAATAGGAATTCAGTACATCCTCACAGGATGTATTTGTAATAATGCTACTTCATGGTGCAGAGCCCCTTGAAATTTCACTTTCCCCAAACAGTTCCCCCATAAATATGTGACATGTGCTTAAGATATTAAATTTTGTAGGAAGACTTATTGTTAAAGTACTTATAGAGTCTCATCATTCTATTACTGCTTGAGGGTTAGTATTTGTCATCACAAGAGAAGTATATAGTTCTTCATAAAAGTGAGAAGAACTAAAATCAAGTAAATCTGTATTTTCTATAGGAGCTATTTTAGAATGGATTTGTCAGAGAATTAGCATTTTAGTGTTCTGATGGTTGCCTTTTCTGCTGGTGGTTGGTAGTTGAGAAAGAAAAATTGTTCCTAAAGTTCCTAAGTATTTTTCAGTTTATTCTTTCAAAGTGAGTGAAATTAGTGTTATCCCCAGAGACTAGAAAATATTATTAGATAACATATGGTTCACTATGAGGCTTTTACCCATTTATGCTAGGATATCTGGTTGAGGACTAATTCTGTGAAAAAGATTTATTGATTCTATTACATTAAGTTGACTTTTTTTTTTTTTTAAGACTTTATTTATTTATTTGACAGAGAGAAATCACAAGTAGGTAGAGAGGCAGGCAGAGAGAGAGAGAGGAGGAAGCAGGCTCCCTGCTGAGCAGAGAGCCCGATGCGGGACTCGATCCCAGGACCCTGAGATCATGACCTGAGCCGAAGGCAGCGGCTTAACCACTGAGCCACCGCAGCGGCTTAACCACTGAGCCACCCAGGCGCCCGACTTTTTTTTTTTTTTTTAACTCAAATGTCTGGAGGAATCTGCAATATTTGCTCTATGACTAATTAAAAGTTAAAATTTATGCCCTCTTGTAAAACTGCTTCCTAAAAGCCTTTCTCATTATTTAAGAACATTTAATCAGAGACCCACCTCAGTATATAATGAACTTTTGGAAAGTTCTCCTGTGAAGTGAGAATGCCTAGCTAAGAATGGACATTGGCCTTCTTTTCCTTAGATTGTTGTTTGCTTAATATTTAGTTATATAAGAAAAGTGACATCAGGCCTTACTTTAACCAAAGAAAATTCGGAATTGGTATGAAGCTGAATGAATTTGAATGGATTAACACTACCATTTATAAATGTGTACCATGGTTAGGTATGTTGCCTAACAAAATCAAGAGCAGTCAGGACCTGGGAACTGCTTAAGAAGTACTAAGATTCCTATCTCAAGGGCCTTCAAGTATAAGTGGATCTCCTTAATCCATTTTCAGTATTTCAAAAAGCCTGATGGAAGGTTTATATTTGCTGTGATGGAGGTGGTGTAGGCCAGCTGAGCTGCTGTTTTTTTGCTTTTGGTTTTTTGCTTCACTGTAGTAACACTAGCTATTTTATAGGTGACAGAGCTATAAAATTAATTTGTCAGTTTAACAGATGTCTGTTTTGTGCCAAGCACTGTTTTTAGGCTTCTACATTCATAGCAGTGAATTTTTTTAAAAAGCCTCTGGGTTCAAGAAGCTTGTACTCTAAATAAGTAAATAATATATGTCAGATGTTAAGGGCTGTAGGAAAAACAAAGTAGGCAAGGGTGTTAGGGTGTGCTGATTTTGAGTAGATGGATGGGGTTGCTATTTTATGAAAGGTGGTGTATGACGCCTCCTTGATAAGATAATAGAGCAAAGACTTAAAGAAGATAGGGAGCGAAGTTTACTGGTATCTTTTAGGCAGAGGTATTGAATGAGTAAGTGCCAGAGTCCTGAAATGGATGCATGCCTAGTGCATTCAAGGAATAGCAAGGAGACCATCATGAATCAAGTAGAGTGAGTAAAAAGGGGAGTGGGGGGAGACTACACCAGAATGCTTATGAGCAGGGGATACAATTTGTGAAGAATCTTGTGGGCCACTGTGAAAAGTTGGGCTTTTATGTGAGTGAGATGGGAGGCACTGGAGAATGTTGAGCAGAGAGTACCACATAATTTATGTTATAAAAGGATCAAACTGCCATACTGAGCACTGACTCTGTGTAGGCAACAGAGGAAGCAGGAAAGACAGCTGCAAGTTACGACAGTACTTTTGGTGAAAGCCAGTGTTGACTAGGAACAGGGTGGAGCTGGTTGCACTGGTGAGACCTGGTCGGAATCTAGCTATAATTGAAAGAGCCAACAGGATTTGTCAAAGGATTTGATGTAGGAAGGGAGAGAGGAGAGTTGAGGATGACATCAAAATTTTTGGCGTGTGTAAGAGTAAGGATGAAATTGTCATTTTGTGAGAGAAGAAGAGGTCTATAAAAGGAGTAATTTGAAAGGAGAGACGGTAGGTCATTTTAGAATATGATAACTTTGAGATGGCTGTTGGTTTCCTAAGTAGTGATATTAAGTAGGCTATGAACTCTATAGATATCTGGAATTCAGTGGAGAGGTGTTACCTGAGGATAGAAATTTGGGCATTATTAACATGTGGGTAATGTTTAAATATTTGACTAGACAAGAAAGCAAGGGGATGAGAATGGAGAGACAAACACAGTCCAAGGATTAAGCCTTGGACTTTCCTGATGTTGAAGAGGTAAGGGGGATCCCAGCCAAAGGAGACCAGACTTTTTTTTTTGACAGATAGCTTTGTAGATATGATCATCAAAGCAAGCTATAGTGTGGGATTCAAAATAATTAATTAAATTTACATTTAAAAGAAATTCAAGGGCGTCTGGGTGGCTCAGTGCGTTAAGCCTCTGCCTTCGGCTCAGGCCATGATCCCAGGGTCCTGGGATCGAGCCCTGCATCAGGCTCTCTGCTCAGCAGGGAGCCTGCTTCTCCGTCTCTCTCTGCCTGCCTCTGCCTACTTGTGATCTCCGTCTGTCAAATAAATAAATAAAATCTTAAAAGAAA
This sequence comes from Mustela putorius furo, assembly GCF_011764305.1. Classification (NCBI taxonomy): domain Eukaryota; kingdom Metazoa; phylum Chordata; class Mammalia; order Carnivora; family Mustelidae; genus Mustela; species Mustela putorius. The sequence continues at coordinate 5,343,871 of NW_025422015.1, read as the reverse complement.
ATAAATCTAGCACTAAGTACAAAACTGAGTAACTTCTAGGTGTAATCATTGGGCAATATACAAGATTAGTCATAGGGTATGGAAAATCTGAATCACCTGGGATAAATTAGTATCTTGCTATTCTGGTATTTCACCCTCTGTAAAAGAAATTTTGGGGTTCTGAAATAAACTGAGATATTTAGTTTCTGAGAATATAGGACTTTCTCTAGAATGATCTACATTTTGACCAGGTTATCTTAGTATAGATTATCTCCATATTATTGTTATTATTTTTAATTTCAACTCAGACCTTTTATTGTTATTGTTGGCATTCAGCCGTGCAATCTGTATAACTTTTTAAAAAATTTTACTAGACAAAGACTTTTTTAAAATTTAAATTCAGTTAATTAACATATAGTGTATTATTAGTTTCAGAGGTAGAGTTCAATGATTCATCAGTCTTATATAATATCTAGGGCTCATTACATCATTTCCCCTCCTTATGTCCATCACCCAATTACCCTATTTCCCGCATCCCCCCTCCCCTCCAGCAACCCTCTTTGTTTCCTCTGATTAAGAGTCTCTGTCTCTCTGATTTCATCTTGATTTATTTTTCCCTCTCTTTTCCTATGACCCTCTGTTTTTTTTTTCTTAAATTGCACATATGAGGCAGATCATTTGGTAATTGTCTTTCTCTGGTTGACTTATTTCTCTAAGCCTAATAGCATTTAGTTTCATCTAGGTCATTGCAAATGGCAAAATTTCAATTTTATTGATGGCTGAGTAGTACTCTATTGTGCCTTTTGTATCCATTCATCTGTTGGGGACATTGGAGCTCTTTCCATAGTTTGGTTATTATGGATATTGCTGCTATAAACATTGGGGTGTAGGTGCCCCTTCAGATCACTACATTTGTATCTTTGGAGTAGTTACCTAGTAGTGTATTTGCTGGGTTGTAGGATAGCTCATTTTCAACTTTTGAGGAACCTCCCTGCTGTTTTCCAGAGTGACTGCATCAGTTTGCATTCCCACTAACTGTGTTGGAGGGTTCCCCTTTTGTCAAATCCTTGGTAACACCCGTCATTTCCTGAGTTGTTAATTTTAGCCATTCTGACTGGTATGAGGTGATATCTTATTGTGGTTTTTGATTTGTATTTCCTGACGCCAAATGATGTTGAGCATTTTTTTCATGCATCTTTTGGCCATGTAAGTGTCTTCTTTGTATAAATATCTGTTCATACCTTCTGCCCATTTCTTGATTGGGTTATTCTTTGGGTGTTGTGTTTGATAAGTTCTTTATAGATTTTGGATACTAGGCCTTTATATGATAAGACATTTGTAAATATCTTCCCCCATTCTGTTGGTTATCTTTTGGTTTTGTTGACTATTCCCTTTGCTTTTCAAAAGCTTTCTATCTTGAAGAAGTCCCAGTAATTCATTTTTGCCTTTATTTCCCTTGCCTTTGGAGACATGTCTAACAAGAAGTTGCTGCAGCTGAGGTCAGAGAGGTTGCTGCCTGTGTTCTCCTCTAGGATTTTGCTGGATTCCTGTCTCACATTTAGGTCTTTTATCCATTTTTGAGTCTAATTTTGTGTATGGTATAGAAAATGGTCCAGTAATATTCTTCTGCATGTGTCTGTCCAATTTTCCCAACACCATTTGTTGACGAGACTTTCGTTTTTCCATTGGATATTCTTTCCTGCTTTGTTGAAGATTAGTTGGCCATAGAGTTGAGGGTCAGTTTCTACATTCTCTGTTCTGTTCCATTGATCTGTATGTTTTTTTTTTTTTTTTTTTTTTTTGCCAGTAACATACTTCTTGATGATTACAGCTTTGTAATAGAGCTTGAAGTCCAGCATTTTGATGCCACTAGCATTGCTTTTCTTTATCAGAGCATTCCTCTGGCTATTCAGGGTCTTTTCTGGTTCCATACAAATTTTAGGACTTTTTGTTAAAGCTCTGTGAGGAAAGTTGATGGCATTTTGATAGAGGTTGCATTAAATGTATAGATTGTTCTAGGTAGCATAGATGTTTTGACAGTATTTTTTCTTCCAGTCCATGAGTGTGGGATGTTTTTCCATTTCTTTTTGTCTCCTTCAGTTTCTTTCATGAGTGTTCTATAGTTTTCTGAGTTCTGATCCCATGCCTCTTCAGTTAGGTTTATTCTTAGGTATCTTACGGTTTGGGGTGCAACTGGAAATGGGATTGACTTCTTAATTTCTCTTTCTTCTGTCTCATTCTTGGTGTTTAGAAATACAACTGGTTTCTGTGCATTGGTTTCATATCCTGCCACTTTGCTGAGTTTCTGTATGAGTTCTAGCAATTTTGGGGTGGAGTCTTTTGGACTTTCCACATAGAGTATCATGTCATCTGCAAAGAGTGAGAGTTGGACTTCTTTGCCATTCGGATGCCTTCCATTTCTTTTCTTTTCTTTTTTTTTTTTTTTAAAGATTTTATTTATTTTATTTGACAGATAGAGATCACAAGTAGGCAGAGAGGCAGGCAGAGAGAGAGGGAGGAGGAAGCAGGCTCCCTGCCAAGCAGACAGCCCAACGCGGGGCTCGATCCCAGGACCCCGGGATCATGACCTAAGCTGAAGGCAGAGGCTTTAACCCACTGAGCCATGCAGGAGCCCCCTTCCATTTCTTTTTGTTGTCTGATTGCTGAGGCTAGGACTTCTAGTACTATGTTGAATAGCAGTGGTGATCGTGGACATCTCTGGCGTGTTCCTGACCTTAGCAGAAAAGCTCTCAGTTTTTCCCCATTGAGAATGATATTTGCTGTCGGCTTTTTGTGTATGGCTTTTATGATATTGAGGTATATTCCCTTTATCCCTATACTGTGAAGAGTTTTAGTCAAGAAAGGATGCTGTACTTTGTCAAATGCTTTTTCTGCATTTATTGGGAGGATTATATGGTTCTTGTCCCTTGTTTTATTAATATATTGTAATATATTTATTAATATATGTTATTAATATATTTTATCACATTGATTGATCTTGCAGCCCTGGTGAATAATCCTTTTAATGTACTGTTGGATCCTATTGGCAAGTCTATCTTAGTGAGAATTTTTGCATCTGTGTTCATCAAGGATATTGGTTTGTAATTCTCCTTATTAGTGGGGGATCTTTGGTTTTGGGATCAAGGTAATGCTGGCCTCATAGAAAGAGATTGGAAGTTTTCCTTCCATTTCTGTGTTTTGAAACAACTTTAGAAGAATAGCTATTAATTCTTATTTTAATGTTTTATGGAATTCCCCTGGGAAGCCATCTGGCCCTGTACTCTTGTTTGTTGGGAGATTTTTGATAACTCCTTCAATTTCCTTGCTAGTTATGTGTCCATTCAGGTCTTCTCTTCCTGTTTCAGTTTTGGTAGTTTATACATTCCTAGGAATGCATCCATTTCTTCCATATTGCCTAATTTGTTGGCATATAGTTGCTCAAAATAAGTTCTTATAGTTGTTTGTATTTCTTTGTTGGTTGTGATCTCTGTTTTTTCATTCATGATTTTATTGATTTGGGTCCTTTCTCTTCTTTTGGTAAGTCTGGCCAGGGGTTTATTGATCTTATTATAATTCTTTCAAAGAATCAGCTCCTAGTTTTGTTGATCTGTTCTACTGTTCTTCTGGTTTCTATTTCATTGATTTCCGCTCTGATCTTTATTAATTCTCTTCTGCTGGGTTTAGGCTTTATTTGCTGTCCTTTCTCCAGCTCCTTTAGGTGCGAGATTAGGTTGTGTATTTGAGACCTTTCTTGTTTTTTCAGAAATTAAAATCATTTTGTAAATATTTTTAATACTTAATAACCATATAATGAAGTTACCAATAAAATACTAGCTTTTATTTTTTTAACCCTCTTTTTTTGGTTGGCAAGTTAATTTTAGCTGTACCAGTTAAGTTGAAGTTAGCCTTGGTGTTCTGAGTCTATTTCTAAGAATCACATGGTCATAGACTTAGCTTTAAATATTAATCAGTACATTGGGCTTTCTGAGGCTTATTTGGAAGTATAGTATAACTGTACACAGGATCATGGCTAAGATCAGTTGGACCTACTACTATTAAAACCAGAAAGAGTGTCATAGCTGACCTAGACATTTTTTACTTTTTTTTTTTTTTTAAAGATTTTATTTATTTGACAGAAGGAACACATGCAGGGGGAGTGGCAGACAAAGGGGAAAGGAGAAGCAGACTCCCCCCTAGCAATGAGCCCAATGTGGGACTTGATATGGAGCTCGATCCCAGGACCCTGGGATCATGACCTGGGCTGAAGACAGATGCTTAACTGAGTCACCTAGATGCCCCAACATTTCTTGTCTTTTTAGATGTAGACTGAGAAACAGAGCTTTTATTTTTTCAACAATATCTAAAGCTGAAACAGTGGTTGGGTTTTTATAGGGCTTGATAAATATTTACTTAAAAAACGAGTGCATATCAGGCTTCTTAATTATATTTAGGTAGGTTTTAGATCTTATTATCTTGATATGGTTTCTGATTTTTTAAATTATATTTTTAAAAAGATTTTATTTATTTGAGAGAGCACATAAGTGGGCAGAGAGAGAGAGAGAGGGAGAAGCAGACTCCCCACTAGGCAGGGAGCACAACCTGGGGCTCTATCCCAGGACCTTAGGATCATGATCTGAGCTGAAGACAGCCTCTTAACCAACTGAGCCACCCAGGCATCCCTCTCATTTAATTAATTAATTAATTAATTAGTTAACTGATTAATTTGACTGTGCCACTCCAGTGCTCTTAGGTACCCCTCTTTATTTTGTTTTATTTTATTATTTTTACTTATTTATTTGTGCCACCCCAGTGCCCCTAAAAATATTTTAATCAGAGAAATGCAATGAAAAAAGAAAAATATCATTTGGAGAAATAAACAATAGCAGGAGAGTGGAGTGATTTAATCTGGCCTCATAAAATATATTTGTTCTTACATCCTTTTCCCTCAAAGGTTATTATTATAATTTTTTAAAGTTTATTTGACAGAGAAAGAGCAGAACGAGGGGGGAGCAGCTGAGGGAGAAGCAGGCTCCCCGCTGTACCCCTCTTATTTTATTTCTTTGTCATGAGTTTGGACTTTGTGGTAGGTATTTTATCCCCCTTGTTAATGAATGGTCATTGCTGATAAAACCAAGGTAATAACAATTTTCAGTACTGATGTTTAATGAATGTGTTATCCAGTATTACAGCAATCATATAATTCCTATACTTCGTACAATTAGCAGAACAAGATTAACTTGGAAATGTTTTCTAGGAAGGTCTTTTCAAAGGTAATTTAGTGACTAGATGGAACCCTGCTGAAGTATTTTGGAGAATTTTGTTGTATAAGGAAGTTCTTATGGAACTGAAGTGCTCAATGAAAGATTGCACTAGGTACACACAGAATACACCAACCATAGCCAGCTGTTACCTTGTGCCCTGTTTTTTCACAATATTTGCACACCAGAGAAGCTAATAACCTTCAGGATATACTGATATAGAGGAGAGTAGCTGCCAGTTTAAAGCTTGTGTGCCAAAGGTGCGCATAACATTCTTTTGACCAGAGAGGCCAGAGCCTGGCCAGATGAAAGAGTAGCAGATTTAATACATCTATGCCACTTTCTTACCCCCAAGTAGAATGTAAGATCCTGGAGGGCAGGGGTTTATGCCTGTTTTATTTACTGCATTATTCCAGCTGGTTATTTTCCTATTAGAAAACTGCATGAGGACGGCATACCTGGCTGGCTCAGTTAGTGGAGCATGTGACTCTTGATCTCCAGGTTGTGAGTTCAAACATCACATTTGGGTGTAGGGATAACTTAAAAAAGAAAAAAGAAAGCTGTACAAGGCCAGATTGTGTCTCTTTTTGCTCACCATTATATCTCTACCAGTTAGCAGTATGTAATACATAATAGGAGACTAAGTAATTAATTCATGGAATAAATTATGTAGAAGGCAGACTTATAAAGGTTCTGCACACTTTGCTTAATGCTCCTTTCTTCCTTTATGATATCTTATTCTGGCTCTTTTAGCCGAGCTCTAAATTACCTTTAGTTAGTACTCAATTCCTAATACCCTAGACAATAAAATATAAGGCATTGTTATGAATCATAGCTATGGTATTTGAGGTGTAATCTTTGAAGGTAAAGGAGTAGGTAATGGCTCATGTTTTGTGGTATGGGCCTACCCTTTCTGCTTGTGGCCCAGAGTTTTTATTGTGATTATCACTGGAATTGTTGAGAAGGAAGAACATGGATGTATTTTGTTTGTTACTGTAACCTTTAATATGTCTGATCCCCAGGGAGACTTCTGGTGCTACGCTTCTGACCTTTAAACAAAGAATAAATGAAAAGTTAGCATAATGCCTCTGGAAGGCTACAGATTTCCTTCTGTAGATTAATAAGTGCTTCTGTAGATTACAGTTGACCCTTGACAACATGGGGGGATGGAGTACTGACACCACCCCAAGAATTGGACATCTGCTTATAACTTTAGACTCCCCCCCCCCCAACTTTATTGATAGGGAAACTGCAAGAGATCACTTTTTACTGTAATACAATTTGTATTGTACTGTAATACAATTTGTCTAATTTTCATACTGAAGAAATGAATTGCTCACTGAGAGATGATTAGTGTCACATGGTATTTTAAGTGGATACTTGCAACACTCGAGCTTACTGCAATAGCAACAGGAGGTGGTTATGAAGTTATTATCATAGTACAGCATGCACTATAGTTAATTTTATGTAGCTATGATTCAGTACTGTCTATGGTTCTCTCAGCTGTGAATGGTATCTTGTATGGTCTGTGTTTGTGCAAATTTTTATAAATTCTAACTTTATATTTACATATATTTAATGGTATCAAGTGATAAATTAGTTTAAATGCATGTTATTCAATGGTCAACTGTACTTCTATAGATTACTGTAATGCTTACTTAAAAAAATATGATTGTCAATTAAGTTCTAAAAACTAGGTAATTTTTAGTTGATGACGGCATATTGTAAAATATTTTCTCTAAAAATCTTAAGGAATTTCAAATTTGCTAACCTAACTCTAATGATACATATATGTGATCAGGCTTTAATGTGTTTAAGGTTTCCAGTATAATTGCACTGGGAATTGAGATGTCTTTTTAAAATTTCCTTTGTAGTTTCTTTTTAAGTATTCTTCATAAGCAAACATGCTTTAATAAGTGTGAATGCTGATTGCATGGGTTTTTTCTGAATGGTTTTCTGGGAACAAATAATAACATGTCTAAAAAAATTTTGTCTTTTGTGGGTTGAATAAATTGGACTTCATTGTTAAGGGATAATTTGTTATAGGTAGGATTCTAAAAACCATTAAGTGAAACTTTATTTAAAAAGAGATTTATTCTAATATAAATTATGTACTAGGTAGAAAATAATATTTAATTTAATAGGGGAGGATATGAAGTATCCACAGTTTCTCCAGACACAAATACATAATCGGTACAGAGTTAGAGTAAGACAAGTTTAGATGAGAATCTAGGCCAACTTCATGAGGTCCAAGGTCAGTAGATACCTTTGATGATAGTGCTCAACACGGCTGTTTCTTGGGTCATACTGTGCCAGTTTAGGCTGCTTGTTTGCCTAAGTACAGGGCTCTAAGTTGGAAATAATTTTCCTTTGGAATTTTATCAGCATTGCTTTGTTGACTTCCTGCTTCAGTATTGCTGACGTCATTTTGATTTATGATCCTTCGGATATGGTCCATGTTTTTTTCTTCTGATATCTCTAGATATGTGTAACATCTTCTCTTTATTTCTGGTGATCTGAATTTGACGTGCTGTCTTTATGTGCTTGTGTTTGTGTGTATTTGTGTGTGTGTGTGTGTTTCCCAGTTATTGAATTGAGGACTTAATGGGCATTTTGGCTAAACTCTAAAAAATCATGCCTTTCAGTTCAGTTTCTTTGGATATTTTAATTTTCTCCCTTCTGTTTTTTTAGGGGGGCAGGATGTCTGCTGTTCCTGGTATTTTGATGCTTAATCTCTTTGTCTAATTTTCATATCTTTTTCTTTGCCCCCCTTCTATCTCTTTTTTTCTTCACTTTCTGTAAAATTGTATTAACATTATTTTTTTACCTTCTAGTGAATATTTCATTTCTGCTCTTACATCATTAAAGGAAAATTATTTCAACACTTGTTAAAATAACAGGGAAGACCATTCAGGATTATTGCCATAGGAGTGTATTAGTCTATTTGGTCTGCCATAATAAAATGATATAGATTGGATGCTTTAAAACAACAGAAGTTTATTTTCTCACAGTTCTAGGGGCCGATGGCCTGAGATCAGGATACCAGCATGGTTGAGTTCTAGCAAGGACTCTCTTTTTGGCTTTCAGATGGCCACCATCTTGCTGTTATAATCACATGGCCATTGTGGAGTTGGGGGAGGGATCTGGGATCTCCTTTCCTCTTTTCATAAGCCACTGGGCCTATTGTATCAGGACCTCATCACTTATGATGTCATTAACCTCATTACCTCCTAAAAGCCCTATCTTTAAATATAGTCATATTGGGAGTTAGTATTCACGTATTAAAAAATAAGAATTCTGTGGGAGGAACAACAAAATTAAGTCCCCAGCAATCTATAACAAAGGGTGTTAAAATAGAGAGAGATGGGGCTCAGTTATGAATATAGCAAAGACAGCTGGGGTATATAGCCAATAAGCAGAGTGAGGGGTCAGTGAATACAAAATAACTAAGAGAAAACAGCAAGGATAGGAGATTCTTGAAGGTAGTTCAAGGATTATACGTCAAAGTTAGGGGATGAAAAACTTAACCAGGCATCAAGGGAGAGGGAATTTTTCCAAATTGGCCTATCAGGATTCTTACTAAAACTGGCCTACGTAGACCCAACAAGGATTGGACCAACATGGAAGGCCTAGTGTCATGGCCTTGTCAAGAAGCAGGGTGAGAGTTGCCTAACTAAAGTTTGGTTAAGGAGAGAGTTTTTTTTTTTTAGCATGTGGCAGTGTATATATATATATATATATATATATATATATATATATATGCACACACACACATACACATTCTTAATTGTTCTGGTATTTCTCATTCCAGAGAATGTCTTTTTCAGAGAATAACCTTGAAGCTTCTCTCAGGGTAGTGATGGGAGTGGGGGTGTATTTGCCTAGCAATGTGGAGTATGTGCATGTTAGAGGAAATCTCTTAAACAACTTTCACTTAGTCTTTCTTATGTTAGATTCTCTTTTTTTGGACTTGGTTCTAGAAATTTCTTTGCAGTAGAGTTATTATGTCTTTTGAGATTCAGTGGTATAATTTGGGGTTTCTTCATCTTTCCCTATTCCTGACTTGAGATTCAGCTCTCTCAGGTTTGCTGAGTCAGTTGCCTATTAACCATTTGCTTTCTGACTTCCAAAATACTGTTGCTATTGTCTCCTCTTTGTTTTTTCCCATCCTAGTGGGCTGATTTCTTTTTAAGCAATCAGTTTGCTGTAAATTTAGGAATTTGATGAAGGGGCAACATTAGATATGTGCTTTTAAATCTGTTGTCATAACTGGGAAGTTGCAGCTAATGATTCAGAATGAGAAAGCAATTTGAATAGTTCAAGGGAATTTGCCATTTTTTTTTTTTTTGACTTTGAGGATTTTCCTGTGTTTTTTTTTTTTTCTTTCAGATACTTAATTATTGCTAAGTGGTATTTCATAACTATTCTGTAATTTCTCTCTGTACTTAGAAGAATAGCAAGACTTTTTGTAAAATTTATTGGTGGCTACAAACAACAGATATTGGAGAAAATAAGTGAGAGCAGTATGACACGTATCTGTTGGGTACCATTAGGATGATGATCTCAGTTTTATGTCACTTAATCCTCATAGCAATTCTGTAAGGTAAGTGATATCACTTATGGGTAAGGAAAGATAATGATCAGAGAGATTAAGTAACTTGCTTAAGAGCTAGTCAGCGTTGGAGCTTAGTTTCAAGCTTAGGTTTTTAAGACCTTTCACCTCTTTTTAGTTCACCATCTCCTTTTGCTCTTCAGAACTATGTACACAATTCATTCATTCACTCAGTGACTGTTAACTTGCCTGCTCTGTGTTGGGCCTTGGGAACACAGAGGGGACTAGGTCATGCCTTGATGGAATAGGGATGGACATGATCAGATTTACCTTTCAGTAGGATTTCTGGTGATCCACGCAGATTGACAAGAGTAGCAACAATAGGCAGCTTAAGTTAATTACAGAAGTCCTGGTAAAAGACTGTGTTGGTTTTAACTAGATAACAGAGGCAATATAGAAAAGTGGGTGAAAATGAGATGCCTATTGGAGATAGAATTGACAGGTTTAGGGGAGTGATGTGAATTTGCAGGGAGCTGGAAGAACTGAGGATGACTCCATGTTTGATCTGAATTGAGTGCTGTTGGTGCCCTTACTGATACAAGGAATAACAGGCTGGTGTGGTGGAAGAGAGTAATAATATAATCATAGCAATGTTACATCTTTTAGAGGTACCTGTGGGAAGATGTCCAGTAGGCACATAAACACCTGAGAACTCAACTGAGTGCTGTTAATGGGCTAGAGCAATAAATTTGGGTGTCACTCACCTAAAGATAGTACTTAAAGCCATGGGACTACATAGAATTATTTAGGTAAAGTGTGTAGACATAGGTGTAGTAAGTCTGAAGCAGTGTTACTGATTCACTTCTATGGAGAATCATCATTAAACTTCTTATCTTGGAATTACATATAAACCTAATAGCATTTGCTGTTTGGGAAAAGCAAATCCCACTGTGTAGTCATGTCATAAAAAACATTAACCAACAAGTATACTGAAAACATGTCAGTAGTTCACAGCTTTTTGACTGAACTACGTACTACACGTCCTTGACTTTCATGAGAGAATAGACCTGACAACATTCACATGGGAAATCCCAGATTTGCAAATTCAGCAAAAGAGGAGAGTTTATGGTATGTACATCAACTTTTCTTTAAGTATAGATAAGTAAAGAAAAATAAGTTCCCACTGAGATGCTGAAACTCAAACATCTGGGATCACTTATTAGCCAATTCACTATTACACATTAGTCTCATAGAATCCGAGCTTTTTAAAATTAAAAGTTTTACATTTCATGAACACTTCAGGTTGAATTATAAATGTTAGATATGCTAAGCATGAAAGAAGCTTTATAAGAACACTTGAAAAATTAGAATTTACAATAGGCAAAACCTGGAAGCAATCCCAGTGTCCATCAGTAGGACAGTAGGTAAATAATTGTGGTATAATTGGGCTAGTATATACAACAACATGGTTGAATATCAAAAACATTTTATTGAGTGGAAAAAGCCACATATAAAATCTATAAAATTTCATTTATATGAAGTTCAAGAAAGGGCAAAAACTAATTTATAATGAGACAAACCAGAACATTGAATCCCTATGGAGATTATTGATTGACCATAAGGGAACTGCCAGGGGATGATGGAAATGTTCTATATATTGATTGCCGTGTTTGTTAAATGGGTGTATGCATTTGTCGAAACTCACCAACTTGTATACATAGGATTTGTACATTTCATTGTGTATAAGTTTTACTTCAGTTAAAAAAAAATGTGAGGATACATACAGGGAACCACACTGGTGAGGCATTCCTGTTGTCTCAGATAATCAGGATAAGTTTCTCAGGGGAGGTAGTCTTTCACATGTCTCATTTTTATCCCTCAGGTTTAAGATGACTTTTGTTAAACTCTTAGTTAACTCCACACAATAACAGCTATTCCTAGGACAGCTGTTGAATTTATTGTGTGATTTAGAATACTTGAGGTAATAAAAGGAACTGTTGTTATCAGCTACACTGGGGCATTAAGTAAAAACTGTGACCATTTTTCCCGGTTTTTGGAGTACTACACTCCACTACAGTCACAGTTGAAGGAAGGCAATAGCAGAGCAGGTATTACCTGAGGGTATAGTCTCTGCTTGGTCCTTATCTAAAGGTGGATAAAAGGGGTCAGGGTTGGCAAAATGGAGAGAGGTGGAGATTACTTGTGGCGGGGCTGACATGTGTTTCTGTAAATTGCAACTTACATGTTAGCTTTCTAGAAAGATACGTTATTTATTTTTATTTCCAGAGTTATTCATGTTGTTTTATTTGTTCCTTTCAAACAGGAGATAGTGGATACTCCCTTCAAAAATGGAGGATGGAAAGCCCGTTTGGGCTCCACACCCTACAGATGGATTTCAGATGGGCAATATTGTAGATATTGGCCCTGACAGCTTAACAATTGAACCCTTGAACCAAAAAGGCAAGGTGAGTTTCTCAGCTGAGATTTCAAAATTTGATTTTTTTCTAGAGATATCTTCCTTCTTAATGAAATAGATATTCCTAGCACAGTGTAAGGGAAAGCAATTTTCTGGTAAGTGAGTCTTAATTTTCTAGTGAGTTATTTAATTTATTGTGTAAGTATACATCCCAGGAAAAAAGTGATGTCCTATCATAAAATCAGACAGAAATCTAGTGAGCCTTTTATTATCTCATTCTTAAGATATAGCTATATGATAAAATATGAACAATAACTTTTATTCCTTATACTATTTTGCTAAAGCTCATGTATCTGTGATGTAGTCAAATGTTATAAAACAAAAATATGGGAAGTGAATGGGATTTTATCAAAGTTTTCTTTTTGCTTTAGCTTCTAGATGATTTTTTTTAAAGCTTTTTATTTACTTAAATTTATTAGCGTGGGGTTGGCATAAATATATTTCTAAATTTTTTTTAAAGATTTTTAATTATTTATTTGACAGAGAGAGAGATCACAGGTAGGCAGAGCAGCAGGCAGAGAGAGAGAGAGGGGAAAGCATGCTCCCTACTGAGCAGAGTGCCTGATGTGGGGCTCGATCCTAGGACCCTGATATCATGACCTGAGCCGGAGGCAGTAGCTTTACCCACTGAGCCACCAGGCACCCCTGGAATAAATATATTTCTATTAAATAAAGATAGTTAATTTTTTTTTTAAGATACTTAAGTGTTGCAAACCCATCTATTATTATTAATATTTTCACTATAATGATAGGGTTTTTTTTTTATTATAGTGATAGTTTTTAAAATATAAAAGCGTATTAAATTTTGTCTACATGGCGTCTATTTCTTTTTTCCTTAGACTAGATAGTATTACAAAATGGGAGTTTGGGGAAAATGTGATCAGGAGTCTCTCTGAGTGTTCATGGGGACTGTAAGGTCCGTTTTTGTGGGAGAACTTCACAATTTTTAGTTTAATAAATATTCCTGTTAAACAGATCTTCTGACTAAATTAAACTTGTTGATGTCATTTCTGTTTACTTTAGACTCTGAGACTGTACGTGAATAATTTATATTCTACTGATACATGGTTAACTAATGCCATATGACTGCCATCCTTCTGGGAACCTTAGAAAAACAAGGTGGATCTCTCATGAGGTCTTTTCACAGAGAAAACTATTCTGTTACTGTAAACAACCCAGGAACCTAAATGCATAATATATAATGTGCTGTGTTAGAGGAGGCCAATTAAAGATACTCTGAAGAAAGAAAACACAAAGTGTTTCTAGTTTTTCCTCTTATTAACAAGTACTTATTTGTTCTTACAGTGCTGTACATGTTCAGAGAATGACAGAGTTAAGAAATAAGCACAATTATTTTCATATATTTGAAGTTGTAGGGGAGGGAAAATTTCCTCTATGCTTTCAGGTTTCCGGGTGGACCTAAGAATAAAACTGATATAAGACATGGTATAAAAGCTTACCATTTTTATTACATTTTAATGTGTATATGTGTATGTGTATATCTTCACAAGAGAATGAAGATCCAAAGAGGTGACCCGAGCAGAAAGCTCTTACATTTTTTTGACAAACAATAAATTTGTGGAGAATTGATAAGACAAAGGGGTTTGGGTTAGGGGCAGTACATTGTGAAGAAGGAATTAGGAAGGTAAGAGTTAGTATGACAGAGTTTGTATAGATTTGTCTTGGCCTTGATTTCCTTTCTCTGGTGATAAGAATATCTTCTTTCTGCCTGGTACAGGCAGGGCACTTTTCACATAGGAATTTTATCTCCTGATTTCAAGGATAAAAAGGAGGGTGAGAATGGCTTTTTTGCACTTGCTTCTTCTCAAGAGCTTTTAATTCAAAATTATCAGTATGTCAAAGTAGCATATTTAGGGTTATAGAAATTTAGTGAGCTTTTCAGTATCCTTCAAAAAGTTTTTTTTCATTTTTGTGTAGCATATTTTATAAGGACAGTAAATTGAAGGCTGCAATGAAATGAGAAGTACTATTTCCTAGGTATATTCTGTTGTATATATTTTGTTTTATCCACAGGTGACAAAATAATTCAGTTCAGGCATAGAGGAAACTTTATGAGTATATGCTTTTTCCTATTTTAAATATTTGTGTGCTTTCAACTTTGCCTTATTAGTATTAATCTGTACATACATAGAAGCAATAAAAATATTTCAAATTTAAATTGTGGAGTTAGTTATGAAAACTTTGTGGATCTGTAGTTAATTCTATAAACTAAGAAGCTTCTTTCCATAAACATTTTTTGGAAGTTAACAAGTTCTCAGGGATTGGTTCTAATTTTAATTTTTTCTCTTACTCTCTCATCAGGGTCTTAATAAATTAAAACATGTCATAATAACCATACAGTTGAGAAGATCCATAAGAATAGCAGTCTTTTGCTTAGGTAATTCGTGGTAGAGAGGACATCATCTTTTATTTTTTTTTTTATTTTTATTTTTATTTTTTTTAAGATTTTATTTATTCAACAGAGAGAAATCACAAGTAGGAGAGGTAGTCAGAGAGGCAGGCAGAGAGAGAGGAAGGGAAGCAGGCCCCCTGCTGAGCAGAGAGCCCACGGGCCTCGATCCCAGGACCCTGAGATCATGACCTGAGCTGAAGGCAGCAGCTTAAACCACTGGGCCACCCAGGCGCCCGAACATCATCTTTTAAATATGAAGAAATTAAGTGCATAAATCGATGGACAAGTCAAGTGGATCTGTTTGCTGATATAGTAGAAGCATGAAAGAGGGAATTAGTAGCTCTGGTGGGGAACATGTCTGATGGTAGTAATGGCTTTAAAATTTTTTGATTGTGGCCAATATTAAGAAATGGATTTTACATTGTATTTGATGTGTGTATTGTGCATGTGTATATATTTATAAGAAATAGATTATATTTGTCAACAAGTATGTGTATTGTGTGTGTATGCATACTCATAAATTAAACATCTTATCACATGTGATACATTTTGGTGTTTTTTAATATCTTTTTTGCTGTTAAAAATGCTGTCTTGAACCTCTAAATTGATTTCATGTTCCTTATTTGCAGCAAACTGGACTTTAGGCTAAAGCCCTAAGTATATGGCATATTATGGGTCCACATTGTCTTTTTCTCTCCACTTTGCTAGTCTTATCTTTTATCAGTCAACAGTCTCCTTCTCATGCTCTTGCCATATGCTTATACTTGTGTGTCTGTTTTTCCTTTTCTTCCATCTTTCCTCTCCAGTATTTATCATGCCCTCACCATATATCAGGTGGTTTGGGGTACTTTGTGTCCTTGCTCACAGTGCTCTTTTTGTCACTCTCTTTAGCTTTTTGCTTAGCAAATTTTATTTATCTCGTAAGACTGAGGTCACCTTTCTGAAATTTTTCCATAGATACCCAGTCTCTCCTTCCTCCTCCCATGCAGTAGAATTTACTGTTGATTATTTGTTCTTTGGAGCAGTGCTAAAAATTCTTAGCTGCCTGTAATATTTTATCAGAGATATTTGTTTATATTTCTCTCCTCCTCCCTACTAGACTGTAATCTTCTCAAATGCAGAGACTTTTATTTGTCCGTTTTGTCACTGTAGCTTGATATGCTGTGTTTGATGTGTGGTAGATGTTTACTGCTGGTGATCAATGTGTGCTTTGTTATGTGATCGTCCCTTGATAAGAGAAAATGCATCCTCCCTCTAAAAAGAAAACAGTTGCTTTAATGAAACAAATTTTCTTTCTCACTGAGTAGGCAATAAAGGGGAGAAGATAAGGGGTGGTGATGATTGGGGGGTGAAGGGGAGAGAAACTATCTTCTAAGATTCATTACTGGCCTCTTACTCCTGCTCTTAACCTTCCCATTTTAGGAATTTGTTTTCTTCGACTGCTGCCCCACTTTCAGGAGCCTCTTATATTTGATATGTCTCCAAACAAGAAAGAACCAAAATCTGGGGTTTGGCAAGTCCTTACCCCCTTTGCCACAGCTATGAAAGAAGGCTAATGTCTGTGACATGACCAGTTATTTTTGAATACATTTTCCTATAGAATCATTGTTAAAAGTTATAGATCGCTTTATATTGCCATTAGTATACTTAATGTACATTATGGATCAATTCTGATTTTGTGATTGATCTTGTAAACCTTTGCACATTTATAACATTAAGAGCATGTGTTCTGGGTTCCAAATACGTAACTTTCAGAGTTTTTAGGCCTAACAGTTTTCTAATTTGGGTGTGACTTAGAATAAGTGATCTCAAATTACATCTAAAGAGTATTAAATTTTATTCATGTCATTCTAAAAGTTATCTTTAAATTTATACTTCTCAAACAATTACAATCACTCTTGTGGTTGAACTTTCCATCCATATCAAATAAAACTAAGGAAAAATGGTCAATTATTTTAAAATAATATTTAGAGTTCTACACATGTACATACATGCATGAGTATAAGACTACTGCTATAGTTTACAGAGTAAATCCAGGCTGCTGATAGTACCTTAATTCACTCTTCCAAGATACTATCTTAATGCTAGAGCCATAGCATTTAAGTGGTATAATAAATACAAACTTATTTTATGGACCAAATAGTTTTGGATACTGTTAAATTTCTGATACATTTCTATATAGGAATTTGGGTCTAATATGCCTTACTCAAACATTACCATTAGTTAAATAATACTCTGTAGTGGTCACATATTTAATATATATATTTAAACAATAAAATTGCTTTATATACAAACATTAAATTTAAGAAAAAAATTGTTAAAGTATATACCATGTAAATTTAATATTAATATGCTTCTTGTTTTGCCCCATTGTAGGTGTTAGAGCATAGGATCTTTTTTATTGAGTTCCATTATTTTTTTTTCTAAGATTTTATTTATTTATTTGACACGGAGAGAGAAAGAGATCACAAGTAGGCAGAGAGGCAGGCAGAGAGAAAGGGGGAAGCAGGCTCCCTGCCGAGCAGAAAGCCCGATGTGGGGCTCGATTTCAGCCGAAGGCAGAGGCTTAACCCACTGAGCCACCCAGGTGCCCCTGATTTCCATTATTGATTTCATGTTCATGGTAAATGGATAATATTTGAGTAAGGGTATTATCCTCTTTTTGGGTTAGTGACTTATTAAATAGAAGGATCTTGTATTACATTTTAATGAAAAGCATACTGTTGGCTGTTATTACAGGTATGCACCCAATTAATCACCTTTATTTTTCTTATTATTTATAAGCTGCTAGTTTAATGAGCTCTTGTTTTGTTTGCTAGACATTTTTGGCTCTCATAAACCAAGTGTTCCCTGCAGAAGAAGACAGCAAAAAAGATGTGGAAGATAATTGTAAGTATCAGGTCAAGAAATAGTTCTCAGTGCAGTAAAGGAAGTTATCCTTCCAAAAAGTAACTTAGTGGTTTTATTACTAGGTATACTATACTGGTTCAAAAGAAATGTAGCCTTTTGATGTGAAGGTTCATGTGAATGGAGGAGCTCAAACGTCCTGAATTCATTATTGTCTTACATTTGTACTTTGGTGAAAGAGTCTTACATATCCTTTTAAAGTGTTATTTCGGTTGTGTAAATGTGGGAAATGGTCATAATTTACTATGAAGTCTGAACCAAAAATCTCTTGTTAACAGTTTTGAAAGAGTTCTTTTGAAGCTCATCTAGAATCAAATAGCTTTTATAGTAGTATGTATGGCTAATTTGGAAGTTGAGTCAAGAGGTCCCATTTAATGTCACTGTTTAAAGGAAACAAACATTAAAAAAATGTATAGTAAGTACTAATTGAAAAGTCGCTTTTATTTATTTATTTTTAAATATTTTATTTATTCATTTGACAGAGATCACAAGTAGGCAGAGAGGCAGGGAGAGAGAGAAAGAGAGGAAAGGCTCCCTGCTGAGCAGAGAGCCCGATGCGGGACTCGATCCCAGGACCTGAGATCATGACCTGAGCCAAAGGCAGAGGCTTAACCCACTGAGCCACCCAAGTGCCCCGAAAAGTTTATTTTATTTTTATTTTTTTAAAAGATTTTATTTATTTGACAGAGAGAGAGAGATCACAAGTAGGCAGAGAAGCAGACAGAGAGAGAGAGGGGAGGAGGGGAGAAAGCAGGCTCCCTGTGGAGCAGAGAACCTGACGCAGGCTCGATCCCAGGACCCTGGGATCATGACCTGAGCCGAAGGCAAAGGCATTAACCCACTGAGCCACCCAGGTGCCCTGAAAAGTTGATTTTAGAACCTTGAATTTTTTTTTTTTTAAAGCACAATTTGCCTTCTTTTTTTTTTTTTTCAAAGATTTTATTCACTTATTTGACAGACAAAGATCACAAGTAGGCAGAGAGAGAGAGGAGAAAGCAGACTCCCCAAGGAGCAGAGAGCCCGATGTGGGGCTCGATCCCAGGACCCTGGGATCATCACCTGAGCCGAAGGCAGAGGCTTTAACCCACTGAGCCACCGAGGCGCCCAGAACCTTGAATTTTATCTTAGCCTGGTGAACAGGCTATGTTTATTGTTACATTTTCAAGGTTAAGCAGTTTTATTTTTTATTTGGCAGTAGTTTTCTTTAAAGATTTATTTGTTTTAGGGAGAGAGTGTGCAAGCTGGGGAAGGAAGAGAAGGAAAGAGAGGAGAGAAGCAGACTCCCTTGGAACCCAAGACAGGGCTTCAAAGGGGGTCAGTCTCATGCCCCTGATATCATGACCTGTGCTGAAATCAAGAGTTGGACAGTTAACCTGCTGAGTGACCCATGCACCCCTCTTTGGCATTGTTTAAGAATCATGGGTATCATTAATTGGGTCTGACATCAAAAACTCTCCATTTAAGGAAGAAAGGGACTCCCAGCTGGTTTAGTCGTTAAAGCGTGTATTTCTTGATCTGGGGGTTGTGGGTTCGAGCCCCCAGTGGGTGTAGAGATTAACTAAAATCTTAAAAAAAGGAGAAAAAAGGTAAGAGAAAAGAATGTATTTTGTCCTTGTTGATTTTTCTCTGGAGTTCACATTTGAGTACGTGTATAATGTCCCCATATGTGAATGGGACAGCGTGGAATAGTAGAGTAATGGGAGAGCCGGGGACTCAGGGAAAGCCTGAATTTTGATTCGGACTGCTGTTGGGAAACTGTGTGCCTTTGTCAATTTATCTCTCCTCTTTGAGCTTTTCACCTGTAAATTGGGAGTGATAATGTGTATATTGCATGTTTAGAGATGATATCTTTAAAGTGCTTGATGCAGTACCTGACCTCTAACAGTCTCTCAAATGGTAGCTGTTGTTATTAGGTGTAGGAGATTGAGGAAAAAAAAAATATGTGGAGTTCCTTTCCAAAATTGTTGGAGAATTTGTCTTATGGGATATTTTTTTGAAGAGTAATCAGAACCAAAACAAAACAAAAAAAAAAAAAAAAAGAAAGAAACAAAGAATGAGATTCTACAGTATTTAAAATCAGAGAAATGGTTTTTTTCTGTTAAAACTTGCCGGCACATTCAGAACTACAAATTAATCCTTTTTGTATATTAAAATAAAACTTTTTTGTTTACGTATCCACATGTAGCTAAACATAATAAATGGTTTTGAATTACTTTTAAACCATTTCTTAAATTAATATTTTAAAACATGATTGTATTATATTCTCTGTGCTTCCTTTAAGTTAGAATTCCTAATCTCACAATATGTTCCCCTGAAAAAACTAGTAATTTAAACCTGTACTGACATGCGAATGACAGCTTGCTCTTATTTCTTTACTTCCTTCCATACACACCCACAGCCTTATCAGGAATATCTGTTAACGAAACTAAATAAACCCCTACGTAATAAAATATCTGCCAGTGGACACAAGGGTCTTCCTCTTAAATTGTACTACTCGAGCTATTTTATTTCATTAAGACTTGGAAAGGTAAATGGTATTTCAGAATGGTAGTTCAGAGGAATATGAGAGAAGGGGGAGTGGTTTAGCATTGTGTTTTGGATAAGAAAAAATGACATGTAGATCACAGGCTCTTGGGGGATGAAGGTGGAAGTAGTATAGGGATATAGAAAGGTTGGTGCCCAGAAGCCAGACAAGTATACCTCTGCTGCCTACCTTCTCCAGATCTTTCTCAATTCAAGGGAAAGATGCCTTTCAACTGTTAGGAGTCTTCACTCAGTAACTTCTTGTTGTATTCTGCCACAAATGGCATTAGAAAATAGTGAGATGGGCACGTGGTAGCTCAGTTCATTAAGCATCTGATTCCTGATTTCAGCTTAGGCCATGATTTTGGGGTTATGAGATCTAACCTCATGTTGGGTTCCACACTGGGCATTGAGCCTGCTTGGATTCTCTCTCTTCCTCTCCCTCTGCCCTTCCTGTCCCTTTTGTCTTTCTCTCTCTTTAAAGAAAAAAAAAAAAAGAAAGAAAAAAGAGAAAACAGTGACATGTGTGCTTGGAAAGTGAACTGGCTGCATTATATGACAATAGAGGCATAAACAGTCTTTTTTGAGGCAGATATCATAGGAAACTCTTGTTTGACAGGACTGGTCTGTGGTAAGCATCATAAACAAAGTACAAAGAAGGAAGTAGTTCTAGTGGTGATGGTGGTAGGGGAATTATCCTTTGTGAAATAATTTTTTTTTTTCAGATTTTATTTATTTATTTGACAGACAGAGATCACAAGCAGGTAGAGAGGCAGGCAGAGAGAGAGAGAGAGAGAGAGGAGGAAGCAGGCTCCCTGCTGAGCAGAGAGCCCGATGTGGGACTCGATCCCAGGACCCTGAGATCATGACCTGAGCCGAAGGCAGAGGCTTAACCCTTTGAGCCACCCAGGCGCCCTGTGAAATAATTTTTGAACAGACCTTAAAATATAGGTAGATTTTTGACATATAGAGATATAGAGGGTAGAGTCCAATGCATGAATATATTTGGGTTTGATAAGTAGTTTAGTCTGCCTGCAAGTTAGTTAGTAAAGGGAGTTATGGACAATTATATAAAAATTATATGAAAAGGTGAGTTGAATGCAGGTTTAATAAGGGCCTTGATTATCAGACTTGAATATGGATTTTGGTAGTTGATGGAGACTCACTTATGTTTTTTGAAGAGGAGAAAGATTTTTTTTTTTTTTTAGATTTTATTTATTTGACAGTGAGAGAGAGGGAGAGAGATCACAAGTAGGCAGAGAGGCAGACACAGAGAGGGGGAAGCAGGCTTCCCTCCAAGAAGAGAATTCAATGCGGGGCTCAATCCCAGGACTCTGAGGTCATGACCCGGGCCGAAGGCAGAGGTTTAACCCACTGAGCCACCCAAGCGCCCCGAAGAGGAGAGAGATTTAATTAGTGTTCTAGTTCAGTTAGATTTATGTGCTGAGTAGTCTGGATAAATTAGAGAAGAGACAGAGTGCTAATAATAGAAACAAAGAGATTGGGGAAAAAGAGTGGTTTGTCTACTATAGCATGTGGTAGAAATGGAGAAATGAAACCCAAGGGAGTGGAGGGCTGGGAGAGTCTATATTAGACTGGGAGAATAGAATAAGTCAGATATATTATACTATGATAATGTATGATACAATGTATGTTAACAATTATATATATATAAAATACTGCATATATATATATATAGAGAGAGAGAGAGAGAATTGCACTCTGATGTATTAGTAGAGCAGATTTCAGAAAAACAAAATTTCTACCCTGATTGTATTGTTTAATTAGCTGCATGTGCTGGGTTAACCCATATAATTTTCCTGGGACTCTTATTTCATATCAGATGTAAGGTACTGACTGAATGATCTCATGGTCCCTTCTCATTCTAAACTTTTATCTTTTTTTTTGTTTTCCCTGTAAAATTCTGAGCATCTCATTTGATTGGTATAATCACTTTATTATATTGAAAGTATTAAAATCAGCGCTCAAGTAGTACTTAATTTCCACTTGACTTGTATTCAACTTCTTAGCCAACTTCCATTAATATGTACTCACCTGTAATCACTAGATGTACTCACCTTTTTGGAAATTCATTGTTTAAAAATACCACTGTAACACATAAGTAAACTGGATATATTTTAATTTGGCCTCTGCGGTTTTACATGTCCCAGCGTTTTAAAAAGATGGAATTAAATCTAACCTAGCCAGGTGGATTTTAGCTTGAATCAGAGTGATTCAGATTAAGGTAGTATTGTTTTATTTTACTTTTCTTCTTCAAATATTTAGTGTTTTACAAATTTTATGTTTCAGGTTCACTAATGTATTTAAATGAAGCCACTCTTCTTCATAATATCAAAGTTCGATACAGTAAAGACAGAATTTATGTAAGTATTTTACAGATGATTTGGGTTTTTGTGGGGATAATTGTTTTAAATGCTGCTTTGTGGTTTTTGTTAAGCTTCAAATTTTCTAACAGGAAAATTTTATCTGAGCCTGTTGAATAGAGTGTGACCTCCATAAGGATAAGGATTTTTTTTCTAGTTTACTGCTCTGAACACTTAATGAATATTTGTGGAATGAAATAATGAATTCAGAACATCATCTAATATCTTTCCAACTTAACAAGTCCAATTTGGTTGTTTCAAAAAACACTAATTATTTGGGATTTTGATTTCTTATTTTTGGCATATGTCTATAAATATATTTAATTAATTCACTTTCCATATTCTGGAAAAAGTTAAGGTAACTTAAAAAGATAAAGAATGTATATTGAAATAAAAACTTTAATGACAAAGAAATGTAAATTAAAATAGTACCTCAGTACCTGAGGAAATCTCAAAAACACTAAAACACTGATCATAGAGCCTAATAGTTGCAATATTTCATTAAATCTTATATAACTTACCTTATAAAACCAGAACATTAAAAAATGAAAGAAAGTTCTTTTAATATTAGTTAATAAGATTTATACCACATTGTTCAGATGGATACTTAACTAGTATGTTTTAATTATAATTATTCATTGGGAATGTATGAGGTTTTATTCTAATATGACCTAGTTGTAGATTCCTTTGTTAGTTGGAGATAAATGTAGTTCTCCTGTTGTAAAGATGGGACTCCATTATTTTTGAAAGAAGAAAACACATGGCTTCTTTGACTCTTCCCAGATCAAATGGCAGTCTTAATCTTTTATATCACTATCAATTTGCCTAATTATACTGACTTAATTCTGACTAAATTACCTTTAGTCTTTGCCATCTGTCCACATAGTGACAGCTGGGAAATAGAACTAGTCTTGTCTTTTTCAGGAGAGTTTACTTGCTGTCTTTCAATTGTATACAATATTAGTCTTCACTTTCTTTTTTGATTTTTTTCAGAATCAACTGAACAGGATATATTTGGGTTGATATGTGGCTATTTTTGATAGGAAGTATATTTAGAAGCAAAATTCACTCAATCAGCAAACTAATATTGAGAAGCTGCTGTATGCTAAATGCTGTTTTAGTTACCAAAATAATACACATTTTTTAAAACTTGTTAAAACAATTGAACTGTGGTAATAAGTTATTAAAAGTTGATTTGGAGCTAACCAGGAAGCATCACCTTTCAAATAAAAAAGGTCACTATTTTTTCTGTACATGCCTTACATCACTTGGTGGTAGAGCAGTCATGTTTATTTTAGCAAATTTTAATTGTTTTAATATTTTTTCTAGAAATTTGGAAAATTTCTATTACTTTTACAAGGAATGATTATACTTTTTAAGAATTGAGATACTTCATTTTAATTTGGGATATTTATATGAAAGCTTGACACTCATGGGATTTTTATTGGCCTTTTACTAAATTTCCTGTGTTGCAGTGTATTGCACATTACTGACTCTGACCATTAATAACTGGAGATTTATACGCACATTAGTTACACTTTAAAGAATATTAGTTGTCTTTTTATCACATATAGTTGACCTACAAGTCTTTTCCTAAATTGCATGATTGATTAAAAAAAAAATTACCCGCTTTAGTTTTTGTTTTTCTTGTATAATGTCTATTATCACTAGAGTATTTTAAGTTTATTCCTAGATTTTTTGATCTTTCTTTTCCTAAAATATGTATGCAGTTGGGCAAATGACCTCTGTTAGATTGTGACTGTCTGGCATCATCAGCTTCTGTTTGGAAAACCAGTATTTTCAAAGTTACCTGAGGCCATGATTGGTATGTTTTTTCCTAGCCAATTATGTCTTTTAGTTAAAAAACTATTAAGAATCAGCAGTGCATAACTATAGTTATTATTACTATAACATATGGAAGAAATGGAAGCAGTTTGGAATAAGAGTTTAGATTTGATTTTTTTCTATTTCTCAACAACCAAAATGATCACTTTTCTTCCTTAGACTTAAGTAGAACAACAGCTAACTCAAATTTAACATTTTCATTTGTTGCTAAAATCTGTTATTTTCCTTTGTTTCCCACAGAAAGATTATTACCTGGAATTTAAGATTTTTTTTACTCCACTGCAGTAAACATTTTTGAGAGCATTCATTGAATTTTAGATTAGTAGTCTGAGAGTTCTTGGTTTCTGCATCATTTCCTTTCTACGGCTAGGAACAGAAAAGAGAAAAATATGGTCCTGTCTGCCCTAGTTTAGCTGATAAACAACTAATTGCTAAACCACAACTTTTTTTTCTACCCACAAGGAATTTTATAAATCCTATTGGTGCATTTTTCTGGTATTTTAGAGCCACAGTTAAATTCCAAATTTAAAAGCAAACTGAAGTTGCTCATTAAACATTTAGCCTGTCAATATTCTAGGCAATGGTTCACATACCTTGTTTTGCAAAAATGTGGGACCAAGTGGTCACCAGAGCACTAAATTAGTCCTTGGCTTTCAGTGATGGAGATTGGCCTAGAGGATCCTATGAACTCTTTAAGCTCTTTAGTAACAGGGTAAATAAAGTAGTCCAGGTAAGGAATATAAATGACTAAGACTCAAGCTGTAGGAATAGAAAGAAGTAGGAGAGTAGAGTTCTTAAGTAGAGTCAACAAAGAAGGCTGATTGAAATGGAGGCTTAGACTCAGCCCCTGTCTCAATGTCTGTGGTGGCTTGGTGGTGATGCTGTGAACCAGGGGGCAGGAAGGAGCATATGGGAGGAGAGTGTGTTCTTTGAGGCAAAGGGTAGTCAAGAGAGGTAATCTTGATTTTGGATCTGCTGAGTTTAAGGTGCATATCAGGGTGAGAAGTTGAAAGTATTTATTAATTCATATCTCTCAATAGTTACCCTGAATGTGAATGGGCTAAATGCCCCTGTCAAAAGACACAGGGTATCAGAATGGATAAAAAAACAAAACCCATCTATATGTTGCTTCCAAGAAACACATTTTAAGCCCGAAGACACCTCCAGATTTAAAGTGAGGGGGTGGAAAAGAATTTACCATGCTAATGGACATCAGAAGAAAGCAGGAGTGGCAATCCTTATATCAGATCAATTAGATTTTAAGCCAAAGACTATAATAAGAGATGAGGAAGGACACTATATCATACTCAAAGGGTCTGTCCAACAAGAAGATTTAACAATTTTAAATATCTATGCCCCCAATGTGGGAGCAGCCAACTATATAAACCAATTAATAACAAAATCAAAGAAACACATCAACAATAATACAATAATAGTAGGGGACTTTAACACTCCCCTCACTGAAATGGACAGGTCATCCAAGCAAAAGATCAGCAAGGAAATAAAGGCCTTAAATGACACACTGGACCAGATGGACATCACAGATATATTCAGAATATTTCATCCCAAAGCAACAGAATACACATTCTTCTCTAGTGCACATGGAACATTCTCCAGAATAGATCACATCCTCGGTCCTAAATCAGGACTCAACCGGTATCAAAAGATTGGGATCATTCCCTGCATATTTTCAGACCACAATGCTCTAAAGCTAGAACTCAACCACAAAAGGAAGTTTGGAAAGAACCCAAATACATGGAGACTAAACAGTATCCTTCTAAAGAATGAATGGGTCAACCGGGAAATTAAAGAAGAATTGAAAAAAATCATGGAAACAAATGATAATGAAAATACAACGGTTTCAAAATCTGTGGGACACAACAAAGGCAGTCCTGAGAGGAAAATATATAGCGGTACAAGCCTTTCTCAAGAAACAAGAAAGGTCTCAGGTACACAACCTAACCCTACACCTAAAGGAGCTGGAGAAAGAACAAGAAAGAAACCCTAAGCCCAGCAGGAGAAGAGAAATCATAAAGATCAGAGCAGAAATCAATGAAATAGAAACCAAAAAAACAATAGAACAAATCAACGAAACTAGGAGCTGGTTCTTTGAAAGAATTAATAAAATTGATAAACCCCTGGCCAGACTTATCAAAAAGAAAAGAGAAAGGACCCAAATAAATAAAATCATGAATGAAAGAGGAGAGATCACAACTAACACCAAAGAAATACAAACTATTATAAGAACATACTATGAGCAACTCTACGGCAATAAATTTGACAATCTGGAAGAAATGGATGCATTCCTAGAAACATATAAACTACCACAACTGAACCAGGAGGAAATAGAAAGCCTGAACAGACCCATAACCAGTAAGGAGATTGAAACAGTCATTCAAAATCTCCAAACAAACAAAAGCCCAGGGCCAGACGGCTTCCCGGGGGAATTCTACCAAACATTTAAAGAAGAACTAATTCCTATTCTCCTGAAACTGTTCCAAAAAATAGAAATGGAAGGAAAACTTCCAAACTCATTTTATGAGGCCAGCATCACCTTGATCCCAAAACCAGACAAGGATCCCACCAAAAAAGAGAGCTATAGACCGATATCCTTGATGAACACAGATGCGAAAATACTCAACAAAATACTAGCCAATAGGATTCAACAGTACATTAAAAAGATTATTCACCACGACCAAGTGGGATTTATTCCAGGGCTGCAAGGTTGGTTCAACATCCGCAAATCAGTCAATGTGATACAACACATCAATAAAAGAAAGAACAAGAACCATATGATACTCTCAATAGATGCTGAAAAAGCATTTGACAAAGTACAACATCCCTTCCTGATCAAAACTCTTCAAAGTGTAGGGATAGAGGGCACATACCTCAATATCATCAAAGCCATCTATGAAAAACCCACCGCAAATATCATTCTCAATGGAGAAAAACTGAAAGCTTTTCCGCTAAGGTCAGGAACACGGCAGGGATGTCCATTATCACCACTGCTATTCAACATCGTACTAGAGGTCCTAGCCTCGGCAATCAGACAACAAAAGGAAATTAAAGGCATCCAAATCGGCAAAGAAGAAGTCAAATTATCACTCTTCGCAGATGATATGATACTATATGTGGAAAACCCAAAAGATTCCACTCCAAAACTGCTAGAACTTATACAGGAATTCAGTAAAGTGTCAGGATATAAAATCAATGCACAGAAATCAGTTGCATTTCTCTACACCAACAACAAGACAGAAGAAAGAGATATTAAGGAGTCAATCCCATTTACAATTGCATCCAAAACCATAAGATACCTAGGAATAAACCTAACCAAAGAGACACAGAATCTATACTCAGAAAACTATAAAGTACTCATGAAAGAAATTGAGGAAGACACAAAGAAATGGAAAAATGTTCCATGCTCCTGGATTGGAAGAATAAATATTGTGAAAATGTCTATGCTACCTAAAGCAATCTACACATTTAATGCAATTCCTATCAAAGTACCATCCATCTTTTTCAAAGAAATGGAACAAATAATTCTAAAATTTATATGGAACCAGAAAAGACCTCGAATAGCCAAAGGGATATTGAAAAAGAAAGCCAACGTTGGTGGCATCACAATTCCGGACTTCAAGCTCTATTACAAAGCTGTCATCATCAAGACAGCATGGTACTGGCACAAAAAACAGACACATAGATCAATGGAACAGAATAGAGAGCCCAGAAATAGACCCTCAAATCTATGGTCAACTAATCTTCGACAAAGCAGGAAAGAATGTCCAATGGAAAAAAGACAGCCTCTTCAATAAATGGTGCTGGGAAAAAAATTGGACAGCCACATGCAGAAAAATGAAATTGGACCATTTCCTTACACCACACACAAAAAATAGACTCAAAATGGATGAAGGACCTCAATGTACGAAAGGAATCCATCAAAATCCTTGAGGAGAACACGGGCAGCAACCTCTTCGACCTCTGCCGCAGCAACATCTTCCTAGGAACAACGCAAAAGGCAAGGGAAGCAAGGGAAAAAAATGAACTACTGGGATTTCATCAAGATCAAAAGCTTTTGCACAGCAAAGGAAACAGTTAACAAAAATCAAAAGACAACTGACAGAATGGGAGAAGATATTTGCAAACGACATATCAGATAAAGGACTAGTGTCCAGAATCTATAAAGAACTTAGCAAACTCAACACCCAAAGAACAAATAATCCAATCAAGAAATGGGCAGAAGACATGAACAGACATTTCTGCAAAGAAGACATCCAGATGGCCAACAGACACATGAAAAAGTGCTCCATATCACTCGGCATCAGGGAAATACAAATCAAAACCACAATGAGATATCACCTCACACCAGTCAGAATGGCTAAAATCAACAAGTCAGGAAATGACAGATGCTGGCGAGGATGCGGAGAAAGGGGAACCCTCCTACACTGTTGGTGGGAATGCAAGCTGGTGCAGCCACTCTGGAAAACAGCATGGAGGTTCCTCAAAATGTTGAAAATAGAACTGCCCTATGACCCAGCAATTGCACTATTGGGTATTTACCCTAAAGATACAAATGTAGTGATCCAAAGGGACACATGCACCCGAATGTTTATAGCAGCAATGTCCACAATAGCCAAACTATGGAAAGAACCTAGATGTCCATCAACAGATGAATGGATCAAGAAGATGTGGTATATATACACAATGGAATACTATGCAGCCATCAAAAGAAATGAAATCTTGCCATTTGCGACAACATGGATGGAACTAGAGCGTATCATGCTTAGCGAAATAAGTCAAGCAGAGAAAGACAACTATCATATGATCTCCCTGATATGAGGAAGTGGTGATGCAACATGGAGGCTTAAGTGGGTAGAAGAAGAATAAATGAAACAAGATGGGATTGGGAGGGAGACAAACCATAAGTGACTCTTAATCTCACAAAACGAACTGAGGGTTGCCGGGGGGAGGGGGTTTGGGAGAAGGGGGTGGGATTATGGACATTGGGGAGGGTATGTGATTTGGTGAGTGTTGTGAAATGTGTAAACCTGGTGATTCACAGACCTGTACCCCTGGGGATAAAAATATATGTTTATAAAAAATAAAAAATTAAAAAAAAAAAAAAAGAAAAAAAAAAAAAAGAATTGGAGAAATATGGGTCCTATAGAGTATATGTTTAGGGCTTGAAATGCAGATTTGGAAGTCCTAATTTATATAAAGAATTAAAGGTGTCTTATTTACTGTATTTTCTTTCTCCCATGAGCCTTGTTTAGTTTT
Organism: Mustela putorius furo; assembly: GCF_011764305.1. Taxonomy (NCBI): domain Eukaryota; kingdom Metazoa; phylum Chordata; class Mammalia; order Carnivora; family Mustelidae; genus Mustela; species Mustela putorius. The sequence goes on along the minus strand of NW_025422015.1, from coordinate 5,314,260 downwards.
AGATTAAAATAGTAATTGGAAAATTTTATGTTCACGCTTTTTCTATTTAGACGTATGTCGCCAACATTCTGATTGCAGTGAACCCATACTTTGACATACCTAAAATATATTCTTCAGAAACAATTAAGTCATATCAAGGAAAATCTCTTGGAACAATGCCACCTCATGTCTTTGCAATTGGTAAGTAATTTAATTTTTTTCCTTATATTGTACAAATTTGATGTTTTTCTTTTGGATTAATAAAAGCTGTGAGTTGAATACGTATTTTGGTGGCCTTTATCTATTTTGAATGTATCGCCATTATTTAGGAGCATGTATCTTACACAGGATGGAGAAGACTAGTTTTGCAGCTAACTCATGGGGTAGTTGTACATCATTATCTTTGTTAAATGTGTCTGTGTCTTCCTAAATATGTTCACCCATTTGAAAGTAGGATGTAATAAAAGCTGACCTAATGGTTCTTTTGACTCCTTGACATGATCAGCTCCATCTTACAAGTGTCCTCCTTCATAGCTTTGAGGCCCAGGCCTTCCATCGTTATCCAGGTCATCACTTGTGAGTGTGTTGCTAAGGCTTAGATATAAGCCATAAGAGCAGACTTCTTCCCTACCTTATCTTGCATCAGGGCTCTATAAGTGTTAAGAATTAGAAAAGATATATGCTTCTTATCTCTAGGGAATCCACGTGGAAAGACAGCAGTTTTTGCCTCAGTTTTTCTCTCATCTTTAGCTCTGAGGAACACAGAGATGGTTTTTTTTTTTTACACACACACACCCCTACCATAGCTGGTGACTGCAAGTACAGAGATGTTAGTTAACCCTTTGGATCCAGACATAACCAGCAGTTAAATGATGACATGTTTTGTTAGTAGTTCTTAGTGCAGTCTGTTTCTCTTTGGGCCTTCTTTTCATGCCTACGTTTTGACCAAACCAGGCTTCACTTCCCAATTTGGCTGACTTGAATACTAGGTAGAGTGAATAAGTCAGCCAAATCCAGTGCAATAGCGGAGTGACTTTTGGTTCTGAGATGCTTTGATGGGCATTAGTATGTTTCGTATTAGCTAGAAAATGGTTCAAAATCCTTAGAACCTGAATATGACCAAGCTCATCACTGGAGAGAAATTATGTATTTAAAATGTAATAGACTGACTTATTTTTAGTTGTTAACTGCTAAAAAAAAGTGTCTAGAATAGTATCATGAAAGTGGGTGGAACAGATTGTTGATAAATTTTCCCCTTATCCTAACCCCTGGTCAGAAGGATGAATATACTCTTGCATGGTTTCCATTTGGTCCAATACAGTAAAAACCATTTGTAAAGCTTCATTTGTATGGGTAGCACATGTCTGAAATGAAGAAATAGTTGCCTATAGAGCTAAATTGGCTAGGACCTAATTTTGAATTAAAACTATCTTAATATAAGACCATTTAACAGAATCAAATTGTGTTCAACTTGTCTTTGTAATACTACTACTACCACATAGATTTTACAGTTATGAATTTTTATTTCCAGCAGAATTTTTGGTTGCCTGATTTCTTAATTGGTAGCTGTTACTTCTTGCTTTTCCCTTGGCCTTCATTTCCCTGGGACTTCAGTGAATATTGTATTATTATTATTATCATTGTTATTATTATATTGTATTATTATATTATATATATTATATGTATATTGAGCATTCTTTTTTTTTTTTTTTTATCTTCTCTGGAATTAGGAAGAACTGAGCCACAGCTAATAATATGAGACATGCTAGTACAAACATAAGAGTTGTTTATTTGGATTTCATATTACTTATTTGTCAGCGTAATAAGATAGGACATTTAAAGTAAAAACTTTGAGAGATATTCTGAACACTTTTGAATGATTTTATTTTAAAGTGTTACTATCTATAAACACACATTTATTATTTAAGAGTAAGTGTTCTTTGATAATAAAACAACTTTGTATCATTTAGGAAATTTGTATTTAGTACACCTCTCATCATTAATGTGTTATTTTCACCCTAGCTGATAAGGCTTTTCGAGATATGAAGGTGCTTAAGATGAGTCAGTCTATCATCGTATCTGGAGAATCAGGAGCTGGCAAAACAGAAAATACAAAATTTGTTCTAAGGTGAGGTGTTTTTAGCTAACCTTTTAGAATCTTTTGAATAGGTTTATTTATTTTTTTTTAATTTGTGGAAAAAATCTTTAGCATAACACTTAGCAGTTTAAACATTTCTCAGTGTATAGTTCAGTAGTATGAAGTATATTCACATTGTTTTTCAGCCAATCTCCAGAACTTTTTTTAATCTAAAACTGAAACTCTCTGCCTGTTAAACAACTCCATTTCCCCCATCTCAGCCCATGCCAACTACCCTTCAGCTTTCTACTTCTGATTTTGACTACTCTAGGTACCTCAAATAAGTGAATCATACAGTATTTGTCTTTCTGTGACTGGCTTATCCCACTTAGCATAATGTCCTCAAGTTTTATCCTTGTTGTATCATGTGTCACGATTTCCTTTTTTTTTTTTTTTTTTTTTTAGTTTTTTTATTTAGACAGAGCAAGCACAAGCAGAGAGGAGGGTCAGAGAGAGGGAGGGAGAAGCAGACTCTCTGCTGAGCAGGGAGCCCAATGCGGAATTTGATCCCAGGACCCTGAGACCATGACCTAAGCTGAAGGCAGAGGCTTAACTGACTGAGCCACTTAGGTGCCCCTTGATTTCCTTTTTAAGGCTGCATAATATTCATTTTGTTTACCTAGTCATTCATCAGTGGGCACTTCAGTTACTTCTGAATCTTGGCTATTGGGAATAGTACTGCTGTTGAACATGATATGAATAAAGAGATACAAATATCTCTTTGATTGAACAGGTTGACTTTGCATACCTTTGCACACTTTATTTTATTGTATTTTTTTAAAGATTTTATTTTGAATTTATTATTTATTATATATCTTTTTTTAGAGAGGAAGAGTGGGGAGGGGGCAAAGGGAAAGGGAGAGGGAGAGATAGAATCTGGATCTCACAACCCTGAGATAACGACCTGCGCAAAAATCAAGAGTCAGATCTTAACTGACTGATCCACCCAGGTGCCCTAAAGATTTTATTGTAAGTAATATCTATACCCAGCTTGAGGTTGAGACCCACAACCCTGAGATCAAGAGTTGTATGCTCTATCGACTGGGCCAGCAGGGTGCCCAGTGCATACTTTATGACACAGTTTGAATTGGTAGGTTCTATCCCTTTTAAAAACAGACACCTTATGTGGAAGCTATAGATTGTTGAAAACTAGTTCTGACGTGTTCTTCTTAAATGAGGATCCTAGAGGAGACCGATGCTAGTCAGCCTTTACATTCTGTTCTCAGTATTCCTGCTGTGAGTGTGGTTGAAACCATTTTTTACCTTAAGCTTATGACAGTTGGCCTTCTAATTCTATCTCCTCATAACCCTGTCTCAGTGTATCCCCTTTGTGGCCATCAAATTAAATTCCACACTTTGTTTATAATCATTGCATTATAAATATGGAAGGAACTATAGCACTCATTAGTTTCGTTCCTTCAGTTTACATACTTCAGTTAACTTAGAAAAGTTAAATCTAGCGTTGAAGCTACTGGTAGGACCAGTGCATTCTGAATTCTCTCCAGTATTATTCCCACTAATACAGTCTTAGCCAATTGCTGATGGGTCCCTTCTTGACATTTTCTATTTTTTTATGCAAATGTATGCTATTCAGTTATTTATATAAAATTAATTTAGAAGTTTGTTATTGTGCGTTATGTATATGCAATTCTGATTAAATGAGTGCTTCCTAATACTTTGGGAATTTTAAGTGGCTCAATTTCTTACTTCTCTTCTGTATGTAAGAATCATACATTGAGTCTATAGTTTATATACAGCTTTGAAAATGAACAAATAATTTAGAAACTGTAAACTTCTAATACAAACTTATGTTCTAAGTTAAAGATTACTTTTTGTTTTGAAATGTTCTGGGAAAATAGTTGTTCAATTATATTTAATCTTTGGATAAAACAACATGAAGAGTGGTAATTTCCTCATTGTTCCATGGCAAATTACCTTATTTTCTCTAACCATATAAATTGAATTAATATGCTATCACAGAAGACTTTGGAATCTTATATAGACAATGAATATTCTTATGTAAAATGTGTCACATCTTTAAAACCAAATAGTTGGTTAAATTCAGAATATTTCCAAAAACAGTTTAAAAATAATGCTGATTTTGATGTTCAAGGTAATCCAAATTGCATTTCAGGTGTTTAAAATGCTGTAACAGGCATCTGGGTGGCATTTGGTTAAATGTCCAACTCTTGATTTTGGCTCAGGTCCTGATCTCAGGGTTGTGAGATTGAGCCTGAGGTCGGGCTTCATAATGAGCATGGAGCCTTCTTAAGATTCTCTCTGCCCCCAGTGGTGTCAGGCTCTGTGCTCAGTGGGGAGTCTGCTTGACAATTCTCTCTCTCCTTCTGCCCATACCCCTGCTTTGTTTTCTTTCCCCCTCTCTCTCAAATCTTAAAAAAAGAAAGGGATAGCAGAATAGTTGCATTTAAATATAAATTTGTAAATTTTAAATGACTAGTTACAGAAATGATCCTGGTTTAAATTTTATATGTATTAAATAATACTAAAGTTTCAACTATGGGTCTCCTGGGTGACTGAGTCAGTTGGTTAAGGGTCTGCCTTCAGCTCACATCATGATCCTGGGGTCTGGGATTGAGCCCCATATCGGGCTCCCTGCTAAGTGGGGAGTCTGTTTTCCTTTCTGTGTCTGCCTCTCCTTCCTTGGGTGTGCTTTCTCTCAAATAAATCAATAATATCTTTTAAAAAAAGTTACAATTATAATGTATACAATGTTGTTGTCATGTAAATTTTTTTATCCTATATTTTAAACAGATATCTGACTGAATCCTATGGAACAGGTCAAGATATTGATGATAGAATTGTTGAAGGTATTGTTAATCTTTAAAATTTTTATTTTTTATTGTTAGATATATACTGAAATAAACTTGTGAGAATCCTCTAAGTGATCTGGAATGCTCTCCCAGAGATCCAAAAGACTCTTCCATCTCCTACAGATCTTTGCTGAGATATCTTTTGCTTTATTTAATGTCTATTGTTTTCCCTCTCACCCAATGTAAGTGCTAAGAAGACAGGGATTTTTATATATTCCAGTCTCTTAGAATAGTGTCTGATACATGAAATATGACCCATAAGTATCTCTCAGACGAATGAAATAAATACAGGAAGCTTTCTGGCCTCTTGTTTGTTTTGTTGACCTTGTTTTTTGCAAAGGAGAGAGGAAGAGGGTTATTTAGAATTAAAATGTTTTTTGAGGGGAAATTTTAATGACTTAGTACAGTTGGAAGGCAGGAGTCTGTAAATTGATTTCCTGAAGTTTAGTACTTGCATACCCCTTAGAACGTTTTCTTACACCTGGTTTGGAGACTGCTGGTCTGGTCAACCACCAGGTTGAATCCACACCATACTCCTGCATCATAGATTCCTTTCTGCTCCCCCCACTTACATTCTTGTTTCCCTGTAATTTGTTCTCTATTTGGAAGTTGGGATGATCTCTTTTGCTTTTAGTCTTTTAATGGCTTCATATTGCTCTCAAGATAAAGCTGTAAATCTGTAACACAGAAAGTGAGAGGAAGTTCTGGGTAGGCTAGGGCAATGGCTGCGTATGTGGTTGGCCTGCAGGCAAGCCAGAGACAGGGAAAAGGGAGAAGGTAAAACCTACCCATGGATCGTAAGCATGAGAGCTGAGGTGGGACTATGACTGTCAAAATTGTCTCTTGACTTCTCACCAGGTGGGCGGGGAGGGATCTAGTTCCTGAGGTACCAAATGAGATAACTCTCTTTCTTCTCATAATGATGATGAAATTAACATGTGTAAGATGTATTATGCATTGTGTTGCTTGCTGAGTATCTTTTCTTAATTTAAATCCCTATAGAATGAGGTAGGTACAATTTTATCCCTACAGTACAGATTAAAAACTGAGGTTAAAAAAATTTTTAAGTGGCTTGTTGAAGAGCATATAGCTCATCAAATGTGGAAATGGGATATAATAAACTCAGGCATCTTAACAATGTGCTATATACTAAGAGCATATTTTAACACTGTTACTATTTTAAAGAAAAATTTCAGTTGAACAAAAATTTATTAAGGTCCTTCTGTGTTCATACGTTTTGATAAATCACAGCTAGCAAATGTGTATATTTTTTCACAATTATGTGAAATATACATGTAGATGAACATAAATACTCTAATAAACATTTTTATTAAGTTTGCATCAATGAAGTTTTTCATGTTGATATAAATTTATAGTTTTACTTACAGTTCTCATTGTGGTATTATAACACACCCAGGTGTGAAGATCTCATAAGTAATGCTTTATTCACTATAAAGCACCTCTCTTTAATGAGGGAATAACCTTTTAAAATTGAATAAATAAATAAACAAATTATGGACTAATTCAATAAAGTACTAATTAGTATTCTGAGTTGTTTCCTTGAAGTACAAACTTAACTTGCAAATTGGATATTAACCTGGTTCCTTCTGTGAGAATGTGGTGTATGTATACATAGTGTGCGATAGTTGAGAAAAGTTGGAAAGTATTCCAAACGTTTCAGTAGAGGATAGTAGATATTAACTAGCAGAACATAGAAATCATTTGATGCCATTTTTAATTGAAGATTGGTTGTTGGTTTTAGAATGAGTACATCAGTAGCATTACTGTAATCTTCTGATAGGCTGTTATCCTAATTTTGGATATTTTACTTAATATATTTGATACTTCAGCAAAAACTAGTCGTTACCAGTAAAGAAGTTGGGGAGACCTGTAATTGAGTTCCCTTTTGGCTGGAAGCTAGTCATGTGGCTTTTCACAAGTCAGTTGATTTTGTTAATCCATCAGAAAGGTTAGGTATATATGCAAACTTTTGTTTCAGTTTTAATATTTTCTTACTTTTTTTGGCAAATGAAACAGCCAGAGAGTAATCTTTAAAAGGATTTGGATACTTGTTAAGCTTTCTATGGTAGATAGAATAAGAGAGATGAACTTTAAAAGATTTCATAAGAAAATTCTAATAATAAACATTGTGAAGCAATTTATGAGGTTGCAGATAGAAAATATATAATATTGGCACAAATCTGGGATGTTTATAGTTGAGACTGATGATTATAACAATAGACTCTAATGGGGAGCCTGGCTGGCTCAGTTGATTGTGATCGACTCTTGATCTCCACTCAGGTCTGATCTCAGGGTTGTGAGTTCAAGCTCTGCATTGGGCTCCACACCTAGTGTGGAGTACTTAAAAACAACATGAGAGAAAACAAACAATAGACTCTAATAAACCTTTTTTAGTCATATGGTATGTATACATTATTATAAGATAAAAACAAAATTTTACATTTGTTTATTGGGAGTTTATTTTCATTAAAAATATTTTTATTAAGTTTTAAATTTTAATTCCACTGTAATTAACATACAGTGTTATATTAGTTTCAGGTATAAAATACGGTGATTCAACAACTCTTTACATCATTACTCAGTGCTTATCATGATAAGTGTACTCTTTAATCCCCTCCACTTATTTTACCCATTCCCCCATCCACCTTGTCTCTGATTTTTTTTTTAAGGTTTTATTTATTTATTTGATAAAGACACAGCAAGAAATGGAACACAAGCTGGGGGAGTGGTAGAGGGAGAAGCAGGCTTCCCACTGAGCAGGGAGCCTGATGTGGAGCTCGATCCCAGGACCCTGGAATCATGACCTGAGCCGAAGGCAGCCACTTAACAACTGAGCCACCCATGTACCCCTGATACGGTTTGTTTTAAATGAGTACCCTCAAAAGTTATTTTTTTTTCAACAAGAACATTTTTTATTGAAGCATACATTAGGAACCATGGTTCTAAAATATAAATATAATATATTCCATCCAAGAAAAATAGAATACACTTTCTTTAAGTACACAGAAGACTCCCTGACTAAATCACATAGAAAGAGACATGGCAATTATTAGAAATTTAGGAAGACTGACGTCATACCAAGTATATTCTCCAACCAAAATGGTACAAGACTAGAGATAAAACAAGGCTGGAAAATCTACAATGTAAATATTATATATTTAATGGTAAATATTAAATAACACACTACTGTAGAAGCAGTGGACCAAATAAGAAATCAAATGGTAAATCAAAATATGTCTCAAAACAAATGAAAAAGAAAATACAATATTCCAGAATCTATAGAATGCAGCAAAAGCAGATGTTAGAGCGAAATTTATACTATAAATGCTTGTATTAAGAAAATAAATAACATTACACCGTAAGGATCTAGAACAAGAATAAATTTAGGTGAAATGCTGAAATTTCGTAGAGGAAGGAAAAAACAAAGAAGAATCAGAAATAAATAAAACAGACAATAGCAGTATTATAACATGAAAGTAATGACCAGTTTTTCCAAAAAAAGATAAAGTTGACACTGCTTTAACTACATTAAGAAGAAAAGGAGAAGTGGGGTACTGGGGTGGCTCAGAGGGTTAAGCCTCTGCCTTCAGCTCAGGTCATGGTCCCAGTGTTCTGGGATTGAGCCCCGCATTAGGCTCTCTTCTCAGCAGGGAGCCTGCTTCCCCCTCTCTCTCTGCCTACTTGTGATCTTTCTCTCTGTCAAATAAATAAAATCTTAAAAAAAAAAAAAAAGAAAAAAAAGGAGAAGACTTGAAAACTAAAATGAGAAATGAAAAACAGTATGACAGATAACCCCAGAAATACATACATAGTGTGATAATAGATTACTATAAACAGTTAATACTAACAAGTCAGGTAACTTAGACAAAAACAGGATGATTCCTAAACACACACAAGTTACCACAATTGAATCATGAATCTTGAATCCAGGAAATAGGAAATCTTCTTACCCCAATAAAAAGAATGGAAATTGAGTTAGGAATCAAAAATCTCCCAGCACAGAAAAGGCTAAGACCACATGGGCTTTGTGAATTCTACCAAAACATTAACAAAATAATAATAATGACAGTCTTTATCAAAGTCTTATAAATAATGGAATGGAGGGAACATACTTAAAATCATTCTATGAGACCGTGCCACCCTGTCACCAAAGCAGGATAAAAACAATACAAGAAAAAAAAGTCTAGTTTGTCTGATAGAAGTATTGCTACTCTGACATTTGTGTGATAAATATTTCTCTACCCTTTCACTTTCAACCTGTATGTGTCTTTACATCTAAAATGAGTCTTTTGTAGGCTGGGAATTTAAAAACTGTTGTTCTGAGGATCTTTTTTAGTCATTCTCTAACTTATATGTTAGATTTTGTTGGATGTACATGAAAATATTAAGTATGGAGGCTTTATTAATATATAAAAGATTTTAGGAAAGTAAGTCAACTAATAACTTCTTGCGTGTATTTTGTTCACCAGGGTTTTGCTCTTTACTCTATATTATAGTTCCTATTCCTTTAGGGCTGATGTACTTGTGAAAACCTTTAAATATATAGGGAGTAATTTTTAAAGCTGAGTTCTGAATTTTGTAACCTAATGACTTTAAAATTTAGTCTTTCCTTTACCATTTACATTTTCTTTTTACATAATTTGAGTAGTTTCCCCATCTTCTGTACTTTACTAGAGCCTGAATATAGTGGTAATCAATACATATTTGAGGGATTTGACATTACATGTAAATTCCTGCATGGTAATATTTTTGAAAACATTTTTTTGTATTAATAAGGAAACACACTATGCATATTGTTTTTTAATTTTCCTTCGTGCTGTTTTTTTGATGAAATATTTTTATTTCTTTTTCAATAGCTAACCCACTCTTAGAAGCCTTTGGAAATGCAAAGACTGTTCGCAACAATAATAGCAGTAGATTTGGAAAATTTGTAGAAATACATTTCAATGAAAAGGTAAGTGAGAATGAGTTTTGGGATGGTATCTTTGGGAAGTGTTTGTGAAAAACACAAGGGTCTTGGGGCACGTGGATGGCTTAGTTGGTTAAATGTCCAACTCTTGATCTCAGTTCAGGTCTGGATTTCAGGGTCATGAGTTCAAGCGCCATACTGGGCTCTGCATTGGGTCTGGAGCCTACATAAAAAAAAAAAAAAAAAAAGAAAGAAAAAGAAAAACACAAGGGTCTTGACAAAATTGGTGCTGTCACTGAACTCCTGGTAAATCCATTTGCGTTTCTCTCTTTACTTTAGGTAATTGGGAGAATATATATATATTCAGTATGACTTTCATAAATATTGTAAGCTTACATTTATTTAGTTATCTTCTTTTTTTCCCTTTACTTGATAACTTTTATAACCTCTTTGATATAGACAAATGTTCATTAGAAGAATAATTCAACATTGGTAGGTTATACTTTCAGTACAGACAAAAGGTTGATATCCAGGATCTATAATGAACTCCTCAAACTCAACCCACACGAAACAGGCAAACATATCAAAAAATGGGAAGAAGATATGAACAGACACTTCTCCAATCAAGACATACAAATGGCTATCAGACACATGAGAAAATGTTCACCATCATTAGCCCTCAGGGAGATTCAAATTAAAACCACATTGAGATATCACCTTACACCAGTTAGAATGGCCAAAATTAACAATACAGGAAACAACATGTGTTGGAGAGGATGTGGAGAAAGGGGAACCCTCCTACACTGTTGGTGGGAATGCAGGTTGGTGCAGCATCTTTGGAGAACAGTGTGGAGATTCCTCAAGAAATTAAAAATAGAACTTCTGATTGAGAGTCAAGATGGCGGAGAAGTAGCAGGCTGAGACTACTTCAGCTAGCAGGAGATCAGCTAGATAGCTTATCTAAAGATTGCAAACACCTGTAAATCCATCGGCAGATGGAAGAGAAGAAGAACAGCAATTCTGGAAACAGAAAAACAACCACTTTTTGAAAGGTAGGACCTGTGGAGAAGTGAATCCAAAGCGACGGGAAGATAGACCCTGGGGGGAGGGGCCGGCTCCCGGCAAGCGGCAGAGCAACGGAGCACAAAATCAGGACTTTTAAAAGTCTGTTCCGCTAAGGGACATTGCTCCAGAGGCTAAACCGGGGCGAAGCCCACGCCAGGTCAGCGTGGCCTCAGGTCCCGCAGGGTCACAGAAGGATCGGGGGTGTCTGAGGGTCGCAGAGCTTGCGGGTATTGGAACAGGAAAGCTGGCTACAGAGACAGAGCTGACAGTAAGATCACAGCTCGGGGTTACCTTGAACCGGTCCCAGGCTCGGTGAGCTCAGAGCGCGGCCGGAGGTCAGGCAGATGGGAGTAACTGGGCGCTGTTCTCTGAGGACACACTGAGGAGTGGGGCCCCCGGGCTCTCGGCTCCTCCAGGCCGGAGACCAGGAGGCCGCCATTTGTATTCCTGTCCTCCGGAACTCTATGAAAGCGCTCAGGGAACAAAAGCTCCTGTAGCAAACCCGAGTGGATTACTTAGCCCGGCCCCTGGTAAGGGCGGTGCAATTCTGCCTGGGGCAAAGACACTTGAGAATCACTACACCAGGCCCCTTCCCCAGAAGATCAATAAGAAATCCAGCCAAGACCAAGTTCACCTACCAAGGAGTGCGGTTTCAATACCAAGGAGAGCAGCAGAATTCCAGAGGAGGAGAAAGCAAAGCACGGAATTCATGGCTTTCTCCCTGTGATTTTCTTTTTTTCTTTTCCTTGTGATTTTTTTAGTCTTGCAGTTAATTTTTTTCTTTTTCATTTTTTTTCTTTTCTTCTGCTAAAATTTTTAAACTTTTACCCTTTTCTTTTTTAACGTTTTTGAACTAGTTTAATATATATATATTTTACTTTTTATATTTTTCTTTATTCATTTTCTTTTTTTAAATTCTTTTATTTATTTTTTCTTTTTTATTTCTTTCTTTTTGAACCTCTTTTTTATTCCCTTTCTCCCCCTTCACGATTTGGGATCTCTTCTGATTTGGTTAAAGCATATTGTCCTGGGGTTGTTGCCACCCTTTTAGTATTTTACTTGCTCCTTCATATATGCTTATCTGGACTAAATGACAAGGCAGAAAAATTCACCACAAAAAAAAGAACACGAGGCAGTACCGAAGGTTAGGGACCTAATCAACACAGACATTGGTAATATGTCAGATCTAGAGTTCAGAATGACAATTCTCAAGGTTCTAGCCGGGCTCGAAAAAGGCATGGAAGATATTAGAGAAATCCTCTCGGGAGATATAAAAGCCCTTTCTGGAGAAATAAAAGAACTAAAATCTAACCAAGTTGAAATCAAAAAAGCTATTAATGAGGTGCAATAAAAAATGGAGGCTTTCACTGCTAGGATAAATGAGGCAGAAGAACGAATTAGTGATATAGAAGACCAAATGACAGAGAATAAAGAAGCTGAGCAAAAGAGGGACAAACAGCTACTGGACCACGAGGGGAGAATTCGAGAGATAAATGACACCATAAGACTAAACAACATTAGGATAATTGGGATTCCAGAAGAAGAAGAAAGAGAGAGGGGAGCAGAAGGTATACTGGAGAGAATTATTGGGGAGAATTTCCCCAATATGGCAAAGGGAACGAGCATCAAAATTCAGGAGGTTCAAAGAAGGCCCCTCAAAATCAAGAAGAATAGGCCCACACCCCGTCACCTAATAGTAAAATTTACAAGTCTCAGTGACAAAGAGAAAATCCTTAAAGCAGCCCGGGAAAAGAAGTCTGTAACATACAATGGTAAAAATATTAGATTGGCAGCTGACTTATCCACAGAGACCTGGCAGGCCAGAAAGAGCTGGCATGATATTTTCAGAGCACTAAACGAGAAAAACATGCAGCCCAGAATACTATATCCAGCTAGGCTATCATTGAAAATAGAAGGAGAGATTAAAAGCTTCCAGGACAAACAAAAACTGAAAGAATTTGCAAACACCAAACCAGCTCTACAGGAAATATTGAAAGGGGTCCTCTAAGCAAAGAGAGAGCCTACAAGTGGTAGATCAGTAAGGAACAGAGACAATATACAGTAACAATCACCTTACAGGCAATACAATGGCACTAAATTCATATCTCTCAATAGTTACCCTGAATGTTAATGGGCTAAATGCCCCAATCAAAAGACACAGGGTATCAGAATGGATAAAAAAAACAAAACCCATTTATATGTTGCCTCCAAGAAACTCATTTTAAGCCTGAAGACACCTCCAGATTTAAAGTGAGGGGGTGGAAAAGAATTTACCATGCTAATGGACATCAGAAGAAAGCAGGAGTGGCAATCCTTATATCAGATCAATTAGATTTTAAGCCAAAGACTATAATAAGAATGAGGAAGGACACTATATCATACTCAAAGGGTCTGTCCAACAAGAAGATCTAACAATTTTAAATATCTATGCCCCGAACGTGGGAGCAGCCAACTATATAAACCAATTAATAACAAAATCAAAGAAACACATCAACAATAATACAAATAATAGTAGGGGACTTTAACACTCCCCTCACTGAAATGGACAGATCATCCAAGCAAAAGATCAGCAAGGAAATAAAGGCCTTAAATGACACACTGGACCAGATGGACATCACAGATATATTCAGAGCATTTCATCCCAAAGCAACAGAATACACATTCTTCTCTAGTGCACATGGAACATTCTCCAGAATAGATCACATCCTCGGTCCTAAATCAGGACTCAACCGGTATCAAAAGATTGGGATCATTCCCTGCATATTTTCAGACCACAATGCTCTGAAGCTAGAACTCAACCACAAGAGGAAGTTTGGAAAGAACCCAAATACATGGAGACTAAACAGCATCCTTCTAAAGAATAAATGGGTCAACCGGGAAATTAAAGAAGAATTGAAAAAAATCATGGAAACAAATGATAATGAAAATACAATGGTTCAAAATCTGTGGGATACAACAAAGGCAGTCCTGAGAGGAAAATATATAGCAGTACAAGCCTTCCTGAAGAAACAAGAAAGGTCTCAGGTACACAGCCTAACCCTACACCTAAAGAAGCTGGAGAAAGAACAAGAAGGAAACCCCAAGCCCAGCAGGAGAAGAGAAATCATAAAGATCAGAGCAGAAATCAATGAAATAGAAACCAAAAAGACAATAGAGCAAATCAATGAAACTAGGAGCTGGTTCTTTGAAAGAATTAATAAAATTGATAAACCCCTGGCCAGACTTATCAAAAAGAAAAGAGAAAGGACCCAAATAAATAAAATCATGAATGAAAGAGGAGAGATCACAACTAACACCAAAGAAATACAAACTATTATAAGAACATACTATGAGCAACTCTATGCCAACAAATTTGACAATCTGGAAGAAATGGATGCATTCCTAGAAACATATAACCTACCACAACTGAACCAGGAAGAAGTAGAAAGCCTGAACAGACCCAGAACCAGTAAGGAGATTGAAACAGTCATTCAAAATCTCCAAACAAACAAAAGCCCAGGGCCAGACAGCTTCCCGGGGGAATTCTACCAAACATTTAAAGAAGAACTAATTCCTATTCTCCTGAAACTGTTCCAAAAAATAGCAATGGAAGGAAAACTTCCAAACTCATTTTATGAGGCCAGCATCACCTTGATCCCCAAACCAGACAAGGATCCCATCAAAAAAGAGAGCTATAGACCAATATCCTTGATGAACACAGATGCGAAAATTCTTACCAAAATACTAGCCAATAGGATTCAACAGTATGTCGGAGGCAGGCCCCTGGCCAGGCGGCCTCTGCCATTAAACGATGGTGCCTGGCTAGTTGCCAGGTTAGGATTGCTTCGTGAGACTAAGCGGAACGCCCAAAGAGGAAGTAAACAGCATTGGTTGCTAGCGAAGTTGTTCGTATAGGTGCACAGCCTGATTCGCTCCCTTCTGTACCCTGCTCGCTGATTGGTCATGTAAGTGTATATAAGTGTGTAGACTTGCGGAAATAAAGAGAGAGAAGATGCATCCGAACCAGGCTTCTTGTCGTCCTTGTGGGTCGAGGGCAATAACAGTACATTACAAGGATTATTCACCATGACCAAGTGGGATTTATTCCAGGGCTGCAAGGTTGGTTTAGCATCCGCAAATCAGTCAATGTGATACAACACATCAATAAAAGAAAGAACAAGAACCTTATGATACTCTCAATAGATGCTCTGTTACTGGTTCAAGCTCTATTACAAAGCTGTCATCATCAAGACAGCGTGGTACTGGCACAAAAACAGACACATAGATCAATGGAACAGAATAGAGAGCCCAGAAATAGACCCTCAACTCTATGGTCAACTAATCTTCGACAAAGCAGGAAAGAATGTCCAAGGGAAAAAAGACAGCCTCTTCAATAAATGGTGTTGGGAAAATTAGACAGCCACATGCAGAAAAATGAAATTGGACCATTTCCTTACACCACACACAAAAATAGACTCAAAATGGATGAAGGACCTCAGTGTGAGAAAGGAATCCATCAAAATCCTTGAGGAGAACACAGGCAGCAACCTCTTCAACCTCAGCCGCAGCAACATCTTCCTAGGAACATCGTCAAAGGCAAGGGAAGCAAGGGCAAAAATGAACTATTGGGATTCCATCAAGATCAAAAGCTTTTGCACAGCAAAGGAAACAGTTAACAAAATCAAAAGACAACTGACAGAATGGGAGAAGATATTTGCAAACGACATATCAGATAAAGGACTAGTGTCCAAAATCTATAAAGAACTTAGCAAACTCAACACCCAAAGAACAAATAATCCAATCAAGAAATGGGCAGAGGACATGAACAGACATTTCTCCAAGGAAGACATCCAGATGGCCAACAGACACATGAAAAAGTGCTCCATGTCACTCGGCATCAGGGAAATACAAATCAAAACCACAATGAGATATCACCTCACACCAGTCAGAATGGCTAAAATAAACAAGTCAGGAAATGACATGCTGGCGAGGATGCGGAGAAAGGGGAACCCTCCTCCACTGTTGGTGGGAATGCAAGCTGGTGCAGCCACTCTGGAAAACAGCATGGAGGTTCCTCAAAATGTTGAAAATAGAACTGCCCTATGACCCAGCAATTGCACTACTGGGTATTTACCCTAAAGATACAAACGTAGTGATCCAAAGGGGCACGTGCACCCGAATGTTTATAGCAGCAATGTCTACAATAGCCAAACTATGGAAAGAACCTAGATGTCCATCAACAGATGAATGGATCAAGAAGATGTGGTATATATACACAATGGAATACTATGCAGCCATCAAAAGAAATGAAATCTTGCCATTTGCGACAACATGGATGGAACTAGAGCGTATCATGCTTAGCGAAATAAGTCAAGCAGAGAAAGACAACTATCATATGATCTCCCTGATATGAGGAAGTGGTGATGCAACATGGGGGCTTAAGTGGGTAGGAGAAGAATCAATGAAACAAGATGGGATTGGGAGGGAGACAAACCATAAGTGACTCTTAATCTCACAAAACAAACTGAGGGTTGCTGGGGGGAGGGGGGTTGGGAGAAGGGGGTGGGATTATGGACATTGGGGAGGGTATGTGCTTTGGTGAGTGCTGTGAAGTGTGTAAACCTGGTGATTCACAGACCTGTACCCCTGGGGATAAAAATAAATGTTTATAAAAAATAAAAAAAAAATAGAACTTCCCTATGACCCTGCCATTGCACTCCTGGGTATTTACCCCAAAGATACTTTCAGACCTTAAATGCAAAAACTGTATTTTCTCTCTGTTTTGTTTTTCAGAGTTCAGTTGTTGGAGGGTTTGTTTCACATTACCTTCTAGAGAAATCTAGAATCTGTGTTCAAGGCAAAGAGGAAAGGAATTACCATATCTTTTATAGGTTGTGTGCTGGTGCTTCTGAAGATATTAGGGAAAAACTTCATTTGAGCTCCCCGGATAATTTTCGGGTAGGTTGGATTAAAAGAAATTACTTAGAGTTTTTGCAAATTTAATTGACTTCAATTCTAAAACTTACTTTAATGGATTCTTATATCTAGTTGTATGTAGCTTATATTGCATCCAGTGTAACATGATAGATTGTAGGTCTCTATTGAGATTTACTGCTGAATTTATAATATAATACTATATGAAAAGATATATAATCAGAAAGATAAAATGATAGATGGGAAACCACTTATCATTTTAAACTCAATAAGAAATCTATAATAGTTCTGTCGTAATGCTACTTTTTAGAGTTATCTTTGACTTGAATTCAACAGTAAATATTTATTGCTTGCTTTTTTGGTACCAGGCATTGTACCTCGGTGAAAAAGATGAGCAGTTCCTGCTCATGAGCAACTTAGAATCTGGTGTGAAACACACACACGTACAAACACAAAGCCTGACTGATAGGTTGAAAGATTAAGAAAGAGATATGCATAGGATGCTGGGAATTTTGGAAAAACTTCAAGGAACAACTGATGTTTGATCAGAATCCTGAAGGATTTTCAAGTGTTAACTAGAGAAAGAAAGATGCAAAGACTATTCCTACTAGATGCAAAAAGGTGAACAAAGAAAGGCAAGAAACAGCTGAAAGGGTAAGGCAGGAAATGGTGGGAGTTGAGGGTAGAAAGTTTGGTCTTCTGTAGTTAATAAGGAGCTATTGAAGGGATTTAAGTATAAATTTGGATAGGTCTGTGCTTACCTCTGGCTTTAAAATGGAGGGTATCTTGAAGAGGGTGGGGTTGGGAATGGATTGAAAATGCAAGTAAGGGTAAATTTGTCGGAAATCTTATGGCTATCACTGAAGTAAGTTACTTAGGGCCTGAATTTGGTTAGAGAGTATGGGATGTCCAAAATATTGGGAGGTAAAGTGATAGGAATTGGAGACTGAGTATGGTAGGGAGAAGGAGAAAAATTTGACTAGGGTAACTGGGTGGATGTAATTACCACACGAGGGCCAGATGGAAGATTTGTAGCATATAGGCTCAGTTTAGTTTTGGAACTTATGATCACCTTAGGGAGAGGATTAGAAGATGGTTGGGTATCCTAATCTGAAGATTATTATTAGTGCTGTCATGATAGGTTTGGGAGATGTCAGTACTCTGGTGGTAATTAAAACTATGACAGTGAGTAGATGAGATTGTCCAGAGAGATTGTATAATGTAGAAAAGCATGTGCTGTATCCAGACTCTGGAGTTGAAGAGTATGGTTGGTGAAGAGTTGCCCAAGAAGGAAAGCCCAAGTGGGATTATACGATAAGTACAAGGAAAATGAGGAGTGCCAAGAATCACAAGCTAATAGAGTTTCAAGAAGTGGTAAGACTGGAGATGGCTAGCGGTTTATAAATTCACAGCTAGGGAACAGTGTCCTTGTGAGGAATATGCAGGATTATGAGAATGGGTAAGGAATGAAGTTTGAGTAAAGTTCTACAGGTGATTCTGGATAATCCTCTTTGGATAGGAGTTCTCCACATAAGAATCATGACACATATTATATTTAATTATTGTTCTCTGTGTCTGTGTTTATGTTTGCAATTCAGCTTTTATTACTTCAGTTAGTTTCTTTTAATATGTATTTGGAAAACCTAAAACTACTGTTTTACAATGCTTTACAACTGTGCCTATTCATCTACTTCTACAATGTCTCACCTTCTCTAGAACTCATTAAATCAGTTGGAATTTGAAGTTAGTTGCTCACATTATAATCAGGAAGACAGCAGAGATACTTCTATACAATGATTTTTAGAAAAGGAGTATAAGTTCCTATGAATCATATGAAATTTAATAATAATGATGTGATGTTGTTGGCTCTGAGTTAATGGTAAAGTAATGTGACTATTCTTAATTTAGCATTTCTTTCTGTTTGGAGGCTTGAGAGCATATTTTTTTGTGTATCTTAGAATGTATAACTTTTCCTGGCACAATGGCAGTCATCCTTAGAAGGTAGTTACTGAAATTCTTTATCAGGTTAGAGAGTTTCCTGCCTCTGTAATATGAACTGGGAGCCTTGATTTCTTCACTTCCCAGCGTTCTTATACTGGTTAGGAGGAGACTAGACGAACAGTATTGTCTTTCACCCAAATATATCTGCTGTCATGGTTATTCCTCTCATGCATGCACATGCATATCTCTGTATCCCTTCCCCCAAATGATTCTGCCTTCAAGTGCCCTTGAAAGTGTGTTGATAGTTTCATCAGGTTTTTCTGTGGATTAGTTTAGGTCTTCAACTCATAGATTACAACTCATAGTTAAGGTCATAAAGACAAAGAATTCCAAAGTAGTGTTCAACAGTTCCAAAAAATTTTTTGTCACTACTTTGTCCAAAATAGTACATTAAGAATTGTAGGGATACTATTTGAAAACATTTGTAACTACTCATGTATTTTAGAAAATAAAAGGTTTAAAAGATTGCATTATTCAGATATTCAAATATTTTTGATTATGTTTTATGAGCATTTGTTACAGTCATGCAAAGATCCTTGAATAGAAATAAAGCTTGGATAGAATAAGAATGGATAGCAAGAATAGTTATAGTTTTCTAGCTATAGGGAAGTTGGAAAAAACAAGTAGTTGGTTTTAATACTGTGTTTAGCTATCCAAAAGCCAAGTATTTGATAAAGCAATCTAGGGTTGTGGAGATAAAACCCTTGCTAGCAAAGAAAACATTTGTTTAATTAAGCTACTATTATCTTACTAAGTAAAATAGCGTTTTTTGAAATAGTAAATTGAAATTACTTAATAATATTATTTCTCCCTCTTTTTTATTTTTTTTTCCTGAAGATTCGAAGGTGGAAAGAACAACTCATTGTATATCGTTTTCTGGTTTTCTCTGTGTTTTAATATTTCATTATAATGGAGGTACACAAATAAATGTATTCCACCTAAATTAATATCATCTAGAATGTTAATTTATTCCCAAATCATTCAAAATGTAATGTACATTTAAAAAATTTATTTATTTATTTATTTGATAGAGATCACAAACAGGCAGAGAGGCAAGCAGACAGAGAAGGGGGGGAAGCAGGCTCCCCGCTGAGCAAGGAGCCCGATTTGGGGCTCGATCCCAGGACCCTGAGATCGTGACCTGAGCTGAAGGCAGAGGCTTAACCCACTGAGCCACCTAGGCGCCCCTGTAATGTACATTTTTTTCATAGCATCTATATGATGTGTGGTGTATTTAATCTCAGAATTCATGCCATGGTACAGTGGGATCATAGTGACCTGATTAAAGAGAAGCTGAGATGTTTAAAAACATTTTCTTTTCTTTTTTTTTTTTAAGATTTTATTTATTTGACACAGAGAGAGTACTAATAGGGAGCAGCAGGGCGGGGGAGAGGGAGAAGCAGGCTCCACACTGAGCCTGATGTGGGGTTCAATCCCAGGACCCTGGGATCATGACCTGAGCTGAAGACGGTCACTTAACTGACTGAGCCACCCAGGCGCCCCTAAAAACATTTTCCATTCTGTTTCCTGTGTACTTCCTTCCTGACTATACCCCCACCTTCAGTGTGGGTAATAGATTCACTTTGGGACTAATAAATTATTTTCTTCTCAGCTGCTTCCCTTCTTCTATGTTTTTAGTGCTTAATCTTTAAAAGGGCATCTTAATCTTCTGGGCAGCAAAGTAAATCATTGAGATAAGAGCTGAAATTGTAATTTGGATACCTGTGAAGGTTTGTAAAGCAAGTATTATAATTTATGTGTGGTCACTGTTAACTGTCAACAAATATGGATGGCATGTTTTGAATAACTCATTTTAAAAATCAGAAATTAAGAAACTTAGGGCTATTATTCTGTTACTCAGCATTAAAAATATTACTTGAAATGTTAAACCACAATGTGTAGGTTCTTATTTGAGACTATATATTTAGTAGAAAGGTGATTTTCATTATATCTATAGTACTTACTTTATGAACTATATTTTTAAGACGATATTTGACATTGAGATTTAAAATTGCTACCCTTTAAAAACAGGAAAGCTTTATGGTACTGATTTTTATGTTACTGTTTAATTTAATCTGCTTTCAAAAATCAGAATTTTAAATATCCCTGGTTTGATTAGTAGGAGTAAAAATGTTTACAATATATAGAAGTTATCAGTTGTACTTGAGAGATTATTTAGGTTATATTTAAAAGTTCTTTTTGTTTACCACTGTTTTGATAAATTGTGTTTTCTTTTGTATTATTTTCATGTGGATTGTATTTGTTATACTTATATTTCTTTTTCCTAGTATTTAAACCGAGGCTGCACTAGATACTTTGCTAACAAAGAAACTGACAAACAGATTTTACAGAACCGAAAAAGTCCCGAGGTATAGTAGACTGTTGTTTTTAAATTAAAATCCTTAATACAAAAAAAAATCATACTCAAAGATATATTTTTTATTTTGGAGCCCTAATAATATTTCTTACTTTTAGGCTTATACTTAAAAAACAAAATGCTCATCTAAGTCTTTCTTGCAGTGTAATACTTTATGCCTCTGTTGGTATCTACCAAAGCTATAAGTTTGGTTTTTCTTAGTTAGGCCTCAGTGCACTGCTATCCTTCTGTTCTTTTTCCCCCACATGAGGGTATTATAATTGCCTAAGAATTATCCTTTGCTAATAAAATTTTTAACTTACTCTCACTTACCCACTTGGACTTTAGTATAAAATATGTCCATAATTTATTTTCTACTTTAAGGCCAAAGTAAGCTTTGAAGTAGACATTAAATAGAGTAAGCATTCTTGTGAACTAATGCTTATGTATTGTTATATTTCTCTTTAAAACATTATATTTCTGCAATATACTATGGAAAGTCTTTTTTTTTTTTTTTAAGATTTTATTTATTTATTTGACAGACAGAGATCACAAGCAGGCAGAGAGGGAGGCAGAGAGAGAGAGGAAGGGACACAGGTTCCCTGCTGAGCAGAGAGCTGGATGCGGGGCTTGATCCCAGGACTCTGGGATCATGACCTGAGCCAAAGGCAGAGGCTTTAACCCACTAAGCCACCCAGGCGCCCCTATGGAAAGTCTTATATTTAGGTTTTACTTATTATGTTTCTAAGGGCAATTAGATGTAATTATACTATTATTATTTTTAAAACATTAAATCCTTAACCTAAAAATCTATAACTCTTACAAATTTCAATATGTAATGTTCAAGTAATAAGTAGTATTACGTTATATCTACTCCACGAGGTTAAATTATGAAATACTGAGTCAGGATTAATTTTAGGGACTAGTTCATTTTGTCTCTCTATTTAAAGTTTTATATGGAATGTTGAATTGTACAGTTTTTATTATATCCAGTTTTAAATGTGTGAATCAGATGATTTTGACTCCTTTCAAAATGAGTGAGATGAATTATATCTTTAATATGTTCCTTGAAAAGAACAGAAAACAAACAAAAATTCCCATTATTTCAAATTCTAAACAGATGAGTACAGTTAATTTATTTGTTAACATTTATCATTTTATTTTTATTTATTTTTTAAAGATTTTATTTATTAGAGAGAGAGAGAATGCTCATAGAGTGGAGGGAATGATAGAGGGGACGGGAGAGGGAGAGAGAAGATCTCAAGCTCCCCGCTGAGCATGCAGCCTTCTGGGGGGCATGACCTCACAGCCCAGAGATGATGACCTGAGCTGAAATCAAGAGTCAGGTACTCAACCAACTGAGCCACCCAGGTGCCTCAACAATTATTTTTTAGGCATAAATATTTGAATTATAAATCATAAACTTTAGGTGAAATTCATGGTTGGAACTTTAAGAAGTAATTTTAATATTTATTATGGTATCTTCCTTTGTCATGATAACCTTTATTTTTATGAAGTATCATCAAAATACAGAAATTTTATTCTTCCTACTAAAATAATGGAAACATTACCTAGTGGAATAGGGATAGTGCATCTGTCCTTAAGGAAGAAGATAGATCTCTAAATTTTATCTTTAACATGGAAAAAACTGAGTAAAGAGGGAGGAAAACTAGATTTGACTCTCCAAAGAGTAACATGTACTCTTTGTATTCTGATAAGATGAAAGTGTACTCTTTGTGATTCTAGAGTCATCAAACTTTGTGAGATAGTTTGTTCATATTATTGAGTGTATATATAAAAATATATAAGTGAATAATGGATTAATATGTTTAAATTACTTTTTATGTCTTCTTTATCAGGAGGATGAGGTGATAATTTTTAACTAATTAGAATCCTTTGCTTAATTCCATTTGAGTGTCTAAGCTGTGTGCCATTTTTAGGAAAATGCAGTATTTTTAGTCTACCACAATAATATATTCTTAATATTTGATTAGAAAGATTTTAAATGAAGTAACCATTCAGTAGCAAGACTAAAAATTCTGCATGATCTGTGTTTTCTATTAACTTTGGCTGCATGTGATTATTTCCTTTGCTTCTTTTAAGAATAAAATTAAATTTCTTTATCTAGACATTTTCCAGAAATTTCACCCAAGCATAATTAAGCATTTTAAAGAATTTTGTGGATGATAATCCAAATTTAGCTGGGAAGGAATTGGCATCTGGGAGGGGGAAAAAATCTCCTAGAGATGTCTTTAGTGGGCAGTTAATTCTGGTGCTGCGTTACCTGTTTAATTTTACCTATTCATTGTCAATTTCTGGAAAATTCCTAGTCCAATTTTTCTGTGTCCAGTAACTTTTATTTTTCTACTTCTATAAGGTTTCTGCAGCCCTAAATTTCTTATTTTTTCTTCTGAGCTTTTAAATAGGTTCTAACAATTGAATACTTTAGATGTAAATTATTTTAGGAGAGAAAATTTTTCTTTATTTTTTCTGAAATGTGACTCATTGCAAAAATTCTGAGTAAGCACAATGCTTACTAATACACCTTACCTCATATGCTTATATAGGAGGATCTAAAAATCGATTCTCTGGTTATGAAAATTGTTATTAGTCTGTCCAGTATTTATTATTGCTGAATACTGATGCAGTTGATGGCAGTTAACCTAAAGGAATATAATGCTAAGTGTTATATTTGAATTTTTATTATAATTTTTCACCTTAGTTCCTTTTGATCTGTGGATTCATATTGATTCCTTTCAACCACTGATATTCCCTTCTTTTTCACTCAATTTAGATTTTTATCTAATGTATTTTAGCATTATAATGCCTTAGAATTAAAATTATAATTTAACTGGTAAACCTCTCATTCCATTTTGACTGATATTTATTGAGATAATTGTAGAGTGACAGGCAGTTGAAAGAAGTAATACAGAGAGATCCTGTGTATACTTTGCACATTTAGTTTTTGCATTGATAGAATAGTAAAGTTTTTCTATTGACATTTTGTTTTTGCATGTCATTTAGTGCATTAATAGACCTTGTGTAGTAGTTTTAGTATACTTAAATAATGACAAAGAACAATTAATTGATGTCTTCTTGTTTTGTAGTATCTTAAGGCAGGTTCTTTGAAAGATCCTCTGTTAGATGACCATGGAGATTTTATTAGAATGTGCACAGCCATGAAAAAGATTGGTTTGGATGATGAAGAAAAACTTGATCTGTTCCGGGTAGTAGCTGGTGTCCTGCACCTTGGAAATATTGATTTTGAGGAAGCCGGCAACACTTCAGGTTTTTTTGTTTGTGGTTGTTTTGTTTTGTTTAAAGAGGAATGAAAGAAGTTCTGTCATTTCTTTGTCATATGTAAATTCAATCTGTTTGTATGCATGTTTTTAATACCCTGAAATTTCTAGAATATATTATGTTACATAGTGAATGTTGGGAATGAAGGATGCTGCATTACTAGTCATTATGAACTCTGTTTTGAACAAATCAGTGATAGTGATGGGAAATAAGCTCATTTTATGAATGATAAGTAACTGTGACTGTCAGGGTCATATTTAGTTAAAATATTCAACTAATAATTATACTTCTGCAGTATGTGCACATACTATTAAGGAATTTTGACATTTTTTCCAGTTCATTGATATAAACTTTAATCCATTAATTAGGGCAATTGAACATGTACAAGCCCATATACTTTATTACTTGGGAAAGGAAATAGGTCATACTTTATACATATTGAAAAGAGCATTTAATGCCTGCATGATAGTAACTTTTCAACTTAGGGGTTTCAGTCTCTACATAAACAATAAGACATTTTTTGTATAATCTTAAATTTGATCCATGAATTACAGGGGTTGGAAAACTATGGCCTATGGCCAAATTTGACCAGCTGCCTGTTTCTGTAAATAGCGTGTTTTTGGAACAAAGCTGCACCCATTCATTTATGTCTTATCTGTGCCAGCTTTCATGCTACAGCAGCAGAGTTTAGTAGTTGTCATAGAAACTGTATGGCCAGCAAAGCCTAAAATCTGACACTTAGGAGAAAAAAAATGTTGACTCCTGGTTAAATACATTATTAAAATATTTTATACCAAGAATGAGTTAAAAAAATCAAAAGGATCATTTAATATAGTAGTCAGTAACATGGGCTTTAGTGTCAGATCCCAGAAGCTTTCTGATGCTTGCTTTTTTCATTTGTAAAATAATGAAGAAACAGTCCATTAGAAGTACTTTTAAAGTATATTACCTAGCCATTGTATATATGCATATAAAGAAGGAGCATCAGAAGAAAGAAGAAAGAACATTTTAAAAATGTGCCTGCTATGTGCAAGACCTTTCATATACTGTGTTTCATCGTAAACAACATAATCATAATCTAATCTAAACTTCGTAAAAATAATGGGGTAGAGGGCATTATCTATATTTTATGGAAGTGAAACCTCTGCATCAGTAATTTATTTACTAATGAAGTTGTAGATGTGAAAGCTGGGTTCTCCCCAAGTCTGACTAACTTAGGTACTTGTGATCATTGTCCCAAATTGCCTCCAGTCACTGAACCTCACTGAGAGTCCTGACCTGTGAATGAGCAGACTGAAACAGTCTTCATGACTTTCAGATTTAATATCCTGCGATGTTGCGCAGTCGGTAACATCAGATGCAGCACAGTGTAGTGTTGAAGAGTACGTGCTCTTGAGCCAGAGTATTC
This sequence comes from Mustela putorius furo, assembly GCF_011764305.1. NCBI lineage: Eukaryota > Metazoa > Chordata > Mammalia > Carnivora > Mustelidae > Mustela > Mustela putorius. The sequence continues at coordinate 5,288,340 of NW_025422015.1, read as the reverse complement.
GTCACAAGCATATTATCTTGTGTGGCCTTGGGCCAGGAACTTTACTTCTCTGTGTCTCAGTTTCCTTACCTCTAACTGGGAGATAACAACACTCCTGCCTCATGTTGTATAGGGGAATAAATGTGTTAAATATTAAATGATGTCAATATTTATGTCCAGCACATAGTAATCACTGTAAGTGTTTTTAATGAATAAGTAAAATAAAAATACGAATTAATTCTAGTTTAAAATGTAAAAAAGCAAAATCAGTATGTTCTTAATGTACACTAAAGTTTTAGGTTTTATGAGGGATTCAGTATTCTTATTTTGAAAATGTAATGAATGTTAGAATATATCTCATTTGCTCTCTAGTATTGTTATACAAAGGGAGTATGTGGAAAGTTCTAAGTAACACAAAAAAAGTTTAGATTAAGGCCCACTTTGGAAATGTTAGAAGTGATAGTTGCCATTTTCACATCTCATTATGCTGTGGTAGAGCGTGCAGATATATACAGAGGATCATAAATGTGATGTGATCCAGTTAGTTGAAAAGCACTTAAACAGTTAAAAGGGAAATAGCACATATTTACATTATCTTTTATCTTTCTTCTCAAAATTCTTTCTGTTGAAAGGAAAATGAGCAGAAAGCAGAGGAGATTGGAGTGAAGCAACAAATTAAGGAAACTAATAAACTAGGTTATTTTGGGGTCCCTGAGTGGGTCAGTTGGTTAAGCGTCTGCCTTTGGCTCAGGTCATGATCTTCAGGTCCTGGGACTGAGCCCCCTGAAGGTCTCCCTGCAGAGAGTCTGCTTCTCTCTGTCTCTCTCCCTCTGCCTCCCCATTGCTCATTCTCTCTCTTCTTCAAATAAATAAAATCTTTTAAGAAAATAAAATAGGTTATTTTAATTTTAATAGCTCAGATTTTATTAATTTTCATCTTTTCTGTGATCCTTACTATAGAACCAAATGGTTTTTTTTCTAGTTAGAATCGATTTTTTTCCCTCCTTGAGAGCTCAATTTTGGCATATCCTAACAACTCAAAAAAGCTGTGGATATTTTTATAATTATTTTATCAAAAAATTTTTCTACTGTAAATGTTTAGAAGACTCCTACTTGTATTGAAAAGGTTTTACGTGGTAGCATATGCAAAAAATGCCTGTTTTTTAAAATTCTGCATCACAAAAGTGATTCCCTAATTCCTGAAAGTGTGTAAGAAACTTTGCAAAACAGTAAAAAGAAATGTTTAAATATATTAATGAATTATTGCTGGTCAGTTTATTGAGAGCTATGTAATTTAGATAATGGTGTGTGTGTATGTGTGTAGAAGCTAGAAATCAGTAGTAAGCTTATTTTCATAGAATTAAAGGTTCAGTGTATCTTCTAAGTATTCTTGTCCCCTTGTTCTTTTTCTTTGGTAACAGCTTTATTGAAATATAGTTCATAGACTGTTCAATTCACCCATTTAAAATACACAATTCAGTGGTTTTTAATAGAGTCAAAGTTGCGCAGTCATCACTTCGGTTAGTTTTTAGAACATTTTCATTACTTCAGCATTTACCTCTCATTCCTTCCCAAATCCCTGTTGTTAAAAATAGCATTTATGCTATCATGCAAAAAACCTTTTCAATATAAGTAGGAGTATTCTAAACATTTATAGTAGAATAAATTTTCTGATAAAATAATTACAAAAATATCCACAGCTTCTTCAGTGTAGCTGTATTCATTTCATGTTCTCATCAGCAGTGTATGAAGGTTCCTCTTTCTCCACATCCTAACACTGTCTGTGTGATTATAGCCATCCTAGTATGTGTGAAGCGTTTTACTTCATTGTGGTTTTTATTTACATTTTTCTGAAGGCCCATGAAATTGAACATTTTTTTCATGTCTTTATTGACCTTCTGTATCTATTTTTTGGAGAAATGTCTATTTATATCCTTTGCCCATTAATTGGGTTGTCTTTTTATTGTCAAGTTGTAAGAGTTTTTTAAAAACTACATTCTAGACACAGGTTCTTTATCAGATATATAATTTGGAAATATTTTCTCTCAATCTGTGTCTTGTCCTTTAAATTTTGGGGTAATGTTCTTTGAAACAAAGAAGTTTTTCATTTTGATGAAGCCTAATTTGTCTGATTTTTTTGTTGTTTGTGCTCTTGGTGCCATATCTAAGAAACCATTACCTGGTCCAAGATCACGAGTTTAATAGTTTTAGTTCATAATTTAGGTCTTTAGCTCATAATTTTTATTTATGGTGTGAAACAGGGATCAGTCTTCATTCTTTTGCATGCAGAAACCCAGTCTCAGTTCCATTTGCTGAAAAGGCTGTTTTTTCTCCAGTGAGTTATCCTGAAGCCCCTCCTTCTCCTCCCTATCCTCCTCTCCCTCTTTCTTCTTTTAAGATTCTGTTTATTTTTTTGACAGAGAGAGGGGGTGTGTGTGCATGCGCAAGCAGGGGGGAAGGGCAGAGGCAGAGGGAGAAGCGGGCTTCCTGCTCATAAAATACCCATCCTGGGTTTGATCCCAGAACCCTGGGATCATGACCTGAGCTGAAGGCAGATACTTAACCAACTGGACCACCCAGGTGCTCACAACCCTTATTCTTCGGAAATCTCATGGTCTGTTTCTCCTGAGACAGGGTATTAAATAGTTTACTAATTTGTCACGACAAGCTTATTTCTTTTTATAAACTTAGGATTTTTTCACATTCTTTATAGTTTTGAAGTTAGTCTTGCGATGAATTACTTACAAACATTAAACCTTAAAGATATTAGTAAAATGTTTACTTTTAAACTATTAGTAGTAACAATAAAAATGATAGTAGTTAACCTTTATATAGTGCTTACTGTGTACCAGGTACTATTTTGAGAACTTCACATATATAACTTCATTAATCTCTATAACAGCCTTATTAGATAAGTACAGTTATTATCTGTTAAATGGATGAAGAAACTGAACACAGAAAGACTTGTTCAGGATTACACAGCTAATAAGTCTTACAACCACATCAGGCCAGAGACTAAAGCATTATAGTATAGTTCTTTTTACATAATATTTTTTAAAACATCTTCCATTACTAGAAATCTATGGATATGATGTACAGGGAATAGCAGTTATCTCCTGAGCAACAGGAGCACATACATACCCAGCATGGGTACACAGAGATATACCACACACATAAATAAAACCTCATATGTTGACTGCCAGCCACACTGACCTACTGAAACGCCAGTGTTTGCTATTAAAATTATTCCTTAAGGTTTTCAGGAATCATATGAATTTTAATGATAAGGTACTATATTTTTCTAGAGATTTACAAGGATTATAATCTATCAGTATATTCTGCTTGCCAGGTCATAAAAAATGAAAGGTCCAGGTTAATATTGATGGGCTGAAAGATTATATCGTGGATGTCTTGTGTGAGGGTCTCCCATTGACCTTGGCAGTATGACTTTTTTTTTTTTTTAAAGATTTTATTTATTTATTTATTTGTCAGAGAGAGAGAGAGAGAGAGCACGCACAGGCAGACAGAGTGGCAGGCAGAGGAGGCCAAGAGAGAAGCAGTCTCCCCACTGAGCAAGGAGGCCAATGTGGGACTTGATCCCAGGACCCTGGGAACATGACTTGAGCTGAAGGCAGCCACTTAATGGACTGGTCCACCCAGGCATCTCTCTCTCTCTCTTTTTTATTTTATTTTATTTTATTTTATTTTACTTACATGACAGAGATCACAAGTAGGCAGAGAGGCAGGCAGGGAGAGAGGAGAAGTGGGCACCCTGCTGAGCAGAGAGTCCACCTCAAGGCTTGATCCCAGGATCCTGATCATGACCTGAGCCAAAGGCAAAGACTTAACCCACTGAGTGGGGTGGTGAAAAAAAGTGAAGTGAAATTAAAAGTCACAAATAAGCCTGGTCTATTCCATAGATTTATGTAAGTGAAGTATACTTCTAAGAAGTGATCTTGGAAATCTGGTTTATAAAATGTCTGTTAACTTGAAATTTAAATGTATTTTCATTAGGTGGTTGTAATCTGAAGAATAAATCTACTCAGGCATTGGAATATTGTGCTGAATTACTAGGTTTGGATCAAGATGATCTTCGTGTAAGTTTAACTACAAGAGTCATGCTAACAACAGCAGGGGGCACCAAAGGAACAGTTATAAAGTAAGTTCCTTAACTCACTGCTCTGTAAAAATGCTGCCTTATGGTTTGTCAGGGAAAAATCTTTGAGAACAATAAGATTTAAAGTTGATCTTTATGATCATTATAATGTTCTAAAACATATGCTTGATAGGTAAGAATTCTGTGCATATTACTGCAGTAATCTACTATATAAGTAAATGCTGCTCTTAAAGTTGTTCCTTACAGATATGCCGAATGCCACAGATTTGTAGTTTATAAAGTTTATTATTTGTAGTTTATAAAGTAGTTTATAAAGTTTATTATTTGTAGTTTATAAAGTAAGAGAAGTTTACTTTTGTACAACTACAAAAATATGAGTTGATTATGTTAATATTTGTTTTAGGCAACAATTTTTTTCCAAATTTTCCAGACTTTTTTTTTTGAGAAATAATTCACTCTTCTAAAAGGTACAGTTTAGTATTTTTAAAGTGTATTTACAAGGTTGTACAACCATCACCATTTAGTTTCAGAAGGAAACAGATCATTTTACTTTAAAAGTCATTTTCCTTGCAACTGTCATGTTCTAAAACTTATTAAGTAAAACTTACTCCAGTAAAACACACAGCAAATGGATTTCCCCCTTACCTCTTAGAGTCTTCATTTAGAGGAAATTGCAAATGATAGGAAAATAAGAGCGTAGCCAAAGTTTCTCTGATCTGTAACCAAGAACTTCTAGGTTATATTTGGGCGTCTGTACACTTTTGGCTCAATATCCTGTGTTTTAGGCATTTCTGGTTTTGATACTATAAAATAAAATCGATATTCAGCCGTCATTCTGAAGCACTGGAAGATCTTCATTTGTAGGGAAAAAAGTCAGATCCTCTATCCCTTGCTAAATAAGGCAGTCAGTGAGCTCTAGTGACCTATTTCAGGAAGATTTTCAACAAATTTATCTAAGAAGGATTTAAAAACAAACTTTTAGCCACACAGAAAGTTTGGTACTTCTTTCATTTTGGGAAACATTAACAAGGTATGTTTAGCCTGATTGTTTGCTAAACTAATTCCAAATTATTATAAAGTAAACCTTACCAAGGAGAATGTATAGTAGTACCATACAGTTGCTTTTCCTTGGAAATATTTCTGGGACACAAGGGAACTACAGTAAATGCACACGTGTGTGATCTTCAGGTAGCATTTCCTTCATTTCTCCTTTGTTAAAGCACTTCTTTTATGTGTTTTATGTATGGGGTACTCAGAGAAGTTTCACTTTAGGAACGGGTTCTGTTGCAGGAAGTTTAAGTTGGAAAACCAGTTTAGAAGAGATTCAAGTATTAGTCTGACCTGAAAAACTTTTTTTCTTTTTTTTTTTTTTTTTAAGATTTTATTTATTTATTTGACAGACAGAGATCACAAGTAGGCAGAGAGGCAGAGAGAGAGAGGGGGAAGCAGGCTCCCCGCTGAGCAGAGAGCCCATCGGGGCTCGATCCCAGGACCCTGAGATCATGACCTGAGCTGAAGGTAGAGGCTTTAACCCACTGAACCACCCAGGTGCCCCGACCTGAAAGACTTTTTTTTTTGTTAAGATTTTATTTATTTATTTGACAGACCGAGATCACAAGTAGGCAGAGAGGCAGGCAAAGAGAGAGGAGGAAGGAAGGAGGAAGGAGGAAGCAGGCTCCCTGCTGAGTAGAGAGCCTGATGCAGGGCTCGATCCCAGGACCTGGGATCATGACCCAAGCAGAAGGCAGAGACTTTAACCCACTGAGCTACCCAGGCGCCCCCCGACCTGAAAGACTTTTAAGGTTACTTCCAAATTTGACTTTTTTTTTTTTTTGGTGTTCCCATGGTGCCTTCTACTTACCCTTATGATAGCATTAAGCATGCGTTTTGAAAATTCACTTTTATGGTAGTTTCTTCATTAGAGTATAATTTTCTTTAGGAAGAGGGCTCTGTGTCTGTATCTGCAACATCTAGCATTGTTGTGTTGTCCAATTCTACTATTTTAATATAGTAGAATTGGACAGTCCAGATTTTTAGATGTAAACATTTCTTCCTAAACAATGTTAAATAAGGTACCATACTTTAAAGTTACCCTGAATTAAACACGGTTTCCTTTGCATTTAAAGTAAATCTTTGAAGGTCGAAAGGAAGATTATTCCTCTGAATAATTTTTTATATATTCATCATGTGCAATAAAGCATAAATTAAGACGAAACCATTTTTTGAGCCTAAAGTTTTTACTCAATAAAACTTTTTTTTATCTACGTGTAGATAACTTCTTTAGTTCTTTTACTATGCTTCTTAGCCCCATTTATTTGTGCCTATTGGCAGATGACCTTCTGTAGCTATTTATTTTGTTCTTCACAGTGAATGTTTTGGATACACTTTGATCTTGATATCTGGCATTATTTTCCCAGTTATTACTGTAAAAAAGTTTCATTGGTATAGTCTTCTTTTATAGGGTACCCTTGAAAGTGGAGCAAGCAAACAATGCTCGTGATGCCTTGGCAAAGACTGTCTATAGCCATCTTTTTGATCATGTGGTAAACAGAGTAAATCAGTGTTTTCCTTTTGAAACATCATCTTATTTTATTGGAGTCCTAGATATTGCTGGTTTTGGTAAGTACAGTTTTGTTCATGAATCTGTATTTGATATTTTTTATTCAGTTTTTCACATATATTTAAAATGTAAAAAAACCTTTTTCCCTTGTAATACCTTTCACTTGATGTATTTTCAGTTATATGTCCATACTTAGATTTCATTTCATAATGTTATTTAAATAGGAAGCCGATGCTTAAGAAAGGGAAAAACTCATAGATTTTGGTCACACTAATGCTGAAATTAAAACATGTTGACTGAGGGGCGCCTGGGTGGCTTATTTGTCTAAGTGTCTGACTCTTGATTCTGGCTTAGGTCATGATCTCAACATCGTGAGATTGAGCTCTGCTTGGTGTCTGCACTAGGTGTGGAGCCTGTTTAAGATTCTCTCTCTCCCCCCCTTGGCCCCTCCCCCACCTCAAAAAAAAGAAAAAGAAAAAAACATGTTGATTGAAACCATTATTGTTAGGGGATGTCTCTGTACTCCTAAAGGAAAGCAACTGAATAAAGGTAAAGTCTTGAATGCTACTAATAAAGAAGATTAAGTCCCTAAAACCACTGACAATAGTGTAGTACTGGGTACTAGTTGACCTACCATATATGTCAAACTCATTGCTCTATGTAGAAATTCATCATTAGTGTTATCAACAGGTAGCTATGTCCAGTGAATTCCCACCAAATGAAAAAACATATTTTTTAAGGATATAGCACATAGTATAGTACATAAAGTACATACAAGATATTTTATGTTAATATATATTCAAGATAAATATTGAGAACAACCATCGGGCTCTGCAATCAGAAATGAAATGGGTCACTAACATCTGAATGCCATGTTGTTTTGAATGACTGTTTTGTAAAAAATCTCATAGTAAATCTGACTGATTTTATATTGGGCTTTATCAATGTGGGTGTTCCTTCTGCCTGTGTATGAGCGGTGTTTTCTTCCTGTGTAGTTTGTTTGCTTTTGCCGAGGGAAAGTTTGCGTGTTTACTTTTTGGGGGAATAGAGTTTTGGTTTTGAAGTGATATATATGTTAAAACTTTTTGTCCAAAGGTAGGCAAACACTCATCACTGACTTAAGATTTCTGAATCTTCAGACATTTGTTTCCTGGTCTGCACTAGGTTTAGTGTAACAGGCACATACACAGAATCATAACATTTTAGAGCTGCAGGGATCTTAGAGATAATGTAATATAGTCTTTTCATTTTAAAAATGAGTTAGTGTTCATGTTTTTTTATAACTGTAATTTTACAGATTACACAGAAAAAGATCTAAAGCACTTGCATTTAGGTCATTTTTGTTCTTTAGTTAATTTAGATTGCTGTTAACACTTGCGCTTAAGAAAATTATGTTGTAAGTGGCTTACATTTTGTATCTTACACTATATAATATTTATCTCATTCAACACACACTGTTTTTGTTGAGTAAAACACAGTATTTTCAGTACCTAAATACTTAAAACATTTTGTCTTGAAATAAGAGCATTTGAGGAATCTAAAAACAATTATTTGAAATTTTTTTAACCTAATTTTAAACTAAGCATTGATACAATAAAATTTTATCCTAAGATAAATTTATAATATGAAGTTGATGACTTTTGATTCTGGTTTTATATTTTACAGAGTACTTTGAACACAACAGTTTTGAACAATTTTGCATCAACTATTGCAATGAAAAACTTCAACAATTTTTTAATGAAAGGATTCTGAAAGAGGTAATTGCTATTACAATTTAAATTAAGAACCGCATTATGCTATTTTAATTTCAAGGAACAGAGACATGCTGCAGTTACACTGATAGAAGGGGTATAATGTAAGATGGTTCAGGAGATCAGAGATGGCTAGGACAGGCCCCCAGTGGCTTAGCTGTTGCTCAGGTACATCAGAAGTGTTAATTGTACACCTAAGCTTAGGAACCCAGTAAAAACTCTAGCAGGCACCTCTGCAGAAGTGAACATCTATTGCTTCGTACTAGTGTCTTTTGCTAGACTGGGAATTTCCGTTGTTTCTTTTTCTGAGTCTGTTGCCCCTACTTCTGCCACTGCCAAACAACTTTCTACTCTCATCTTTGACATTGGCATCTCCCACCCTTCCTCTGCTTTTACCCACTCTGCTACGTGCTCACCCTTTCTGTGTGTCACAGGAAAGCCACCAAATCAGTGTGGCCAATGGCCTGGAGTGCCTCTGGCCAGTGCTTTCTCTGCCAGGCTACAGTGTGCACTGCCCAGTTGCCACTGCTCCTAGTGAGTAACTGTGGGTGTGACCAACACTCACAACCCCAAGTCTAGGAAGTTATTTTATAATTCTTTACAGAATAAGTAAAGATAGGTTTGGATCACTTGATGTGTGATTAGACTCACCATTCTTAGCTTGTATTTGAATTCTCCTTTGTACAAATCCTTTGTATTTGGCTTTCCTTCCTTTTTGAGCTATTGGAGATATGTTTTACTGAATGTAGACAGTAGAGTTACAGGGAACTCAGAGATGATCTATTTCAGCTTTTTATTTTACAAATGAAGAAACTGATTACCAGAGCAGGTTACTGACTACTGCAGGTCTGAACCCACCTTCGAGCGGCTGGCCCACAACCATGTTCTCCTCATATTAGTACTGCTGTTTTCTAAGTTCTCTTCTCCACTGTATCTGGTCTTGAAATGTGAAATATTCTTTCCTTTTCGCATTCCATTAATCTTTTCTCACATTTTTATTTTATTTTGTTTTTATGGGTTTCCGAGCACTTTCCCTGTTATACTTTTTACTTGTATACTATACTGTAGGTTAAGCCAATTCTGGCATAAATGAATAGGTAAACCAAATACTCATCAGTCCCTTCCGCACCAGCCCAGCAAGCTTTATCTAGAAACATGACCATGAGATGGTATTTTGATACATGTTTATTTTTATAACAGTTCTTTAAAATAAATGTTTGGATTTCAAATTCAGATTGGTTCTTAAATGGATACTGACTTCTAAAATGATAGAAACCTTTTCTAGTATATCTTGTGGGAGGAAATATTTAAACATTTGGGAAAAAAGATTAAAATACATATCAGCCTAAGTTCAATGCATTGCTCACCCATCTTTGATAAATCCTTTTTTTTTTTTTTTTTCTTTAAGAAGGTACCAGGCTTATATGTAGGAACTCAACTTTAACTTGTATATTATTCTTCCAAATTACACTTACTTTTTACAATGTTATATTCCTTGTATGTATCACTGTGTAGCTACTAGAGCCCATTTGCAATTAATTGCGGTTTCTTTGATTTTAGTGCCTGTGTGTACATGTTAAAAATCTCTCCTATCTTTGGACAACAGTTTAGGACTATTGAGGAAATAGAAGAAGAAGTTTCATGTCAAAGGGAGCTACTTTGTTTAGCTGTTCTTTAAACTTTTAAAAACTATCACAGCAAGTTCTTATGTTCTTCTGTGTATTCCAGGGGTTGATAGACTATGGCCTTTGGGACAGATCCAGCAGGCTGCCTATTTATGCAAATGAAGTTTTATTGGAACACAGCCATGTTTCTTCATTAACTGTTATCTATGGCTGCTTTTGTGCTGTAGTGGCTTAATTGAGTAGTTTTGACAAAGACCATGTGATTCACAATTGAAAATATTTACTCTCTAGCCCTTTACAGAAAAAGTTTGCTGACTCTTGGTCTATTTTTCTAATAAGTTTGACTTTAAAATTGCTGAAGGTATTTCAGAGCCTGGCCTTTCCTTGAGTTTGAACAGATCTCCATATGTGTGTGTAATTTCTCTGCATATTTCAAGAAAAGTGTGCTTATCTGTAGGTGGGAACATTTCCACATATATAAATCATATGTTGGTCATTAGTTTCTGACTTTACATTGCTTTAGGGGCAGGGATCTTTCTTCCCTAATGTTTTGTATGTCTCCTTAACCACTGAACTAGTTGGTATGAGCCTTTGTACTCTGGACTAATCAACAAAAGTTATGAGAAGTGGCACAAAACACACCATTTCATATCATAACAGTATTTCCATATCTGTGATTATGATTATTTTATTTTAGGAACAAGAACTTTATCAAAAAGAAGGTTTAGGTGTTAATGAAGTGCATTATGTGGATAATCAGGACTGTATAGGTATGTGGGTTTTTTTATTCTACTTTTGGAAAGTATGGGAAGATATAGTACATGCTTTTACTAGTAATTTTTCTGTGCTCTGTGATTGAAATTAATTGTTATGGGACTTGAAACTCTGGTATTTGAGAAAAGTTTTACTTCTCTTGTTCTGCCAGGAAGTTTTTTTCCTACCAAGGCATCAAATTCAGCCATTGGCTAAAGTTTTCCTTAAATTTCTTTTGTTTACCGTGATGAACATTTTCATTCTTAAACAGCCAACATGTGAGTAAGTTAAGATGGGAACTAAATGCCTTAAGTAGTAAAGAGATAAATTATCTCACTTGAGGAAGCCCATAGGTTAGCCAGGCTCTGAGTGAGGTTTTTCAGTGTTTGACTCTTCTGTAGTTTAGTTCCCTTGTTTTGTTCTCTGCATTGTCAGCACCCTCCGATCCATTGCAAGTTAGCTTCACAAGTTTCATGTGTCAGATCTGGATAATGCAGTGCAGCCAGGAGAACAGGGTTTCTCTTTTTATCAGTAAGGAAACCTTTCCCCGTCACCTTCCAGCTTAGTGCTCAATCTTTCTTTATTTTCCTACCTCATCATGAAAATCAACTGTTGGGCTGACTTTGTTTTCAAAACTCCATATGACAATTGAGTCAGTAACTCATGTGCTACATTTGGAAACCATGTATAATAATAATAATAATAATAATAAAAGTAATAGTAATAATACTTTATACTGATACAACTTTCCAAAGCATTTTTACATCCTAGCTGGCTCACAGAGTGTTTCCTTTACACATCACAGCTTTTCTCAGATCTCTGTGCCTTTGACTTTATATCTTGGCTGGAACTCCTCCTATTTTGTTTATCTTTTGCCCACTTTCATATCCTTCTATCAAAATACTCATTTATAGCTTAATTCAGCTGCCCCCCTTTCACCATCACCACTTGCCTAAAAAGTATCATTCTCTGAACAATGCAGTTAGAATTTTGATTTCTTTTCATATGTTCTATGCTTTTGGAGTCTTGTCCCATTTAATAGATTTTATATACTTTTTTTAAGCACTTTATATTTTATAGATATTTTGTATAAGCAGGAAATTCAAATTACCTGAATGGTAGGAGGATAAAAATGTGCTGTTACTGAAGTTTTGCTGGAAAACATTTGAGTCAGTATTGAAAAGTAGTTTTAAAAGCTCTGCATGTGAAAGTTTCTGTAGTTTTACTTCATTTTGAATGTAGGTATTATATGGAGAGGAGGAATTTTTGGTTCTTTAGCCTCTCTCATCCAAGCCTGCAGATAGAATGGTTATTACATTAATTATATGTGCCTGGTATTATTTTTCTAAAACTTATATTAGTTTCCCCTGCTATCTGAAAATAGAGCATTTTTATGAAAACTTTGAAAGCCAAAATGGTATAAATCAGAGAAGCAGTTACCATTTTGTAAGTGCAAATATTCTCTTTCGATTTCTTTCAGCTAGTGAAAATAGGCATTAATGTAGGTCTTCCATAAAAGCAAAGTGGCATAAAGCAGACTTTTCCATAGTGGAGGAAACCTGTATATGATTTTACTTTCCAAAAAATTGTCAGATTTGAAATAAAATACCTGCTTTCTGTACCTGTGAGGATATTTACAAATCTGCTATATTGCTTCTGACCAGTACTTTAAATTTGTGATTAGTAAATTGTTCATATATCTTTAAAATGTTTTTACCCTAACATATTTTAATTTTTTTTGGAATAGATTTAATTGAAGCAAAATTAGTGGGGATATTGGATATTTTAGATGAAGAAAATCGCCTTCCCCAGCCAAGTGACCAACACTTTACATCTGCAGTTCACCAGAAGCACAAAGAACATTTCCGACTCACTGTGAGTTTACCATTCCAAAACTGAGACTCTGTGGTGGGAAGAGAAATCTTTAGAAAGATATACTAGATACTGCATATTAAATAATCAGAATAATAAATTATATGGGGCTGAGAATAACTGTAATTTTTTCAGCACAGCATCTTCTGTAGATAGGCACTGAATTTATACATGTATAGTTTGGGTGATGATGATCTATCTAATGAAGACCCTTTTAGCTGAATAGAAAGTACATTTTATCAATCTAAAATGTACAAAATGGTTTACCTGCTGTTTTTATGTTCTTCCTTTTAGTAAAGTGGCCACGGGTTGCTTTTTTTTCTATCATGAGACCTTGATCATGTTCCAGGGTTTGGCACCTAGAATCACAAAGAGCCGCCAGTCTGCACGTTTATAAGACGAGCAGTAAAGTTCATGGCTTAGAGACTGACTGGTGCAAGCAATCCATATTAGGTAACGGGTAGGCAATTTATTTTAATGTTCTTTCCTAGGGAGTTTTGAATGGAAAATATACCCAGAGACAGACATAGAAACTGAAGCAGTAGAAGAATTAGCTGAGGGGAAAACCAGACACAGAGCTATAGAAATAAATGAGAAGTACACTTGTTTTTTTTCTATCCCTTTTTGAAGATTTTTTTTTTTTTTTAAATTTTAGAGAGAGAGCACATGTGCAGGGGTAGGGGCAGAGGGGGAGGGAGAGAGGATCTCAAGCAGACTCTGTGCTGAGCACAGAACCTGACAGGGGGCTCAATCTCATGACCCTGAGATCATGACCTAAGCCAAAGCCAGGAGTCAGCCGCTCAACTGACTGAGCCACCCAGGCGCCAGAAGACTTAGTTCCCTGCACTGCTGTTGGGATATAGAGCTGAGGTTGAATCCTTGCAGCAGTGAATTGTAGGGCTGTTCTGCATGAGGCTGGCCCCTGTGGCTCTTGAGGTTTACCTTATTCACCTAATTCTGTGTTTATCTTTACACTCAGCTGTTATTACTTGAGGTAATACAAGGACACCTCCATCCTTGTGCCCAGTAAGAACTGATTAGCCCAGAGAAATGTGGATGTTAATTTGATCCAGGAAGATAGGTGCTGCCTTAACTTACAGAGGACAACAAAGGAAAGGCAGGAAAAGGAAGAGAAGCTGCTTAGAGTGGCAAATGCCTCCCATTCTGTTTATTGTTTTGAGATTGTAACCTAGTGTAACAGCCAGGACTTTGATAGCCCTAAGAGCTGAAGTGAATGAAGACAAATATTCTTGTTTCCATACATCAGTAACTAAATTAAGAATGTGTAAGGTAAATAGGTTGAATGTATTTCCTTGAAAAGCTAATGTAATTATGGTAACCTCAAGGGGACTGAATCTAACAATCACCTGTCCCACTGACTTGGAGTTCTTCTGTTTCTCTTCAGTGGAGATTGAAATAAAACAATATGTATCCTCCCTCAACAAACTTTTGCTATGATTGAAGAGGTGTTATATCCAGTCCTATTTATTTACTGTTCACTGGTCTTTGTAATGACCAGCCTGATGCATGGTTACCTTTAACAAGAGTACTGATTGCTGGTCAACAGAATTGTGACTACCTGGAGTTATATAGTACATATAACTATAGGGACAGCAAGCTAAAACATCAAGAATGGACTTTGGCTGCTTGTTTCAAAAGAGAACAAGAGCAAGACAGTAAATTCTAATTTTTATAAACCATTGATTTTGTTATAATTCTTTGGAAATAAAAATAATAATCATTATCTATTGAACACTTAGTATGTGCTAGTCATTGATCTTGAAGTATTTTATTTAAACCTCATAATCCCTGCAGTGGATCCTGTTTGTATCCCCATGCCAGAGATGAGGAGACATACACAAAGAGGTTAAGTGACCGGTCATGTATAGCATAGTAAGGAAAGTGGTGGAATTGGGAATCAGGCCAGACATTTTGAGTCCAGCGCCTTTACTCTGACTCATGCTGGTGTTATCACCTCAGAGAAGAGCCTCCTTGGTCTGCCAGCTCTCTCACCTAGAAAAGGCCTGGTAAGGCTCTCAAAGTCTTAGCTTCTGCATTTTTTTTTTTTAAGATTTTATTTATTTATTTGACAGAGATCACAAGGAGGCAGAGAGGCAACGGGTGGTGGGGGGGAAGCAGGCCCCCCACGGAGCAGAGAGCCTGATGTGGGGCTCCATCCCAGGACTCTAGGATCACAACCTGAGCCGAAGACAGAGGCCTTAACCCACTGAGCCACCCAGGTTGCCCCAGGCTTCTGCATTTTTAAATGAGAATGTCTTTCTTATCCTTAGGTTATTTTTTTTTTTTTTTTTAAAGATTTTATTTATTTATTTGACAGAGAGAAATCACAAGTAGGCAGAGAGGCAGGCAGAGAGAGAGAGAGAGAGAGAGGAGGAAGCAGGCTCCCTGCTGAGCAGAGAGCCCGATGCGGGACTCGATCCCAGGACCCTGAGATCATGACCTGAGCCGAAGGCAGCGGCTTAACCACTGAGCCACCCAGGCGCCCCTCCTTAGGTTATTTTGAGGGTCAGACGTATACTCTTATATGAAGGCATTTTGGAGATTTTTAAATATTAGATGCTATAATTGATAGTATAACCCTAAAATGATTCAGTGTCCTTCAGATAGATTCAGGCTCCTCTATACACATGTTAGAATGTATAGCCGTAATAGTGGAAAAGTTCCTGTACTGATTTCAGATGTGTTTTAGAACGACCTTGGCTGTAGCTAGGAATCATCGGATATAAATGGTATGGGATTTAGGAGGTTTAAAAGTTTTTTGGGTAAATGTTTATAGCAACAATATCTACAATAGCCAAACTATGGAAAGAACCTAGATGTCCATCCACAGATGAATGGATAAAGAAGATGTGGTATATATACACAATGGAATATTATGCAGCCATCAAAAGAAACGAAATCTTGCCATTTGCGATGACATGGATGGAACTAGAGGGTATCATGCTTAGTGAAATAAATCAATCGGAGAAAGGCAACTATCATATGATCTCCTTGATATAAGGAAGTAGAGATGCAACATGGGGGGTTTAAGGGGGTAGGAGAAGAATAATGAAACAAGATGGGATTGGGAGGGAGACAAACCATAAGTGACTCTTAATCTCACAAAACAAACTGAGGGTTGCTGGGGGAAGGGGGTTGGGAGAGGGGGGACGGTAGGGGAGGGGTTATGGACATTGGGGAGGGTATGTGCTATGGTGAGTGCTGTGAAGTGTGTAAACCTGGCTATTCACAGACCTGTATCCCTGGGGATAAAAATACATTATATGTTTATTAAAATTAAGAAAAATAAATTTTAAAAAGTTCTTTGGGTAATTTGCCAATCAAGATCAAGAACCACTACTTTAAACATAAATAGTTAACTTTATAAAAATGCCCATTGTTTTGCATACTTACAGTGTTGTTTTTTTGTCTTAGTTCTTTTTTCTTTTCTAAGAGATTATAACCAAATACTTGCTAGATTTCATTGGTAGTTTAAAGCTTACTAGATGTTTCAAAGGTAATATAATTGTGTGAAGTGTGAAAATATCCTTTAAAAGTTTTTTAATTTTTTAAAATTAACATATAATGTATTATTTGTTTCAGGGGTACATTTCTGTGTATCCTTTATAATTTAAGTATTTCACATCCCAGATGTTTTCTAAAGGAAATTATGTAATCTGTTTTTGATATTTTAATAACTGATATATGTACTCTTTTCAGATACCCAGAAAATCTAAGTTGGCAATTCATAGGAACATCAGAGATGATGAAGGCTTCATTATCCGGCATTTTGCAGGGGCAGTGTGCTATGAAACAGTGAGTATGACTTTTACCAAGAGAAAACCATCTGAGGTTGAAGCTTCACTGTACAGAATGTTAATCTCTAGCCACATCTGTTATTTCCATTTAAATTTAATAAAGTTTAAAATTTAGTTCCTCAGTACACTAGCCATACCTCATGTGCTCCGTGTCTATATTGGTGGCAACTGTGTTGGACAGTGCAGATACAGAACAGTTCTGTCATCTTGGAAAATTCTATTGAACAGAGCTATATCAAAGGATATTACCATAGAATGGACTGAATCATTCCTGTTCCTTTATTTTTCAGACCCAATTTGTGGAAAAAAATAATGATGCTTTACATATGTCTCTTGAATCCTTAATATGTGAGTCCAGGGATAAATTTATACGAGAGTTATTTGAATCATCCACAAATAACAACAAGGATACGAAACAAAAAGCAGGAAAACTTAGCTTCATCAGTGTGGGAAACAAGTTTAAGGTATTTGTGTTAAATTTATTACTTGAAATATTGTTTTTGTTGCATTTAGAGTAAAATATATTGTTTTATACTTATAGAAGATAATATAGATTACTATAAAAAATCCCTTGAGTGAAATGCAAGAGCAGACCCTGCCTTGTTGATATTTGCATACAAAATAACATAAAATAGGTGTAGTAATTGTACATACAGAAATTCTTAAAATTTTATGAATCTGTTCTTTCTTGTTGCTTAACATATCCGATTCATACCTGCTTCTCCTAATGTTCTTGCTTCTGCTTACTGTTTGGTTGACCTTCAAACCTTCTCTTTCCCATGTGTTTTCTGTTTCCTTCCTCATTCAACAGTTTTGTTTTAGCTGGAGTAGTCCAGCTCGGGATGGCTAGAGAGGACTAGTTGAGTTGAGAGAGAAAAGCAGGCACAGCCAGGGGCTTCAGGTAAATGATCACTTTCATAGACTCTTATTTATAGAATGGCTGCCATGTTAAAAAGAGCCCGTCTCAAGTCAATGATTCAGTTTTTAATTTATTTTCAGTGTGTTTTCTTTCACTGTGATTTATGGGTGTATGTATTGCATTGAAATTTGATTAAAGCTTTTAATAACTTTGTAAAAGATAAGTGCTTTGTGTGACAAACCCTTCAAACTGCTTATTTAACATTGAAGAACATCTCGCTTGTTTATTTTGGATCAGAAATTTATTCTTTGAAGTCTGACAAGGAATTGTCACATGATGTGTCTTAGAAATGGAACACTACTAATTGGTTTGAATTGTTGAGTATTTAGCATAGAGAAAGGTAATTTAAAAACTTTTGTATCATAAGTTAAATGAATAAAAAATCATAATAAATAGGACAAAGACATGAAATGAACTTCTCTTTTATGCATTTCCATAAAATATTGTTGTTGTATTTATAAGAAAATTCTGCATGTGGGTTTCATTATGAGTATTTTAAATATTAAAAAATGGTGTAATTAGAAACTATTTAAGCATGAGAATACTATAATAATAACAACAGTGTAAGGCTCCTGAAATCCCTTGTGGATTGAAATAAGCTCTAAATAACTACCTTCATAAAATAATGTTTATAAAGCTAGATTTTTAAAAAAATAAATATAAATGTAAGAGAAAGCTTTTAATACTTTTCAGGTAATTGAATAAAAACTCTAACTTTGTTATAAGTTATATTCATTAATTATGAGTTCCTAATTCTCTTGAACAATATTTTTTCCTCTTATTTTGATACCCTGAAATTCCTGAGTAGACATATGATAGCAGATTAGTTTAAATAATATATTGACCTAAATGAAATGGTTATTATTATTGTTTTTGTACTGTAGTATTATAGTAGTATTGCTGGTAAGAACATACTTGAAATTTTAGAAAATATAAATAAAAACAAAAACATTCTTAAAATTCTCTGAATTAAAGTATTATGTTGACACTTGAAATGTCTAAATATTGCTTATGTGCAAAATAAGATATATTTTGCATATTAAGCTGCTAAAACCTATAACTGATATTATTAATAAAATTTTAAAATGTTTTATGAGATACTTTAATATGAAGTATTAATAATTCTTTTTAATTTAAATTCCATTAGCCAACATATATCATTAATTTCAGAGTGGTATTCAGCAATCCTTCAGTTGTGTATAATATCCAGTGCTCATCACATCATGTGCCCTCCTTAATGCCCATCGTCCAGTTAACCCATCCCCCCATCCCTCTTCCCTCTAGCAACCCTCAGTTTATTTCCTATAGTAAAGAGTCTCTCATGGTTTGTCTCCTGCTCTAATGACTTCCCATTTAGCTTTCTCCTTGATCCTCTTCCTCTATGATCCTCTGCGATGTTTCTTAGATTCCACATATGAATGAAACCATATGATAATTGTCTTAGTATTAGTAATTCTTAATTTAAAATAGAATAGCTTGTTAAATTCAAGTTATTTGAAACAATAAAACAAAAGAGGCTAGCGTTTACACTGAGAACTTCAGTTATCCATCATTTCTGAGAAACAGCAGTTCTCTACTGAAAAGTAACATTTTCAGGTTATTGAAACATAATTCTTTTACTGTTAGTGTTTTAGAAAAATAATCCTTTTTGATGGAAATCTTACTCTATTATGTATATAAATATTTGTATGCTTTAAAATGAAAATAAAATACAAATAAAGCGTGGGTTTCATAAAACTCTTTATACCTTTCAGCCATTGACTGCTTCCTTGGTAACTGACATTTTCCCCTCCTTTCTCAAGTTTGTTTTTGCTGCTTCTACTCTGTCTCCATTTTTTTTGGAGAGCACTGTGTTTAGTCTGTGGATTAAGAGGCATGGACTTTGTGACAGTTTTCTTTTCAAATTAGTGGCTCTCATACTTGCTCTTCAGTTATTTAGTGATCCAGATTGATAAAAGTTGTCCAAACTCAGTCAACCAGATAAGTGGGGTATGGCTGTATTTTTTTAATCCATTGGGAAATTCATTCCATTTTTATGACTTAACTCTATGATATCTGAAGTACACTTCAGTATCATAGGTGAAAGAATGAACTTTATTAGGCCTTGTTGGAATTTTGGCTTTATTATTACTAGTTCCATGGTCTTAAGCAAGTAAGTTATCTCCTTGAATCTTAATGCTTGCACCTAAAACATGAGGCTAATAATATAGAATTAGAATTATATAATAGTATTATATAATTGTATATTTAAATTACATAATAAAAATATATAGAATTATAAATATAAATAAATATATTATATATATATATAATAATTAGAATTGTTGTGCAGATTAAACATGATAATGCCTGTGAAAAGCTTTGAAGCAGTGCCTGACTCATGGAATGCATTCAGTACAATCTACCAGTTATTATTATTATTATTATTAAATATAGCTATGATCCAGTATGTTGATTTAAGAATTAGCATCTTAATTTAATCTTTTTGTGAGTAGTATAGCAAGCATCTTAGTATAAAATTGACATAAGAATTTTATATAATTTACTTTGTAGAGAAATAAAGCAAATCATGTTATTAATGTATTAAACCAATTTAAATTATTACCACTTAATATTATTATAAATAGGAAAATATAGTAACTCATAGTGTTTATTATCAAGTTGTTTTTGAGAAAATTGTCCAAGCTTTTAAAAATAACTGGAATGTGAAATATTTTAAAATAACAAATGGGGGGGCGCCTGGGTGATTCAGTCATTAAGGGTCTGCCTTCCGCTCAGGTAATGATCCCAGCGTCCTGGGATCAAGCCCCCCATCAGGCTCCCTGCTCAGTGGGAAACCTGCTTCTCCCTCTCCCACTCCCTTTGCCAGTATTCCCTCTCTCGCTGTCTCTCTGTCAAATAAATAAATAAAATCTCTTAAAAAAAAATAACAGAGGGTTTCTTTAGCTAGGCAGGACAATTCATTTAAGATAAGTGTTATATAAAACATTTCCAATATATACCGTTAGTATGTATTTTAAGTATGTCTTCATTCTTCAGTGGAATCTGACAGCAGCTACACCCAGCTTGCTACATATTCAAGTACTGCCCCGTTAATCTCTTCTGGAATGCATCTGCTGTATTTTCATTTACTTCCTTTGTTGCCTGTACACTTTTTGCTCTTCCATTCCACCTGCAAGTGTGCATGTATATTTTTTAGCCTTGCTAATATTCAATCTTTTAATGATATAAGTTCTGTATAAGTCGTGTAAGTTATTGTCCTTAGCATTATATTAGCCATATAGTGCATGTTACTGTCAAAGAATTTATGTATCAGTTGTTAAATTGTACAGTGTTGTATGTTGATGTTATTGCATGTTATTTTATGCTAATGTTGGAGAGCTAATATTAACTTAATAACATTGCGTACTTTTGCTTTTTGAAATAATGAAGTGATTTTCTTTCTTCTACAGACACAACTAAATCTGCTTCTGGATAAACTTCGAAGTACTGTGAGTACACTTACAAAAATCCAGGGTTTTTAAATGGTCCTCTTTAAATTATTAGTAATTACTCAAATAGGCACAGTAAACCTGGAATGATTAGAAATTTTTTTTTTTAAAGATTTTATTTCTATTTGAGAGAAAGTGAGAGAGCGAGCGAGCACAAGCCAGGGGAGGGGTAGAGAAGCAGGTTGCCCACTTGAGCAGGGAGCCCAACATGGGACTTGATTCGAGGATTCCGGGATTATGACCTGAGCTGAAGGCAGAGGCTCAACCAACTGAGCCACCCAGGTGCCCATAGAAAGTAATTCTTAAACTGAATTGCCTCATTTTGAAAAATCAGTTTTTAGGGGTGCCTGGCAGGCTTAGATGGTAAAGCTTCTGTCTTCAGCTCAGGTCATGATCTCAGGGTCCTGGAATTGAGCCCTGTGTAGGGCTCCCATCTCAGTGGGGAGCCCACTTCTCCCTTTCTCTCTGCCTCTCCCTCTGCTTGTGTGCTGTCTCTTTCTCAAATGAATAGATAAAGTATTTTAAAAAAATTAAAAATCAGTTTTTAAAATGTCATTTTGGTTAGGCTTGTTCTGAAGAAAAGTCAAATATATATGTGAAGTCATGATTTTAGAAATATACAGAATTCTCCCAATGTTATTAAATTAAAGTTTTCCTGTAGTTTCAAAAAAGTGAAAATAATTAGTTATGTGGAGAAGAAAATGTATTTTTTAGGATTAAACATAATGCATGTAATTCATTTTCATTTTATTATTCTATTAGTTACATTTTGCAGCATGGCAGCATTGATATGGAAAAAATGGGCATGATATCTTTATGCCCTGTTATAGAGGCAGAATTTCTTAGAATCTATTTTTTAAACTAGTTTTAGTAGTTCACTGTATTTTTTATTTTTTAATTTTTTGTTTTTAAAAATTATTTATTTGAGAGGGAGCAGGGGGAAGGGCAGAGGGAGAGGGAGAGAGAGTCTTAAACATACTCTGAGCTGAGTGCAGAGCCCAATGCAGGGCTCTTATCTCATGACCCAAAAATGATAACCTGAGCCAAAACCAAGAGTCTGATGCCCGACGGACTCTGCCATCCAGGTGCCTCAGTTCACTCTTTTTTTTAATGGAAAATTTATCAGAGAAACAAGTCTGATATGTGGGTTATATAAATGAGGCATGATTCCAAGGTGAGACATTTTTAAAATAGATCTGCTGAACTAACCAGGTATTCTTCCTTATCAAGTTGGCATTTTGGAAAGCCAGATATTTATTCTGTTGGTGCTGTTATTGCTTAACTTATTGTTAGACTGGCTTTGCGGACCATTAAGAAATTTTTGCACATGACCTCATTGTTTGCAAATATTTATCTCTTGTGAACCAAACATCTTTAAAAACCAAATCTGTTGAGGAGGGTGTTTTATTTTTGTCACCCAAATATAGTGCTACTATAAAATAAGGAGAATACTTTTGTGATTTATAAGAAGAAGGTATTTCTAAAAAGTGTTCTGAAAGTGTTTGCAATGAGCATCATTGTTGAAATAGATATTCAGTGTTCTGCTGGGACTACTGTGAAAAGAAACAGTAATTTGAAAGTTGAGTATATTCACTTTAATACCCAGCAGTTTCATTGTGTACATATATATATATTCTTTCTGCCTCATTCAGCATAATCTGATAACTGATTCCAAATGAATGCCTTTAAAAGCTTTTTAAACTACTGTTTAACAAATAGAACTTTAAAATGTGCAGTGGTGCAGCTTCAGGACTTACTGTATACTTTTGAAGTAGAATGATGAAAAAGTTTGAACTTTTCTCCCCACTTTGGTCTAAATTTGAAGAGGCAGAACTTTATTTATTTCTCCTGTTATAGGACAGTTTTCTTATCACAGAAATATGGCACATCAATACACTTAAATGTAGAATAAAATCATATATATATATATCAGCCTGAAAAATACATTGTTTAAATATGTTAAAATATTTTATGATGAAAGAGTTTTCTTTTTACAATAATACAATTTTTGGCACTCAAATCTACAATCCTTCCTTCCTTCCTTCCTTCCTTCCTCCTTCCTTCCTTCCTTCCTTCCTTCCTTCCTTCTGATATATTTGATTTGGAGAGAGAGCATGAATGCAAGGGGCAGAGGGAGAGGAAGAGAGAATCCCAATCAGGCGTCGTGCTTAGTGTTGAGCCTGACGTGGAGCTCTGTCCCACAACCCCAAGATCATGAACTGAGCCAAAACCAGGAGTCGTGTTTCCAATGAACTGTACCACCCAGGCATCCAGTATTTTTCTGATATTAGTATATAATGCAGAGATTTGTTCCAAGCTTGAAGTTTTAAAACTGTCTATGTTTTAAATTCTTTAGTGATAATTTTAAAAGAATTCAAATAGGGGCGCCTGGGTGGCTCAGTGGGTTAAAGCCTCTGCCTTCGGCTCAGGTCATGATCTCAGGGTCTTGAGATCGAGCCCCACATCGGGCTCTTTGCTCAGCAGGGAGCCTGCTTCTCCCCTCTCTCTGCCTGCTGCTCTGCCTACTTGTGATCTGTCCCTCTCTCTGTCAAATAAATAAATAAAATCTTAAAAAAAAAAAAAAAAAAATAAATAAAAGAATTCAAATATTAATGTTAACATGTCTGAAATTTACTGATATTCATAAAAATAGAAAAGCAAGAATGCTCTATGTGTAGTCTTTAAAAAGTACCTTTATTCTCCTAGGGTGCAAGCTTTATTCGTTGTATCAAACCTAATTTAAAGATGACAAGCCACCACTTTGAAGGTGCCCAAATTTTATCTCAACTTCAATGTTCAGGTATTTTCATATTTTTGTATTTATATTCATGTGTGTTGGGAGTCTTAACTCAG
Source organism: Mustela putorius furo (assembly GCF_011764305.1). Classification (NCBI taxonomy): domain Eukaryota; kingdom Metazoa; phylum Chordata; class Mammalia; order Carnivora; family Mustelidae; genus Mustela; species Mustela putorius. Next base: position 5,264,602 of record NW_025422015.1, on the reverse strand, counting down.
ATACACTTTACTATGTATAGTGTTTTCAAACAACTCACAGTTATCTTGATTGTTTTTAAGTGGATTGATTTTTACTTTCTATTTCTTTTAATTATAAGAAAAGTATGGCTAACAAATTATTTGAACAATACTGGGGTATAGTTTATTGTGAAATAAAACAATTTTACAGCATTGAAGTAAAATTTATGAAAACTCTTTAACTGCAAACCTAGGTCTTCCTTAAGTAGGTTGCTTTCCAATGGCCTTCTCAGCCTGGCAGCAGTTCATTTCTCATGCCCCATGTAGCTGGGGCAGGAGGTAGGTTTGGGTGTCCTTGCTCTCACTCTACCACTTTAAAAAAAAATGAAAACACAATGCCCTTGGCTGCTGCAGAACTTCTGTGCACTTGGTTAAACCACCTCCTATCTCTCACCTGCCACATTCTAACTTTGCTCAGTCACAGAAGTCTTGGGCTCTGTTTTTCCTGTACTGATGCATATCCATCTGCTGTCTCCACCCATTCTACTCCTACTTTCTCCCAAGGCATTAGTCTTCTCCTTGCTTTTTGATCTTTCTCAGGCTTGTAATACTTCCTTAAACTGTCTTGTCTTTCTCACTCCTTATATTGTTCCTCTTAAAATCAGATTTATTATAGAAGTACTTTTTTCGTAAATTACAATTATATAAACTTTAAGTAGACTCACCCTATTCTCCTTAAATCTGAGTCTCTGCCAACAGACAGCCTTACTTCTTTACTAGAAGATGGAAAGCTTCACCTATGTGCTCCCGAACACTGCTATCTACCTGCATATCCTTCCCTCCTATGAAGAAGGTGGAAGTGCCTCTCTTCTTAGTTGAGATAATAATTCTTTGGAATCATTTCTCCTACCTTCTTATGAATCTTCAATATCGATTAGCTATATTGAACCATTCCCTTTGAGGTGGTTTCTCTCATTACCATTTAAATATGTGGAGACCTCATCTTAATTCCCTCTGACCCACATTCCCTTCCACCTTCTTCCTTATATCTCATCTCACTTTTTGCTCTCTAGTTTTTCCCTTTCAGTCCAAGAGTAGTCTGTTCTTGCTTTCTCGGTTTCCTGCCTTCCACTCACTCTTAAACCCAAGAGAATTCAGATTCCACCTTGATCAGTCCAACAAAAAATTCTTGATAAGGTCACCCGTAATTTCCCTGATCCTAAATCAGATGTTCATTTTGCAGCCTGTCTCTTAGTAGATGTCACAGTAGCATTTGACTTGACCAGTCCCCCTCACGTATCTTGCCTTGGCTCCTGATTCAGCTCATGTTCCTGCTTTTCTCTTTAATTCTCGGGTAATTCCTGACTCCTCTATAGGGTCTTCTTCTTTTACCTGGGTATTATATGTTAGAGTTTTTCAGACTTTGGGTTAGGCCTCGTTTCTTTCTCACTCTTAACCAGTGCTGTCTGATACAACTTTCCATGTTGATGGAAATATTTTGTATCTGTGTTATATAGCATGGTAGATACTTGTGGCTGTTGAGGACTTGAAATGTGGCTGTGTGACTTAGATACTGATTTTTAAATTTTATTTAATTTTTTAAAATTTAAATAGTCACATGTAGTATATATAGTATATATACACAGACCTATACCCCTGAAACAAATAATACATTATTTGTCAATAAAAATATTTTTTTCATAAAAAGGATGTAAGATTTGAATTCTACACTGCCTTTCTATTTTCATTATTTTTTTCCAAATAAAGTAGAATTAATTCATTTAGTACATCATTTACTAAAATTACTATCTTCTCATTAGCCAACATCAGGGCAAAGTAGGGGAGGATAAGAGAAGGCAGATGTTCTTCCTCTTTAACCTTGGGGTTGTGCTGCCTGTCTGTGGCAACAAAAAGCATTCTGAGTATAACCAATCAGACTGCATCAACAAGCCCCTCACCAAACTCTCAGAGAAGGAGCCAGGGAATGGAAATTTCTAGAAGGAAGAGTACTTGATTTGATGTTTTTAATTTTTATTTTTTAAGTGTTGAAAGGTCTTTATTGTAAATTAGCTTCAGGTGCTGAGAAAGCAGTCCAGGTCTTGGCAATTTGTTAAGCTTCATGATACTCTTAATGAACTTTTGTCAGACAGTTCATATGCTGTCTTCAGCTATTGGGCAAGCCAGGAGACTCAGAGGTGGCAGATGTATACATTCCCTAGGGTACTTGTTTATTTGATATAAATGGACAAGAATTGTAACGATACCAAACCTTTAATTTCTCCTAGCAGAGCCCAGAACTAATTAGATTTAGTTTTAGGTATTTCTTTACATAGGAATGATTGCCTTTATGTGCTTCATTAATTAGTATTAAAAATTACAGAAGTTACATTATTGACTCTAATGAAAATCAAATAGTACAGAATAATATAAGTAAAAAGTCTCATTTCTCAGGGACGACCACTTAATTTTGTTTTGGGTATATTTATTATACAGATTGAATCTCTGCCGTGTTCTTTTTAATGAATACATCATATTCTACCATATGATTGTAACACAATTTAATTGATTGATATTTAAGTTGTTTCTGTTTTTTTTTTCCTTTCATTACAGTGACACAGTGGACATGTGTGCATTCTCTATGAATATCTCTATCCACATGTCTGATAAATTATAGGGCAGATTCAAAGAAGTAGAAAGTACTGAGTCAAGGGAATAAATATTTCCAAGTTGCTATCCAAAATTGTTGCACTGGTATACTTTCCCAATGGTAGTATAGGTGTGTGTTTTCTTACATTGTCATCAACCCTGAGTACCATTGGTCTTTTAAACCTTTGCCAGGTAGGTTAAAAGTCAATAGGTTAAAATCCAATTTGACTGCCTAGAAAATATATCTTTCCTATGAGATTATGTCAAAATAAACATCCACTCATTTAAAAAAAAATTTAGTAGTCTCATTTTGCTAATTTAAATTTTTTTTAAGATTTTATTTATTTATTTGACGGATATCACAAGTAGGCAGAGAGGCAGGCAGAGAGAGAGGAGGAAGAAGCTCCCTGCTGAGCAGAGACCTTGATGTGGGGCTCAATCCCAGGACCCTGGGATCATGACTGGAGCTGAAGGCAGAGGCTTTAACCCAATTGAGCCATACAGGCACCCCTGAATTTTTGACCACCAGGAATTTAATTTGATATAAGGAGTGAGATTGGGATCCAGTGTTATGTTTGTTTTCTAAATGGTTGGCCATTTGTCCTAATATTTTTTTGTTGAATTATTTTATTCCTGTTGATTTGAAAGTCCTAGACAGTGAAACCTAGCTATTTTTATAAATAAAAGTACTACCATTTTCTATAGTTGTTGAGCCTTCCCCTGACTACTTCATACTTTTCCTAACATGAAAAGTTCATACTGATTCAAGGCTCAAATTACAAGCTCCTAGAGTTATACTGAAAATATTCATTCTAAATAGACTAGTTTCTTTGAGAGGTGAGTGAAAGGGGATCTTTATAGTGAAATAGTGAGCTCTCCTTTCTTTTTCTTTTGCTTTGTGTAAGCATAGGTAAGAATTTGGAAATGTGTCTGGCTACTTCTTGGGGATTCTATCAGGAATCTTGTTTTAAAATTAGCCTCAGAACTGGGAAAGTGGCTTAATGCAGGCCTTTATCTCATATGCTATTGATTGTGACAGACGTTTCTAGCAGGAAAAAGAAACTAGGTTGAGCTTTCTAGGGACCAGTAATTTATCCCTAGAAAATAGTTAGGAAAACTGATTTTTGAGGAAATTTGCTATAATAGTTTTAGGTAGCGGGTATGTTCATACTTACTGAATATGAGTATGATACTCCCTATGTAATATTTCATTGTTGATGATTCCTATAAATTGCCCTTTTCTAAATATTAATTTGTAAAATTGTTAGATCATTTACAAGTTCTTTTTGGACTTCTGTTCAGAGATTGGCAATAATTTGTGTTTGTTTATGAATCTAGGTATGGTGTCTGTTTTGGACTTAATGCAGGGTGGTTTCCCATCGCGAGCCTCCTTTCATGAACTCTACAACATGTATAAAAAGTATATGCCAGATAAACTTGCAAGATTAGACCCAAGACTGTTTTGCAAGGTACGAACACTGCTTAAACTGAAATTTCTTAGCTATGAACTATCTTTCTTACTAATTACTGTTCGGCATTTAACTATTGAACTTTTATTTTTCAGGCTCTTTTTAAAGCTTTGGGCTTAAATGAAGTTGACTACAAGTTTGGATTAACAAAAGTATTTTTTAGACCTGGCAAGGTAAATACGTCTTATTTTCAACTTTAACATGATGAATATGGATAGTAGGAGTCAATGCGTATTTTTGCGTTTAGTGATTTGTGTTATTCATGAATTATGATCACTAACAGTATATGTGTATATATATACACAGTTTCCCTGCCTGTGAGAAGTTTGCAATGTGTAATATTCTATACAAGTTTTACAACTTCTATTTCACATTTGGAAGTACTGGAATCAGGGCATTGCTTGTTTTTTTTTTTTTTTTTTTTGCTTAAATAAGGATTAACCAGAAAATACTTACAATTTATTTTTTAAAATTTATTTTATTTAATACATTTTTTAAAGTAGGCTCCATGCCCAATGTGGGGCTTGAACTTTCCCGAGATAAAGAGTCCCATGTTCTAGCACTGAGGTAGAGCACCCCTGCCAGAAAATACTTACTGAAATCTTTTCTTTTTCTTTTTCTTTTTTTTTTTTTTTAAAGATTTTTATTTATTTATTTGACAGACCGAGATCACAAGTAGGCAGAGAGGCAGGCAGAGAGAGAGAGGAGGAATCAGGCTCCCTGCCGAGCAGAGAGCCCGATGCGGGGCTTGATCCCAGGACCCTGGGATCATGACCTGAGCCGAAGGCAGAGGCTTTAACCCACTGAGCCACCCAGGCGCCCCTGAAATCTTGTCTAAAACATTAATTCAGTTTTCAATAATTAAAAATTTTGCAGTACCTTTGAGTCTTCCTTGTAAGAACAAGTTTTATTGGCATATGATAGTCATATAAGGTATAGGAAATTGGACTGAAGTTTGTGCCAATTTCTGTCAAACCCCAGACTGAGTGAATGTATGTACTTTTGTATGTAACATAATTATGCTAACCCATAGTTTTTGTATTTATAGATTTTTGTACTAAATTACAAGACTGACTTACAGAGTATTTCATAGCAAATATGTACAAAACAAAAACATCTAAATGCTATTCACAGTCTGTAATATTGTCACCATTCCTAACTTTGTATTGAATAATAGCATCCTCATAATTTTAAGCACAACTATAATTATATAATAGCCAACTATGCTTGTTGGACTTAGCAATATCATTAATAAATATCTCTACTGCCTTGAAAGCTAGATTAATGATAATCTGATTTCACATTTTTGGGCACGAGATAAAAATCTATGTAATACCTCTCTCTGAATATTTTTACTCCAGAGGACCCATACTATATCTTGTATAAAAGAAAAAATATTAAAAGAAAACAAATAATATATTCATAGTTGGCTTAGCTATAATCATACATATTTATCATAAGTTCAACATTTCTCTTATTTCAGGGCTATAGTAATAATTTTAGAATTAATAGCCTGAGAAAACACTTGGTCTTATTTGCCCTGAGAAAAATTAATCAGAAGAATATGTTGAAAACATAAAGCAGGCTTTCAAAGATCTTTATTCTTGTTATGTTACCTTTAACTTTATTTTTGATTATAGGAAGCCTTTGTATTGATAGGTGTGTGACATCCTTAGTATATTGTCATGAGGTATTTGATAAAGGATAGAAATCATTTTATAATTTGGTGGTAAGTTGTGAAAATAATGCATTTTATTTTTTAATAGCCTAATAGCTCTTTTATTTGTATTGTCTTTCTCTTAGTAGCGATTTCTTATTATCTGACCAAAATGAGGATGGAGGTTGGGAAAGTCAGTAGTTTTAGTGGTACCTGATTTTATTATATAGATGACCTTTACTTGTCAGAAACTGTACACAGTTATCTACATAAGTATGTGGATAAGCAATTCAGAAACTTATTAGCCCTTTTATCATTCTTTCCTCGGTTAAACTTTTTTTCCAACCATCTGTAATTGTCGTTTAAGGTTAAGGTTTTTTCTACTTTTATTATTGAATCTGTTAACTAGTAATGAGTAACTCCCTTTTACCCCTCCAAAAAAGGATGCTGAAGGAAGGAAGAGAAAGGCAGCAAAATATAGCTAAATATGTTTGAGTTTGCTGAGACTTGTGTCTGTAATTGGTTTGTGATCATTTCCAGGAAGTTAGATTTTTGACTTGACTTCTGGTTATTTTGTATCTCTCTGTGTGTTTAAGCACATTTGTCTTTTGATATTGATGCTAAATTATTTCATTTCCTAGTTTGCAGAATTTGATCAGATTATGAAGTCTGACCCTGATCATTTAGCAGAATTGGTTAAAAGAGTCAATCACTGGCTTATCTGCAGTCGCTGGAAGAAAGTTCAGTGGTGCTCACTCTCAGTCATCAAATGTAGGTGTTTTCTTTTACATCAAGATCTGTAATTATTTTGGAAATGAATTGGTTTATGGAATGTTATGCGTTACCACAGTGGTGAGTGCTGGGCCATAGGGACCACTTTGCTTATTCATGCTGTGTTCCTGGTTCCATGTAACACCTCCATGTAGAGTACATGGTAAATATTGAGACAATATTTTGTGTGTGTGTTACTTATCTTCCTATCCAGATACATTATGGGAGAATTACTTTCATCATATCCTGAACAAAGCAGAAACAGAGCTCATGGTCTCGATTCCTTTCCCTCCCTCCACATCATCCCCTCATTTCTCAGAGTTCAGCCAGAACTTTTCTCTTTCCACCTGCATGGCATCTGCAGTTCACACACCAGAAATTTCAAGATTGTGATTGTCTGTCCTTTCTTGTCCCTGAAATCGTGTCAGTGAACAAATCCTGTTGATTCCTTTCCCAAATACTATACGTTCTTTCCTCTGTATTGCCAGGGTCTTAGTGGTACCTCACTCTCCCACTCACGTAATAACTTCGGTAGCTCCCAAACTGGGTTTTCTCAGCTTCTTAGGAGTACTCTTCCCAGAGTTTCTTTCTAAACTAAAAGCCTTTTATTAAGACTTTCCTATAATATAGGGCAAGGTCTTAGAATGTCTTTCAAGACCCCGTGAAGTGGGGTTTTCAGCTTCTCTTTCTAGCCTCCACTCCTGCCACTGCTCTTTTAGACCCTGTTCTCTGACGCGCTGCTAGGTCACAGCCACTGTTTATCTCTGCCCAAAACAAGGATGAGGGGCAAAATGTTTTTACCTGACAGTCTGTGGCAAATAGTTAATTGTGTAGAATTATTGTCAGTAACTTGATTAAATTTATAATTGTCCCTTCCACCTCCCCACTTGCCAGTGCTAGGCACTCGAAAAGGATTAAGTAAGATATATCGTATTAAGAGAAAAGTACGTCCCTTTGATGTAACCAAAAGGGACCATGCAAACAAAGATTATTATTGAGGTCTTTTGTTAGACAGTCATGAATATAGATAAAAAGAAGACAATAAGAAAGAAAAAAAAAACAGTTCTTTTTCCGACAAGTTTTCCAAGTAAAATATAAACACATTTGTCAGTATAGTTCAGTGCTTTCAGCTTTATACATTGCATTATGGTAGAAAACACATTATATTTAAATTATTGTGCTACACCATTTGTGGATTGTGTTATGCAATAGTTTAATCAGTAACCAGACAGGATCTTTGCAGGATGTTTATAGAGAAGTTCTGAAAAAAATGTTTCAAGGTCATTTTGTAGAATATTCAAGGTCATTAGTGTAGAATGTTCTGGATATCTGAAGTTAAATAGATTCCTTTACTGTAGGGCTCTCAGAGGCTTCACTGTGTGTGTTCATTGTGAATCTTGTACAGGAGGTATAGCGTATAGCTTTTCTTAAATTCATTTGACAGGTGAACCCTTTTTATCCCAAGCCAGACCTGTTAACATTTAATAGACCCATATTTCCTAGGACAATTTGGGAAGCAGTAGTGTGACATAATAAGGAAATAACACATTTAAAATGTAAATCTAGCCACACACATGATATACTTTTTATTTTAAGAAATACAAGGAATTAAAGAAATGTTCAACTTCATGATTTGTTATCTGGTATAATATGTTCATCACAGTTTCATGTGTCTTGAAAATTGCTTTGTGGAAATGAGTGGTTTTTAAGAATATGATATGCCTGATATAAACTGAAAAATTGTCTATCATTGTATTTTCCTCTTACACATAGTGAAAAATAAAATAAAATACCGAGCTGAAGCCTGCATTAAAATGCAAAAAACTATTCGAATGTGGCTTTGCAAAAGGAGACACAAACCTCGGTAAGATGAATAGTGCCTAAAGAATCCTACTAAACCTATTTACCCTAATACAAAATGGTTATAAAGTCATAATGAAGAGCACTTTGGATACTCTTAGAGTTTTCTCCATTCTCCTGTTCTTTGTAAAAAGGCATATTATTTGTGATTTTTTATTATGTACTTGGAATTAATTAATTAATTAATTAACTAATTCAGTATTACTTGCTCATACTACAAAAGGATATGAAGTACCTTAAAAAAATGTAAACACTATAAAAAGTTGAAATAAATGGCTAACAGAAACTCTTTTATTCTGAGTATTTTATTATCTTGAGTTGTTTGATAATCAAAATGTTAAATTGGGGTTGTTTTTAAAAAACCTCATTAATGTTTTCATCATAACTCTCAAGATTATCTATAGGAATTATATTATCTCACTGTAAGTTTGGTCTTTATTTTTGAGTCTTATTAATTTAGACTTTTAAAACTTAGAGTTCTGAATAACTGTTAATCCCTAAACCTTTTTAAAGAGATTAGATAACTCTTTTAAGTTCTATAATTAGAAATCTCAAATTTTCAGAGTAAATACAGAAGGCTAAATATTACGGATAGGCATCAGTGTCATTCACACTCATACTTGATTCTTTTTTTACCTTTAATAAGAGATCTAAAAAAGAGAATCCTGGATAGTATGAAAACAGAAGTGAAATACCCTATTTAGCAGTATGTTTGGCATTTTATTAAGATGAAAAATGTATGCATAGCATTAAGTGGTGAATTTAAACTCTGATGAAGTATTTCTTTGCAGCATTGATGGCCTGGTTAAGGTGGGCACACTGAAAAAACGACTTGATAAATTTAATGAAGTTGTCAGTGCATTGAAAGATGGAAAACCAGAGGTGAATAAACAGGTCAAGGACCTTGAAATTTCTATTGATGCTTTAATGGCCAAAATTAAGGTATGTAATTTTAATCCAAATGGCTGACTTGTTTTTTTTTAAATAATTTAATACGCTTGTTATTGGTATTGAATTTTATAGAAAAAAATTCTTTTTAAAAAAAATACAAATGTTGCACAAGTTGAGTCTCAGTGATGGCAAGTGATTCTCATTATAGTGTTCTTTCCGTGTTTGAAAATTTTTATAGCAAAAAACTGAAAAGATAATTTTTATGCAGCTTCATTTGTTAGGAAAGTCCTTCTTCCCACCCAAAGTAGTAACTAAAATACTATACTCTGTTAGTAAGCTTTTATATAATCATTACTGAGACAGGAGTAATGCGAGTTATTTTCATTTGTCTCATTTTTTTTTTTTACCTTCAGAAACTAATTTTCAAATTATAAAAGTAATATTATGGAAAATTTGGAGAAAACCACCAAAAACCCCTTTAACCCCAACAATAACACATTCAGCTATTACTCTGTTGCAGTCACCTTTCAGTCTTTTTTAGAAGCACGTTTGTATGGTTCTCCTCACAATTTAATTTTGTGCCCCTTTTGTTATGTTATGTCTTGTTCCTGTTATTACATTATCTTTATATTGGCTATATCATGAACTACTTAGGTGTTTTGAGCTTAGCAATTAATTTTCCTTCAAGCTTTTTAGGGAAAAAATAATGGGCCTTTTTTTTGGTCTTAATTTTCATTTATTTGATTACCAGTGGGACTGAAAATGTTTTTGGTATATTCACATTGTGTGGCAGAAGATAATTTTTAAGTACATGCTTATTATTTTTTTTAAGTCCACTATGATGACAAGGGAACAAATACAGAGAGAATATGATGCACTAGTGAAAAGCTCAGAAGAACTTCTTAGTGCATTACAGAGAAAAAAACAGCAGGAAGAGGAAGCAGAAAGGCTGAGGCGTATTCAAGAAGAAATGGAAAAAGAAAGAAAAAGACGTGAAGAAGATGAACAACGTCGAAGAAAGGAAGAGGAGGAAAGGCGGATGTAAGATATTTATATTGTTTTGAATTAGAAACTAACAGCATAGTGAATTCTTGGTGTTGAGGCTGGTTAATGAATATTCTTATTTTAAAAGTTATATTCTTATTTTAAAACACTAATTTTAGAATTAGTTTAAAAATAGAGAAAAGTTCATTATATAATAATAACATAATGATTTTAACTATAATCTGGGTTTCTTTTTTAATTTTTTATTTTTTATAAACATATATTTTTATCCCCAGGGGTACAGGTCTGTGAATCACCAGGTTTACACACTTCACAGCACTCACCAAAGCACATACCCTCCCCAATGTCCATAATCCCTCCCCCCTTCTCCCAAACCCCCTCCCCCCAGCAACCCTCAGTTTGTTTTGTGAGATTAAGAGTCACTTTTGGCTAAACTCTTACACCTGATGATTTCTTAACTTTTTTTTAAAGCTGTGACTTGTTATTTTATAAGCAAGAAAAAGGGCACTTATACTTTTCTGCATTTTTGAAACAACTTTTTGGAAGTTTACCACATAGGGCAGTCAGGAGTTGTAAGAATTGTTTAATTGGGGGAGGAGGAGAGGGAGGACCGTGTGATCAGGATTTCAGGTAGGCTTTATAACCAAGTTAATCTACATGTTTAAAAGTTATAGAATATAATTGTATTTGTTTTTGTTTATTACAGAAAGATTACTGTCAGTAGAGTTAGATTTTGTGTTTTTAAAATAAGCTCATAATATATATAGCCAGGAGGTTAATTTGAGTTCTCACTCTATAATCTCTGTTTATTAATAGTTAAATTGCCTTCTGAAGGATTTTTTATTTTCTATAAAATTTTAGAGGAGTTTTCTATTTTTTGTTAGGAAACTTGAGATGGAAGCAAAGAGAAAACAAGAAGAAGAAGAGAGAAAGAAAAGGGAAGATGATGAAAAACGTATTCAGGTATATAATTATTAGACAGGTTCTTTCAGAATAGAATCTATAAGATTATAGCACAAAAGGAGCTGAAAACAAATTTTGATTTGCTACATAAGCTGTCTTTGGTTTACCCCAGAGACAAAGGCATCTTCTGTGGTTGGTTATGGGAGGGACTTTGGAACTAGGGAAGTAGATTCAGATCCAGGCTCTGTCCCTGATAGAAATTGTGACATTGCACAAGTCACAATGAGTTAACTGTGGGCTATAGGTTTTTTTCCTCTGAGGAATGGGCATAAATGATAGTTGTAAGCATTAAATGAGTTGGCACATGTTTAAAGCATTTAGAACCTGAGTGCCCAGTTAATAAATATTAGTTTGTTGTTACTGTTATCATACTCAGGGGAAAGTCAGATGAATGGTCACTTAAAACATAATTGTAATTTTATATCTTTGTAGATACTAATATCAGTAAGTTAGAATTGAGATAGTCTCCTTACCCCCATTTTTAAAAAAGTCCGTGTCTGAGAATAATTGATCACGTATTTGAGTTTCTGTTTGTCTTGGCTTTCATAATTCATCCTGAGTGCAAACAACCTTTAAATCACTGACATCTGCTGTATAGCTGCCGGTGTTAATGTGATACCTAGGGTTCTCATGCAATATTTGGGATACTGTTGGTGATAGAATGGTAGAAATGTGGTTTCCCCACCTTCGCTTGGATTTGAGAGAGATAGGAAGCATTAGTCAAAATCTAGAAGAGGATGGAGACTGGAGAGATTTCTGATTAAACAATTTGTATTCCTTAGTAAAGAACTTGTGTGGGGCAATTTTAGATAGGATCTATCAAGTAAACAAGTGGCGAGAGAGCTTGTTGAGGTAGCCTTCTGTCATTGGCAGGCTGAAGTGGAGGAGCAGCTGGCCCGACAGCGGGAGGAGGAGTCCCAGCAGCAGGCAGTTCTGGAGCAGGAGCGCCGGGACCGGGAGCTGGCCCTGCGGATAGCCCAGAGTGAAGCTGAGCTCATCAGCGACGAGGCCCAGGCTGACCTGGCACTCCGGAGGTACTGGGCCCCTGGGTGGGGTGTGATGCCTCTGCTTGCTTTCCCTCCCTGCTTCTCATTTCAGTGTGAAGGGCCTGGGGGAAAATCATATTCTTTAGGTCCTGATATATTTTAAGTAAAATAATTTAAAAATTATTTGTATCCACTTTTACACCCAAGCAAATGAAACAGTTGATTTCATCAAATTGTTGAACTATTGAAAATAAAATTGATATTTCAGCTCATGAAGCATCTCAACTTTTACTCTGAAATTGTCAAGGAATATTGTATAAAAAGTTGACATCTAATTTCTAAATACCTGCCATTAAATATGGGCACAGAAATCAGTATATTATAATCCAGTTTAATATATTTGAGGTTGGGATTTATTATTTTCCTAATGCAATTTTTTAAATAAACACCCTAACACTTAGAATGAGGAAAAATTTTACATACACACCCATCATGTTTCACAATAGATTTCCCTTTCCAAGAAGGAAGGTTTATCATATTGAAGTGTTTTAGCTACCCAGGTTTCCAAATTATCTCTAAATACTGAATTTTACTGGAGTGTAAAAAAGTATGGATGTTCTTGTAGAAAGTTGCAGGAAGTCTTAATATAAAAGATTCATTTTTAAAAATTTAGAATATAGAGACATTCATTATTTTGATTATTAGTAAAAACAGAGCAAAACTAGTTTGTGGGTTTCTTTGTACTTAGGTGTATAAGTTGTATATATATTGAGATTTATGTAACCATGCTTTTCAGAATGTCAGGGCACTGTTTGTAACAAAATATAAAGTGTAACCACTAGGTGTTGCTGTTTCCTCATGAAAGGAAAAAACCTCATTAAAATGGCAAGGCAGTGATTGGATTCTCTTTAGCTAAAACAGAATGGGAAAGGGTTGTTGCCTTCATGGTTTTTCTAGTAAGTGTTTACATTGGGGAGCCCTGGGGTCTGAACTGTATATGAAAGTATATTATATTAAATAAAGTGAAAAGGCCTACCAAACACAAAGTATTATAATAATTAATAAGCTCTTGGGTTTGAATCCAATATTTGAGCTCTTTGTTTACATTTCACTGGAATTTAAAAAATATTTTCTCTGGGCTGTGGCTCTTCTAACTGCAGACTCAACTCAGCTGCTCTTCTGTTCCTTCCACCTGTGTTATGTTGGAATGTCTGGGGGCCTTTGTGTGTAACTGAGTAGTAGCTGGGCCAGTCTCCTAAATGAACCAAGCTTGTAACAGCTGCTCTCCCTGATGTGTGTGAGGAAGCATTGCAGTTGACCCAAGGTGGCTTCACTATGGCTGAAGTTCATTTCTCAGGGACTAATTATTGGAGTCAGTATTGGTATTTATGGCCAACCAAGCTTTACGTTTAAGCATTTGAACTATTAAACTACATCCAGTGCCATTCCAAATAATATGTATAAGATACTGGCTCATATGTGGGCTCCTTCCCATCTTCAGACAGGTGCACGTCTCACAAGGGTGAGTGGTCTCTTGGAGAACGAGTGGATCATTCAGTAACTTTAACATAATGACAAGTTACCTGTGATTTAAGTTAAGCAGAATTAACTATGTAATGATACCACTACTAAGTAATTCGGAGATATTTAAACAGTTATGATTTGAATTGCAAAGAGTTAGTTTTAGTTTTCCTGTGAGACAGCTCCTGGGTTGTGGTCCCCACCTCTATGGAACACCCTTTTAAGTCCTTTTTGGCAGCCCTTTCCAGGAAAGCTTTCCCTGACCCTCATGTCCTCATGAGGTCCTACCTTCAGAACCTCCTGGTTATTTTATATTTTGTACAAGCATTAGCACTTCATTATGGATGATGTTCTATACATATTTTCCATGTTTGATAATTTCATTTTACTACATGGGGTACAAGCAAATGTTTCTGGATGTCTATGTTACCTTTGTTAGCACTGAATTATTTCTGACAAATTTATGAGTAAGAACTCACTTAAGTAAAACTGTTCTTAATATATAGCATGAAAATGTCATTCTTGGGCTCTGTGATGCATTTAAAAATATATGTAAATGGGTTCTGCTGCATTAAACAATTTCAAAGTTACTTTTCCAGCTTGGATTCCCGTCCAGTAACTTCTAAGTAAGAATTGTTTTCTACATATATTTAAAAAATATGATCTTAACTACACATATGATCCTTGATGCAAAGTGATTTCACATTACCTAAAATTATGAAATAATATTCAGATTCTGTTAAAAAAAGCGTTCTTCATAGTATATGAGTTTTCTAATCTAAATGTAATAAATTTGCTCTTTAATTTTCATTGAATGCCTTTAATTTATGCTTTTCTCATAATTTTTAGGGAAAATTTTAAACATTAAAATTTTGAGTGATCTCGTAGATTAAAGATAATGGCATTTTTTTAATGTCAGTGAGTAAAGTCATTGAAACACAAATTTGTCACAATCCAGTTTTTCGTGATTCAGAATTACTTAATGACATTAACTAAAATATATTATTTTTCACAGAATCGATGGAACAAGACCCAAAATGACACCGTATGTCATTTCTCTTTTCAAAATTTGATTTAGTTTTAAAACTTTTTTTTTCCTTTAACAGATGGCTGTTAATTTTTAGGAGAAATAGTTTCCTCACTGTAGTAAATTTTTGTGTGTTTTTTTTTTTGCATATACTTTATATATATATACTATATATATATAAAATTCTGGAATATTTATGAAATCTGAATTTTAACACTTTAGGACCCCCACTGTAACATTTATAATGATGGTTCTCAATTTTGTCAGAACCTAATACCAATGACAGTTGTTTTATAAGTCATGCAACCTGCATAGATAATTCTCTCCAAACATGACATGTAAAAGAAGAATGAGAGGACAGTAATATATAATAAAACAATATTTAAAATGAAAGTGCTCGCAACTGTAGGAAAACATAATCAAATACTGAAATATTTTTATTTATACGTAGCATCACCATAAATGTGACAGCGACACATGCAAATTGCAAATTGATATAAGAATGTTAGATTGGTCAATTGAATGCTGTGAAATTGTGAACAGTGCTTTGTAAAATTCTAAACAGAGTTAAGTACAATCTTGTCTCCCTTTAGTAGTTGCATTCCTAGAAAAACTCTGTGAATGTTAAAACCATGCCAAAAAGAAAGACTCTTTACATGTAAAAGTTTGTTTACATGTAAAACTGCTTGTATGTGGATGTGTTTCACCTCTCTTAGGTGGGCGTGTCAGTGTCACATGGGACCCGGGACAGTTGTTCCTTGTGGCACCCCTGACCCCTGAGCTCCTCAGATGCCAGCAGTGCACTCTCACCACAGCATTGTTTTCATAGGGCACCGAAATTTTTGAAAACATCTCTGGGTGGCTCACTTACATGTCCAACTCTCAGTCTAGGCTCAGGTCGTGATCTCAGGGTCCTGGGATCAGATCAAGCCCTGAGCTGGGTTCTGTGCTCAATGGAGAGTTTGCTTGAGACTCTCCCTCTCCCTTTGCCCCTCTCCCTACTCATGTATGTACATGTACTCTCTCTATATATAATAAATATATTTTTATATATTTATATATATAAAATATTTATATATTTATTATATATATAAATATATTTTTATATATCTCTCTGTATAAATAAATCTAAAAAAAAAAGAAAAAAGGAACCTTGAGGTACAGTGATAATAGAATTCAAAATATTTATCAAAATCATGCCAAGTTTGAAAGTTAGAAAATTCTGACTAGCCTAATTGGAGATTGATAAATGGATTGCTCAGTAGATAATTTTATACATATTTGGGCTTTTTACTTTGTATTTAGAATCTCTGATCATCAGTTTTGAAAGATTACTTTTTCTCTGACTGTGCTTATTGGATAGACTTCTGTCAGCCTCTATTCTTAGCCAGTGTTCATTACAAGGAAGGAGAATTACAGGAGTCCTTTGCTCCTTTATCATCACCTGACAGGCATGCAGGAAACTGCACCCTAATGCAAACATACCCTTTCTCTTTTCTTATGATTTTTACTCATTTGTAAGAGGTTGCCAGAGTCTGATGAATAGAATGAGCCATGAGAAAATGATTAATTATGAAGGAAGAAAGAAAGAACAGGAAAATAAAATAATGAGATTAATGAATTATTGATGAGCATGATGAAACATCCATCCCATTTCACAGAATTAAACAAATATTGGGAAAAGTTGCATTCCCCTGAGTAATAAAAGTAAGTTTTGCCTTTGGGAAATGTTTATCTGTAGACTCAGAACACTTTGGTGTTTAACACATACTTGATGTATTTGAGTTCTTCTACTTTTTTAAAAATCATGCTTTGATTTAGAATTTTTGAGTTTAAATATACTAGACTCTTAAATTCTGACACTAGAAAATAGCTTAACTAGGTATCACTGTTTCGTCATCTAATTAATATATATTATGCAACCCCAGTGCAAAAATCCTTCTATAGAATCTATATCTGCCAAGGTGGTCCAGTATGCATTTAGAACATGCAGATTATATGCCATACATAAAAAAATACCACAAAAGCACTTTTATCTAAAAGTTCCTACTGCAGAAATGGAGTTCAAGCAACCTTAACTGTATTTAAACAGAAGTTTGCTGTATTTTATGGTTATAGATGATGTTGAAAAGTATATTATTATAGTCTTTTACAAAGTGAAATGATAGTGAATGATTAATGAATCAATAATCCTATTGAAAAGATACATTTTAATTATACTTTTAGATCTTTTAGGTAATGTATGTAGTTTTCTTTTATATGACTGTGCTGTATTATCATTTTTCTTATAGGGAACAAATGGAGAAGGAAATGGCAGAATTTCTGCGTAGGTTAGTGCAGTGGAATTTGGGGAAATAAGTGTCACCTCAAAATCATGTTTTTAAATCACTGTTCAGTATTTGGACCAGAACCTGTTATATGAATAGTCTATTCTTTCCATATAAATTTTCTGTACAGGAAATGTCACTTCACCCTTATACCACTGTAAAAGAAAAAGACAAAAACAGTGCTCTAAATTGGTGCCACTCAATGGGGACACCATTGGCATTTTGGATGGGCCTCTTCCTTGTTGGTGGTATTGCCATATTTATCACTGGCTTTACCAACTCAATCTCAGTAGAGGAACCTTTCCTCTCAAACCAAATAAATGTTTTGAAACTTTCTATGGAGGTGGTGGTGTCCCTCTCCCTCTTACCCACCCCCACATGTCAGCTGGGAACCTCTGTACCTAGTTCCTAGTTGAAGGGGAAGTAGAAAAGAGTGTGGTTTCTGAGGGCCTTCTCCCCATAGCACATGTTTTAAAAACCACTGATATAAAAATTGAGCCACCACAGACTATGACCTCCCAGCAGGATCTGGTCCTTTACAAGTGGGTATCAATCAGTAACATCTTAACTGTCAATTTTGAAGTTAGAGTTAATTGAAAGTCTTAAAATTAATACACTTTTTTAAAAATCAGAAGTCAGTTTTTCTACTACTTCGTATGTCATTTACATGATTGTCTTTATAACAAACCTAAATAATCAGTAAATTAAACCTTTATTTTACTATTTTAATAATTCCAGAGATGGGGAAGAGCATTTAAATGCATTTCATTCATGTATTTAAGATGCTGAATATGTTTTTTAGCATATGTATTTTGATGTAATACAAATGAAAAGTTAGTAATAGTAAGCCATATTTTAAGCAATAATAATTTGAATTCAATATTATTTTTTAAATTATCCAAATATATCTTATGTATGTTGGCACTTCATGTGTATTCTGACAATCTATAGAACTGTACATTATGTAAATTCACTCTCTTCCAAAAGAAAATAACAAAAACCTGTAATAATTTTCAGCTGCTCTCCTAGAAAAGACTCTTAGAGGTGCTAGGAAGAAAAGATGATTTTTTTGTTAGTTTACTGAATGGTGGTTTACGGATGTAGAAGAGAAAAAAAAAGAATATTTGAATAAATGTTAAAACATAATTTATTTCTAAGGGTAATAGAGAGACCTTGCTGACACACAGCTGGCTCTTTTTGAACGAAGCAATTAAGAGGAAAAGCTACATGGAAAATTGCCAGTCACAGTGCTTATGAAAAGGATAGATTCTGCAATAAATCTAAAACAGATCCAAACCTAAAAAGCAGGAAGAATGCAGGAAGAACTAACTGGCCACACATTATTCTTTAGTCAGGCTTATGTGTTAGTGACAATCATCATGTCTCACCATTGTTAAGTAGATAGAGTGAAGTGTGCTATTTTTTTATTCTCTAAAATGAAAGTATAAATAGGCCTTTTATAGAGGCCCACAGTACCTTATTTATTTCATTGCTAAGCTTCATACGGAGGAATCATTTCCTTTATTTCAGGAAGAAGTATACATATTTTCACACATCATTTCTCATTAAATGTCTATGTCTTAACTGCCAAGATTGCTGTTATCTTCAGAATGTGAAATAATGAGGAAATATGACCTCATTTTCAGGTATTATACCTTGATCATCCCTCTTTAAGAGGAAATATTTTCTAAGTAGTGGATGATAAGAGTAAAATTTCTTGTGTGATACCTGAGTAGCAATATTTTAGTACTTTTAAAAATTTAGCTGTTTTCATATTTGTGCCACCTTTCTTTTTATGTCTTGAAATGCGATGTGTTTAAATTCTTCCTTTGTTACATTGATCTTACTTGCGGCTTATTCTAAGTGTCTGCTGTGTGGCAGGAGTCATCTTTTGCTGAAAAGTAATGTTTATTATTACAGAAAAGAAGTCATGTCCATATTTTCTGAATAATTATTTCAAATTATGTATATAGAAACAAGTTGGAAGCCCTGAATAGCACTGCTATGAAGAAGTATTTATCCCATTTTATTTTTTAATTTATTATTTTATATTTATATATATATTTCATTTATTTCTTCTTTCCCCATTCCAGTGTTTCTACTTTACTTGTGCTCTTTCAAATCTATTGTGTCTCATGACCTAAACCTCTTCTTTAGTTAATAATAATAATAATTTTTTAGCTTACACATCTCTGTGTCAGCTCCTTGCACAGGTGAAGGGCTGGTCTAAGTGGGTGCTCATTAATGTTTGTAGAATGAATAAACCAAATAAAGGAAGGCAGAGTCATGACTAAGACCAAGGCTTTAGAGTCAGAACAAGCTGGGTTTCCATCCCAGGTGCAACCATTTTACTAGCAATGTGGGACCTTGGACATGATCTTTATTTCACTGCTCTGAATCTTGTCTACTCATTTTATTTTTCTTTATCATAAGTGTACTCTTTAATTCCCATCACCTATTTCACCCATCTCTCTCTGGTAACCATCAGTTAGTTGTCTATAGTTAGGAGTCTGTTTCTTGGGTGCCTGGGTGGCTCAGTGGGTTAAGCCTCTGCCTTTGGCCTTTGTCATGATCTCAGGTTCCTGGGATTGAGGCCCATATCGGGCTCTCTGCTCAGCAGGGAGTCTGCTTCCTCCTCTCTCTCTGCCTGCCTGTCTACTTGTGACCTCTCTCTCTCAAATAAAATAAATCTTAAAAAAAAGACTTAAAAAAAAAAAGTCTTGGTTATCTGTTTTTTTTTTCTCCTTGCTCATTTGTTTTGTTTCTTAAATTCCTTGTATAAGTGATATCATATGGTATTTGTTGTTCTTTGACTGACTTCACTTAGCATTATACACTCTAACTCCATCCATGTTATTATAAATGCAAGATTTCATTCTTTTTAATGGGTGAATAGTATTCCATTGCATATTAATACCTTATCTTCTTTATCCAGTCATCTATCAATGGATACTAGGACTGCTTCCATAATTTACAACTACAACTAGTCATATTACTCACTGAATATGAGAGCATGATTTTATTTCCTTCTAGCACTTTCCTAAGTGTTCTATTTAATAGTGATGCAAAAAGTTATAGGGGGTTTCCAGACTCTGGCTGTTCTTTTAGCCCATCTTTAATGAGGAAGGCAGGGGATTGTAGTTTGGCTACTCACCTGTTGACCCCGCAAACATCCAGATACTCAGGGAGGTTCTGAGCCAGTAGCTCTGGCTGGGACTTGGCTATCTGTAGCTTCAGTAATCGGCAGGTGATTGTACTGTGTGGCCTTATGGCTCATAAACCCTTAATGGTTCTAATGATTTTTTTGAGAAATCAGGAGGATTTCCTTTTTGATTTTGAGGAATATATATACATGTATTTTTAACTTTAGAAGTTCTGATTGAAAACACAATATGGCTATTAAATGGCACATTGGAAAATTTTAATTTACCTAGGAATCCTATAGTATACCATTCTTAATCTCATCTGTCAAAAATACAAAAATTATGTTTTTCTAGTAGTTATTTCCATTTCTCAAACTTAGATTCATTTTCTTGCCCCTTTAGTCAACATTTGATTCATGTTTCTAGTTTAAACATGCAAAAATATATAATAATTACAGAGGTCCTGCTGTACAAGCCACCAAGGCAGCTGCTGGTACCAAGAAATATGATCTCAGTAAATGGAAATATGCAGAACTACGTGATACCATCAATACTTCTTGTGGTAAGTGTATGGAGGTCATGAAAAATGGGAAGCCTCTGTGGCTGACAGGTAATAAAGAAATACCTATATGGGGGTGTAATTTTTTCTATTTTTTGGCGCATAAATTAAGCCATTCTCTTTGTTATTCTCACCTTGAAGTGAAGGCATAGTTTACTCACAAACATAAAGGGAAGGCATACTCACTAAATTCATTTTGCCTGTCTCTTATCTAGGTAGGAGAGGAAAAACATGGAGAAATTGTGGTATGGCCTGTGTTAATGATGTACTTTGCATACATAGGTCAGAGTCTTGACCTGTGTATGCAAAGTAAAGAATGGCAATGCAGTCCTTTCTTTTTAAAGCTATTTTTCCTCCAACAGAACTGTAAATGCTATATCCAGTTGATTCCATATAATTGTGTTCTTGTTTAAATCATAGTGTTTGAGTTTAGGATGTTATGCCTAGGAACTAACGTACCAAATTGTGTGGAATTTGGTATGTTCTCTCCCTCCTCACCGAAGTTATCTGCATAAATACAAACATAAAAAATCTGATTAATGTAAATCTAGCTTGTATTTGAGCACAGTGACTTTTTACTCTATTTTTATGGCCTCTGACCTTGGACAGGTAACCTAACCTCTCTGATTCAGGTTCACCTGTAAAAGACCTAGTTAGCCCAGGGTTCTTGTGTAGAGCAAATGATATAGTAATAATGCATAAGAAAATGCTCTGTAAATGTAAAAGATAATATTGCCACAAAATGCTTATCTTTATCAATAATGTGCTTACTTTTGATTTTGTACTATTAATTTAAAAACAAAAAATTTATTATATGTATAAATATATGTTTATGTCACCAACTAATTATTTTAGATGATTAAATTAGGATGCTAATTCCTTTTTTTGGGGGGGGGGACTCTTTCCATATAATCCATAGATATTGAGCTCCTGGCAGCTTGCAGAGAAGAATTTCACAGGAGACTAAAAGTGTATCATGCGTGGAAATCGAAGAATAAGAAGAGAAATACTGAAACAGAGCAACGTGCTCCAAAGTCTGTTACTGATTATGGTAAAAACAAATCTGTACTTTTAAATGTTCCAGAGTATCTGTATATAATGTATGTAACTATACATAAGACTTGGGGTAAAATATTCAGTACAAAATTTCTCTTACTGTGCAGCTGTGATCTGTTGAGCCTAATACAACCACAATGCCTTATCTTTCACAGCATTATTTCTGTTATGTCTTTAAAGTCATATTTATTAAGAAGTATTTGTATATAGTCAAGATAAATTTTGGAGATAAGAATATTGTTGTCTATACTAAAGAAGTTGTGCAGTAATGTTGTAAATATGTATTTTTTCCACATATACATATATATACATATAGAATGATTACATGTGGAAATGTAAAGAATACTGTGAAATGAAAAAGAATGTTTGCTGCAAACATAATTTTACAATACTGTCCAAATATAAGAATGAGAAATAGTAGCTTGGTTTAGACCAGTTTTGCCTATACCAGGATTTGATTTTTTGACTGAGATTCAAAAACTAAATTGTGACTTTGTTATGTATACAGAAGACAAAGTTGTATACTTGAAATTGGAAAGTAGAGGATAGACCTAATCTAGTAAAGTATGCACTAGCTTTAACATTAATTGAGAATACCTGTGATATATGAATTGTAATTTCAATCTTAAAACAATAATTGGAATTTCATTTGTTCAGTTTGCTACTTTCAAACTGGCATAATTTATTGGCTTAATTGTGTCCAGTGTCAAAGTGACAACATGTTTAATGTTTTCATTTAAAAAGTATATTCCCAGCACCTGGTAGTATAATTTAATAATACATGACCCAAGGTGAGATAGAAAATGAGCTTTCCCTCACTACCTTCCTAGCAAATAAAAGCAGTGTTTGATTAAAATCAATTAAATGTTAGAGTTTTAGTATTTCCAAGTTGTTGTAAAGAGTGGATTGGGTAAAGGCAAAGTATTAATAAGAGAGAGGTTACTGCTAGTGATTATGTAGGAGGTGTCCTCAGTACAATGTGCTCAATACAATGTGCTGGAAGGGCCGTGAGAGATCACCCAGAATGAGGAAATGGCAAACGGAAGGCCCTCTAAACATTGATATTGTGGCCACCTCTCTCTTCGCCAATTTACCAATTTGTCCCTGCGAACTGAAAATAATAGGATGATTCCATTAGCAGTTCACTGTACCAAGTTTTTAGCCAGTTACCTTTGTTTTATAAAAATGGCAAAGGGCTATTCCTTCAAGTGATAACCTTTTTAGCTGTAATGTTCTAATTATGGCCTTTAGCTGAAAGGCTTTCATCATGTTGTCCCCCCCCCCAAATGTAAACATCTGAATGATTGCACTTTTTAAAACAAGAAAAGTAATGTTGTAATATATGGCATATACATTTTTAACGAACATATAAATGTTTCTTGTGTTTTTAAACCAAACTTTGGTACTGTACTCATCCAGCTTTGCCCTCAAAGGGGGAGGTGATACATGGCACGCCTTGCTTTGTTCTTATGTTTCCGTTTATAATATACCCTTTGAAAGAACAAAAGAGTAGATTAAGAAAATTTCCCAAGAGTCCCCCATCTAGGTATATGTGAACAAATTCAGGAATTTTCTGTGAACACACTCCACAATATGTTGCCTTCAAAGAATTTGATTATGGGCAAATTTCAGGATAAAACGTAAGTTCTGCTCTGAAAAGTACTTATTGCTCTATTTTTTTTTTCCATGTAAAATACATTCTGACACAGAAGTACAGCATAAAGGAAAGGTGCAGTGCCTCAAGATGCTTAGCAGTTGAGAAAATTCTATACTTGGATAGCTTCCTAATGGGACAGCTAATCAGCCTTTAAAAGGAACTACTCTGCATTTTAATATTTAGAAGGGTTAGAATTCCTTAATGTGAGAAAATAAATTGACAACTTATGGACAAAAACATAATTAAATATTATTTTAGGGTAATACATTGATAAATCATGGTAAAGTCTTGTAATTGGGCGGGGAGAGCCTCAGCCCCTCCTCCTGTGTGCTGCACTGGGTGAACACATTCTCCTTGCATCTAATACAGAAAGAGATTTCCAGAAATAATTCTTGGGGCAGATTCCGTAGTAAGAATTCACAATGTTTAGTTGATTAAAACTGACTTGGGAGAGTGGTTTTATTTCATAGTTCCTAAAATAAAAATTGCATGAGTTTAAGATTGAGATAATTTGAAGAAATTTAAACATACTGAGTGTATATAAACAACATGGCAGTACTTTTTCTCTAAGGCATCTATTTTTTTGATGAATTTAGAAGTTTTTTATTTCTACAGAATTTCTAGTAATGCTTTGGAGGTACTAGAATGACTATTACTGAGTCATTGTTTTGGATTTATGTTTGAATATTATTGTGTCCCAGGATTACAAATGAAATATAATTTTAAAATTTAGGTCCTCTTTATATGTCCATCAAACAGAGTTTCCTAAAGAATAATCAAAATAGCTTTTTTCTTTCTTTCTTTCTTTTTTTTAACCTTTTTAAATCAGAAAGCAGAATCTACTTGTAGGTAATTCTGAGAGTATTGGTTGTGGATAGGATGTTTTCTTGTTAGTCACCACCTCGATTGATTGGGAAGCCTTTTTTATAAATTACAAGAATGCTCATTTAACAGTTCTGCCATTTTTATCTTTTCTTCAACATAAAATATTTATTCACAGATTTTGCACCATTTTTGAACAATTCACGTAAGTCAATGGGTGGTAACTTATGAGCTAACTGGAAGATGGGTTAAAAATACTTTATAAAGTACTAACTTCTGTTAAACATTGTTTTGCTACAATTTTTAAGTGGAGTTGTAGTACATTAATGTTGGTTTGTCTTTACTAAGATATTTAATTTCAGATGATGCTTTTATTTGGGTCACTCCAAAATATATTTGCAGAACAAAATTAATTTTTTTATGAAATTACTTCCTTTTAAAAAAATAACTGGCACTTTATGCTGGGAATATACACAATTCTCATTGTAGCAAAACTCAATAAGCAGCTGATCTTTTAGAATAAAGACTAACTTCAGGTGCTGGTTTCACACACACACTGTTACAGTATGAACACTTCTGTCCAAAGAGATCTGAGTTTTGTATGATAATGTACAAGGTTTAATAGGATGCCTCCTAATAGGAGATTATTCTCTGACTTGTATATATCACACCCTGTGATGCACATTTTTGATAATTTAAAAGCTTGGAGTCCTCTTAATATGTAGTAAATTTTTTCTGCTTCAGATGATCAATAATGATTTGGATATAATGCCATATTTGTTGCCAGCTTGTTGGACCTGGATTTTTTTAAGTGTTTCTAGTAATTTATAGGGCCAAATTTAGAACTTATTTCATATGTTAAAGATGACACAATAGGATGTGAAAGAGTCATGTATTAGTTTCAGATGTTCAACATTTGTATCTTTGTGCTTTTCCAGATGAACATTTGTGGAAATGAAGGCTTCCTTAATATAATTTCAGTTCTCACATAGTTAAAAAAAAAAAGCTATCAAAACTTTCCCTTGAGTTTTATTAACTTTACTTAATATATTACAATATAGGAGACTGTTAATTTAATAAGAAAAAATAAGTGACCATCAATACCATAGTAAGTTCCCTATCAACTGGGTATTCTAAGTTACTGCTTAATATGGAGGGAAGGGTTTGTTTTTGTTTTTGTTTTCCTTATCCTTTTAAAGTTCCTTAAAGTAGAGTTAGCATATTTTCTGAAGAGTAAGGAATTTTTAAAACTTGAAATAGAAACACTAAATTGTAAGTAGTTTGGAGGGACTACAGGACCAAAAGATTAAATGAGCTCCTCTCTGTTAACACGCTAAAGGTGACGCGGCTTTTTAAGTCACTAACACAACGGGGCCTCTGTTTCGTTCTTTCACTGGCATATATAGCTTTGCTAACTGCTTTTTGCTTTCTCTGGTTTGCACAGAAATGAATTCAGCTGCTATAAAGCTTTTGCTATTGTGTAAAAAGTTAAGAACAAGAGTATTTTCATCCTTTCAGTATTTGGAAGTTCTTACAAAAAACCCTGTGGCTGTTCTTGACTTACATATATTCTGTAATTTTTCATTGACATACTTGAGCATATCAGTGAGATTCTTAATTGAGCTGCAGTAAATGGTTGGCCAACTTTTAAAGTTGTGAGAAAAAAGCACATTAAACAGACTTGCTAAAATTACAGCTGCTGAAGCTGTAAAGTTATTATCCCAGAGAAATGTTTATATTTGCAGATAAAATAAAAACCCCACTGTTTCATTATGAAACTTGAGCAAGGGGAAAAAATTGATATAAGTGCAGTGTCCAGTCCTAGCAGAAAAGTAAGGGTTTTTCTTTTCTGTAACAAAGAGAACAAATACTACACTTTCCACTTACTTCAGTGGATTTTATTCCAAGAGAAATCTGATTTTAGAGTAAGCAAATATCTCTGAGGGAAATTGTATGGTTTTACTGGTTACAGTTTTTTGTTGTCATGAACTTTTCTAAATATTACTAGTAATATATGTCTTCTGGCCATTTTAAATCCCAAAATCAGTTGGCAAAAGAGCAAACTTTTGTCTTCTACTTTTCCAAGGAAAGTGATTAAATTGACAGATATCTATAATTCTTTACATTTGTGAAATTATGTTCATTTGTTTTATCATAAATAGTCCCATTAAAGTTATTCTGTGATCTTTGATTTTGAACTCTTTGGAGATAAAATATAAATCCTAGCAAATAATACTAGTTTGCTATTCTGCCATGTGAGTTTCAGGTTACTGATACAGTCATTTGTGGGAATCTACTTGGGCTAGTTTGTTTTATTGCTGGTGTTGCAGTGTGTGTGTGTGTGTGTGTTGCAATGTTAAGGAACATCTTTAGGGAAAGAAAATTCTAAAATCTCACTAAATTTTATTCATTTATAAGTAATTAATATTTACATCTTGTTTTAAAGTTATTACTAGGAATCCTCTTCTTCTTTTCTTAAAAATGTGTAGTGCATTTTAGGATTAAGGCTGTTTTCATTATCCCCTGGGCTGCTGGTGTAACTTTCCTTGTTCTTTGTAACAGCTCAGCAGAACCCAGCCTCTCAGCTTCCTGCCAGGCAGCAGGAGATCGAAATGAACCGACAGCAACGCTTCTTCCGCATCCCATTCATCCGCCCTGCCGACCAGTACAAAGACCCGCAGAATAAGAAAAAAGGCTGGTGGTATGCCCATTTCGATGGACCGTGGATTGCCCGGCAGATGGAACTCCATCCTGACAAGCCACCCATCCTTCTTGTGGCTGGTGTGTATGATTCACATGGAAAAAAACCTTATACAGCAAAAAAGGAGTATGAACCCTCTGAATGAAACAGTCTAATATATAATGTAATAACTCATTAAATTTCAGGATTAAGGAACGGTGTTCTGCAGTTGGATCACATTTCCAGTTAATTGAGGGTTAATTTATTTATGATGTGAAATCGCTTAATTATGTCCTTTTAGAGCACATAGGAATTTGTCTGTGTCCTAAGAACCTTTTCATTGGTGTTTACTTATATCAGTTGATTTTTAATTGTTTAGAGAAATGTAGCAGTTTTATTAAGACTGGTAACTTGTTTGATCAACTGCAGTGTTAATACTTTCTGAAAGTGTTCTTGGTGGAGGACAAATTTAACTTGTTTCTGGTAAATTTATTAAGCAGATTTCTGTCGTAAAGAAAGAAAGTTTTGAAAGTTCTTGAATAGATGAGAATTGATAACTATAGCAGTTTCAGGAATAAAGTTTATGATAAGTGCTTCTGAAGAGATTGATGGCTAATTCTCTGATGTCTCCCCTGTGCAGGTAAGGATGACATGGAGATGTGTGAGCTGAATCTGGAAGAGACAGGCCTGACTCGAAAGCGTGGTGCTGAGATTTTGCCAAGACAGTTTGAAGAGATTTGGGAACGCTGTGGAGGCATCCAGTACCTTCAGAGTGCAATTGAGAGCAGGCAGGCTAGGCCCACATATGCAACGGCCATGCTGCAGAATCTGTTAAAGTAGCAGCCTTCCCTGCCATGGGAGCCCGGGCCATGGTACCAGGTCGGGTGTGTGCCCAGAGGTGGGACCATCCTGTGATCATGTTAGAACTGCTTATACAAAGTGAACAGATTTCAGTAATCATGGCTTTTTGTTGATTTCAGGTAAATGATGGTAGTGAATTGGGGACCTAAACATTATTTTCCTGTATCCAGCTGTAACTGTTAAACTTCTCCTCATTTTAATACTTGTTAACACTTGGACAGAATCTGACATCTCTCCTCCTTTGCCAATAGACTACCTTGAAGTCCATCATAATTGTTCTCTAGTGAAAGAAATTTTTGAAAAACTCAAAATACTTGCATTTGCAAGGATGGCACAGAACCCATAAAGCTGAAATAATGAAACCTTAGCTTAAAGTTTCTTACAAAAGTTAAGGCACTTAAAATAATCAAGGCACTGATATTTTGATCTGAAAAGCTGTGTACTTTTTTAAATTTACTTTTTCAGAAATTCATGGAAATTTGCAAAGATGGGAATTTTTATTTTCCCCCCTCCTTTGTAGTGTGTCTTAGTTTGAGTAAAGCAGTTCATTTGAACTTCTAGAATTCCAGAAAAAGCCTGAATGTATTTGATGTACTCTGTGATAAAGAAGGTACTCACACAGTATCTTGCACAGACTTATTTTTCTTTTCTATCACACTGTGTTGCTATAAAAAAATATTTTCTTCTATTCCATGGACAAATAAAGGAAATTCAGACAATTTAAATGCTTAAAAGTTTTGAGATAACTTGTTTCTCTAAAAAAGGAAATAGGTTTTCAGTGGCTCTGCGGCTGAACTGGACTGAATGCAAATACTCTTTCAACTTCATCTCAATTGTGATTTTTATATCAGAATCCTGTCCAAGTTGTTTCATATGATTTAAGCTAGTGTTCTGCTGCAAAACATCTTTGTTTTTAAAAAATTCCTAGTGTCTTTTTTTGGCCTTGAGATTTTGGTAATTGTAGAGCTGTTTTATAAGCTTTGTGATTCAAAAGTCCAATACTTAGTAAGTAATTGCTTATTACATGTAACTGATAACTTAATTTTTTTTCTTTGTGTGGTGTTAGTTTTGATCAAATATCAGCAGTTTTAAGCCTAATATTTATGACTTTATGTTAGGAATTTGGAGACAAAGATACATCAAGGAGTTATGATGACATTAACTCTAATAAGACCTTGTTAGTATTTTGAATAAAATTAGAAGAATAAAATTATTCTTTGCACTTTTTCTCCCTAAATTTTAAAGACCTTAACCTTTGAAATGGATTTCTAGTGATTTTTCTTTTCTAGAAAGAATACCTCAGTTAGGAAAATATTTCCCAGCTGATTAGATTAGTGCTTTTGAGCCACAGACACTGTTTTCAGAATTGCTTCTCTCATAATACGTGTCTTAGTACAGAAATATTTATTTATTATGATACTGTGCAAATGAGTGTCTCCTGGTAAAGAAATTAAATGGTCCTGTGTGTGCTGTTGAGAATGTGAATACGATTATACGTAGAAGGCTGCGTTACTGCAGAGATTCACCTCTCCCCACCCCACCATGGGTCATTTGGTCCCTGCGATTGCTAACAGAAGCTCTGGTTACTGAAAATAAATGACCTATTCTCTCTCTTCTCATCACTCGCCTTTAACTGGTGTTTTTATTTGTATAGGATAGAGCATGATAAGCTTAACTAGTAGCAAGTAAAGTCCTTGAAGAAAATTTAATAACCAATTTGATTTTTAGTGAGTTCTCTCTTTAGTGCTGTTTTCAGGAGTTTTTTCATTTTATATCTCCTAGATACATATAGGCACTAGATGAAAACTCATCAAACAGGTTAAAATTATTGTAATGAGAAACTTAATGTCTTAAAGACATTTATCACAGCAAAGCATCATTGCAAGTCTTTAGTAGATAATAAAATTATAGTTTTAAGCCATTTTGTTGCTAATTGTGTCACACAGCTGTCCTAGAACTTAGCTATTTCAGGTATTCTCCTGAGTTAATTTTGGCTACCAGGAGAATTGCCCTAGTTCAGATAGACTTACGATAACCTACATACACACCCAGGCCCCTTTGCTGGAAAAATTTAGGACCCTGTCAGCCTTTAAGGGAAATAGCAGAAATGGCCTGCTAATAGATATTGATACAGCTGCTTTAGAGTATTCACAATCACACCCATAAATGTTATGTGAAAACTGTAGGAATCAAAAGTAAATTCTTATTTTAATGTCATTTTAATTGAGATTGAAAATTTGACCTTTAAACCAGCATACTGTATATTAAGAAATAATCTTCTCTTAATGCTTGTCTTATTCAATACATGTTCCTTCCTTAATGTATACTTTGCAAAAGTAGACATACATAAAATATTAAAAACGAGAAGGAAAAATGTTTTCACATTCACTTTAATTATAATGTAATTCCTAATGCCACTAACACATTTGAGAAATGTATTATGAGTTGTAGGTATGCACTGAAAGTTTCTCTAATACACATATTTCAAGAGAACAATGAATTTTCTTAGTTGTAAAGTTGAATGGATGGCACCTTCTCAAAGGATTATGTGAGGAAAAAATAAAATAATGCATGCAGAAGTACAAGCCCACAAAAGAGACGTTTTATTGTAGCTCACATTCTGCTTCCTATGACTTTTTAATAGGTCATTCCTTCCGGTAACACAGTGAACACTTTTGTAAGAAAATACATCTTATGTGGAAAATAGGTGGTATTTATGGAAGCTTAGCTAGAGAATAGAGAAATTCACAAGCAAGAATAATAATGAGGATTAATTATAGAGCTTTATTAATTGGATTTTAAAATTTTTTCTTTAAATTTTCATTCACAGGTTATTACTATGGTTCTCAGGGGATCCAGACATGTAGATTTTTGGTTTCTCTACCTAAAGTACCTTAAGAGTACTTGGATAAGTAGAATAAGTATTTATTGGATGAATCAGTCAGTTCGTTAATACATTGTTAGTGGTAGGTCTACCTCCTTTTACAGAGGAGGAAAAAGAGATTGAGAGGGGTCAAAGAATTTCGTTCTGGACCATGAAAGAGACATAAATGCTTTTGCTTCAATCAGATGGAAGAAAAAGAATCAAAACAAGCAAAGCTTCTTGAGTTGCCCCTTACCAATTTACAAAGGGTTGCTCCTTTGTCATTCCACATCTTCAGAAGGTGTGACATATTTTCTGCGTGTATCATTACCAGAAATAACAAGTATTGAGAGTTTGTACTTCTCTAAGAAGAAGTAAAAGTAAGCTAACAAGGGAGAGGAGGACAGAAGATCTCTAAAAATGAGAATAAGGACAAGTTGAGGCGATCAGTTGTAAAAAGAAAGAGAAAAGCAGTGGTGGAAGAGAAAGAATGGATCTGCCCCTGAAGACTCTACATCCCCAGGTTGAAAAACACTGACACTTTTCAGGTGACAAAACACTCCGAGATCTTAGCTGAGTTCTAGAATGAACTGTGTGTACTACAGGAGCAAAACCTATGGTTATTAAAACTTGGATCAGGATAGACCTGGGGTATAAATTCTTAGCCTGTAGAAATGGCACTGCCACACTGGAGAAGGCCAGCAAGAGGGAGACATTCTGTGCATAAGCCTCACAGAGGAATAAAGTTGGAGAGACTTTGGGAGGGAGAGTCTACCCATGTTAGGACCAGATCATTGAATACAGTTAAGTTCAGTTCAGGTCAATGTATTCCTTCTTCCCCAGCACTCACCTAATGTATGAAGTAAGTTTGGTTGTCATATTTTTCAAGAAATTTTTAAAAAGATAATCAGGAAAAAAATGTGCAATTAAAAAGAGAATCTTTAATACTAATTTGTATCTACGCAGCAGATATCTCACCTTCAGAACTTACATAGGCTTATTAATTGGCCATTTTCTTTTCACTTTTCAAAATCCATCTAATTGCAACTGTTACTTAATTTTTCCTCATTTCTTTAAAAATTGTATATCTGATTCTTTCCTAAAACACTGATGTACTGGAAATAGAAATAATAAATGCTATCTCTGTAGAACTTCCTCTTGTATCTTTTTTGTGCTTTTAATACAGTTACAGCGCATTATGAGCAAAACAGTTGTAAATGTTGCTCTTGTTGCTCCATGTCTCAGATGGACTAAGTTGGAGAAGTCTGGGGTGCCAAGTTTCATGGAGTCACCAGAGCTAGAAACACTGCTCTATGTGGCTGGGGGAAAAGGCAAGGGAACTCGGGTGACTGGAACATCCTTGAGTTTTGGTCCCAAACTTCCGTGGATTTTCCATCCAGGGAATAAGCAGGACCATGTGTGACCTGTGACTGCTTGCACTGACTAGATTAGAGAAAACCTAAACCTTGGCTGTCTTTACCTAGGCCCTTGCTAGTCTGTTTACAAGATGACACAGGATGTAAAAACTGGGGATCCAAAGAAGAGGCCTTCTTGCTGAGACTTTGAATATAGGTAGTCTCTCTAGGCTACTACATGCCCCCCATCTGGAACCTGCTATATTCCCGGTGAGACTTCTGAGAGGGCAGGTCAAAGAGCTCTTCTCCAACTGGTTGAAAAAACCAATCCAAAATGTGGGTGATCCAAATGAGAGGCCCTTGTTTGAGAGGGCCACCTTTCTAACAGAGGATGGAGTGTTTACCTATTTCTCATTCCCCATCAAAAAAATGACATTCCCTGTTCTTGTTAGAGCACAACTTCAATGTGGAGGGTGGAGGGCATGTTATGAGGAGGTGATCATTGTTAGATTTCCTTTCTAATATTTTAAAAGATTTTATTTATTTATTTCTCAGAGAGACAGCGCGCATAAGCAGGTAGAGTGGCAGGCAGAGGCAGAGAGAGAAGCAGGCTCCCTGCTAAGCAAGGAGCCCGATGCAAGACTCGGTCCCAGGACCCTGGGATCATGACCTGAGCCAAAGGCAGCAGCTTTACCTACTGAGCCACCCAGGCATCCCTCTTTTTAATTTTTTAATTCTTTTTATTTATTTATTTTTTTAATGATTTATCACAGAGAACAGAAGCTGAGCATGGAGCCTGTCTCCGGGCTGGGTCCCAGGACCCTGAGATCACAACCTGAGACAAAGGCAGACGCTTAACTGACTGAGCCACCCAGCTGCCCCTTGTTTTCTCTCCTGATGGAATTATTTTGTGTTTTGGTCAGCCAATCATGCATCTAACAAGCACGTTTTCCTTTGGGTTCCAAGGCTATCGAAGTGAGTAGGTACATCTCCTGCCACCGTTCCTCGCTTTGTGGCGCTCCCATCAATATATCACAGTTTGAAGTCCTTATCCCATAATCACAGCTCCTCACTTTAGCGGGGAGGACCGGGGTGGGGATAGGGATGAATGCTATGCATTTCTGAGGCCAACAGGAGTGGATTTTCAAGGGTTTGTAATAAGGTGTGTGTGGGGGGAGAGTGTGTCTATTATTAAGAAACACTTGTTTTTATTCTTGAAGTTTTACTGCTAAAATACTGCTGTCGATGTTGAATATTTTGCTATCTTTTGGTAGCATGAAAATCATCATTTACCATATTTATGGATTATGGATTATGATAAATCATTTATCATAATCCATAAAGCAAATCCAGGGAATAGCTAGTAAAACACAGACCCATTTTATTATAAATCTATAAATATGGTGCTTATATTTTATTGAAATTAAGGTTTTGCAGCAAATATATTAATAGTGGAATATTTGAAATAGATACAGAGAAATCATTTTTCACTAAGTAGTACATTAAAAACTGGCTAAAATGGATTACCTTGATGTCAATCTACCTGTGCACCCAGGAAAGTTAGAGTCCAGAAGTATTCAATGGAATTATTAAATTAGAAGACATGGTTCATCTGTGATGGAAAACAGGCATTGGTTATGTCATAAAGCATAACATTACTTCCCTCCCTCCCTCCAATATAGAGTCTTCCTTTAAAATAGCTTTATGTGGTCATAAGAAGAGTTAGAGTTCTCATGGCGTGTATATGTGAACCCCAGTTCCTTTTTCTTTTAAAGGAACTAATTCAGAAATTATTGGCAACAAAAATATCTACTGTGTAAGCACTAATTTCTTCTAAAACTAGTGTGCCTAAGGCTGAAGAGGGATATGTGTGTGTGTATAACAGACATTGTGTGGAGCAATATACCTTCACCAGTGTTTGCATACTGGATACACCATGATTCAGAGAGACCTGCATCCCCATGCATAAGTAGTCCTCTTTTATGAACATTGTAACATGAAGAATTTTCCTGATACATTGTTCAACCTCCTCTAAATAATAAGTAAGTTGCACTTGTATATGATCTGGAAGCAGTATTTTAAGGGCAGCTGGAAGCAAATCTGTCTTGCTATACTTTGACTATCAGTCTGGAGTAGCTGAAATATGTTTTAATGATTGTGTTTTGGGTTTTGATAATAAGCTTTTTCTGTAGAAGGTAGCAGTCATCAAGTACACGATTCTTCTCTATTTGAAACATGGTATGTGTTGGTTCTCAGTTTTGACTCTATGCCTGGATTCTGATGACCAGTGAATATGCCTGCGTGTGTTTTCAGAATTTTAACAGAGTGGATACAATTTTCCTTGAGAAAGCAAACCACTTGTCTTGAGACAGATTAAGTTATCTGTATATTTTTAGTTTTTAATTTCCTTCCCAATCTTGAAAGTTAAATTCTTCATATCCTCCAGTCAGTAATTCAGAATCTCTTCTCCTGATTATCTGGAAGAGAAATTGTTTTAAGAGCTTAAGAAATGCCACTTGAGGTCAAATCCATATTTCATCCCAGTGTCACTTCAACTGGTGTTTGAAAGAACATGCTTGCTATTTAGGACATCTTTGAAAGGTTTGGAGATGCCCTCCAAAATATTCCTAACTTTATAATGTAGTAGGGATATATTCTCTCTCTTAGACCCATTTAGATTCTCAGGTTGAGCCATCTTTTAAAGCAGAGGGGGCAAACAGACATGATGATTCCATGCTTCTGCTTCATATGAAATGTGACCCTTAATTCTCCCTGGGACTTTAGTATTTACTTGGTGTTTGCTTCAACCCAGACCTTTTATTAATATCAGATCTGGTGTTTCATTGCCATTTTATGTCTCAAGTTTGAACTTTTTCTGTCTTTCTAATTGCCTTTGTTGCAGGAAATCAAAATGGCACACATTACTTTCTGTATGCACCTGGATACATGAAATTATGATTGGCCTTTGGTGTGCTTGTCTCAGGGTCCTTGACGTCTATTGTAATAACTTGGTTCAAGTACAAGCTTTGAGGTGTTTGTTTCCACCCAACACTACCGGTCTCAGGTACAGCGGGCACTGGCTGATTATCACTCTGACCATCAAAGATGGTTTGATTTTTTTTGAAATTTTTTATTTTAGACTAAAAGTTGTCCAAGATATTTTCTCAAAAGTTATTTAAAAAAAATCTATATTTAACCTGGTTACAGATAAGTTATTTCCCTTCATAAGACAATTATTTTAGTAAAATAAGTTGGATGAATAATTTGGGATACCTCGGACACTTGGAGGGAATGTTCATCTGAGGATGAACTTCTGGAATTTTTGAAGTTACTCCCAGTTCACAAATCACATTTCCTCTATTTCTCTACATATTTTTGCTTTACTTCATTATTTGAAATAAAAAGATATTTTAATAAGAATAGGTACAAAATTATTCAGTTCCAAGAATACAAATTGTTGTGAAAATTGCAACCTGTTGCAATGCATTTGATAAATTGCACGTATATTTTTACAAGAAAAAGTGAATATAAATACTTGGATTGTTTCTGTTTTTTTATTGTTTTGTCTGTACATTTCAGTTAATGTCAGCCTTCCATCTCTGTCTTTCTCACACCAAGGAATGCATTCCCCCCCCCTTCCAATACTAAATTAAAAATCTTGGCAAATAAAGCCCTTACTTATCTCTTACTTCTTATTTCTTGCTCTTACTTATTTCTATTTATAACAACAGTCAGACCTAGAGATGTTTTAAATTTTCTTTAAAATTCAGTAATCAAAACCAACATATAGAAGTATTATTTTACCTTGTTATCTTGCTGATGTTGGAACTTTTTAACACTAGTTTTGTATGCTTGATTTTTAGAGTGACCTGGTGACCTACAAAAGAAAGCAAAAACATGGTATCCTATTTCATGGGCTTATCACCATTAATAGCAACTACAACTTTCTATTATTTAAGCTTTAAAATTAATATGACAATGAAAACGGATAGCCTATTTTTGCAGGTGCTTTCCATCAGGGCTGGCAGAACTATGCTCTCTGCCTCTGCTCCTGAGTTCGGCCTCCCAGCTGGCCTGCTATTTCTTAGGCAGTGGTATTAGAAGGACTGAACAAAGCTCATGGGAAAGATGAGTGATAACTTCATCTTGCAAAAAGTGGAGTTATTATTATTTTTTGGCATTATTTTTAAAATCAGGTTCTGAAAAACAACTGCAATGACATTTGTTCATAAAGTTTAAAAATAAAAGTTATTTAAAAATTTGATATATATAATTCCAGACTTTTTAATACACATATAATTTCTGATGATAGTGTATACACATTTTGCATCTTGCCTTTTCCCTCTTTACATTCTAAAATGGATATAATATTTGGGGAATGCTTTCTGACATATGTTCCCTTATGAGTAAATGGTTTTCTTTCTCCCAATATTTTGTCCATTGTCATTTCAGGGAAAGGCTGAGAGATGGCATCACGCTAGGAAAAAGGAAGAGCCTATCTGGGAGGTGTAGTTGGAAGACAAGTTCCTTGTTCTTTTTACCACCAGCTAAGATAGCATTTCTGGTTCCTACTTACCCTGGCTGGGTGACTTGGAGGCTCAGAGAACCAAGGGCTCAGTATGTGTCTGGGGTCAGAACTAAGAGATCGCAGGTGGGGGAAATAAGAGGATAGAATCTTTCCGAAGGGATTGGTGTCTTAATTAGGGAAGGCTTTTTTAGCTCAGGATTATGGACGTGGTTTTAAAAATAGTTTTCCTTGGGTGGTTCCATCGTTAAGCGTCTGCCTTTGGCTCAGGATGGAGGCCCACATGGGTCTCCTGGCTCAGCGGGGAGCCTGCTTCTCCCTCCCCACTCTCCCTGCTCGTGTTCCCTCTCTCTCTGACTCTCTGCCAAATAAATAAAATCTTTAAAAAAAATAGTTTTCTGGGGCGCCTGGGTGGCTCAGTGGGTTAAAGCCTCTGCCTTCAGCTAGGGTTATGATCTCAGGGTCGTGGGATCAAGCCCCGCATCGGGCTCTCTGCTTGATGGGGAGCCTGTTTCCTCCTCTCTCTCTGCCTGCTGCTCTGCCTACTCATGATCTCTGTCTGTCAAATAAATAAATAAATAAATAAAATCTTAAAAGAAAGTTTTCCTCACATTTTCAACGTTTTGATTTTGTTTTAATCTTTGATACAGAATTGATTTGTGTATAGTAAAAAAACTAATTTTATTTTATTTTCTAAATGGAAGGCCAATTGTATTCTAACTATTACTGGCAGTCCATACTTTCTCTACTGATTTGAAACTCTTGTTAAGATAAGTTCTCTAAATATAAGGGTCTATTTGGGGCATGTATATATATGTGTGTGTGTGTGTATGTGTGTGTGTTTGTATATATATATATATATACAAACACACACATATATTTTTATATATTTATATATATATATATATACACATACATACATATTTGTTCTGTGTACTTACTGTCTGTCTTAGTGTTCTAAATATTATTTTATTTTATTTTTATTTTTTAAAGACTTATTTTTATTTTTTATATATTTATATATTATATATATATATAAATTTCTCATGACGAAAGCTGTATTTACAAATAGGAAAAAAACTATATATATATTTTTTATATATTTATATATTATATATATAAAATAAATATATATTTATTTTAAAATAAATATATTTATTTATTTGATAAATAAATTTATTTAAAAATAAAATAAATTTATTTAAAGACTTTATTTTATTATTTAATAAATAAATTAAAAAGTCTATTTATTTATTTATTTATTTATTTGACATTTTCATTTCCAGAGCAAATTTAGAACCAGAATGTCAAATTCCATCTAGAATCCTATTGGAATTTTATTTGAGATTAACTTGGAGAAAGTTGACAGCATTATCATAATCCTCACTCACTTGGATACTCTTGTGCTTTATGTTCTTTGTAAAGATGCTTTATAAACAGAAGTTCATATACCCTTTGCAGTAACCCAATAGATGGGTTTTATTAGTCTCATTATCAAATGAGGGAATTGAGATTTGGAGATGTAATTGGTCCAAGGTGACTTGATTAGTAAGTTGCTAAGCCAAAAATTTTTTAAAGATTTATTTATTTGTTTAATTGATAGCACAAGCAGGGGAATAGCAGACAGAGGGAGAAGCAGACTCACCGCTGAGCATGGAGACTGATGTGGGGCTCAATTCCAGAACCTTGGGATCATGACCTGAGCCGAAGGCAGCACTTAACCAACTAGCCACCAAGGTGTCCCTAAGCCAAAATTTTAATCATTTGTCGGACTCCAGAATATTGCTTCTTAACCATCACTGGGTTAAATCATTGTCTTTTAAAGTGTTAATACTTTGAAAGAACAGGTACTTTTCATGAAGAGAAAGGCTAAACCTCTCTAGCTTCTTGTTGATGGAGTAAAGCAGATGGCCATGAGCTCCCTGGTAGGAAACTAGAGATGGTGGCCACTAAAATAAATGGGAGGAAGTAAAAACAAACACAGGATTATCTACTCAAGATATGGGTCTAAGCTGATCACCACTGAGATGTTCCAGAGTGTGTCACTGGAGAGACTTGGCTGAGAAAGGTGAGACAGGCTCAGGAAGAAGCTCTCCAGGGCAGAGTGCACAGTATGGACTTGATCTGGGTGTCACAGGACTTGTAGAAGAGTAAGGAGTCTGTGTCCCCTGATCATTCATAACACCACCTACACCCTAAAGTCTGGTTCGTGAATACAAGGCCAGTAATATCTAGCATTCTTTTCCTCGTCTTAAGAGCTTCTCTTAACCTTTCTGTTGGAAATAAAGGATGGATTAAACATGTATCTACTGAATAGACTACTATTTAATCATTAAAATGGCACCTGTGTGGCTCAGTTGTTAAGCGTCTGCCTTTGGCTCAGGTCATGATCCCAGGGTCCTGGGATTGAGCCCTGCATCAGGCTCCCTGCTCTGCGGGAAGCCTGCTTCTCTTTCTCCCCCCCCCCCCGCTTGTGTTCCCTTTCTGCCCATGTCTCTCTCTGTCAAATAAATAAAAATCTTTAAAAAAATCATTAAAAATGATGGTACAGAATATATTTAATGACATGGGGGAATGTTCTATGTGAAAGAGCTGAGTATAAAAGAAGAAGCCAGTCTGATTCCACTTTGCTTTAGGACATTCTACGTAAACATTCTGTATAAACATATACATCAAAAGATAAGAATTAATATGAATATCACATTTTTTCCCTCATAATTCTGTATTTTCCAAATTTCTCATGACGAAAGCTGTATTTACAAATAGGAAAAAAACAAGTATCTTTCTCTCTCTCTCTCTCTCTCACACACACACACACACACACACGCTTCAACACCAATTAATGAAGGAAACCACACGGTATTGGGTCTTGAAGCTGATGCAGGCTCTTTTCCCTTCCTTATTGGTCTTAATGCAATACGGCTGCGAGGCTGGAGCAGTGGCTTTGAAGTGTGGTCCCTAGACCAGCAGCAGCAGCCTTACTTGGGCCCTACCCAGACCTACTGCATCAAAAAAACTTGGCAGAAGCCGGCCATGTGTTTAAAGACGTCCTCCTCTGGGAGATTTTGATGTTCACTGGAGACGGAGAACCATGGGTTTAGAGGAACGTACACATTCATTCTAAAGACAGGTTTCTCAAAAGCAAGAAGAGCAAATTCCTGGGTCTGTAGGTGACCGTGCTCAACCTACCTGCATGGAACTCCCTTTCCCTGCAGGACCTCACACTCCTCGGTGGGGCCACAGAGGCCTGCGGCCCGGTGGTGCTGGCGCCCTGGCCTGCAGCGACACTCGGCTTCCCCGGTCCGCTCGTTTTTTACACACTCGGCAAATTCGCCACAGGCCAGGAATTTGCAGGGATCTGCTTGGTCGGCTGTAAGAGAGGGACCAGATTTTAGTGGATACATAGCTGCCCAAGTGGAGGAACTGGTGGAAATCAAAGGCCAGAGACCAGAGATAATGGCCATCACTCCATTTTGGAGTGATTGTCCAGTAGTGATGACAGACTGGAGTGAAAAGTGAAATGCACATTTCTGTCTTTTTGAGTTTATGGACACAGGTGAGAACATATTTACTCAGAATATAATTGTGCACAAACTTAGTTGGGCATCCGAATCAGCTAGAGGCCTTGTTAGAACACAGGTTCCTGGCCCCATCCTCAGAGTTTTGGAAGCAGAGGGCTTGGGATGGCGACTGAGAATCTATATTTCTAAGGAGGTCTCAGGGGGGCTGATGCATCTGGAGGGCACATTAGGGAACCAGTGCATTAGAGAATTAAGACTTTTGTTTGCTAGGTTTTTAAAGTAAGCATTTTCTGCAGAGATGAGTTCTGAAAGTATATATTTAAGACCAGGTCTACCTTACAAAGTAGTCAAGTAGTCATGTATGTGGACAGTTTTGAGAACTCAGGACAATTTCCTCACTATTAGTCCTTTGTTAGAGATCTTTCCTTTGGATTAATAGTTTATCTTCTATTAAAGTTCAAATAGATCTCTAGTCTCTGTTTTTGCTTTTTGTTGTTTTGTTTTGTGTTGATTGTTCTCTGATATTCTAAATTCGGTAGCATTGTCTCAAATTTTTTTGTAAACTGGATTATAAGTCAAGGGAATCTCAGAATATTTAGATCCAGAAGGCCTGTAGCCCCCTGTCAGCTTTTCCTTGTTTTTTTGTTTTTGTTTGTGTGTGTGTGTTTAAGATTTTATTTATTAACTTGGGAGAAAGAGAGAGAGAGAGAGAGAATGTGCCAGCAGGAGACGGAGTGAAGGGCAGAGAGGGAGAAGCAGGCTAAGCAGGGAGCCTGAAGCAGGGCTCAGTCAGGACCCCGGGATCATGACCCGAGCCCCAGGCAGGTGCTTAATGGACTGAGCCACCCAGGTACCCTTTCCCCTGTTTTTACACAGGTGAGCACACTAAGTTGTCGGGCAGAGAAGCGAATGGTCCGAGTCCCCACATGCTGATGACAGAACCAGAACAAGCCTCTGGTCCTCAGACCATTGCTCTATCTGCCCTGGGAGGGAATCCTGTTGAATCCCAGCAGTCATTTAACCTTCAGGTTATTCTTTCCATAAGAACCTATTCTGGGGGCACCTGGGTGGCTCAGTGGGTTAAAGCCTCTGCCTTCAGCTCAGGTCATGATCCCAGGGTCCTGGGATCGAGCCCCACATGGGGCTCTCTGCTCCGAAGGGAGCCTGCTTCCTCCTCTCTCTCTGCCTGCCTCTCTGCCTACTTGTGATCTCTGTCTGTCAAATAAAAAAAAAAAAAATAGAATCTTAAAAAAAAAAAAAAGAACCTATTCTGTGCAAGGAGCTAGTGCACAGGCAGCCATGCATAAAGCTGTCCTTCCAAGAAGCCTAGGGGAAGGTAAGAAATATAGACAGATATTTCTATATGAAAAACCCAGTACCTTGTCTAGTATAAGGGCTGTAAAGATGAGCTCTAAATATAAATTAGAGGTCATTGTTTTGTTTATTTAAAGTGATTGGCATTTGTATGTGCAAAGACTATAAAAGGCTTCCCAACTGGACCCGGCAGCATGAACAGAGGCACAGAGGTGATAACGCATCAGATAAGAGAGCCTACGAGATCCACTTTGGGGGCAGCAGACACTCATGGGCAGGAAAGAAGGGAACTCAGATTGGAAAGATAACTTAAGGCCAATTTTCTGGTAGTTCTTGAAGGCGATGCTAAGGAATTGGACTCTATAGGGAGGGGGAAGCCATGGAGGATTTCTGTTCGAAGGAAGGGTCTCATCAGAATTGTCCATTAGAAGATACGTAATAGAACTGTCAGGGTTAGGATGCTTTCAAGTGGTCATCTGGTTCTGTGTTTTCCATGAGGGAACATCTGCAGAACTCTAATTTAGCAGGACTTAATGGGTTTTATACTAAGAAGAGGTTGGTGGCTAAATAACCCCCCCCCCCAATGCAGGGTGAAATAAATTTAACAAGTTTCTCTCTTTCCCTTGTTCCTCTTTCTCTTCCCTTCAAACTTACCCCCTTCTCTTTTTACATTTAAGTTTCTTAGGGTCATTAATAAGCTAATGTCTATTTTGAATCTTCAAGTGGAGAACACAGTCAGCAGCTTTGCCAAGTTTACTGCCCCCAGAAGCTCTACCTAGGGTCACTGGGGTTCAGGTTGTGGGGTGAGAATTCCAATGAACACTTCTATTCGCGGCTCCGATCCAGCGCCTCCTAGTGGTCCAGAAGTGAAAGCGCGTGAGATTAGTAAAACCGCCCCAAGCTGTGGGCAAGAGCAGGTCCTGGAAAACACCTGTTTTGGTCTCCTAGCAGGTAGACCTGCTAAAAGACTTCACATGAACTTGTATCTGCAGCATGAGGGTCCCTT
Source organism: Mustela putorius furo (assembly GCF_011764305.1). Taxonomy (NCBI): domain Eukaryota; kingdom Metazoa; phylum Chordata; class Mammalia; order Carnivora; family Mustelidae; genus Mustela; species Mustela putorius. The sequence goes on along the minus strand of NW_025422015.1, from coordinate 5,222,159 downwards.
ATGGACAAGCAGGTCTCACTTATGTGAACTGGCTTCCTCTGCTTGAAAGTTCTAAAGCTCACCATGTTACAGGATCCTTGTCACTGTTTAGAAAATGACTCAGATTTACCCGGACAACCCAGGCGATTCACATCAGGGCCTGGCTTAATAAATAACAGCTGTCAGCAACCTTACACTCAACACTTACCGTCTTGATAACAGAAGTTAGAGGGAATAGTTGGAGCTCCATTTCCTTCTCTCTGCCCCAGAGAAATGTATCAACTAGGAAAGCTGATGGCCCGCACAGATTCTAACCCTCTGAAGAGTAAATGTGTGATAACCAAATGAGTTTCCCATTAAAAAAAAATATTACTATTTTATTCTCATTTCCTTCAAGCCACTCAGGCATAGTCTAGGCACCAGTAAAGCCAAACAGAACACAATAAGGCAACACTGTCTTGAGAAATAAATTTATCCACATTTCAGGCCCTGGATCAGATATACTTGAAGAACAAATGCACCTAGTTTTAGATAACTTGCTTTCCCCGTGTTGTGGATTCAGAACCAGTCTACAGAGAAGTAGGAGACTTCAAATCACGGAGCTTAGTTTTTGTTCGCTGTGTGTTTGCTGTGTACACCTTCCTGGGTAACTAAGACAACACTCGTTGACTCAACAAATATCAACTTGGCCCTTCAGAATCTTCAGCACTAAGAATTTCAGGCCAACTAATTGCTTAAGATTTTAATTTTAACCTTATATAAAATTTTACATTTTAGATAGAGTGTTAGAGATGAAAGGTATTTTAGAACCTTCTCACGAACTGGCTCACTTTGCTGATGAGGAAGCCGAGACTCCGAAGTTGAGTGTTGCAAAGCCCAAGGCTGTTTGTGAGGGTCCTCTGCGTGAGGAGGAAGTGCCAGGGAAGGAAAGAGCCAGGAGGGGGCGCTGTGGGATCAGGCATGAAAAGGCAATTATGGTTAATTAGAATCGTTAATAGAAGAGATCATATATAGAAATGTAATTTGTGAAGCAGACGGTACTGTTCCATTATTATATCTCAAAAATACTGTTCCTATCTGTGTTGATGGTCCTTTACTTACCCACTAGTCTTGGAGGGGCACCTACAACTTTGGGCTAAAGGCAAAGACTGAGAACTAGATGTGGCTGATGATGGGGAGGAAGGGCCATGGAAGAGAAAACATTGTACAACGGATGAAAATTTTGAGGAATATTTTTAAGCGAAGCTTTCCCTCTACTGTTATTATTTTCTTTCCTTGTCATATCCCAAAGACATTTCTCCTTAGAATGATGGACTCATCCATCAGTCACCGTTAGGCTATATGACTATTTGCCTCCTCCTTAATATGTCCCCAAGACTTGGCACAAAACAAAATTTGCACAGAATCAGTCTGAACTTCCCCCGTCTGCTCTTCATTTGGTCAATACTGACAGTGTGAACATTAGGTAACAACAACCTGCAGTGCTCTTTTCTGAACATCTGTAGCTTGGAAAGAGGGGGGACTCTGACTGGAGATCAGTAGTTGATGAGGAAGAGTGGAACCAGATGCCATTTTTTCTAGAAGAATATTTTCAAGTCATAATCAAGTTGTGTGTGGATTTGAAGAAGTGAAGTCCTCATGATTGGTGCAAAGACTAGTTGGCCGATAATTGCCTTAGCTTCCCCAATTTGCTTAAGCCCTCTTCCAATATGTTATTTTTATGGTTGGCACTATAGAAAGGTTTCTTCAAGAGCCTGTACCACACCCACTAGGGATCACGATCCTGAACCTCCAGTTTCACCAGGAGTGCAATGACAGTTACTTACAGGAACAGGGAGCTCACATTTATTGAGGCCATTTTGTGTTTGGCGGTGTGCTGGGCACTTCAAGCATGTCTTCACTCATATGCATAACCACCTTCCAAAGCAGATATTATTGCCCTCATTTTCATAAGTGAGAAACCCGAAGTCCATTTTAGCTAGAAAGTATAGCCCCAGACTAGCATCTGTACGTCTGCTTACAATGTTCAGCTTTTGACACCATTCTAATGGTTTTCCAATATGGGGTTTCCAGGAGACCCAAGGGGCTGACAAAGGATGGTGGGGGTAGGGAGAGGCCCAAACATGCCAGCGTCTCCCCTCTTACCAGTTCACATATGAGACTTCCACAAATGCTTTCTTTTGAACAAAGGCTCTCTTAACTAAACAAAAGGTCAAAACCACAGTCTGCCAAAACTCCTTCATTAGTTAGAATGTTTCCTTAGAGAAGTACAGTCTGACACTATAGCAACTCCACATTTGTTTCTGTTGCTCAATGTGACAGCAATGGACACGGCTTGAAGGAAGTGAGCTGCTACGCGGGGCCTGGACGTATGTGTGTCATTCCAAGATGTACAGCGTAAGCACATTTTCTGTATCAGTTTCTCCCTGAATTTGCTTATGTAACGTCTTTTAATCTCTATCCCAAAGGTCCTGAAAAGCATTCCCAACTGCCTCATGAGGATGTCCCTTAGCTCTTTATCATGTGATAGAAGCCATTTAAATAAATGTCCCTTGCCTGCAGGGAACACTTTGAGGCATTTTACAGTTAACATTAAAAAGATTATGGTCTTGGTCACCAAGCAGTTTATAAATTCATAGGTCCCTGATGTCCAAGGCTGTCTTTCTCAAACTTCTTGTCATGCTTGTCAGGCCCGATAAAAGGATCTCCCAGTCTCTCGGGCCTCTGAGGGTCTGTGGTGCGCATGTCACCAGCTCGAGTTCATTGCACGGCGCCCCTTTCCCACATACAGCAGTCGGTCCTGCCACTTGTCCCCCCAACCTTGGGGCTGTGTCCTGACTGATTGTCTTTCTGCCCTGTTCTTTATCGTTCTTTATAATTTCATGATGCCCTTCTCTTGCGCTCTGTGGCAACACTCACGTGTTGGACAGGAATGGAAGCATCGCCTTTGACAGGGTCCGGTCCTAAGGCAAGATTTCAGCTCAATTTGGCTGAAACTCAGGCTTCCCCTGGGCTGGCGTGGGCGGCGGACCTGTTGGACGCCTCTCCTCCCGCTCCAGGAGCCCTCTTCAGTGTGATGACACCGAGTGTTCGCTAGATGGCGCTCAATAGCAAAACAAGTAGGAAGAGACTTCGGGGATGAAACTGTAGGAGCCCCAAGTGCTTTCGGTCTTCCTAAAAACCACTGTGCGGTGCGCGCGGGTGGAGGGAAGAGAAATCTGGAAGGAACTCGCGCCGTGGCGGAAGGAGCTCCAAGGGACGGCTGATAGAGCCACGAGTACTGCGAGATGACCGCGACAGGCTGGGGGAAGGTAGCGGAAACTCCTGGATCCCTTTTCCCGTTCCCAAAAGGCAGACCTAGGGCTCCGGAGTTCGAGGCAGGGGGGACCCTCACGCGCCCCGGCGCCCAGCCTCACCAAGCCTCACTCCTGGACGCGGTGACTAGATTTCCCGCGGATGGAGAGGGAGTAAACCCGGCCACGTGCGCGCACCTGCCGCTGCAGGGTGGGGGTGGGGAAGGGCTGGGTGGGGGGAGCTGTAGCGCCATCTCTCCCTCCCCTCCCAGCTCATTGCCAAGGTTGTGAGGTCCGGGTTTCTCTTTGCCCAGAGCATGAGTGGATGACAAACCTACCCGTCACTGGCAGTCAAGGCAGTACGCAGGGCGCAGGACACCTGCTTACCTCACCATACTTCTAAGTACTCAACATGTTTTAAATTCTTTAAAATCCGAAAAAACCCCACAATATAATCCACATTGGGTATTCGTCTTTATACCAATAATCATAAGATATAATTTTACGTATTTTTACTTTTATTGATTTTTTGACTGACTTTAAAGATTTAAAAAATATTTGAGAGAGAGAGGGAGAGATCACGAGCCGCAGCAGGAGGGGGAGACGGAGTTTCAAGCAGACTGTGCTGAGCCGGAACTCGATCTCAGGACTCCTCAGGACCCTGAGATCATTACCTGATCGGAAACCAAGACACTGGGGTGGAATTGACTACGCCACCCAGGACCCCTTAATTTTAAGTATTTTTAGTAATTGTTAAGTTTTTATTAATATTCATGAAAGGCCCAGAGCTCACAAAATCTTAATGCAGCATTGGTGGTCTACCTCCTTCTCAAGATGGGAATGTTGCCAAAAATACAGTGTTTGGTGCTCAGCACTCAGTAATGTATATGGCTGTGCCTATCCCCTAAGGGTTCTTTTGAGCTCTACGCAGGGACCTCACCTTCCACATAGGCCCAGCTGGTTTATTTTCCCAAATCCTGAGAATATTCCAGGATTTGCTGGACCAGCGGAGGGAGTGAGTTGGCTTATGGCTGCTGTCAGCGTTGCTGCCCCCAGGAAAGTGCCCTGGGTGGAGGAACCACCCCGGGAACAGTCTGTGCCCTTGGGAATGTAGCTTAGCATCTTTAGTCCCACTCTGCCCTTCTATAAAATGGGTTATTTAAACCAGATCATCGCTAATGTCCTTGAAGCTCAAATATCTATCTCCAGTTCTAGGTGTCCTAAGGGAACCTCACAGCTGGACATTACTGGGACATGTCCCTCTAGAACTCCTCATGGAACTCAGTGATGAAAATAACGTTAAGAAGAATCTATAACCTAAGTTGATACTTCATTGTTTTATTTTATTATTGGCCAAAACATGTTTTGCTCCTGCTTTAGAGCAGAAGGACAGGATTAGAGAATAATCACTCAATGACACAGCACCAGGCATGTGGCTGGAGATTAATTAACACACATTTGTGGAATTGAGTGAGTTACTAACAGTTGTTCTTTCTGGGTGAAAGGGACATGTAGGGTGAAAAATCTTGGGTTTCATTTTAAGCATCCACCATTCTTAAGAACAATAATCACAAACTGTTTAGCGCAGGTACTCAGAATCTCTTCCTTCTGTGAACGGATGTGAATGCCCTTACACATCTTGTCCTGGCTCAGAGACTAAAGGATTCTTTCTGCTCTCCCTCATTATTCCTGTTTGCCACACTGAGGCATTTTGAATGCATTGGTGTTAGGATTTCAATGTCCCAGGAATCAGCTGGTGGATGGAGAGCTCTTAGAGCAGGGGCTGTGGGAGGCGGCCTGACAGCAGGGCTGAAGCCCAGGCTTCCATGCAGGCTTTGCACTCAGGGGTTCCGTGAAGGATTCCGGGAGCATCTTAAACTCACATGTGGAATGAGGACCCTGGCTGAAACTCTGGAGAGGGCTAAAGGTACCTGGAGGTCTAGGCAATGCTGGGGTTCCCTAATGGAAGCAGGCGTTAGCAGAAAATCCCCATGATGGCATCCCAGGACGCACAGGGCAGAAGCAGTGGAAAAACAAGAGAGGAGGCCAGAGTCAGGATGGGGGTGGGTTGGGGGAGGGTGGGGCGGGGAATGGGGGGCAGAGGCTGGGAGTGTCTCCTGGAAGAATTCCTGTGGGTGCCTCAGCTCAGAAGGGACATTCCTAGCAGAGCCCGGAGTACCTGTGAAGGGGACATTAAGAAGTTCAGGACTTTTGTTTCTGAAAGTGAACTTTTTTCTTTCTTTTCTTTTCTTTTTTTTTTTTTTTTTTAGCATTCTAAAAATATAACAAAATATAAGAAATTTCACTTGGTGAAATGTGAAATCTAACAGTTCATTTAGGACTAATTAAACTTGTGTGTTGTCATTGTTTTCTAAGTAGATTAAACATTTGTATACCCAGTAAGAGGGTTGATAAGACTCTATAGGGCGCCTGGGTGGCTCCATCGTTAAGCGTCTGCCTTTGGCTCAGGTCATGATCCCAGGATCCTCAGATGAGTCCTGCATAGGGCTCCCTGCTCGGCAGGGAGTCTGCTTCGCCCCCTGCCCTTCCCCCTGCTCATGCTCGCTCTCTCTCACAAAAATAAATAAATAAAATCTTTTAAAAAAAGACTCTTTATAAAGAGGCAATAGACAGACTTGAAGAAAGCACACAAAACTGCTACCAAGTTCCAACTGCAGCCCTCAGTGATTGTGTGACAAGTGTTAAGTTACTTACAATTCTCTAAGATACAGTTTCTCTGTATAATGAGGAGAAATACCTACTTTTCATAGTTATTTATTAAGATTAAAAATAACGTCAATTACTAGTAGCTGTTATTGTTCTTATGGTCACTACTGCGATACGTGACATCTATGACCTTTCCAGAGCTGGCCACTAAAGGGTTTGTTCTGGCTGGAGGCATCCTGGATGCCAGTGTATAATTAATTTCAGTGTTCACCATTTACCAGCCTTGAAATTTCCCCATTTTTGAAGAGACTTTTTGGGAATTCAAGGAGAGAGTGAGTTAGAATAAGTATGTGTAGTTTTGCATTGTTGAAATCTTCAACCTGCGCAGCTAACTGGCATAAAAGCCGTACATGCTTCTAAAGAATTTTCAGAGCAGCCTAAATGAAAGACGACTCTAGCTGCCAGGATGCCGGCAGAATCGTGAGCAAGCTGTGATTTATTCCATCTTTCAGTTGATAAATCACAGATAGTTCTAACATTGGTTTATACTTTCTATATCATAGATTCCTTTATTCGGGTTGTTTTCAAAAGCTGAATGGCAACCACACGTGGTGATAACACGGTGTCACTTCTCCTACGTGTCTGTACCTCTGCAGATGTCATTTGGCTTAACCCATTACTGGCCCTCATTTAGACACACAGCCAGGAATTCAGACGCTGATCTGAATGTGGAATGCTACCCACCTAGAAATCTCATGAGAAGTTTCAAAATTTCTCTTCTTTAGTCTAAAAGTAACCATGGGATATTTCCCCCTCCCAGTATTACCATGACAAACTACATTTCCACCTTGATGTTAGGCCAGAAAAAAACAAATGAAAATGACTTGACTGGATTTTGTCTCAAGTTTTGCCAATAGAATTAAATAAGTGATCTATTTGGACATTTCCTATAAATATGATAAAATCAGGGCTAGAAGAGAAATGCTAAGTCCTCTGACCAAGAGTGCCTTAACCCTTCCCTCAGCTTGACTAACTCTAGACCCCTCACTTCTCTTAGTGTAGCTAGTTTACAAAACTTGTAAATTCATTCTCTGCTCCTTTGAGATATCAATCTTCTTTAAAGCTTCTTGCCAGTATTACAACTCAAGACTGTCTTCCCCAAGGACCTAGGAACCATTCCTTTGAAATGTAAGCATCAAAGAAGTAGCACCCCTGTCTCCCAGTCTCTGTGGGAGGGTAGGATCCTTGCTCTGTATTGTGAGACAGGCGGGGGACAGGCCATGTGGATGGTCTCCTTTTCTACTTCATCCCAACCTCACTAAGATCTCACCTCTGCTCTTGCCATTCTGTAGACTGCTTTTCCGAAGGGTTCTAGCAACCTCTGGATGATCTGCTTAAATGACTGCCATGCATTGTTCACTCACAGCTGCTGAAATAGCTGGATGTCCTTCTCTCCTGCTCTTCTCTCCCCGGCTTCAGCAACGCCGTCTTTGGCTCCTTTCAATGACAATCCTTCTATTCCCCATTAAGTGTTGGGGTTCCTCAGAGATCCAGTCCCAGTTCTCCTTTCCTCCTGCCCTACACCTTGTCCTGGACCATTTTTTCACCTGTTCTCTGGTTTCAACTGAGGTTTCCCAAATGTGTATTTTCCATGCTGGCCTCTGGCCTCAAGACACCTGCTTCATAGGATAGCAGTCAGTTCACCGAATGTCCATTTCTGTAAAACTGGTTTTCCCCAAAACATTTTTTGAGTATTTTTATGTCCTTAAGACAGCTTATTAATTTCACTTTGTTTTCTGCATTAAAAACTTTAATGAAGTTAAATGTATGCAGCTTTTGTAGTTTTATATTTTTGCAAAGTATTTTTAAAATTGGCAATATTTTAGGAATGATGAAATATATATATATACACACACACACATATATATATATATTTTTTTGAGAGAGAGAGTGCACCCCTGTGCACGCAAGGTGGGGGGAGGGGCAGAGAGTGAGGGAGAGAGGGAGAGAGCAAGAATCTTAAACAGATTTCACACCCAGTGGGGAGCCCATTGTGGGGCTTGATCCCAGGACCGTGGAATCATGACCTGAGCCGAAATCAAGAGTCCAGAGATCAACTGACTGTGTCACTCAGGTTCCCCCATATTATATGTTTTAATTTTATAATTTTGAGACTACTTTAAGGACTGTTTAGTACCTAGTTTGAAGACTCTTTGAGTTTTTATAAAATTTTATTGAACCGTAAAAGACCACAGTCATAAAAAAAGAAAGGAAGAAAGAAAAGAAAAACAGGACACCAAAGTGGTGCACAGAGATCCAACAGGGGCTTTTAGACATCCTGGCCTCAAACGCACTGGCTCAGCACGCCCTTCCCTTCCAGGCTGAGCTCCCTTCTTTCCGTACTTCACGTCCGAAGCTGCTAGCACAGTGAAATAACGGAAGTACCCTGAAACTCCTGCCCTTTTGTGGGGGGAGGGATGGGGGAGCCCAGCCCTACCCTTCTCAGCCTGGGTGACGGGGTTGGGGGAGGATGAGGGGGTGGGGGGGTGTTCTCCAAGGTATCGCGCACTCGACAGCGCCATCTGTGGAGAAAGCCTGCCATGACATCCCCTGGCCTCTAGAATTAATTGCTGTCTCTCGTGGGTCATAATATTTCTGCACATATCCTGATCATTGTATTTGGTAAACTTAATTATAGCTCTTTGCATATATATCTATTTCTCTTGGCTGATAGGGATTTGGCTCCTTGAGGGCAGGGATACACTTTTGGGGTTCTAGTGCCTATAATAGTGTCTGACTGGTAGCAGATAACCCCTACTTAATATATGAACAGGGGCCCAATCATGATTGTATTATCATTTATTTGTCTAACTTTTCTATAGCAGCAAAGATAAGGGCCAGAGGGAGTAAGATGCTGGTGGTTTAAGAAAAACCATCCAACAATAGGAAACAAAGAGAAACATGGACCGCATTAACCTTAAAAGTCATCCTAGAGCACTAACAAGCCCAGCAAGCCCCCCCTCCTCAACCCCCCCAGCAGACAGGGATCACCTGTGGGCCAACCCAGCCAGCTGCCTACATTTTTACGGGCTACAAGCTAAGAAGAGTTTTTCGGTTTTTAAATGGTTATATAAGTACCTACAATATACCCTTGATTTGCCTTTTGGTTTACAGAGCCAAATATTTACTATCTGTCCCTTTTAGGCACATTTTGCTGACCCCTAAAATGCATCAACTTTGTCTGATTTACCATTTGCTCTTGGTGATGCTGTCTTACAACTCCAGAGAGTAGGAAGTTACACTGTATAGGAAACGGATAAGATGAAAGGGTGGTACTTTCTGTTTTCTATTGAGTACGACATCCTTATTTTATCATTCTGCTTTGTTCTCTGGCTGTGTCGAGTTCCCTTTCCGGAGCCTCTTTACACCAGATTTGTCATCCTAATGATTCCCTCATTAATGAGTGAGGTAAAACTTTGATATACATCACTCGCTGTTTGTATGAAAATGACGTTTTCCACATTTTAAGGGTTATTCCTTGATAAAGGTTGGGCGAGGAAGGGATGGGTGGGGCTGGTGGCTCCCAGGCCTGGGCAACATTGGACATGAGGCAGGGGGACCTCCAGGGTCTCGCAGCCTACTTTTTTTTTTTTTTAAGATTTTATTTATTTATTTGACAGAGAGAGATCACAAGTAGGCAGAGAGGCAGGCAGAGAGAGAGAGAGGAGGAAGCAGGCTCCCTGCTGAGCAGAGAGCCTGATGTGGGACTCGATCCCAGGACCCTGGAGATCATGACCTGAGCCGAAGGCAGCGGCTTAACCCACTGAGCCACCCAGGTGCCCTCGAAGCCTACTTCTGATCGCCTGTTTCTCCCAAGAAGAGAAGCTAGGGAAGGGCAAAGGGTGAGACACAAAGTAAGTGTTGCTGTATTGGGCCATCCTGGTTGGGAAAAGGTTAAAATTATAGGATGCCTTTTCTGTTTTCCAAGCATAGATTATTGGGATTTTCTCCCAGAGATCAAGCTGGGTATTTATTCCCGGCACACGGTACTTCCTGCAACCACCTCCTCTTCTCTTTAAAGTTTTCCCCCTTTTAATTCTCTTTCCAGGAGAGTTTTCTCAACGGACTGGGCCAGTACCAGTGAGTTCAAGTAAACACTGGCGAGAGCAAACATGAATCAGGGAGGTTCCTTGTATTTGCTAGATGACCTTCTGGAACTATCTGGGATTTGAAGTGCCCCTCAGACCTCTTTTAATACATGCTGGCAGCTGCGCACTGTTGCACATCAGCCCGAGCCTTAGACACTGGAAAAGACTATGCTAGCAAGAGAGCCAGGGGCTGTGTAAATTGGAATTTGAGTCCCTGTTCTTCAGGAACCTGAAGTAATTATCTTCATTTGGGGTGCAGGGACCTGAGAGGCAACATGATCAGCTGGTTGCACTGGTTGGTTGTACTAGGAGGACATTTTAATCAGCTTGCCTGTCAATCACCACGACAGCTTGCACTCCAGCATACCACTAAAAGGAGAAAATCTGGATCAGTCAGTCACATTGAAAACCTAGGAGCAAAATAGCTGTCATATTCTAGATTAAAGAAAAAAAAAAAAAGAAAAAAGGAAGAAAACTATTGGAAATCATCTACATTTGTTTCCTCAATTTCTTTTAAAATCTAGACACCCATTTTTTTCCTATGACCACAACACTAATATTGTGCATATTCCCCCAAACTAAAATCATACAGGAGAACTCAGGCTAGACACTCACGCTAGAGACAGTTTACTGTAACTACAGGTTTTTTGTTTGTTTGTTTTTGTTTTGTTTTGTTTTAAATGGTGTTTTAAAATTCAGGTTCAAGAAGGTTTATAAAATAAGCGGATTAACAGACATAAGAGTTCATTACCTCTGTTGAGAAGCAATGGTGGTGAATGTTTTAGGGTTGGGGCCATCCCTGCCTGGACTGCGCCAGGACGTGAATAGGAAGGAGGAGCTGTGGACAGTGCGAGGAATAGGTGGGGGTCGGCGGGTCTGTCGCTGGGGTGGGCGCCTGACTGCTACTCACTCTTGGGGGTCCTTCTCTCCTTCTTCCATCCCCAACCCCTTCCAACTGCAGGGGCACTACTGCAGTAGTGCAGTGTGTGTGTGTGTGTGTGTGTGGCTGGCATCCTGCCTCTCCAGCTCTGGTGCTGACCAAGCTCTACTCAGCCTCCCTGGAAATTCTCAACTTGGTCTCTACTTTTGAGCTTCAGTGTTCCCCTCTTCGTTGTCCAATTTTAGCAAGAAGAATTTCTTCTCAGTAAGTTCCATCCACTGCCCTCCACCCTGCTCTTTGGTTATAAATTCCCACTTGCTCATGCAGGAGAGTCCCCTCTCCCCTACATCAAGACCCCACTGCAGTGGTCCCCACATCCATCGAGATGGCCCTCCTTGAATAGTCTTCCTTACCATCTTGCCAAGTGTCATCGAATTATTTTTTTCTTTTTTGGCAGTACTGGCTACCTTGGTGGCTGCTCAGCCCTCGCCAGCACCAGCCACCACAGGTTGTCTCACTGGGGGAGACCAGCCCAGAGGGACTAGAATTCTCTACATTAATATCTAGCCCTAAATGCTCTCTTGCCGTCAGACAGTGGGTCTCAGTGAAATGGGATTTTATAGGAAAATTCAGTGCTTTCTTCATTATGCTTCAGTGATTCCCAAACTGAAGCAATTTGTAGCTGAAAGTGGCATATCAGAAAGTGCTCATTACAAAGTCTTTTTGAATGAAACAGGCAGAAGTCTGATCACTCTAAAGTATCCCCCTTTGGGCATCCTGCAAGTTCTTTCGGGCAGGGACTGAATTCCATGTATTCATGTCTTGTGTGGGGGTGGATAATGTTTATTGTTTTGGATTAAGCATGCAGAAGATGGTCAAGGTCTGATAATCAACCACTTGCTGGTTGGGCAAGTCTATCCTTTGCCTTTGGGAAAATAATTAAACCAGGATCTCTAGAGACGTGGTGAGGAGCTCACCTCTACTCTCGCCTATTCATACCTTCTTCCTTTCCACCTCTGCCTCCATTGATTGGAAGAAATGCTTTTGGGGGCAGGTTGGCACAGTGGCCTTTCCCAGTAAACAGGAGCCCTTTTAGGTATTGGATTTATCCATTTTGGTATATATATAGAGGAATTTGTAAAGTTACATTGTTATAGATTTTTAACTTTTATAAAATCCTATTTTGACTTTCTAACTCTGCTGTCCTCAAATCCTTTGGTTCAGGCTTTACTCATGTCCCAGCTGGCTCACTACAGCCAATTCTTGGCAGACTTCATCCATCTGTCCATCTGTCCATCCATCCATTTTTCTGTGAGTTTTCAATGTATCAGAAATTCAGATTTTTCTCATTCTCTAAGTATCTAGTAAGAAAGAGTATCTAGTAAGGTAATGTCCCAGGCAGTCCCTTGTTGTTCTAACATTAAAAGAATAAATTGCCCATGTACCCCACAGTAGACGAGGCAGTCCGGAGGCAATTCTGGGATAGCTCCGTATAATTTTGTCTCCAGCAGGGACTGAAACCAAAGTTAACAGCATCTCGTTTTGGTTGCTTTTAGCTTTTTAGAGGAAAAGCTACATAGTCCAACTGGTCCCAGGAAATAAGCACAATTTCAGTTCCAGCCTCCATACAAATACCCTGTCAGGGTACTTTTTATTGTTCTCACTGGTGCCCTGTGTTTCTAGAAGGACCCTTTGCACAAAGTTATTAAGGACAGTGTTACCGTATTAACTACCAATATTCCTTAGTTGGCTGTGATGTAGTAGTTGTGAACACTTCTTCACAACTGGGTGTTGTGAACATTTGTTCAGTTAATCCTCACAACTGTTTATGATCCCCATTTCCCAGTTGTGGAAATTGAGTGCTGCCATTAGCGCATAGGATTCATATTCAAGGGCCATATTCATGGCCCTCCCAAGTCATTGCTGTGCTGTGTTTCCCTCCAACATCACACGGTCCTCTTGGCACCCCTGGCAATGTGTTACCAGCTTCCTGCTGTCTTTCTAAGGCGCTACTTAAGTGGCACCTTCGCTGAGAAGCCCATCTCCAGAGCAGCACACCTGAGTTCTCCCGTCTCAACATGGCTCCTTACGCTGACCTTCTCATGCTGTTCGATGGGTCTCTAAGTCAACTGTCAGTTCTCCAAGGGAGAAAGGAGGCTGGACACTCACCTCTGTTACACTTTCTAAGTTTTGTACAGGTCCCTGCTCATTGCTTTCAACTGACTGGAGAAATTGGTCTCCTGATCCTACTTGGCAGGGACCCCCATGGTTCCTTCTCAGTTCTGAGGTGGTTTTCAGGGGAAGAGGCAGTATATTACCAGCATTTAGGAGGTCTTTGATTTCTTAGGGGGTCCTTGGGGCTTTCTTAGCTGCCCCTGTTCAGAGGTAATCACTCCCAGACTCAGTGCCTAAGGGTGATCTGTCTTTTTAATGATCCTGTTTACTGAAATAGGAGGCAATTTTCTTTAAGTTGCTCAAAGTTCTGTTCTGTCAAAGGTAAGTGTCTCCCAACTGAGTCTCTTTGATCGCATTTTGCCCAAGGCCCCTTTTCCCTGGGCCTTCATTGTGAGTCCACAGAAAGCTAGAGAGGATGTTGAAGATTCACTTCACTAATTCACAACCAATTAGGAAACTTTGTTTTGAACCTGACTAGAATGTAGCAGGGGCAGTAGATTTGGAGACTTGCCTCTCCACACTCTGGGGTATTTAAAAAAAAAAAAAAAATCTTCCTTTGATTGGTTAGAAAACAGAATTTTGAAAGTAGTGATGGCAACACTCATTTAGGCATAGCTGGTTACAGTGGTACACACAGCATGTTTTATTATCAGAACGAATATAAAATAGAATTTGCTTTCTACTATGTAGCTTTGGGCTAACCCCCATTATCATTATCTTCTAAAGTTTTCTTCACATCTAAGACTGCTCTGTTTTAACCTGAGCACGGAAGCTGATCTAGGCTGTACAAATGGGAAGGGACATTATTTTCTCCTTTCCTTGTTGATGGTGCAGTGGCTTTTTTTTTTTTTTTTCAAGTTTGGATTTTGGTCTAATGATTAGTTTTCTTTCCTCAGGACACTGTTTTAGTTTCATCCTGAATTGTGTTATTAGGAGGCAGTGCTGATAGTTAACTATGACTGGAAGGTTTCTTAGGTAGAAACCCTCCAGGTTGCTGCAGTTTGCTAAGAAAGTGAGTCTGACTTCTAGCAGAATGCAAAGTAGCTTGGCTGTGGGGTACATTAAAAAACAACAACAACAAAAACAATCTCTGAAGGCACAGCAAAAGTTGTGTTCTGAGGGGGAAATTAAAGCTCCCAGACTGTGAAGCACGAGGTGTGCTTGTTTTCTGCTCTTTGATGTAAGAAAATAGAACCTGCGTGGTTTAGGGCCCTATCTTTCTAATAAGGTGATCCATTAGCTTCCAAAATGTTATTTAACAAGTGGGATTTTAATTTGATTTTTGTGGCCTCACAAAAACTGTGAGTCAAACTTTGTGGCCTCACAAAGACTGTGTGTTAAACAAACAATCAAAACCAAGAAAACTCCCACAGTTTTCTGGGTTGGCTTTTTTTTTTTTTTTTACCTGGTTCGATGTTGAGAGAGTAGCTGTCTATCTCCAGTTCAAGTCGTTGGGCTGCAGCAGAACGAAAATCCTCCAAGACCCCCTGCACAGCCTTGGTGAGGTTATAGGGCACTGACTTAGCGAACCTCATTTTGCTATTCACGATCACACTCCCATTTCTGAAGTTAAGTATTTCAAGTTGTTTAAATCCTGTCAGATTGGAGCGTAGATATGGAACCAGCTGCAAAACAAAAGATGGTATACCCTTAACTGTGTTCTAAGTGCTCAGCTGTTGCTAATTCCATTTATACTCACTTCTCATTATCTGAGGCATAAATTTCAGTTCCTTTTTGATTGTCTTTATTTTTGTGTTTGGATTTTATGGGAGACCGGAACATGATTATTTAATGATCTATTTGCACTGATTATGTCCCATATTTCCACCTTTCTGTTTGTGTATTGAGATGGATGGGCAGTGATTTTCTTCATGATGAATTGTGAGAACAGAGGATTTTTAAAAATCTAGGCCAATGTTGTCAGCAAAGCAGGAATGCCAGGTTAAGTTACTAAAAAAAAAAAAATCCAAGCAAATAAAAACATGTTCCAAACTGAGCCCAGGAGCAGACTGACCTATGCCTGTATAAATGGGACGTCTATTTGGAAGCAACCAATTGAAATGACCTATTGAAGGAACAGCTTACATATCAGCTTGTCTGTCTATGCAGGACATGCTTCCTGGTCAACCAGTAGGTCGTACAGTAGGAACAACAGGAGACTGGCCATCAGAAGACTTGGTTGTCAGTCCTGAAACTGTCTCCAGCCAGCTGTGTGACCTTCATCAAACCATTCATCCATTGTATTGGACCTCAGTGCCCTTATCTGAATTGTGAGGAAGAAGAAAAAGTGGTTCCCTGAGGAACTTTCCCAAATTGGAATTTAATAACCTCAAAAGCATGCCTAAGGGCATATTGTGGTTCAGATTCCCAAACCTGCCTATTGTGAGCCACAGCCACCCCTGAGATCACCTTCCAGAAATGTCTGAAACTCAGCAGTGTCTGCCTTGTTCTTGGCCCCGAAAGTTAACCTCCTCTTTAATAAACTGACACCTATGAATATAGAGAATACACAGATGCAAGCTAAAATCTCCCAGGCCTAGCCCAGAACTACTTTTTCTTGTTTCTGTCTCCACCCCACCAGAATTTTGACTCTAACCTTGCCCACATTCCAATAGCCATCCCCCCAGTAGGCAGATCATTGGCTGCTCCCCTCTCCCAAATCCATTTTCCTCTTCACTGGAAAGAGGCTGCCTGGCTAGAAACCACATTTCCCAGTCTCCCTTGCAGCAAGGTGTGGCCATGTGCTAGTTCCCATCTACAGAATATGAGTGGAAAAGTTGTGGGGAAATTTGGTATCACGCACTTTCTTAGGGAACTGCTTGCCCTGGGCTTCCTCTCTTGCCTCTTCTCACACGTGGAAACAAGGATTTACCGGTGACTCAGCTTTGTGTGAATGAGAAGACACCATTGGGGTTGCCAGAGTTACAAGACAGAGGAAATGTGAGTCCCTGGATGACACTGTAGAGCAGAATTGCCCTGCCCATCAAGTTGAAGAGAAATAAACTTGTATCTTATTTAAGTTACTACATTCCTTTTTTTTTTTTTTGAGGTAGAGTTGACAAACAACGTTATATTAGTTTCAGTTGTACGACATAGTGATTCATCAAGTCTGTTATGCTACCCTCACCACAAGTGTAGCTACCATCTGTCACCATATTTAAGTTACCATATTTTTGATCTCTTCATTATGGAAGCTTAGCACGTACTCTAATTAATACACCTGAGCTAGGTGCACAGGGACTCTGTTCCCTGAGATTGTCCCAATATCTACTCACCTCACCTCACTGGGGTGGGGGGAGACCTCACAAAGTCTTCCTTTAAAGTTCACTTGAAGACCTCGGTTTTTATGTGGTTTTAATTTGTATAATGATTTAACTTACATGAAGCTTACAAATATTTTTTCTGTTATTTTCAGAAATTCTACAGTCTTTGCACTGGGTACTTTAATTGGCTGTGACTATATACAGATATCACAGAGTTGAGCATGTCTTATTATCTGTGTGTTTCTTATGGTACATGTAGAAACAAAATAAACATGTGAGCTTTGGGAGTATTGTATAATCAAAAGTATATGCCATCACGATCATCATCTCACTTTCTTTGTTAGGAATCAGGGATGATATGCCATTTAGCTATTTTTTAGTTTTATGAGAACTTAAGGGTAACTAAGAAATGAGTGCTTACACTTGAACTCTGGTCTCATGTGTTGTGGACCTTTCTGGTTTTGACTCCTTCCATTTGATGGCTGGAAAGCAGCCTGTGGCATTATAATTAGGGAGAGCTTGCTCACACTGCTTTTAAATTCCACGTTCAGTACTTGAGTGGTTATGTATTATTCCTGGGAAAACTCCATTAAGAAGAACTTAATGAAAAGTTCTTAAGGATAAGATCTCATGGGGCTGGATGGCAGTATCTGTCTGGAGTGTACACGGCAGAACTTTCTTGCTTATTGGATCTGAATCCATCCCCACACTTCAGCTGAATGCCCTCGGCCATAGCTATGTCAGAGGCTTGTCTTTTGTGACCTTCATTGCTCAAGACAACCAGTGATGATCTTGTAAAGGAGAAAAAAAAAGAAAAAAAGAAAGGATGTGCAGGGACTTGGAGGCAGTGCTTACTCACCAGCTGTGTGAATTGTTGCTCCAGAGCTTGGTACTCCAGAGAGCTCTTGTTGAACAGGTTGTTGGAGAAGGGCATGTTGGCGACTCTCAGGCTGAAGAACACCACCAGTTCATGGCCCTTGGGGGCAATGGTCATGGAGCTAGTGGTGATGTACTGTAAAGCTGGGCTGGGAGTTGTAGTCTCCAAGAAATGACCTGCGGTAGAAACATCCCCACTGAGTCTTGGCACCTCAGAGGTGACGGGAGTGTTCGTTAGATCCATTATGGCTAAGTCTCTCCCGCTATCTTGGCTGCCTGAAGATGCAGTTGAATGTGAAATTTCCAGAGCTGACTGGCTGATGGCAGAATAGCCATCCGTGGGGATGATTAGTCCTGGGATTGGTACTGTCTGATCAACGGGCATTATGTCTATGGTGTTTTGATCAGTCAGAGAGAAGATGCTGGATGGTGTAAAGAAAGGTAGATTGTCTGATAGTGAAGCAGAGGCCTTAGCAGAAGGAGACCAAGAATGGTCTGTGGAAAAAGCTTCTCAGTCCAATTCATTTTGTCCAGGTATTTTCCCCAAAGAGGAGAAAGCAAAAAAGGAAATCTAACGTTAGACTTAACTTAAAAAAAAATGCATTTGCATTGATTGTTTTAATGTGATTTTTTTTTAAAGATTTATTTATTTATGTATTTGACAGAGAGATCACAAGTAGACAGAGAGGCAGGCAGAGAGAGAGAGAGAGAGAGAGAGAGAGAGAAGCAGGCTCCCTGCTGAGCAGAGAGCCCTATGCGGGACTCGATCCCAGGACCCTGAGATCATGACCTGAGCCGAAGGCAGCGGCTTAACCCACTGAGCCACCCAGGCGCCCTTAAAGTGATATTTTTAAAGAAGAAGAAATTGGTATAGAAAGGACATGCAGTCCTGTGTTCAAACCTAGGGAAGGAGAGGGTGGGTCCCCGCACTCATTGTATTCAGGCCCAAGTAGTTTCAGATCGATGAGAGTAAAAGACCACCAGTAACCCCAAATTTCTGCTTAGCCAGAAACAACACATCTAGGGACCAGCTGGTAGAAACTCACTAGGTCACCAGGTGGTGCCAAAACACAGATGGCATTAGAATAGATTTGGATTCCACATTCCCATCTGGAACTCCCAACCAATTAGCTATGCAGTTTGGGCACAGAAATTTTATTCACCTTCCAATCATGCAAGCCTGCAGTTTATGCATTTGGAGTTTTTTTTGGATCCGAGTTATCACATTTTTGGTAGTTTTACCACTTTAAATTTAAATTATGCTTTTCCAAAATTGGATAATCTGACTGAATAACTTGCCAATTTTCAAAATGATTTTGAGAAAGTAAAGGTGTGGGCGACACATATAATTTGAACATTATATTGGCCATTCAACTTGTTAAATATCTGATAGCATTTGAAGGTCTTTCCACTTTTACATGAGTATACCTTGATAATTTCTACCACCACTTTGCATTTCTTCCTTGGGTAAGAACACATTGAACTACTAAAGTCTATTCTCTTTTTGGTACAAAATTAAAATCAGTAAGTATTTATGAACCAAGAAAGTGGTTATATGAGACTTTCAGATAAAGAGATCGGTGGGTTATTAAAATATTCCAATAAACCTAAATCCAGAGCCACTGATGATATTTAAGGCATCAGGTAGATCAAAACAAGGAGCTTTCTGTGATTACTTCAGTGGCATTCTGGCAAACATGTGGAAAAGCTTGTGCTGAAATCCGAATGCTAAGCATGATGAATGGCCTGTCTGGATGCAGATAGAATCTTTGGACTCTCAGTCAGCTAATTTACTAGAGTGCAATCACCCAAACTGAAACTCCAAGTGATAAACAGCTCTGAAACGTGGAATCATATTATTTTTATGAGTTTCCAAAATAAAACCTGCTTGTTGGTGAACTGTACCCAGATTTCAGAGAAGTACCCTCCTTTCTCTCACCCAAGGAGAATGCCTGGGCATGTCACCCATCCTTATTCAACTGCCGGAGGATATTTTCTAACATGCACAGTCTCTCTGGATACACACCCGTAGTTTTAAGTCTTCGCTGCCATGGACTGACTGTTTTCTCTCTCTCCCAAATGCATACTTTGAAGCCCTAATCTCCAATGGGACAGTATTTGGAGGCGGGTCTTTGGGAGGTAATTAGGTCATGAAGGTGGATCCAGCATGAATGGGATTAGTGCTCCTATAAGAGGAGACACGGAGAGGGAGAGATGATCTCTCCCTCTGCTATGTGAGGACACAGCAAGAAGGCATCTTTCTGCAAACCAGAAAGAAGTGCTCCATAAGGGGCCAAACCAGCTGACAGCTTGATGGAGGGCATCCCAGCCTCCAGAACTGTGAAAAATAAATTCCTGTTGTTTAAGCTCCCCTGTCAATGGTATTTTGTTGCAGCAGCCTGAGCGGACTAAGACATCCCCAGAAGGATCTCAGATGAATAAATGAAAAGGCTGCAAATACTCGTGGTTTGATTTGACTTCTTTGTGTCATGGGGAGCTGGATATGAACCTGTGTTCCTATGATGTGATCTTTCTGCTCCTCCAGATGATAAGGGTTTGGGAATAAACACAATGATATCTTCATTCTGCCCTTGGGCCAGAATCTTATTACTCACACTTCTGTTACTAGATAGACTTTAGCCAGATTAAAATAGTCTGCGGCCTTAATGTCATCAACCAATAAAAGTGAATTTCAAACTCCTTCCCTTTGTGGCACTTTAACATTAATCTTTTACATTCAGAACAAACCTAACCAAGTTCTTTCACTGATAGAACAGCTGGCTATTTCAATGTAGGGTTACTAGGGATGTCTGGGTGGCTCAGTCGGTTAAGTGTTTGTTTTTGGCTCAGGTCATGATTCCAGGGTTCTGGGATCGAGTTCTGCATCAGGCTCCTTGCTCAGCAGGGAGCCTGCTTGCCCCTCTGCCTGCCACTTCCCCTGCTTGTTCTCTTGCCTCCCTCTGGCAAATATATAAATAAAATCTTACAAAAAATTAAATGTAGGGTTGCAAGATAAACTGCAGGATTCTCATTGGAAAATACATTACAAATTTTTTACATGCTTATCTGAAATTCAGATTTAGCTGGGTGTCTTATATTTTTATTTCCTGAACCTAGTAGTCCTATTTAAGTGTGGTTTTACAAGACTCTATTCTTTCTTTACTTGAGATTGAAACTATTAAGGCTATGGCCAATTCTTTTGAAATAAAAATATTATCAAACCTCATCAGTACTTACAAATGTATTTTAAACAATTACGTTTTCATTTGGTTTTTATGTAAAAAT
Source organism: Mustela putorius furo (assembly GCF_011764305.1). NCBI lineage: Eukaryota > Metazoa > Chordata > Mammalia > Carnivora > Mustelidae > Mustela > Mustela putorius. Next base: position 5,201,593 of record NW_025422015.1, on the reverse strand, counting down.
TAGACATGTCAATGACACAGGCCATTTCAACATTAAGTTTTTTACACGGTAACAGAGAAGTCAAGCACTAAAAGCCAATGCCATTTATTTTATCATGAGGTATGCAAAATAAGCAGACTCAAAATAACTTGACTTTTAGCTGTCATGGCTAAGTGTGCGTGGGGTTCCTGTGAGGGTGTGGGGTGAGCTTCTATGTCAGTGTGCATGGTGAGCGTGTTGGTTAGAATTTCAGCTACTGTGTGTAAAATAAATGGCTAGTTTGGCCACTTTCTGGGCAAGAGACCTGTCCAAAAGCAAAGGCCACAGATAAAATGGTCCGAACCAAAGTATATAAATTTAGGTTTAGCTGAAACCCACAGTGAGTGATGCTGGTAACGGGTGAAGATGGGCACAGTGGGGGCAGCCAGAAGCCTGACTTACTGCCAAAGGAAGGCAAAGCAGAAGATGAATAAGGTGTGAGGAACAAGTACAGATGAAAGAATATTTTAAATGCTTCTAGAAAAAGATAAACACACTTGACATAAACATCAAGTGGACATCTAATTTATGTTTACACTTGATCTTAACCAAAAGGCTGAGAAGCAATCTAATTTATGTTTAAATAGCTAATCTTTTAAAAATATTCAAGTGGCATGACCAACAATTGCTTAATTCCATATCAAACAAATCCATTCTTATTTATCATAACAAGAAAATTATTATTTCCCTTTTGGCATAGTATAGGAATAGGAAATAAGTCTTTAGTACACATTCATTCAACAAATAAATATTGAGAGCCTACTATGTGCCAGGCACTGTTTCAGGTGCTGGAATAGATCAGTGAACAAAACAGATGAAAGTTTTGGCTCCAAGGAGTTTACTGTCTAGTGGAGGAAGACAGGAAGTAGACAAATAAACAATGGGAAATAGATAGTATACCAAGTTGTGACAAGTGCTATGGAAATAAAGTAAAGTGGGAAGTGGGGTGAGAGTACTGGGTTGACAATTTATATAGAATGGTCATTGAAAATATAATATTTGAGCAAGACCTGAAGGAGGCCGGAGAGTTTAGCATGCAGCAAATGCAAATAAAGAAAGCCAAAGGAAGAAGGGTGTCTTTCATGTTTCAGTAACAGCTGGCTAGGAGGGCAGCATGGCTAGAATGGAGTTCTGTTCTAGCAATCAAGTATGAGGGTGATGAATGATATTTTCAAACACTCAAGACTCAAAGAATTCCTCCTAGGCTTCCTTTTCTAGGACGTTTTCACCTAAAATGATGGCAAACCAAGAAATAGGAAGAAATGGGATACTGAAAAAAACTTAGGGAAACCCCCTGACAGGTGGTGAAGGGGTCTTTCAGAGAGAGAGGTACTGTGGGTGTCTCAAGTATATAGAATACTGGTATCATCAAAGCCTCTGCCATTGTGGTAAATTATTTAACTAGACAAAACTGCTGGAGGATGTTCTCTACAAGACAAGAGAGTAAATCCAGAGAGAGAAAGCCTTGAGATCTAGGGATCAGGGAATCCATCTCAGTAGAAAGGCCAAGGAAAGTATAAGGATGACCGAAGAGGAGAGTCCCAGTGACAGCTCTCCAAAAGGCTTAGAAAGTAGCACTCTAGGAGAAAGAGAAGAAGGTCTCTGAAAATTGGAAGAGTTAAGTTACCTGATGTGGAAAAGTATCTTGGAAAATTCAATGGAAAATTTGGGAATAGTTGACATTAAATACAAAGAAAACAAAGCAAATTAAAAAAAATCAAAGAAAACATTAACTCTAACAGAAAGGAAACACAGAGCAAATAGATCAGCTGTGAATATATAATATAAGTGCTGAGTATTGATTTAATAACAGTTATCACCATTTTGGGAGATGGGGTAAAAGCAGAAGGATGGTATTGTAGAAACACAAACCTTTATTTACGATAATAGGAAGACAATAAACGATATATAAAACTGATGACTCAAAAAATTTATATTATTTGAAATTATAGGATGAGTAAATGCCAGAAGAAATAGCTGAGTTAAGACACTACTTTTGGTAACTGGGATTGCACAGTGGGGAGGTGTGAGATAGTGAAATGCTGTATTTGTCAGAACACTTTAATGTGACTTGACTTAAGAAAACTTAAGTGTTTTATTTTGGGATAATTGTACATTCAAGTGCAGTTCTAAGAAATAATAGAAAGTGACATCGGTAAAAATGGCATAGTAAGAAACTCCAAAAGTCAAGTTGTCCTTTACATTCAAAACTTGTAGCGAGTAAGTAGTTGTGATATAATAGGAAATATATATTTGGTCTCTGCCTCCAGTTCCTAACACAGAGCTCCTAAATTCCTTGTAATTTCCTGGGTGATAGGAGCATCTTTCGTTCTAGTAACGTGACTTTTGGTGGGTTCTTGCATAGCATCAGGATGGAAGCTGGACACTGGAATGACCAAGGCAGGATTAGAAGCTTGGAAAATTTCCCCCACCCCCTATCCTCTGAGGAGGAGGGAGGGGCCAGAAATTGAGTTAATCATTGATCATGTCTATGTGATGAAGCCTCCATAAAAATTCCTGAACTATGGGTTTTGTAGAACTTCTGGGTTGGCGAACACACCCATATGCCAGGAGAATAGTGCACTCCAGTTCCACAGGGACAGATGCTTCTGCACCTGGGAACTTTCCAGAACCTCACTCTATCTATCTATCTATCTATCTATCATCTATCACCTATCATTCTCCATGTCCTGAATCTAACTAGAATTGGTGTAGTTTGTCCGCTTCCTTTTGGTTCTCTAGATACATCTAAGGATGGTGCTAACTATTCAGGGAAGCTGGGTGTTCTAGAGTCCTATCCATCTGGACTAACAGCAGAAGCCATCAGCCCACCCCTCCATACCACACCCTTCATTTGGCTACTCACTTATATATTTTTAATGTCCTTTATAATAAGCTGGTAAACATAAGTATTTCCCTGAGCTCTGTGAGCCATTATAGCAGATTATGAAATTGAGAAGGGGCTGGTGGGTACTGTAATTTATTTTTTATTTTTCTAAATGTTATTTATTTTAATAAAAATTGTATATATTTAAGGCATAGAACATGATTTGACATACATATGCATAGTGAAATGATTGCAAAAGTCAAGTTAATTAACCTATCTCCTCAGATAGTTATCCTTTTCTTTGTGAAAAGGACACTTGAAATCTCCTGCAGTATTCAATACAGCATTATTAAATGTAGTCATCATGCTATACTTAAGATCTCTAGACTTACTCATCCTATGTAACCGCAACTTTATATCCTTTGATAAACATCTTCCTCCCCACCTCTCTGCCCCTGGTGACCACCAATATGCTCACTGCCTCCAGATATTTGAATTTTAAGATTCTACATTTAAGTGAGATCATGCAGTTTTTTCTTTCTGTGTCTGGCTTATTTCACTTAGCACAATGTCCTCAAGGTTCATTCATGTTGTTGTAAATGGCAGAATCTCCTTTTTAAATATATATCCCACAATTTTTTTAAAATGTTCATCCACTGATAGACACTTACAGCTGGCTGATCAGAAGTACAAGTGGTAAGTGACAGCCTGGGACTTGCAACAGGCAAGTGGCGGGGGGCGGGGGCAGTCTTGTGGAGCTGAGCGCTTAACCTGTGGGGTCTGCACCAAATGTGGGTAGGTAGTGTCATACTGAATTGTTCGATATCCAGATGCTGTCTGGAGAGTTGGAGAATTGGTTGACACTGAAAACCCCTCCATATATATAGTTGATGTTAGAAGTATTGTGAATAGAGAAATAGTTTTCCTTTTAGTAGGTAAGCCCTCAGGAACTTTGGCACCCATGAGACCCTCTTAAAACAATTATCTCATGACACATTCCTGCCAACTCCAAGATAAAGCAGAGAACTCAGGAATGTAGAAGCTGTGGTGTTTGAGAGTGAGACTTACATCCACTTAAATATGGAAATCTGCCTAAGAAGCCATAAGAGTTGTGACTGCAGAACCATTTCTAAACTTATGAAATGTGACAATTGTAACATAGTCATCTTACTACCAAAACTGGGATGTGGGGGAGTGAAGATGGCTGGATTATGAGTGTTTTGATACATTTATCTTTCATAGCAGTACATCAAAAATGCTGCCTAGTGTTGATACATGTAGTGTAAATGATAACAACTCCAAATTAATGTTTCAGGTAATCTTTCTTTAGGGATGTCTTAAGAATGAATATGTCATGAGGTAAGCAAATATTTATCTGAAATTCAGCAATTTCTTGCATGTCATTTCAGTTTCTTTTTCTTCTATTAAAGTCAAGCAAAATTAAGTGCAGTCCATTTGATTAGGATGACATTGTAGAGAAATTCAATTTTTGTAAAAGTACTTCTATCCTTTTTTTTTTTTTTTTAAAGATTTTGTATATTTATTTGACAGAGAGAGATTACATGTAGGCAGAGAGGCAAGCAGAGAGAGAGAGGAGGAAGCAGGCTCCCTGCTGAGCAGAGAGCCCGATGTGGGACTCGATCCCAGGACCCTGGGATCATGACCTGAGCTGAAGGCAGCGGCTTAACCCACTGAGCCACCCAGGCGCCCTATCCTATCTTTTTAATTATATTGAGAGATAATTGAAATGGTAGCTATCATTTAGCTATTTCTGAGTTGCAGAACTTTAGCCATGTTACTTCACTTTTTTTTTTTTTTTTTTGGTAATTTCCTCCATCTTTTAACATTTTATTTTATTTTATTTTATTTTTTGAGAGACAGTGAGCATATGTGTATGAGTGAGGGGTGGGGGTGGAGGTCAGAAGGAGAGAGAGAATCTTTTTAAAAAACTTTTTAAAATTTTTTATTTTTATTTTTTAAAAAGTTTTTATTCAAATTCAATTTAGTTAACATATAGTGTATTATTAGTTTCAGGTGTAGAATTTAGTGATTCATCAATTGCATATAACACCCAGTGCTCATTACATCAAGTGCCCTCCTTAATGTCCATCACCCAGTTATCCCATCCCCCCACCCACCAGAGAGGGAGGTTCTTTTTTTTTTATATTTAATTTTTTAATAAACATATAATGTATTTTTATCCCCAGGGGTACAGGTCTGTGAATCGCCAGGTTTACACACTTCACAGCACTCACCATAGCACATACCCTCCCCAATGTCCATAACCCCACCACCCTCTCCTGAACCCCCTACCCTCCCCCAGCGCTCAGTTTGTTTTGTGAGATTAAGAGTCTCTTATGGTTTGTCTCAGAGAGGGAGATTCTTAAACAGGCTCCACCCCTAGCACAGAGCTCATCTCAGGGATGGATCTCACAACCATGAGATCCTGACCTGAGCCAAAATCAAGAGTCTGATGCTTAACCAACTGAGCCACTCAGGTGCTCCTGATAATTATTATTTTTTAAAAAGCCTCTTGTTTAGTCATTCAATATAAATATATACTTACCGTTTTTCTCATAGACATAGATACTTTGTAAACCTCGGTGGAAAAAAAAATAGCTTCATGGTTATCTGGAGTAAATGTGAAATTTCAGATATATCTGCACTTTAAGTAAAAGTCTTAAGCAGAGCCACCAAAGAAGCAAAATATTTTACTATGAATTCTTTATTGTTACTAATAATGTTAAATAACATCTGGACTAAAACTGAAGCTGGTAAGAATCTTAATTTGTAAGCCCTGGAGAACTTCATTGTGTTTTCTTACTATTTTAATTAGATGTTTCTATCAGGTTATGTCTTAAAGTCTAGTCTTAGAATCTTGGGAGGCAGGATTGAGGATAGGATAGGAGGAAACTAATATTTATTTGGCACCTGTTATGTTCTAGGTCCTATACAGTGATATTTAAAAAAAAATTCTCCATTTAGTTTAAGCTGTTTTATATATACCCAAGTGATTATAAACTCTGCATTTGCTACTTAAAGTGAAGTATCAGAGTCTTGAAGTATCTAATTATGGCTTCTCAAATGATGTAACTGGGTAATTAAGAGAGGTACCTGAAGGCTACAAAGATGAGTGTCCCCTCAACCAGTGGTCATCATTAGAATGAAATATGGATGTCTATGTACTCTAGCCTGATGCATTCCTCTTTCCAAATATCAACAAAGGTACTTTTTTTTTTTTTTGCAGTTTAGTTTATTACACTTTTCCCTCATTTAAAAAAATGCTGAACCTGAGAAATCTTGTGAGACTTAAACTGTGCCTTATATAATATAAAAATTTCAGACCTCAGAGCTGCAACGCACCTGATTACTTTCTCCCTTCACTGTGGGTAACGTATCTTTAATAACTTTCAATTTAAAATCAGACCTATATAAGAAAATTGTGAGGATGCATTTGGAAAAAGAGCCCAGCTATGTCTTTCCCTCATTTGTTGGTGGTCTTAATAAAATTTTTGGCTGTCTGCTCTGAAGAAATAAACATTTTGGGACAAATGAAGTAATTGTTACATGGATATAACATGCAGTGATGCTATAGCTTTTAATAACTCAGTCATAATTCAATTCTGAATGGCTTCTGAATTATTTATTCCAAGATTATTGAAGAGGTTGTTTTTCTAGCTCTGGCTTGCAAAGCAAAATAATCAATATTTTTCTCTTTATTAATAACTTCATATGTATCTAAGGAAATAATAAAGATTACTATAAAATAAAATGTGAGTTTGGGAATATGGAAAGCACACAAAATATTATGTGGTAGACAGCCTCTAATATGGCCACTGATGACCTTCACTTTCTGTTATTCATATCCTTGTACAGTCCCTCCTACATGCATGGAAGTTACCTCCACAGAATGCTATGGAGGTAATGATTAAAAGTTTCTGGCACCCAATTTCAATGAGAAGGGAGTTTCCCCACAAACCAAACAATTCTCTAACACCAGCTGGGTATAACACAATGTAACTCAATCCTGATACCATTTACCTGGATTCCACATGTTAAGGGCTCAGCCCTGCAAGACTTGTCTTCCATTTCAGATGCCATTTGTAAGCCCAGATTGTTACCTGTGCTTCTGACTGACTCGCTACATATTGGGGGGTTCCCACAAACCCCTCCCTGAAGTAAATTTCCTACAGTAGCTCACAGAACTCAGGAAACCCATTTACTCACTAAATTACCAATATATTACAAAGGATATTAAAGGATACAAATCAAGAGCCACATGAAGGATACATAGGGCCGGGTCCCAAACATAGGAGCTTCTGTCCTTGTGGAGTTTGGAGCCCAGCATGGTGGCATGTGGAAGACTTTTGGCTCTCCAACCTGGAAGTTCTCCAAACCCCTTCCTTTGGGGTTTTTATGGAGGCTTCATTATATAGGCATGATTGATTAAATCATTGGCCATTGGTGATTGATTCAATGCCCAGTCCCTCTCCCCTTTAAGAAATCAGGGGTGTACTGAAATTTTCACCCCTCTATTCACGATTAGTTCCCCTGGCAACGAGCCCTCCTCCTTCAGTGCTTTCCAAAAATCAACTCATCAACATAAACCTAGTTGTGGTGAAAAGGGCTTGATATGAACAACAAGATGCCCATTTCACCTTTATGTCTCTGAAGTGATTTCAAAGACAAGAAGACAAATATAAGAAGAGACGTTCCCATTGCCCTTATTGCTCAGGATATTGCGAGGGTTTGGGGAGCTGGGACCCAGGCCCTATGGATGAAGACTAAATATGTATGAGAAATGTTTTTGTTATCCGAATAGCCAAGCATATATTTCCTATAAATCGCAATATTGCAGTGATGTATGGTTATGAGTCTAGGTCACAAAAGATGTTACGTCCTTTGCCTTTCTCTCTTGAATCAATTATCCCAGGGGAATCAGCTGCCATGTTGCGAGGACACTCAAGCAGCCATGTGGAGAAGCCCATATGAAGAAGAACTGAAGCCTTCCTGTAACTAATTTGCCAGGTGTGTAATTCACCTTGGAAGTAGCTCCATCAGTCCCTGTCAAGTCTCTAGAGGACTGCAGCCTTGGTTGATATCTTGACTGCGACCTCAGGAAAGACCCTAAGCCTGAACTACCCAGTTAAGTCACTCCTTGATTTCTGATCTACAGAAACTGGGAGAGATAATAAATGCTTGTTGTTGCTTTAAGCCGCTAGGTTGTGGAGTAATTTTCTATGCAGCAATAGGTAACCAATATACACAGAAACCCTTAAAGGTCTGGAATTACAAGATTGTAGGTATACCAATCTCTGACTCTGGCTTTTATCAGAATACCACAAAGAATGTCACTTTTGGTTTAGAATAATTATTTTTAAACATGCCCTTCTTATTTTATAAGAATGCATCATAATTTGCATTAGACAGGCTGGAAGATTATATCGGTATTCTGATCTGCACTGGAGACATTAGATTCCAACTATTAATAGTAAAGCTTTTAGAATGGAGTATGGGTTTGTATTTATGATATGAAAAGGGGAAGAATGAGTAGAAGGGACAGAGAAAAGATAGATTACAGATTTAGGAATATGGTTTCTAAGATTGGTTTTGCCACTCTGAGTTGCATTTACCTAATCTAGGTTGCAATAGGCAGCCTCCCTGCCAGGTGTTCCCAATCAATCAACTCAGTACCCCCTTTCCTAACAAATACTTTGTAATGCCACCTTACATTGACCTAAGTGAACTTAATCAAGAATATAACCTAGCTAATATGCATTTCCAAAAAAGTCAATGCATTGTTCAAACTGTGACATAAAGGAGAAATAAAAGGAAAATAATTTATTATAATATATATCTCAGAAGACAGTACAACACCATAAGACACAATAAAGCAGTTAGATGCTTGTACTTATATGTAAATATCTATAAATATCACCGGATTCCACAGATACAAAGACAGACTGATTCAGCTATTGTTCTGGCAACATAAATACCATGATCAATCACCACTATCCTAAGAGAACTGATTTTCTGAAATGATGGTTAGCACTTAGTAAAGTTCAAACAAAACAAAATACAATCTCCCCTTAATTTATGTATTAGTTGCATTCCTAGAAAAGTCACATTAAATAAAAGTTTTGCAGAATATACTTGCAAATCATACTTATGTGAAAAAAGAAAGGTCAGGAAAAAATGTGAACCTTTTAAGTGTCCTTAGTGTAACTGCTAGGTTATCTGATTTATAGGGGCCTGCCTTTTATTGCTTTGCGATCTGTTAGTTGAAGGATGCCTAGAATAATGCAAATCATTGTTGTCCATAGAAAGGCAAAGGATTTTCATCAAGCAGAAAAGAATTGCTTATTTCCTTGTGGATATTCACCAATTCTGCATACAATGGTATATTTATTTCCTTTTTTTTTTTGGGAGAGGTCACCCAGATTCCAACTGCCCTCATTTTTAATTGCTGATCATGTGTTGTTTGAATTCTCTTTCAAAGTGGTCATAGCATCTTGTTTTCCTGTTAATTAATTTGTTAGGCACAATTTTTGTTTGACACATGTCATTTTATAAATGTGTAAGAGTCATGATTTTACTTTTTAATAAAATTTTACTTTGATAGGAGCTAAGGTCTAGGTTTAGAAGTTAATAGTTTTTTTCCCCCACATACATGAATGTCTAGCAAGATAAACAAAAGTCTTGTTGGAAGCAGATGAATTCTTTGTTGTGTAGTATTGTTCTCAAATTCTAGAATTTCTCTTCCCACTAAATATTAGTGATGCCCTCCCATTATTGCAGCACTAAAAATTGCCGTTTTCCCCCAAATCCACAAACCATATCCTACAAGGTTGTATACTGCCCCATTGAGAATTACTGCTGACAACGTTGAACTTTAACCTGAACTTTACCAGAAAACATTTATGGTTAAGAATCCCTCACCTCAACAATTTTGCTTTCTGGAATCTCCCCACCATCTTTTGTTCTGGGAAAGGGCTAAATACAAAGAATCGCCTTTCCTCCTAGGACTCTGGTAAGACTTGTCTACTCTTTCCCATGACTCCCATAAGCCACATAGATGACTCCCTTTTACCTGCCTTTATAAAACTCCATCTCCTCTGAGACAATCTGGATGGACCTAGAATGTATTATACTAAGTGAAATAATTTAGATTGAGAAAGACAAATAGGGTATTATTTCATTCATATGTGGAACCTAAACAAACAAAATAAATGAATGCACAAAGAAAAAGCAGAACCAGACCTATAAATACAGAGAACAAATTGATGGTTGCCAGAGGGGAGGGAGATAGGGTGTCAGGCAAGATGGGTGAAGGGAAGAGGGAGATATAGACTTCTAACCATGGAATGAATAAGTCATGTGAATAAAAGGCACAGCATAGGGAATACAGTTAATGATACTGTAACAACGATGTAACAGAACAGATGGTAGTCATACTTGTGGTGAACACAGCATAATGTATAAACTTGTCAAATTGCTAAGTTGTGTACATGAAACTACTGTAACATTGTGTGTCAGCTACACTCAAATAAAACAACAACAACAACAACAACAACAGCCCATCCATACTTTCCTTTGAGACATTCCTCATTAATGAATGTTCTCCATATTCTAACAGTGTGAATAAAATTGTGTCCTTAATTATCTGGTACATTTTGTTTTACACACTGTTCTAAGCTCTAACTTTACAGATTGTATGAATGTACACATTCTTCATTGATTCCCTAAATCAATCATTCCTCAGTTATTGAACATCTACTACATTCCAGTATAAAATGGTGATTTAAACCAATTGCTAGCGATGCCTTTATGGTTATTTTAAAGGTACATTGGCTTTAAGTCATGGACTGGAGCGGCAAACCAGAAAAGATATTTCCAGTTAATCCGATGATCAGTTTTATAGAGAATCAGTGGATTCATTGTTTGATAATTTACTGGAATCTTGTTTTCTAAAATTAAGCTTTCTGTATATTCATGAAAACATGGGTGAAGAGTAAAAAGGCATTGGCCTTGGAATATTTGAACATTTGGTTCAATTCTGCCTTACTTCACTCAATCATTCATTCATTTAACAAATATTTATTGCTTATTGATAAGTGCCAGGCATTTTGCTAGTTCATAATAACAGCTCTTATTTTTTTTGTTACTTGGTACATATTAGACACAGTTCTAAGCGCTGTACACATTAACTAAATCTTCACAAGAACCCTCCAAATTAGTACTATAATGACCATTGCACAGATGAAAAATGAGGCACAGATAGAAGTTAAAAAACTTGCCCAAGGCAGCGCATGGTTGAGCTGGAGGCTACAGGCACACAGCACACACTCCAGAACCCATCTTCCTGCTCTGCTGAGGCTGGGGTAATTAATGCAACAGACCCAGGCCTTGTCTTCAGGGAACATTCAGTCTTCAAGATTAGCTATCTAATCACAAGTATGCCAAGTGCTGTGAGAGAGGACACTTGGAGTGCTTTGGGAGGCATAAAAGGGAGACCTAATTTTCATGAGCTGGTAGAACTGCATTTGTGAAATGAAGCTGGGAAGAAGATCTGCTCTCTTGGCTTTAGGGTTGGGGTGAGGAGCAAAACCAAACATGATATAAGGAAGCAAAATTTAGCAAGTGCAATTCGCCAAACCACAAGCTGTGCTCATTTTCAGAAAACAAACAAAACTAGTGTACATTGGAGATGCCAGTCTGGCTTCAGGAGAGAGTCTCTTCAGAGAATGACCTTAAGTAATTTTGATTGTGAACTGCTAAGCTCAAAGCAAGTGTTATTTATTTATTTATTTTTAAAGAAGGTACACATTTCAGGGCAAATTTGGAAAATTGTTTACTTCACAAAGAATCTTTATAAGAATATCATAAAAACACTGAAGGTATGTTTAATGAGGATTTTCTTAATTGCAATAAATATTCAACAGTTTAAATGAAAATAAGGTTTATTTAAAAGTCAAGCATACTTGGGGCGCCTGGGTGGCTCAGTGGATTAAGCCTCTGCCTTCGGCCCAGGTCATGATCCCAGGGTGCTGGAATTGAGCCCCTTGTCCAGCTCTCTGCTCAGCAGGGAGCCTGCTTCCCTTCCTCTCTCTCTACCTGCCTCTCTGCCTACTTGTGATCTCTGTCTGTTAAATAAATAAAATCTTAAAAAAAAAAAAGTCAAGCATACTCTTTAAAGGATGATCAGGGACTTGGTTTTTATGCAGGTTTGTTTTTCTACTAGTCAATGAAAGAAATGCAGCATGGATAGGAACTTTAGAGGGATGTTGCATTTTCTTTTGGGAACATAGGAGGCTATAAATCATAAGTCAGTCAGACCTAAAATAGAGTATCTCCATTGGCTTGGAAATGCCCGTGCCAGGAATGTATGTTCCCTGAGGGCAGCCTGGGCCCTCCATTTGAAAGCATCTTGAACAGAGCACTTTGCACATGCCCAGTAATGACTCATGTTTGGTCGGTTGACTGAGAAGCTGGCAGAGATCATTGAGTTGGTGGTGAGTTCCTGGTGTGTGCCAAGTTCATGAGGCAGAGAAGGTGAGCTATGAAACAGGGTCTGGCCATGCTCTAAATATATCGGGACAAAATGAATTCTGTTCAGAGTCTATCTCTGATGTCCTAAAAAAATTAAAGTAGTTTAGTTTCTGCTGGGAAACATTGGGAAAAGTTGTGAAATGAGTTTAAAAGATTATTAGGTGTCTTTTCAAGAAGATACTGAGCAACACCTAGCAGACCTTTGGAGGTTATGTGATTTTTAGAGGGTTCTGTGATTTTCATGGTCTTTGAGCAATTTTATAACTCTACAAGCTATAGAAAACTCATGGTAATTAAAATAATTTAGTCCTTAGAAATGCAGGCAAATTTTTTTTGGATGGGGATGCCATTGATTTCCTTCCTATGGAAAAGATAATTCTAAACATTCTATTTTTATTGCTGAGTGATTCTGACAGGTTTTGCATCATTTTGCGAATTTGTGTCAGCATTCCTGATTGCCTTTATCATGGGTTGGCAAATTTCTTCTGGAAAGAGCCAAATAGTCAATATTTTGGACTGTATAGGTCCTGTGGTCTCTATTGTAACTGTTGAACTATGCTGTTATAGATCTAAAGTAGCCACAGTAAACCATGGGTATGGCTGAATGTGCGTGGTGAAACTGAATTTCATATAATTTTCACATGTCATGAAATGTTGTAATTTTTTTTTTAATATTTTCTAACCATTTAGAAACATAACCACCATGCCTATCTTGCAGGCTGTACAGAAACAGGCAGGAAGCTGGATTTGGCCCACAGGACTGTAGTTTGCTGTTCCCTGGCTTATAGTTTGTCTGTTCTTTGGATTCTCCTTTGAACCATCTGCAACATCTTATTGGCTCCTACATTAACTAATGAATTAAATAAAATCTTCGACTATGTGCTCACTTTCACTTTATATTTGAATGAGAGTCTTGATCTTACCTTAAAAAACTATTCTTTTTTAAAATAAAGATTGATTTATTCGCTTGAGAAAGAGAGAGAGCGAGCAAGCAGGGGAAGAGCAGAGAGAGAGGGAGACAGACTTCCTGCTGAGCCCAAACTGGGGCTCCACCCCAGGACCCTGAGATCATGACCTGAGCTGAATCAACAAAGAGTTGGATACTCAACCAACTGAGCCACCCAGGTGCCCCTAAGTTTTTTTCTTTAACATTTGTGAAACGCAGTTACTAGAATTCAATTGAGTTATTTGGAGAACATGAATCAAAAGACTGAGATTTTCTGCCCTAGGTAAATATTAGACTCCTGGGAAGTTTTCAGAACTATATCAATATCTGGGCCCTTTTGTAAAGGAATTAAGTTAGACCTTTAACGGACGGCCTCTACATTGGTATGTTTAAAAAACGTTTGAGGGCATTCTCATGGGCTACAAAATACCAAGTGATTTTATTGCTATCTTACACCGTGTACCTGGGAAAGTTTTTTTTACATGTTTTATCTAAAATGATCCTCAAAATTTTAGTAAATATTATAAAAAGTAATTGCATTGCATACAAATTTGTAATTTATTTCCCATACCAAACCAAACCCTTTCCCATTATTTGATTTAATATCAGTTAACTAAATAACAAATACAAACTTTCCTTTGGCTTTTTGTTTCCTTCCCTCTGTGTTGTCTGCATCTGGACCTCTCTCTCCTGACTCTGACATTCTCACGCAGTGCAGCTAGTCAGCTGTTGCAGGGAGTCTTTGTATCCAAGACAATGCATTTTTGTTCCTTCTCCATCTTTCCTTTTAATGAGTTCCAATATACTCTTTAATTTTTGGCATATTTTGTTATTGCCTTCTTTTCTCTGGGCTCATTCTTTATATAATTTATGTCTTTTAACAGCCCTGTGAGAAATGGGGTTGTACTCTATTTACAGACAAGGAATCTGAGACTGAGAAAATTTAAAAGTCCTACTCAAAATTAACTTACGACACAGCACAAAAGTTCAATTTTCCTAACATGTCCATTTGATTTCCATACAAAATTCTTAAAGTTGCTGACATTTCCCTCTTTGCCAGGGCTTTATTCATTCGTGTATGTGAACCTGCACTCATTCAACAAAAATCACTGAGTATCTACCATTTGCCGGGTACTTGTTAGACACGGGGCAATTGCAGTGAATGAGAGAAATACATTTCCTGTCGCAGTGTTTAGAGTAGCTAAAAATACAGCAAGAGCTCCAACTTATTGATCATCTTCTATGTATGTATTTTATTGTACTGAAAGATCACATCCAAGTTTTAAGGTGTTACCATTCGCACTACACAGATAAAGAAACTGAAAGCACAGAAAAATAAATATTCTTAAAATAAATAAAAATAAATTCTTAACATAGTACCAGTGATGAGTACTTAATAAGGCTGGTATTGGGATAATATACTCTTGGTCTCAAGGAAAAAGGGGAGTTTAGCAGGTGGTAGATGTAATATATGTTATGAGGGGGTGGATGGAAAAGGGATGAGGGGTGGGGACATTCAACGAAATGGTGCTGCTGAACCTTTGTGGATTACATGCTATTGACAGCACAGAACAATGACCCTGCCAGTTGGGGGCATGTGGATTTACTAACATAGGAAATAAAATAAGAACTTGGCTTCTCGTTTTTTTAATAAAAAGTCTCTAAACCACTTATGCCACTATTTTCCAGGTGGTGTAACTGTCTCCAACTGCTGGGAGAAGTCGTCTACTGACAATGTCACCACCACTTTCCATTTTTGTTTAGGGACAGCCCGGAAGCTGAGATTTGTGTAATCGCTAAGCAAGGAGTCCACAGAGACCTTTTTTCAATGAAAAGACAGACTGGAGAAACTTCAAGTTAAGGAAAATTATGTCAGGTACAATTTAACAATTGTGAGTCTGACAATGAAACAAAATCCTTGTTTATATTCTTATAAGATTTTATAATAAAAGAGTAATTGAATTTATTAGCAATAAACTTTTACTCAGAAGGGCAGCTTACCCTGTTAAATCCCAGGCTCTGATGAGGCTAGTGCTGAAATTAATGAGCCAAATGGAAAAGTCAAAGAAGAGTCAAAGTACTTATGATAAGAAAAAAAACATATTGAAGCAAGGATGAGAAATGGGAATCTGAGTCCACAGAGTATTGGGGGATTAGCTCCCCAGTTTTCTATTGATGAGTACGTCTCACCAGACACACCACAAGACAATTTCCAACAGAGTCACACTCTTATGGAATGGTGAATTTTTAAAAAGACATACCACAAAATGAACATATTTGAAGGAGAAATTGGGTTCATGAATACTAAAATGAAGACAAAATAGATACATATAAAAGACTAACTTATCCTGATATAATATTGTACAGCAAATCTTATGAAACCCCTTTTCCAGAAAAATTTAAACATAAGTATCAGGGTATACCAGGAAGAGAAAACAATATACCCAAAGACACAGAAGTGGAAGAGAGCTGGGGTCCCCCTAAGGCAGGGACTGAAATCAGCCCTTTGAGCAAGGGCTGGGTGTGAGTGGAGAGAGAGGGGAGTCCTAGATGCTTCCAGGCGTCCAGCTTGGGCACTTTCCTCGGTGGTTGGTGTATTCAATGAGACAGAGAATAGAGGAGAAGAAGCCTTAGCGTTTTTCATTTATAATCCATAAAATGAAGAGAATTGGCTATTTTGTGCATCTTATGGGATGGTTTAGAAATGAATTAAATAAAAAGGCAAGAAGGGGCCCTTGGGTGCCTCAGTGGGTTAAATGTCTGACTCTTGATTTTTGGCTCAGGTCATGATCTCAAGGATTGTGTGATGAAGTCCTGCACAAGGCTCCATGCTGGGTGTGGAGCTTGCTTAAGATCCTCTCTGCCCTTCTCTCTCTCTCTCTCTGTTTCTCTCACTCTCAAAAAAAAAAAAAAAAAAAAAAAAAGACCTAAAAGAGCCTGGAAAGTATTAAAGCCCAAATGTCAGTCGTAGCTGTAGCTGTCACCATGGAGCAGTAGATCCCTAAGGATCCCATGCCCAGCAGCATCGAAATCCCTGGAGAGTTTGCTAGAAATGAAAATTTGCCCCATCCCAGTCCTTCAGAATCAAAAATCTGGGGGAAGGGCCCAGCAATCTGTGTTTGAACAAGGTCTCGGGGGGAATTCTGATTCACGGAAAAGTTTGAGAACCTTCGTAATGGAAAGGTTCTATAGGGTATTATGGGAACGTTCACAGTGATGGAAGCCCAGCTAAGATCTGCTCCTGAGGAGGATGTCAAACACCATTGTTCTTCTGCCCTCATGCCTTGAGAGTGGCTCCATCTACAGGTACCTCTTTACTGTATTTTTCTGTAAAGACTTGGGTCAAGAAGAGCTACATGAACATTTACATTTAATACCAAAGTCTGCGAAAGGGGAGCTCTTCCTTAGAATTAATTTAATTATAGGCAAGGAAATTCAACTTTAGGCAGTAGCTTTGTACTCTGAAGAATAAGAAATTCATAATGTGATCACACTGAAGTTCCTTTAGAAATGTTCTTCCATTTGACATTTAAAATGCTTTTTATATCAACGAATGCCATTTTGGAAAAAAAATGACATTTTGTGCAGTATATTTATAGAACTTGTTAAAAAGCAAATACGTGTTAAAACGCATGTTTGAATTTCCAGAATGTTGTCAATTCAAGCTGGTTAACACCTATCTTTGCTTACTTCTTAATGGAATATAAATCTCCCATAGAAAGAGAACTAGTTATGATCATTATTCATGGTTTTGCTGAAGTAATGGTTGCAGAAGATATTTGCATTTCAGCCACTTAAAGCAATCACTTCCTGCCTCAATGCGTTTTGTGAGTTGGTTCTGCAAATACATACTTTGAGAATATTCCTAGAGTACATCACATTGTACCAGCTAGAGGGAATCATTACGTTCAAAGAAGGAAAGAATGAAAGAGACTGGTTCTAAATTTCTGTTTTTAAAAGACAGTTTAGAAGCATGAACATTTTTCTTATACTTTAATAGTTCCAGTTGGAGTTATTTAAAGCTCAAATTTCTAACCATTATTCATCCCCAAGTGATCTACCAAAAGCACTTGAACTGCCTTTAGTGCATTTTGTTAATTTCATGTTCTCGCTATTGACAATTATACCTAAAATACATTTCATATGCTTTTATTTTACAATAGATTTTGAAGAATTTGCAAGATCTATTAAGAATAATGAACTGCACTTGAAGA
This sequence comes from Mustela putorius furo, assembly GCF_011764305.1. Lineage (NCBI taxonomy): Eukaryota > Metazoa > Chordata > Mammalia > Carnivora > Mustelidae > Mustela > Mustela putorius. The sequence goes on along the minus strand of NW_025422015.1, from coordinate 5,184,039 downwards.
AATCATAGTCTAATCACATATTAACATTAACTCATTAAAAAATTCAACTCCATAGGATATTGCTGGTGGTGGTGGTAGGATTTATAGCATCCTGCAAAGGCAGAATGCATAGGGAATATGAGCATTAAAAGAAAATCTGAATAATTCTGGCAACAGCTTATTATTTATTATCTGGATAAAGAAAATGTATCCATACTCTCCTTACTTGCAGTGAAGAATGCCTGAATCATTAATATCTTTCTAAGCAAATCATCTCCCTCTACTTTCAACATTTTAACTATGGTTAGGCAATAAAATATCACATTAATTAGGTTTACATTTGGTACCTATGACCCTGAAATCAACTAACCATAACAATCTTTGAGTCTCACTGCTACAAAAAAAAAATGCTGGGAACATCTCATTTAAAATCCAAGGACATCATAATTATTATTAATATCCATCCATCCTCTATCACCCATCCACACCCACCCTCACCCATTTATCTATCCGTTTATCTAGAGAGTGTCTTGGGGTAGAGGAAGACAAGATAATGGTCAAAAGTTATTGTAGAAAGATAGAGATTGCTTCAATTCAAGGACAGTTAAAATGGACCACCACATCTAGATGTCAGCACTGGGAACTATCCCAGGTGATTATGCTGTTTATCACTTTATTGAAACTGACAGATTTGGGTACACAAGAAGACATTTCCATGGGAAAATAGGCAATTCTGTAGCAACTTTAAAATTACTCAATACAGAGGGAGAGAGCCTCCTTCTTTTTATTAATTCAACCAATAGGGAGCTAATTCTGAAATACAATGGCATGTATGTCTGTGGTTCCCACAATATTGGAATGGAATGAGTGGACAGCGAGAGCTCTCGGTTGATGTTGGCTGAGCAGTGTTTCATGATGTTACTCCAAATGCCGCACTGCTCCTTGATGATGGATCCCCTTATGAAATGGGCCCTGAGCTGATCCTGGGCTGGGTTTCCCTCAGTCATTCTTGCTCTTTCCTCGGCTTGGACACTGACCCCTGTAGGTTACATTTCAAAGTCCTCTGTACCATCTGGTTTCTGGGTAGGTTTGGCCAACATGAGCAGTGGCAGACAGGGAAGGAAAAAGTGGGGCTTATTTCTTCTCCTCCATGTGTGCCTCAAGTCACTGTCCTGGTAACAACTGTCTCTCCTCTGTGTCTGCACTCCCACTGGATTAGGCACTCCAGGTTTCCAGATTTCCACAGATAAGCTGGCTCCTGGATTCTGGTGATACCATCTCTTGTTTTTAGCTCCTTAAGCTCTGGGCAGTAGCAGTGCCTGCTCTTCCTAATCTCTGCGTTTTCCCCTAACCTCTCTTGTTTGGTTTCTCAGCTCCTTCTCTATCTGAGTAACAAATTCCCTGCATTAAAGTCCCTTTCTTGGGGCGCCTGGGTGGCTCAGCTGGTTGGGCGACAGCCTTCAGCTCAGGTCATGAGCGTGGAGGACCGAGTCTGGCGTCAGACTCTGCTCTAAGGGAGCCTGCTTCTCCCTCTGACGCTCCCCCTTCTCATGCTGTCTCTCCCATTCTTTCTCTCTCTCTCAAATAAATAAATAAAAATATTTTTTAAAAAAAAGTCCCTTTCTTGTAAATAATAGTTTGAACCATTCTATACTGCTGATGTTTGACTGTTTGACCTTTAAAATTGGCCACCTCATGCCTAAAGTAGTTTGTGGGTTTTTTTCTAGTTAGATTCTGACTGCTATGGGTCAACTAAGAAGAGACACTTCCCACCAAAAAGGGACTTTAAAGTGCTGGCCTTAGCAGAGCGGTTGCAGTGGGCATAGAGCACAGGGGCCCAGACACAGCACTGGGTGAGCAGGCAAGGTGTGAGAGAATCGCCTGGCCAGTCTGGGGAATGTGCATAGGTAGCCAGCGCTTCCCACATGAGACCAGATCAGAGATTTTAACCTTAAATAGACTGGTTGAGTCATTAAGGAAGAGAAAATAGAAAGCTGATTCCAGAACCCTATGGAAAACTTAATGCATTTCTCACCCAAAATAATGCTTAAGTGATTTACAACAAACTCTTCAGCATCCTTATAGGTGCCCCTTTTTATACTATTTATGTCATTATCTGGACCGTTTTAACCCTACCACTCCATTATCTGGCACCAGGATGCTGGACAAAGCTTGGAGAGCAGTTCTGCTTACCGAATATGGTTTTAGCAAGATTTAGTTCTCTGTGTGTGGAGCCTATTGGATCTTGAGGCAAAAGGGAAAATGGGATCCTCTGTATACACTTACCAAACAATCCTCCCATATTTTAACCAAATAGACAAAGTTAATAAAAGCACTACAGCTTGGGGTACCTGGGTGGCTCAGTGGGTTAAAGACTCTGCCTTCGGCTCAGGTCATGATCCCAGGGTCCTGGGATCAAGCCCCAAATCGGGCTCTCTGCTCAGCAGGGAGCCTGCTTCCTCCTCTCTCTCTGCCTCTCTGCCTACTTGTGATCTCTGTCTGTCAAATAAATAAGTAAAACCTCAAAAAAAAAAAAAGCACTACAGCTCAAAATCATGACTATATGTGAAGCTCCATGTTGTTTCAGTCTGTTTATACCCATGTCAATCCTTGAAAGCCTGCCTGAAGGGGTACACAAAGGCCATTCAGGCAGGAACAGTGGGCAGGCTAGAAACGACTGTTCATGTCATACAATAAAGCAGGGTTGTAAAATAAATGATGGTTTTTCTTTACTTTTTAAAATTTTGGTATTTTGTTCATGAATTTTTTTTGCAATTATTCTGAGTTTCAGAAATCTTGCATTTAAGTATAATCTTGACTACTTAGTTTTTTGCTTTCCTTGAAATTTTGTGTCAGGAGACTAGTGTCTTACTCACTGTCCCATAGCGCAGCCCTACCCGGGCCCTACACATTATACATGCACAGAGTGGGTGTTGGGATTGGGTTGAGAGAAAGAAGAAAGAGAAAAGATCAGGCAAGTCTTGCAGGAATCCATGGAAGAGGATTCTAAAGAGTCGGCATTTCAGTATAGACTGGAGGTCTTAATAATTATTACAGAAAAATCTGAGGAAAAAACTAGGTCCACCAAATCCTGGAGAAATGGGTTTTGGATTGGTGGTGAGGCCACTGAAAACACAGATCTATATGGCAGTCTGCATAAAGATACGTTGTAGTAGGGGCACCTGGGTAGCTCAGTGCATTAAGGATCTTGCTCTTGATCTCAGCTCAGGTCTTGATCTCAGGGTTGGGAGCCCAAGCCCCACACTGGGCTCCAAACTGGGCATGGAGCTTACTTAAAAAAAAAAAAAAAAAAGACACTTTATTCTATGTCATGAATTTGTCAAGAAAAGTTGAAATTGGAAAAATGGCCTCAGAGAGCAGAGAATGACATTTGTAATATAACCTGGTATTACCAAGCAAAGTTGATGTCAATAATAACGGTTGAAAGATAGCATCACAGGGACGTGGCTGTAACTGCATACCATGTCACACTGGGTCTCTCCTGCAGCCTGTGCTTTGTGAGAGGAAGAAACAAGGTTAAGCAATGAGGAGAGAAAAAGAGGCTTCCCTGAGGCAAAATGAATTGAGGAATTCATAAGTTTGTGTGTGGAGGCTGCAAACTTAAAGAAAAAAACAAACAAAACAAGCCTACAAACCTACAAAACCTCAGATGATACTCATGAAAACAAGAGAGTTTCGTATCTTTTGTGGATGATGAAGGAATGGATTGAATTGCTCCAGAACTGTGAATTCTAATGTCTAATAAATCTCAGAAAGGTTTTTTCAAAATCATTTTTTCCTTTTTCTTTTTTTAGCTAGGAATTCAGGGCAGGCACTCCTCCATGAGTCATGCCAAGCAGAGGTTCCATTTTCCATGATGAATATTAAGGCAGTGAGGGCCCAGGTACTGCAGCACTCCTGTTGTTCTGTGGTTATGTTGAACTTCCCTTTTGTCAAAGCAGAAAAACCCACATTGAGAGAGGTGGTGAGTGAAAAGTTTACCTGGACGAGTTGCAGCGGGGCCCTCAGCAAGGGCCTTCCACCTGTCTAACCCCTCTGTCATCCCCGAGGAAGATGGGATGCTCTCTTCTTTCTGGACTTCAGTCGGCTTCCATAGTCTCACTCTCACTTCCATGGGCAGTCATTCCAAATACTCAGCCACTTACGGCAATGCTAGAACGCTAGAGTAACGTTTATAAGCTAGAAAATTATAGGTGCATAGCATAGGGTCAGTGTCTCTGTCCAACTTACAAGATGCATCTGCTTCCTTGAATTAGTTCTGCTTTTCTCCTTTCACTGAACTAGGTGCTCCTCCCCACCCCTGGTCCTTGATCAGGCATTGCTCTTTTGAATTCACTCTCCCAGGGAGATGCTTGAGCTGCAACCCAGCTTCCGTTCCAGGAGGCCCCTGCATTCCCAGTGCTGGTGCTTCTTTGCCCAGCACCTCCCACTACTGTTTTATTCCCAAGATCTCTCCCCTTACTCAGCTTCTCTCTTGCTGCCCTCCAGATCCCGTAGTTAAAACAAATATTCCCAACTATTAAAAAGCCCTTAAGGGGTTCCTGGGTGGCTCAGTGGGTTAAACCTCTGCCTTTGGCTCAGGTCATGTTCTCAGGGTCTTGGGATCGAGCCCCGATCGAGCCTCTCAGCAGAGAGTCTTCTTCTCCCCCAGCCCCCTCTGCCTGTCTCTCTGCCTACTTGTGATCTCCGTCAAATAAATAAATTAATTAAAAAAAAAAAAAAACAAAGCCCCTTTTAGCTATTTAATTGTATTCTTCCTAACTTATTGTCCTTCTCCTGGCCCTCCTCCTCCTCTCCACTGTCCAGATCTCCCAGCTATAATATTTCTTCCTCTGTGTCTTGAAATTGCAAAACATCATGTCCTACTACTACTTTTTAAACTTAACATTCAAAAGATGCTCAAAACAAAAAGTGGCACACATCATTTGCTTAGTGTCCTTGGGTCACTCTGACTTTCAAAGTTGAAGAAATTTCCTGAAAGATCATTTGAGAATGTCACAAATATGCAACTGAAAGATCTGGTGGACATTATGGCAAACTCTCATATAGAAACTCTAATCAATAGGAAATTTGTCATCCTCCAGAATGAAGGTTTGGATGGAGAATCTAAAGAGACAGATTTTCCTAAACTCCAAACATATTCTAATTCAAAACAGACAAACAGATAAATACAAATAGATTTATTTATTTATCTTTCTACAAATGCTTTAATTTGTTTCATCTCTATAAATAAAGTTTGGTAAGTTTTGTAAATGCTGACTTTGGATGATATTTAGTAAGCATTTTATTAAAATTCTGTGGATTAGCACTTGTTTCAACATTCCAAATAGCATAAATCTAATATGTACCCTCTGGCAAGCATTCTACTTAACCTACCATACAAAGAACTTGCCAACTAGAAGAGGAGAGTTGTTTTTCTACCCCGATCATTGCCAAGCTAGAAAAATAGAGGTAAAAGAAACTGAAAATCCTCTTATCTTTTGGTACTCAGTGGTCAAAAGATGTTAATTTTTTTTCGGAGATGAATAGGATCTATTTAAAGATCAGGGTCCCATTTTCCTGAGATTTACATTTTTAAGTTCAAATGGAGGACGGGACCTGTCACAGAGCAGAACTGCATGACAATGACAAAAGTTTGTTCAGTTGCCTGTGTAGACTGCCCTTCTAGAAACTGACCACTGCATGTAACTTGTAACCTACTGACAATTTTAGAAAAGCAGTTTCATCTTAAAAACTAAATCAGGGCGCCTGGGTGTCTCAGTTGGTTAAGCATCTGTTCTCTCTCTCTCTCTCTCAAATAAATAAAAAAATATTAAAAAAAACCCTTAAAAATGAAAAGAAACTATTTGTGAGAGTTTCCATCCATGCCCTCCAATCCCCTTACAAATGCTGTTCCTGTTTCTACTTTAGGATTGCTAAGATGTCACTTTTCTTCAATGTAAGAGTTGCTTCTTTGATTAAAGTGCTGATCATATTATCAACCTGTGATTCTTCACAATAGGACCCAAAGTGACGTTCCTTCCCCACAGTCTCAAAAGTGACCTTGTTTGCTCCTGGTTACTCAAATCATTTTGGCCATCACTATGAGGCCATGACTGGAACCTTATAGTATTTGTAAAATTAGAGAAAAGAGGGGCAGAATTACTTGGCTTCTCTCCTTAATTGCATAACCTCGTGTGAATCAAGATAAAGGTATACAAGATAAAGATCCTTGTAGCTATAAATGCATCATATCCCAGTAAGTTGGGAAGTGATAAATGGTGGTAATGGATGACTATGGAATCAGTTAGATGCCATTATGTCCATCTAGCCTTGTCACCCTGTACCTCATTTGTCATGGCTTTCTTCTAGACAGCTCTCTTTCTAGCTATTGGGTATGTATTTTTTGCTGCTGTTTCTACCTTGGGTTCCTTCCAGTTCCACAAATACTGACTACCTATTATCACTAATGACATACATCTTTTACATTATGATTAAGGGCCTGCCATGAGGCCACCCTGTTTTCTCTTTGTACCAGATAAATTGTCTGATTATGACCAGATTCTGCCTGTTCTAGTTCTGGCTTTGCATTTTTTTTCCCCCTGCAGATCTAAGTATAAAGCATCCTCTGTTTGTTTTGTTTTGTTTTTACACCTACTAGGCAGAGCCATTCAAGAGATACTGTGATAGTTAATTTTATGTGTCAAGTGGGCTAGGCATGGTATCCAGATATTTGGTCAAACATTATTCTAGATGTTTCTGTGAAGTTTTTTTTTTTTTTCTTTTTAGGTGAAATGAACATTTCAATTCATAGACTCTGTGTAAAGCAGGTTTTCCTGTATATTGTGTGTGGGCTTCATTAAACCAGTTGAAATCCTTAATTCAAAAAACAAAAAACAAAAACAACAACAAAAAAGTTCTCCCCAGAGGAAATGGAAATTCTGTAAGCAGACTTCTTCCGAGTCTCTAGTTTGCCCATCTATCTTATAGATTCAGATTTGCCAGTCTCCACAACTGCATAAAACAATTCCTTAAAATAACTCACTCTCTCTCTCTCTCTCTCTCTCTCTCCACACACACACACACACACACACACACACCCTATTGGTTCTGTCTCTCTGGAGAATACGGACTAATACACATACTGAGCATTTGACTTACCTCTATGTAAAATTCTGATCACTTAAGTGGGGGGTTCCTAATACATATTAGAAAACTCCTATTGTCTGACTTGTACTGATTTTTCCAAGATAGAAAGAGAAGGAGGGAAGGAGGGGGAGGAAGAGAGATACTGACAAACATGCAGAGAGAACATATTGTTATTGTGTTCCATTAGACTTTAACTTCTAGGGTGGGAAGAAATTTGGTATCTTGTGTATAACATGGATGACGATAGGGGGTGTTAAACCTGATGGTGGTCCAAATCCTTCAACCTGTCCTCCTCCATCCATCATTATCTAAATTAGTCCCTGGTTTATTCTATTTTATATTATTTTATTTTACATTTAAACTTTATTTTTTAAAATAAAATCTTCCATATCTCTGTTTCCTCCTCTCTTCCTCTGCTTCTACCCTCATCCATGGCTCCAAAACGTTGTATCAGATATGGGTCAAAATCCCTCACTGTCCTACTTTCAGCCACCAAAGCTGTGGCCAGACTAACTTTCCTAAGCCTCATTTTCATCATTCATTTCCTGAAAACTCAGAAGAAACTCTTTTGCTAACTTTAAGCCCTGCTTATACAAATCCTTTATCTACTTATTTCTCGTATTCTTCTCTGAATCATACTCCAGCCTCTGCTTTTTCTTCTCATGAAACTTCTTCTATCTGAGGGTCATCTCCCTTTTCTTTAGCAAAGTGCTATGCTCCCTTTGGGGCCCACTTACAGCTCCATGTGTGCCTTGTTTGTTGCTTCTGCTTCTCATGGATTTTCTTCCCCTATGACCTAAGACAGACACATATGCTTTGTCTAGAAAATAATTTTAAGTAGTGTTTCTCTCTTATGCATAAATCTTACATTGTTTCTATTTCATATGTGTAGGTCTTGAATAACGGAGATCCATGGATGAGCCTGGTGGTGGGTATTAAGGAGGGCACGTATTGCATGGTGCACTGGGTGTGGTGCATAAACAGTGAATCTTGGAACACTGAAAAAAATTTAAAAAATTTTCAAAAAAATATAGATGGAAAGTGCACTGTAGTCTAGTGTGAACTGAATTTTCTTTTTCAGAGCTGTTCTCTCTGCTTGTTGAACAATCAGGCTGATACTGTTGTAAATAAGAGTTCTCCAACATGAAATTTTAATTTACTCCCAAATCTAGGCCTTGGAAACACTGCAGATGCATGTGACAATGCATTCTTTTTATTTATTTTTATTTTTTTTTAAAGATTTTGTTTATTTATTTGACAGGGAGAGGAGAAAGAGAGTGAGGAGGGGGAGAAAGAGCATCCACAAGCAGGAGGAACAGGAGAGAGAGAAGCAGGCTCCCAGATGAGGAGGGAGCCAAATTCGGGGCTCGATTTCAGGCCTCTGAGATCATGACCTGAGCCAAAGGCGGACGTTTAACCAGCAGAGCCACCCAGGCGCCCCAGGACAGTGCATTCTTATCCTAAAGATGGGATTGCATTATTGAGGGTGAAGTATTTCTTCCAATATTTTCCCCAAGCAGTATCACCTTAATCTCTCTCCCCGTTTTGTCTTATCTTCTTTCTGAAAACTTTGTCTCTTATTTACATGTAATAATGGAATGATAGGTTTTTAGATTAAGATCTCTCTTTTTTTTTAAGATTTATTTGTTTATTTTAGAGACAGTGAGTGAGCATGGGGGAGGGGAAGGGCAGCAGGAGAGGAAGAGAGAGTCCCAGGCGACTCCCTAGTGAGCGCAAGCCCGGAAGTGGGGCTTGATTTCGTGACCCCGAGGTCACGACCTGAGCCAAAACCAAGAGTCAGAGGCTTAACCCACTGAGCCACGCTAGCGCCCTTAAGTTAAGATTTCTGTTAAAATTGTCATAATGGCTTAATTTTGAAATTCATTTAAGGGCTTATTCATGTAAACATTCTCCTTGTCATTATAGCTGTCTTCCACTGAGGGATGATCCAGGAACCAGAGCCCAACAAGTTTGTTCTCATTGTTTGAGTGCCGCCAAGTGCGAAAGGAAACAGAATGGAGCTGGTGTCCAGATAATCTGTGAAGAGGCTGTCATGCTCTGTGGTGTGGGGCACACCTCTTGCTGAGCCAAGAGCTGCTGCATGCTGGTTTTCTGGCACGAGTGAGGAGCTGACATTTCAGCTCCACTGAGTAAAATACAAACACAACTGCAGTTTGCTAGTGGCCACTCCAAGAAATGAGAAGGGATAGAATGCAGATGCTAAACCAAAAGTGAAAAATAGGACAGATGCCAAACACTGAAATTAAAAAACAAAAAACCAAACATTACTGGGTTGTTAGAATAGAACCTCTAAATTGGGATGTATAGGGGATCAAGTCCTCATAGGTGTTACTAGCTCTGTAGATTTAAAGTAATCATGGAAGTAGCTTCCTGGAACAGTCAGAAAAAGAATTCCAGAGTCCTCCTGAATTGTTATATTTACTTATATATGCAACACAGTTCTTTATATTTGTGGGCCTCTTTGTAAAATACTGGACAGATCAATCAAAAGCATTTGATTGATCAATAATAATGGATCCTCATCCATCTTTCTTATTAAGTAAATTTAAGTCAACAAAAATTAATGTAAGTGATAAAAGTGACCATGTCAAGGATCTGAGAACCAACACATGTTGACATCTCCAAGAATGTGCTCACCAGTCAGATGACAATAAAGTGCTAACAGGGAGGAAATATCTGGATATCTGAGAGGCATGGCCAAAACCAGTTCACCAGCCTGTTACAGACTCTGCAGACATGTGTATTACTACTTCCCACTGATGAGCCTATAACAGATATTGCTCATTAATCAGATCAGGCTTTCTTGATGAACCTGCTCATGGCTTCAGAATTCTTCATAATGATTTTGCCTCTTAAATACCACTCAATCAATTCACGTTTGTTCATCTCCCCTTCTATCACTCTAGACCAAGCTATCAATATTCGTAGTCCAGATTGTTGTTAAGACTCTTCTAATTGATTGCTTGCATTTTCCCACCTCCAGCCAATTTCCCACAAGCAGTGAGATCTATTTAAGCTCAAAGTTGATGTGTCACTCCTTTGCTTAAAACATTTAATGGTATTAACAGGGCTTATCAAACTCTACGTTTCTAGAGCTTCACTGCCTTTTTTTTTTAAGATTTTATTTATTTATTTGACAGACAGATCACAAGTGGGCAGAGAGGCAGGCAGAGAGAGAGAGAGAAGGGGAAGCAGACTCCCTGCCTATCAGAGAGCCCCATGCAGGGCCCAATCCCAGGACCCTGGGAACATGACCTGAGCCAAAGGCAGAGGCTTTAACCCACTGAGCCACCCAGGCGCCCCTAGAGCTTCTCTGTTTTCTAACTCTCTTTGACTCCTTGTGCGCTAGCTATGCCGGCTTTCTTCACTTTCCTTCAATATGCCATGCTTCTTCCAGCTTTCACTACTCGCCTCTGCCCAAAACACTCTTCACCATTCCTCCCCAATCCTTGTTTTTGTCTTCCTGCCATTCAGATCTGTGTACATATTATTTCCTTAGGAAAATCAATTGACTATATAGAATTGAAAATAAAGAATATATATATTATGAATTGTGCACCCCATATCCTTTGTATCAGCCAAATTTTATACTAAACTTTTGTATGCATATGTATCACACTGCTTTGTTTTTTATTTTGGATTTGTTGTTAAACATTCACCAGCACTTCACAGAGGAACTCCAGTGGTCACAAAACTAATGGGCTGTATTGGTTTCCCTCCCTTTCCTGTTTTAGTTTCCTGTTCCTTTACTGGTTTTCTTGGGATCATCTCCAAAATACCCCCTTATAATCAAATCCTTATCTCAGGCTCTATTTTGTGGGAGACTCAAACCTTGCCAGTCATGGAGTGTATACGTAATCCACTATTTTATCTCCATATCTAACAAGCACAACATAAATATTTGTTGAATGAATAAAATAAGCACAGGATCCCAGAGAGCCACTACTAGCTAAATGAACTTGTTGAAATCTTTTTTACTCTGGTTTACTGGCCCAAGGCGGGTTTGCTTGGATCTGTGGCCTGCAGTGCTGCTGCAATTCACCTGTGATGGACCAGTCTCTCATCTAAAGATGTGCAGGGAATCTAGATGGAGCCCTTGGAAAAAAGTCAATGTGTACCAGTGCCAAATGAGACAAAACCAGAGAGTGGACTTCAGTGAAATGGAGGAAAAAGTGAGCTCCCCTGAGAAGGGAAGAAGAAGAAACGGTGGTGTTAAGGTGAGATAAAGTTGCCACGGGTTACCGCAAGCTGCTTGGTACCGACCATCCTCTGAATATCTACGTGAGTGTGTTTAAGGGAAGGACTATGAGGGTGGGAGGAAGGGAAAGTTGCGATTTCTAACGACAACTGCTTCTACCTGCTTTTTGCCCTTGCAGGATTGGCAGAATTGATCTTAGAAACATGGTCTTGGTTCAGTATAATGTTAGCAAGAGATTAAACAGAACACTGTTCTGCATAAAAAATAGGATCATAATAAAATCGGGAAGAGTCTAGAAAAAGAATGGTCACTGAGGGGGGGTTTTGAGAGAATAGGGGCTGACCATGGAGCAGCAGGGAAGTTCCACGTGGGGGCGGGAAGTCAGAGCACAGATCTCCTTGGGAATTGCTGAAATTTGGGTCATGGCCCTGAATTTCCCAAACTTAAATTCTGAAGGACAGCACTATCTCGCCTGACATCTAGGTGAAGTTTAGAATGACCAAATTAGAGAGTTGGACGGACTTCAATTCACTCTTCCTCTTTCTCTGGGCATTGTGAAGATCGGATCTACAGCCCAAGTGTAATCGCAAGTCTCAGCGGAATGGCTATTCCTTCCTTCTTCCAGACGCTATTTTCCTCATAGACCTCTCTGAACAATTTTTATCAGCAACCTATTCCTATTAGGGAAACTTACTGTTTGAGCCTCAATTTAAAGTACGAAGAAGAAAAGGCAAAAATATTGACCACAGTGATTTAAAGTTCAGGTGAGTTTTTCTTAGAAATCTTTCCAAGTCTTTCTATTGTCCTTTCATCCTAAAGTGGAACAATTTAAATAATGCCTTTGCCAGGACTTCATGGTTAAGTTAGGATATGAAAAGTTTTTGGTTAGCAGAATGGCCGATGGCATATTTTTTTCACTTCGTGACTACACATTAATCAGTGTGGAAGTTAATGTATCAAGTGTGGAGGAGCTGATGAAAGTTCTTCAGCACTCTTATTTTGATTAAGGTATTTACCAGTGAGGAATAGCACCTTGTATCACCTTCCACGTGAGGCTGTCTGTCTCTAGCTGCAGAAGAACTGACACAGGGTGGGGTGCACCTTCCAGAAGTTTGCGGTCTGAGACTTACTACAGTGGTAGACTCATTAAGGTTGACAATAGTAACAAATAATTATGAAACCCTAATCATGTGCCACACACTGTGTTTAGTGCAGGAGGTTTTGTTTTGTTTTGTTTTTGTTTTTGTTTTTGTTTTTTTTAAACGTGTTCTTTTATTTTAGGAATTCAGTTTTAAGGGGTTACCAGACATGCATAGTAATAATTTCAGTACGGAGTGGTAAATGTTTGATGGTGGTATATATGGAGTCAGGAAACAGATGGTAATTATGAGTTTTTTCAGGGAACGGTTGGGGAAAGCTTCGCTGAGGAGGTGGCACATTAGCTAGAATTTAAAGCACGAGTAGGAGGTCATTAGGCAAAAGGAAAGGAAGGGTATTATAGGCATGAGAGAAAATAATTGGTGCAAAGTCACAAGCATGAATATGGATGACGTATTTTGGCAGTGATGGGTGGTGTGACCAGAAGAGATAGCAGGCTACTGTTTCTGGATCACTGAATTGGTTTTCTCTGAACTTCTTAGTAGGTAGGGCAAAAAAAGAAATAATCAAATTTATTCTTATGAACTCTGACTTTCATGGAGGTATATGATACAAATTCATTCTTTTGCTCCTTCAATTACTCAACATATGTTAATTGCTTGCCTAGTAGATGCCAAGCATCTGGCTGGACACTGATGATACTGCAAAAATAGAGATGGAATGAGTCCTTAACCTCATGAAACATTAGCAGCTCTCTCTATTGAGTTCTCTATTGAGTTCATTCAGTTTAGATCATCTCACTGCTTCCTTTCAATGGAGTCAAATGCTGAGGTGAGATTAAGAAAATTTGGAAACGTGAGGTGATTTTAATGTATTACCTAGATGGGATGTGCTTGCTAATTTTATGTCAGCTTGACTGGGCCATGGGGTGCCCAGATATTTGGTTAAAGCTGATGTGGTTGTAAGGGTACTTCCAGATGCATTTAACATTTGAATAGGTAGATGAAGTAAATTGCAGATTGCCTTCCCTAATATGGGCCTCATCTAATCAGTTGGAGACATGAATAGAACAAAAAGCTAAGTAAGGGAGAATTCTCTTTGCTTGACTGTGTTTGAGCTGGGACATTGGTTTTTCTGCCTTTGGACTTAGACTGAAATTATACCATTGGCTCTTGTGGGTCTCCAGCTTGCTGACTGTACATCCTGGGACTTCTCAGCCTCCATAGCCACATAAGCCAATTCCTAATATTAAATCAGATATAGATAGGGATGCCTGGGTGGCTCAGTCAGTTCAGTGTCCAACTCAGGTGGTGGTCTCAGGTGGAGATCTCAGGGCTGTGGGATTAGGTCCTGCGGTCAAGCTCTGTGCTGGGGCATGGACCCTGCTTGGGATTCTCCCTCTCCTGATCCTGCTTTTCTCTCTCCATCTCACTCTCTCTCAATCCCCCTTCCTCTCAAAAAAAAAAAAATCAGAAATAGATATAAATTTCTTATTGGTTCTGTTTTTCTGGAGAACTCAGACTAAATACAGGGGAATAAATGACAAAACAATGTCCAATAGCAGAATAGCTTTGCCCAAAGTTTGCTTTTTCACTACTTAAAATATAAATTTCTTATTGGTTCTGTTTTTCTGGAGAACTCAGACTAAATACAGGGGAATAAATGACAAAACAATGTCCAATAGCAGAATAGCTTTGCCCAAAGTTTGCTTTTTCACTACTTAAAATATTGCAATTTATTAGGAGATCTGGCTTGCGACTTAAATGAAATGTCCAGCAAGTGAAAATAGCCTATAATTTGGAAGAGAGAACACTAAAGAGGTTTTCTCTCTCTCTCTCTTTTTTTAAAGATTTTATTTATTTATTTATTTGACATAGAGAGAGAGAGAGATCACAAGTAGGCAGAAAGGCAGTCAGAGAGGGAGGGTGAAGCAGGCTCCCTGCTGAGTAGAGAACCCAATGCAGGGATTGATCCCAGGGCCCTGAAATTGTGACATGAGTCAAAAGGCAAAGGCTTAACCCACTGAGCCACCCAGGTGCCCCAAGAAGTTCTCGTTTGATAGATCAGATCATCATTCTAATGAGGGAAAAGAAAGATTTTTGTTGTCAATACACGCCTAAAACAAATCAAACCACAAAAAAATTGATAAAATTTTTGAACAAGATGGATTCATGTTATGAGGAAGACAGGGTGTTGAGTTTCTCCAATATTTTATGACTCTCACTTTATGAAATAGGAGTGATCTTAACAGTTAATTGGCTCTGTAAGAACGAACGGCTTAGGATCAACTACCTCCCCAAAATGTTAATAATAGAAGATCTCAGAATTTTATACAAAATACCAATTCATTTAGCGTTCTAGAGGTATATTTTGCAAGTACTTTATCTCAAGGGATTAACTACTAAGTCAAACTGCTTAAACTGAGAGATTTCTATGAGTGCTTTATTGAGATTTTAATGGGTTGGTGGGTGTTTGGTGACACTAACCTTAAAAATTTTCCAGGCTAAATTTACCTCAGTAATACCATGGTGTAGGAAGTTTGGAGTCCTGGTTGTCATTTTACCTGTGCATGGGGGAGATGCAGAACTGTGTTTTAAGAGAGGGAAGCTTTGGTCTTGTCTAGAATGCTTGTGTTCCCCTCCCCTCATTTCCATGTGTATAAATAGAAGGCCTTTTTATTAGGACACTTACTAGTTAGGGTTTTCATTTTTCATTAAGATATGGCATTTCTCTTCCCAGCTGGGCTGATTATGAAAGCATGTGGCTCTGCCTTTAATTGGTAACAGAATATTTGCACTCTAGGCCCCTGTCAGCAAATGCAGTGCTTCTTGGTCAATACTAATCAAAAGCTGAGTTATGAGATATAATTTTTATTTATGGAACATTGACTAAAAATTATGCAATACATTCATTTCTCTGGATACTCTAAAATCAATCCTTGAATTAAAGCAGACTGTCAGAACCTAGCCCCTCAAAGAACTGCTGTAATGAACTAGGCTTTAGCATTCCTTATGCCTCTTAGCAAAGTGCTAAGAAACTCAGAGGCAAATTCACAAGTTACCCAAAGCAAACTTAAAGAACTGTATAATGTTTATTTTGTACACAATTTTCCCTAGAGTCATTTGATTTAAAAAAGCAAACTCTTGAGGTGAAACATAACATAAAATTTTAAAATGCATGATTCAGTAATTGTGAATTAGTAAATTTACAATGTTGTGCAAATACCACCTCTATCTAGTTCCAAAATTGTTTTATTACTTCAAGAGTCATCTGACATTTTTTGCTTTATCTTTTCTTCTATTTTTCTAATTCTCTAAAATCTTTTTGTATTTCCTCCATGTCTATAAATCATCATAATTTTTTTTGAATGAGGTAGGATTTTAATAAGCAAATTATAAATAAAAACTAACAATAAGCTCCAGTGCAGGAGATTGAAGAGGAGGAGTCAGGAAATATGAGAGGAATCAAGAAGTGATTTTGTGGAAGCCAGATGAAGAAGGAATTTCAAGAAGGGAGTGGTTGACAGGAGCCCTTGCTAGAAACATCAAGTAAAATAAAGATGGAAATGAGGCTGCTAAATTGATTAATTAGGATCCCATCTGTGATTTTTTTGAAAATTGTGTCCCTGTAATGTATGGTTAGAGGTGAAACCTTTGTGAAACTTAAAAAAAAAAAAAATCGATAGCGTTGTAAAACAGAGAGAAAAGAAGCTGTGGTTTGAAGGCAAAACAAGTTTGAGGGAATTTTTTTAATGGTGGGGTAGGTAAGCCAAATAGAACAGTGGGTGGAGGAAAACTGACATGGTGTCAGCTTTGCAACCAGCTACAGTGTGACCTTGAGCAAGACACTTCACATTGCTAGCCTTGATTTTCTTATCCATGAAGCACAGTAGCTTAACCAGATTATGTCTAAGATTCCTTCCAGCTTTAATGTTCTAAAATACAATCTTGAGTGAAAGGAATGTATAAATATATGAGAACAGTAAAGCAATTTTGAAAACACAGTAATGCACTCATCATGATATAGAATCATTTTTATTAACCTACCTGAAATACTGATCTTTAATAAGGTTTTATGATATCATAATGAAAGAAAGGAATCCACTGAGCATTTGCTATCAACAACTTTACCATAAAGGTTTGCTTTGTATTATACAGCCCACTTATTTTTTTTTATTTTTAAAATTTTTTCCAAAGATTTATTTGTTTATTTTAGTGAGTGTGAGAAAGAGAGAGAGTGAGGGCATGGAGAGGGGCAGAGAGAGAGGGAGAGAAATCCTCAATCAGATTCCCCACTGAGTGTTGAGCCCAATGTGGGGCTCCATCCCAGTATCCTGAGATCATGACTTGAGTCAAAATCGAGTCAGACCATTAACCAGTTGAGCCACCCAGGCACCCCTACAACCAACTTTCAAATAATTTGAAAGTCAAAATAGTGGTTGATGTGGATTGTAGTGGATTATAAATGGCCATAAAATTTTTGATACTTCTCCTATCTAGAGATAAGGTCTATGTTTCCTCTTCCTGAACTGAGATGATCTCTATGGCTATCTAGTCATTAGGATGTGAGGAATTGACACTGTTTCCAAGCTGTTAAGCTTCCACTTTCTGACTCCTGCAATACTGACTCTTTAAACCTATGCTGCCATGCTTTAAGGATGCCCAAGTAGCCCTGTTAAAGAGATCTAGATAGAATAGAAATGAGTCCCTGCACCCCAGCTCCACCAACCAACAGCTGTGGTTGAGTACTGAATTGCCAGCCATATGAATAAAAAAAGATGTTCAACACCTGTTAGCTTGAGATACTCTAGGTGACACAACGTGTGGCAGAGAAAGACTGTTCTCACTGATCCCTGCCCAAATCTCAGACTTAAGGGCAAAATAAATGATCAATGTTTTAAGCCACAAACTTTGGGGATGGTTTGTAGTGCAAAAATAGGTAACTGTATCATGCAGTTAAAATTTATTCACTGATAATCAGGTAAGCCAAACATAATCTTTATGGGTGGTTCTGCTTTTGTGCCAATATGTATTTGAGAAAAAAACTTGTATTCCATAAAATTTCATACTAATTGCACACAAGGTTTATGAGGAAGGTAGTAGTGAAATAGACCACTCAAAACCTGTAGAATTTTGTAAAGAGAGCCCTACCTAAAACAGTAACAATCCTATTAAAAACATCAACCATAACATAGTAATTTGACAACAGTTGTAGAAATAAAAGCAAAATTAAACTATTGAGAGCATACCAAAATAAAAAACTTTTATACAACAAAGGAAAGCATCAACAAAACAAAAAGGCAACCTATTGAAAGGGAGAAGATATTTGCAAATGATATATCCCATGGGGGTTATATGCAACATACATAAAGAATTTATACAACTCAACACCAAAAAAATCAAATAATCCAACTAAAAAATGGACAGCGGACCTGAATAGATATTTTTCCGAACACCGAAGAAGATATATAGATGGCAAACAGATACATTTGAAGTCGCTCAATGTCAATAATGATGAGAGAAATGCAAATTAAAACCACCATGAAATATCACCTGGCTACCTGTCAGAATGGTTAAAATAAAAAACACAAGAAATGGGCAGAAGATATGAACAGACACTTCTCCAATGAAGACATACAAATGGCTATCAGACACATGAAAAAATGTTCATCATCACATTGAGATATCACCTTATACCAGTTAGAATGGCCAAAATTAGCAAGACAGGAAACAACATGTGTTGGAGGAGATGTAGAGAAAGGGGAACCCTCTTACACTGTTGGTGGGAATACAAGTTGGTGCAGCCTCTTTGGAGAACAGTGTGGAGATTCCTCAAGAAATTAAAAATAGAATTTCCCTATGACCCTGCAATTGCACTCCTGGGTATTTACCCCAAAGATACAGATGTAGTGAAAAGAAGGGCATCTATACCCCAATGTTTATAGCAGCAATGGCCACAGTCGCCTAACTGTGGAAAGAACCAAGATGCCCTTCAATGGACGAATGGATAAGGAAGATGTGGTCCATATACACTATGGAGTATTATGCCTCCATCAGAAAGGATGAATACCCAACTTTTGTAGCAACATGGACGGGACTGGAAGAGATTATGCTGAGTGAAATAAGTCAAGCAGAGAGAGTCAATTATCATATGGTTTCACTTATTTGTGGAGCATAACAAATAGCATGGAGGACATGGGGAGATAGGAGAAGGGAGTTGGGGGAAATTGGAAGGGGAGATGAACCATGAGAGACTATGGACTCTGAAAAACAATAGATGTGGAGAAAAAGAAACCTTTGGCACTGTTGGTGGGTATGCAAATTAGTGCAGCCACTGTGGAAAATACTAGTTTCCTCAAAAAATTAAAAACAGAATTACCATATAATTCTATAATTCAACTACTGGGTATTTACCCAGAGAAAACAGAAACACTAATTTTGAAAAGATACATGTACCTTCACGTTTATTGCAGCATTATTTACAATAGCCAAGATATGGAAGCAACTCAGTTGTTCATAGATAGATGAATGGATAAAGAAGATATGGTATATACCTATAGTGGAATGTTACTCAGTCATTAAAAAGAATGAAATATTGCTATTTGCAATAACATATTTGGACCTAGAGTGTATAATGCTAATTGAAATAAATCAGAGAAAGATAAATATGTGGAATTTAAGAAACAGCAAATGAACAAAGGAAAAAAGAGAAACAAAAAAAATAGGCTCTTAAACACAGAGGAAAAACTGTTGGTTAGCAAATGGAAGGTGCGTGGGGGGGATGGGTGAAATTGATAATGGGCATTAAGAGTACATTTATCTTGATGAACACTGAGAAATGTATAGAATTGTTGAATCATTATATTGTACACTTGAAACTAATACAATACTGTATTTTAATTATACCTGAATTTAAAAAATAAGTTTAAAAAATTTTTAAAAATTAAAAGAAATCAGCTATAACAAATCTCCTTTGTCATTTGCATTTAGAATCACGGTTCCTCCTTATCAGCCTTATATCCTGGGTTTCCTGTTTCCTTAAAGACATTATTATGTATAGCTTCACCAGAAAGCTATACAAAGTGGAAAGCATAAGGGGCTCTAGAAGCCACTAAATCAGCTTCTTTTTGCACTAAAAACAAGACTGCTGCAGAATTTTAATTTTTTTCTTAAATTCTTCATAAATTGCTAAAATTCCTTTTTAACTGTGATAAAGTTGAACTCTATTGCCTCAAAAATGAACGGTTTTGGAAATTCAAAAGTGAACCTAGAAGATTCCAATGTTTACTGACATCCTTCCTTTTCAATTACACATGAGCTAATAGGCACCAAAGAAACATATGTAGCAGAACAGATGGTATGAATGGTCAGCCTGTATATGGCAAACAATACATATACTGACTGTAAAGGTCAGTACTGTGTTGCTGTAGTCCCTTATCCCTTAGGACTTACCTTGTCCTGATGGACTCTCAGTTTTGAAGCCTGGAAGAGAAGGCTGCTCTGTGTGTGCAGCAGTTGGTACTGCTTTGGTTTCAGCTTCTTTCGCCAGATCCATCAGGAAAGGGGGATCAGTGCTCTCTGTGGGCCTAGGGCCCAGGGAGGGGGAAGGACACTGAAGGTAGCCTCTTCTTCAGAAGAGAGTGGTTCAATGGATTGCTCTTCAGTCAGAAATGCAGGTGTGAGGAGACCTTCTGACTTAAGAATGATTTTACCACTAGTCTTTGAGGTGGTGTCATAGAGTCCTCATAGAGGATGTAATTAGCTAACAAAGACTTTGTGGTAAAAAACTCACCAGGTACACTGTGTCCTGTTCTGTCCACTGTCTCAAGCCTGGATTGACCAAAAGGAAGTTCTGGACTCAAAGTAGCATCCTGAAGAATGAATTGAGAAAGACATGTTGAGAAGCGACATCTCCCTGTATGTGAGAAGGGCTACACTCTGTGCTTTTCTCTTTTATTTAGAGTTAAGCAAATCATTTTGTAGTTGACTTGAATCTACTATGGATTCGTCTTTTTTCCTACTGTGGATTCTGATATAGGTTCTGATACAGAAGTTTGTCATGGAAGGAAGACATGCATTGATAAAGTGGCAAAATATGATTAATTGGCCTCTTGGCTAACTGAGTTTGCCTGGGTAGGGCTAATAAATAGCTGAAATACTTTGAATTTTCTACCATGTTTGAATTTACAAATTCCTTCATTTAAAGAAGGAATAGAGCTTAGTCAGCACTTCCAATTATGAATATTCCATTGACAACTTTTGGCATAAATTAAGCAGACATAGCTTTAAATGAAATATAAAAATTATTACAGAATTTATTATTTTATTTTGAATACATTAAACCCTCATAAATAAATACAAGTAAGGCCTTAAGACTTAAGAACATGCTTATAAAGTATGCTTATGTTTATATTTATTTCCAAAAGTCAATATTACATTATATATTCTGCTTTAAGTATTCTTTTCAGTTCATGAACATGTGTTTCTTTTATCAAAAAAGCAAATCTTGACACTAATTGAAACAAAGATCTAACAACATTGAAGAAAATTTTTGAGTTTTAGGATATTTGAAATGCAAGTTGTATCATATTTTTTTTAACACAGAAACTGGAAGTGGGCAACAAAGTACTGCCTGTAAGAAAAAAATTATAATTTGCATTGCAAAGAAGATTTTGCTCTGTTCAGTCTTTAAATTGATTTTTTTTTTTTTTGATGCAAGCTTTTGAGGCTTTGTTCCTACTTGAAGAGCAAAAGAACAACAAACTCACTTACCTTTGTGATATCAGCAAGGAGTGTAGGCAGCACTGACTGGAAGTCAGGATCAGTGCCTGGCAATGACCCCCAAAGTTCTGCAGGTGAAAAATCACAAGGTTTGAGTATTTCTTTCTTTTTTTTCTTTTGTGGTTGGACACTAAAACAGTCAGGGTTGAAAGATGTGGCAATAATCAGTTTTTAAAGGCTGGTATAGCAAATCATTAATAAATTAGCATCATACAAACTAATAGTCATTGATGTGAATGATATATTGGAGGACAGATGCAAAGGGTACATCTTGTATGTTTATGTGATAAGAACAGTTATCAAAGTAGATTTTTAGAGTACTTAGTTTAATTGTATAGATTTGGATCAGGCAGGCATATAGATTGGCTAGGCCAGTGGGGATGAAGATATAATGAAGCTAACAAAAAGAAATAGCTAGAATAAGCACTAGAACCAAAGACCACTTGCAGAGTCCTATTTCCACCTAGAAACCTGATTCTCAGAATATCCCAGAAGGTTGAACAGAGACAAACCAGAGTACCAGATGGTCTTTAAGATGACTCTGAAGTTCATGTTCTTTTGTCTAGGAGATTCTCTTGCCCTGCATCTTGTCCTCAGAAACTTTTTGATGTTTTCCAGTATTGAGTTTGACTACCTAAACCAGAGAAATAGAACTGGCAGAGAATGCCAGTTTCATGTCGTGTCATGCTAAAATAGAATTTCTAGTGTCCACCTATTCTGTTAAGAGTGCTGGGCATAATGAGGAATTCTAGGTTTATGGGCCCCTCCAGGTACCCTCTGAGAATCCTGAATGTGCCTGATGATCTTGTTAATTTTTTTAGACTGCCTGCTATTCTCTGCCCTCAGAGGTTGACTTATATGGACTATATCAATGGCTTTTTGCCCTCTGGCCTTGGGAAGGCTTAGATCATTAGGTAAACCCTTCACGCCTTGAGGTAGTAATGGGGCCTTGCTGCTTCTGGCACCAGAGAACTGTCCTGTTCTTTTGTGTATTAGGAAAAACTTTATAAATAACTCCTTCATCAAACTCTCATGCTGTCCCAATTTGAATGGCCATCTGTTTCCTTCTTGGACTCAACCAATTTACTAGGTGAAGGAATCTGTTTGGGTCATGCCAGTGGAACAGAACTATCCACAGGTGCTTCTTTCTACCTGGACTCCACTGGGTAACTGTGGCTAACTACTGAATGGAAACTCTGGGCTTCTCCTAGACCTATTCTTGTTATGAAGTAGCACCCAATGACTCACCAAATGAGACCCAGGTTGGAGTGAGGAAAGAGAAGTGATTCCATTCATGAGATGCCTGTCACAGAAATGACTGATTCTATAAAGCCCAAGTGGAAATGACACCTCCTAATGTTGCTGTCAGAATGCGGATAAAACTAGAACTACGAAATCACCAACTTACCATCAATGAACTGGATTGTTTCCACATCCAAGGATTTGTCTTCCTCTAGTGCTTTGCTGATCAGCTTTTTGAGGTCTAAATCTGTGAGATAGATTTCTGGTTGCTTGTCCTCCTCCATCGTTCCGTGAGGGGGTCCTTCACTTCCAATTTTGTTGGAATCAAAAGACAGGAGGTCACTCTCAGGGCTTTTTGATTCTTCACTGTCTCTCTTAAAGATGGCCATAAGCCTTGTCTCTATGGAGCTTGAACTGTAGAGAGCAGAGGACACAATGCACCCAAACCCATTGTTACATGCTTTACAAAGAGAGTCATTATGTGCTATGAAGATTCCAGACAGCTTCATCCTCTTTTCTGATAGGCTCTTAAAGGAGTATCCCATTTCAAAACTAGTTTAAATGTTTATCAGAAATTTGAAATGTGGAAGAAGAATCCACGTGTATTTTAGTTATTAGATAGAATGACAGGAAGGGGGGGCGGGTGGTAAGTCCAGCTTGAAGACTGGCTACTAAACGAGTCAAGTGATCACAGAGTTTGACTTTATTCTTTATGAAAAAGTATTATTTGTCAAGAGTTGTTATTATTCACCAGTGTTTTTTGTGGCCTTATAGGTAAAGTCATGAAGTGCCCATCAGCAAGAAGGATGAATTGTCCTTTTCTCTACAAACAGCCTTCTTTAGGAGGGTCTCTGAAATAGCAGCATAGGATACAGCAGTGGGACAGTTGTATGTGCATATTATAACCAAGTCAAAGGTTCAATTCTTAAGTTTATTTTTCCTCTACTTCTTTCAAGAAGTATTTTTTAATAAAAAAACAAAATTCTAAATCAAACATAATTTTTTCCCTCAAGCTGCTTTTAAGATAACATCTTAGAAGAAAGGTGTGAGAAAAGAGAAAGGGAAGTCGTATATAATTAACCATATTTATTATCATATTTATTGACTTGATACCTTTTTGCATATAAAAATGAAATAGGATTCTCTTTAACTCTTTCCTCTAGGATCAGGTTTTACCTTTTAGTTTATGCCATAAATCCACACCGAGGGATGCAAATGTGTTTTAGAGCCACAGAAACTGATAATGTGTACGCTTGGCAGTTCTTTGGGCCACACAATCAGTTAGAGTCTACAGTTCATTATTTCACTAGTCAATTAGAGAAGCCAAAGCTGGATTCTTATTACTGAGCTCTCCGAGGTAAAGTGGCTCTGTCCCAATTCAAACTGACCTTGGAACCAAGTTGCAAATTAGTTTCTCTGCTTTGTTTCAGACTTAGGTTGGCTGGTTGTACAAGTGTGCATTCAGACAGACAACTTCCCATCACACATGATATTTAAGAAATTGTTAAAACATGCACAGAAATGTGTTTTTATGTTTTTCTAATTGGATTCTGAGTTTTAGAGAATATACTTTCACTGATCACATCATTATTTACATACTTATCTCATGTAGTCATTTTGACTTGATCTTTTTTCTACTACTGAGTAACTGATCAATTACTCTCATTTAAATAACACACCAATAAAAAGCCATTAGTTTATCCCAGACTTGGTATGTAAAATTATTTTTTAAAAATCAGCATATAAATTTGTGGGGGAAAAGGTACTATATTTCAAAACATTAGAAAAGTCCAAATTACCCATCTCTTCCTTTCTTTGGTCTTCATTTCACCATATGCAATGGGAACATGCAAGGGAGAAAGAATTTTTATGAAATTTATTAAGACATTTACTGAATCACTGCATATACCAGAGAGAGGAAAAGAGAGAGAGAGAGAGAGAAAGAGAGAGAGAGATATTTCTTTCCATTGTCTCCCATGTTTGCCCAGAGCTTGGAAGAAAATACATAAACTGCCATCAGAATTTGGATAGGAATTTTGAGAGCTGTATGAATCTTAGGAAGTAAACAGAATTATATGATGTTCCTGATTGGGATTCAATCTTAAGTTCAAAGACTAAATATACTATTTATTTTAATTTTTAAATTTAAATTTAATTAGCCAACATATAGTACATCATTTGTCTCAGATGTGGTGTTCAACATGTACTTTTGGTTCTCTTCAGAAACTCTTTAAAAACATAAATAAACTCTTTGATTTCTTCATATTCTTCCCAAAGAGGTGGTAAATATATATATCTTACATTTTGGGTAGTGCTGGTGCCAGGAAGTTTTTAAAGAAAGTATTTTATAAATGAATTTCTCACCCTCTGAGTAGCATTAAATGTTTAATTCTGAAGGTAATTTATCTGAGATTGGACACTGGAACTGGTGTTTTGTTGACTGGTTTCAAATTATTTAATCATTAAGCCTTGAGGGAATGGTACAATTCATCATGGAACAGGTTGCAAGAAAAATAAACACCTGTTTACTGAGTGGGTGGTCTGTGCCAGGCGGTTTTCATGCACCTTCATTTAATCTTTTCAACAACACATCTCCATTCTCCAGAGAAAGGAACACACACACAGGGGGAAGTTGTTAGCTGGAAGGTGGCAGAGCCAGGATTCAAACCCTGTCCTGCCTGACTTCAAGTTTGAGCCCATTTGCTATGCCACTACCTGCTCAAGCCTCAAAAGAGGCCATTTGGTCATCACACTGGCGAGTATTCTGGACTCCTCTGGGCATCTACATGAATTTGGTTTAGAAGCTATATTCAGCTTCCTCTTTTCACATTTCAGATGATATTTGTTGACAAAGACATTCTACGCATGTGATGGAATTTGTGTTGCTGCTCTTTCTGCCTGGAGTATGAATTCATTTAACTTTCATACCTTGATAATATATGACTGAAATAGACTTCACTATGACTTTCCTTCTGAGGAAGCAGGGGACAATCTATGACTTTTTCATTGGGGCTGCTCTGTGGGAAGGACTTCTGTACTGACTAGACATTCATTTAGGGCTTGCCTCATGCTTCTTTCAGCAGTGGCTTGTAGTTTGGAGAGAAGCGGGGCTTCTTGAGCCAAGAACCTAATTCTGCTCATTAAAAAAAAATGTATACTGAATTGAAATATAATTGTCATGAAACCAACTGCAAATGTTGAAGGTGTAGAGTTTGATCTAAGTTTGACCCTATACACAGTGCAATCATTACCACAGTCAAATTAATTCCTCCCAAAGGTTTACTCATGCCCCTTTGAAACCCTTCCCTCCTATCCTTTCTGTGTCAACCCCCACAAGAAACTACTGATCTGTTTTCTATCATTATAGATTAGTTTGTGTGTTCTAGAGTTACATACAAATGGAACCATAATATACTCCTTTCCTTCTGGCTTCCTTCACTCAACATAGTTATTCTGAGATGAACCCATATTGTTGTGTATTCTATTAGCTCCTCCCTCTGCTGAGGAGTTGTCTATGGTAACAATAGTCCACAGTTTGTGTTATCTGTTGCTCTGTTGATGGACTTTTAGGTTGCCTCTAGTCCTCAGCTACTTCAAATAAAGCTGCTATGGACATTTATGAACTAGTCTTTGAAAGACCCTCCAACCAGATTAAATGATTGTTAATAGTTTCCCATATTTGCTGTAAGTAATAAAGCAGAATTTAAAGTGGATCTTTTTCTGTTCGTCCTTATAATTGTGTTAATATTAGATGTCCTTCCAACTTCCCAGTTGTGTTGGGAGACTCAGACGAGGTCACTAATAAAAATGTACTTATTAAATTATAGATCAGGTTTTATACAAATGAGCTGAAATAAAGACAGTATCGGGAGATTCATAGTGTTTTAGGGGATCTGGCTCCATGAGAAAGTAATTTCCTTCGCACTAAGTTTACTTTACATTATTCTGAGCATTGTTAGATACGATAAAACATATTGTTTATAGTATTCAGGGTCATACTCATAAACATATTGTTTATAGTATTCAGGGTCAAAATGTTTTCTGGGGGACTAAGTATTCATTCCATAACGGAAATCATTAGAAATATACGGTCAAATTTACTTCATAAGTATCTTTGGCAGAAATAAGAATAAAGTCTTACAGAGACAAACACACGGGAAAGATGCAGCTTCAGGGGCTACACCTTTTTTTACCTTGTGAAATTTCATCATCCTAACATTTTCATTTTCTTCCGAAATAGATTTTTTTTTATTATTAGTTTTTCATTTATTTGAAGGGAGGGCATAATGAGCAAATTGAACATTCACCGGGAGGACGGTTCGTATCATTTCCTTCAGCTTTAAATGAAACATCTGCTCTTAGCACAGTGGCTTGTCCAGAAGACCTTGCCACGTATGCAGAATATTCTACTATCACCTTTTATTTCTTTCTAATCCATCTGATTTCACATGGAATATCGTGGAGCAGCATCGTGAAATAAAGAAAAATGAGACTGCTGTGGTACATATTAAGGGTTTCATCTTTTATAACTTTCACTTTCCAATACTTTCTTCCCCTGGAGTCAGACAAATCAGAGGGGCCTGAGAGCTTTGAAAGGAAAGAACCGGTGGAGCTCACCCAGAAGCTATTCCTCGTGAGTGTGGAAACTTGCTCTGGGCACCTGGCTTTAAGACAAGAGACAGTGGAGGGGCCAGGAAGTAGTCTGGGGGAGGCCTTCTCTTCTCACTTTATGAATCACCGTTGGGGCAGGGAATCTCATTCTGACACACCAGGGTTGACATACACCTTGTGGCACATTTGAAAAAAAAGATCACATTAGGACCCTGCCTGTAGCTGTTTTGAGTGAGAACTTAGAAAGAGGATGTAAAACTGCTTGCCAAAAATCATAGTACCCACCCAGATTAGAGTGTTGGGATGCTCATGGATATAGGCTTGCTTGTGGGGAAGCCATGGAAACACAAGTCAGCCCTGCTTTAGCATGGCACTATTCTTTAATTTCATTTCCTTTATTTAAAATTATAATTTAATAATTTTTGTGTGGTAATGCATTACTACAGTTTAGACATCAAAATGATAATAAAAGCTGTATTTTGGGAAGTATTCCTTCCACTTCTGTCCCTTTCTACCCCATTCCTTCAACTCCCTTATCCCCAAAGGTACTAACTACTTTTTTTAGTTTCA
This sequence comes from Mustela putorius furo, assembly GCF_011764305.1. NCBI lineage: Eukaryota > Metazoa > Chordata > Mammalia > Carnivora > Mustelidae > Mustela > Mustela putorius. The sequence continues at coordinate 5,156,391 of NW_025422015.1, read as the reverse complement.
CCTGATTCCCTAGGGTCACACTGATTTGTTTCAATGATGATGATATTTGGCATTCAACAGGGAACCAGGCAATCAGGCTCTAAGGTAACTAATTGCTACTTCTTTTGACCTGTCCCTACTGAGGTGTTCTCCTAAGAGGTTTGTTAATAACATTGCCAGAGACAGCAGATGAGCTCTCTGCAGAGAGCAGTGTTTCTGCCTCCAGAGGGAGGAGGGAATACAGCTTCTGTGTTACCCCTTAAAAAATCACCTAGAGTCATGTTCTAATTAGACAGTTCCTTTATCTCAAATGTATTCGGTTTTCAGGATCTGGCAGGGCTAAACAACTTGGGGGAAAGGAACCTTATAATCCTCATGACACTGCTTTTAAAATGGACAGGGAGAAAGTAATTTAAAAATTGAGAAGAGCCCGGTTCTCTTACTTACCTAAATCCTAGCACATGGATTTCTTTGAATCCTGGAAGTTTCTTAAATACCTTTTGCATCTGCAGAAGGAAAGAAATTTATGAGACACTCTTCAGGCGCTACTGGGTCAGATCTTACCTAACTGAAAAAGCCTAAATACTTCTGATGAGTTTGGGGAAAAACATGAAAATGCAAAATTGAAGCAATTATTGAGGCCAAACTCTTTGTTCTTAGTTATTTCTGAAACCCAGAGGAAAGTGTTTTGGTATTTATTTAAAAGCTGCAATTGTGGGGCGGGGGGTGCCTTGATGGCTTAGTTGTTTAAACATCTGACTCTTGATTTTGGCTCAGGTCATGATCTCAGTGGAGCCTGCCTAAGATTCTCTTTCTCCCTCTCCCTCTCCCTACGCCCCTCCCCACCTTGCACACTCTTTCTCTCTCTCTTAAAAAAAAAAAAATAGAAAAATTTAAAAAGGTGCAATTGGGTAGTTCAGACCTGCTTTAATGGTTACTTTAAATAGAATATGAAATAACTTTAAGGTGGTACTTGGAAGAAACATTTTTGGCTACAGTGTTTTTATTTATACATACAGAGTAACTATTATATTTTCTGAGTTGAATAAGATGATTTGGAAAATATAATGTTCAAGGAATTATTAAAATCAAAATGGCTGCTGTAACTAAATAACATGGTACAATCAGACTCTAATAGGTTAGATTATAGATTTATTTCTTAATTAGTCTGACCTTGCTAATGAGGCGTATTATCAGAATATTTTACAATTGTTATACTCAATGACTCCTGACCCACTACAGTCTGGCTTCTGCCTCTGGATTTGTCTAGGAGGGACAGTTTTCTCCAGGCAGTTGCCTCTTGGCTCTCTCCAAATCCAGTGGCATTTTCCGTTCCTCTTCCAGGGTTTGCCTGCCTTTTCCCCTGGTTCTTCTTCTATCTCAAGGACCACTTTCTCAGTCTTGTTTAATCCATCTTATTCATGTCTGCACTCTACTTTATATATAAAGATTCTGGAAATTTGCACTCAGCCTCCTTATCTCACTCTCCCCACTTATTTAGTAAGTGGGGAAACATTTCGTTTCCACCATGTTCTTATTCCCATGGCAGGTGTACTCTTCCCATCTCCCTTTTTACATAGCTGAAATGGTTTTCTAGGTGTGCATGAGGAAAGGAAGGAGAAATTTGGGGGAGGGATATGTTGGGGCAGGAGGAAAAAGAGGAGATGTCTCCTTGACCACATTTTTATTTCCAAGGTAATCATTCCATATCTGTTGTTCTTCACTATAAGTCCCTTGCTGGGCGGCACTGCCCATTGAAGAAGCTCCAGTTCTTTAGAATGGCATTTAAGACCCTCTGCAATCTACCTTCTCCATTCCCCAAGTACTTTATCATTTATTCTTCCTGCCATCATTACCTCCTTGGCCAATATTGTATCCTCTAATTTCACTAAACCAAGGCTTATCTCTCCTCAAATACAACATGTACCTCATTCAGACTTCTATAACTTATTTCCCCTTTAGCCCAAGATGCAACTTCTACCTTCTGTTTATTGACTGCCCACGCCCCCATCTTTCAAAGCCGGCACAAACTCATTCTCTATTTTTTAAAAGGTTGTTATTATTTATTTGAGAGAGAGACAGAGAGAACAAGGGATGGAGAGAAAGAGAGAGAGAATGAGAGAGATGGAGAAAGAGAGCAGAGAGCATAAGCAGGGGGAGAAGCAGGCTCCCAGCTGAGCAGGGAGACTGATGTGGGGCTTAGTCCTAGGACCCCGAGATCAGGCTGAGCCAAAGACAGATGCCTAACTGACCGAGTCACCCAGGCACCCCAAACATATTCTCAATTGAAAAGCATCCGTAGAGCCCTTAAGTCAGGTTCAATGATTTCTTCTCCCTACTACTCTAGAACTTAATGCACTAGGTCCCATAAAACAGTCTGTGAGCTGCATGATGTCTTCCTCACTGAGATTATGCTCTTTGGGCTCAGGAACCATGGCTTATTGACTCATCTTCATCTCCCTCCCTCTCAGTACCTAGGAGACCATCATCAGTCCCATAGTAGGGACTCAGCAAAGTTTGTTTAATTGCCTTGAGCGCCTCTCTTCATTCTCTAAACTCATCGACATGCAACTGCATTGTCACTGTATCTAAAATTACTGCTGACTCTACATTATCTATGCCAAGGACTAAGGCAGTGATGCACAGATAATCCCCAAATCACTTACACCGGGCTTTGAAACGCATCATGGATTTCTTTTTCCAGCAGACTGTTTTACCTCCCAAGTCATATTTTCTTGCACCAATGTTAAAAATAGTTTTCATCCCCTGAGTATATGATAACTGCAGTGATGAAGGTAGGCCAGTTTTTGGGTGAGGAGGTAGCTGTGTAGGCTTGAGTTTAAATATTGGTTCTGCTACTTTCTCCTTATTAAGGCCTGGAGTTTATTGCTTAGCCATAAGCAATATGATCTCTGAATCTGATCTCCTTAGCCAAAAGGGGACAACAATACTTATAATTTGAGGCTCCTATAAGGAATAACTAATAAGTGCTGGACACACAATGGGCAAAGAGTGGATGATACTGTATTATTGATTTACTTAGTTTCTATCTCTCCTACTGGATTACTACTAGCTCCTCGGTAGGCCAATTTTCTTTTACTTCTTCTGTGGTCACATACCATGGGGCCTGATGAGAGCAGACAGAGCAGGCCTTTAGTCGGTTGTTTTTAAAAGACTCAGTGAGGGGAAGGACAGAGTGAGGGTCTCCGTAGAGGTTAGGGCGAGGGAGCCTGAGTAATAAGTTTCTGTTTCTCCACGGCCACCCCCACCACAGGCTTACCAGAGGAGAGCTAGGAGTTTAGGCGTGGGGGACCTGGTCTTTAGTATGGGGGCAAGTAGTAAGGAGCTGTGTACATGCTCCAGGTCTATTCTGGCCTCCTGTGACAAACAGCTCTGGGGCCACAAGGCATTTGTCATGCCATTCCAGGAACAACACCTGGGACTCAATGTTTAAGCGTGAGCAGCAGTTTCTGGAGCAGAAGATTCAGATCCTGACTTGTTCCTCTTTCTTATCCAGGATATCAGAGATGCTGTTCTATGGAGGAAAACAAGCACGGAGCTGCTTCCAGAGAGGCTCACAGCCGCAGCATGGGCAGCAGGGAACATCTCCAGGGAGAGCCGTCCTCCCCTCCAGGAGTGCTCCACGGCACTGCCTCTGGTGGAGGGGAATTTTGCTTGTTGTCTATGTCCTCTTTGTGAACCTGCCTGTGATTGATTAAGAGCCAGCTCTGCTTAGGAGGGTGCAGAAGGCATCTAGGGAGGAGATGACAAAGGCCTTCAGTTAATTCCGCTAAATAATCTTCTGGGGACCTTCCAATCATGGAGTGCTAACCACTAAATTGCTAATTAAGTGCCCAGTTAACCTTATTAATAATACTAACTGCACAGGGGCCTCCCTGATTCTGCTGGAATGTATGCTAACGGGGCTATAAAAAGGCAGCCGTGTTGAGTTCTCATGAATGTTTGCACAGGAGAAAGCATTCAGACAACAACTAAGCATTCCTTTTGACATTTGTATTAAATTGCTCATTAGGTTTATTGTGGAAATTAAATTACTGCAAAGCACTGTCCATTAATTCCTGATTAGGCCTGAATGGCTGTGCTGATGCAAGTCTGGGCTGTGGTGGAGTTGCTTAGTTATGTGTGGGCAGGCTGCTAGGTGGTCTGGATTGCTCAGGAGCCTGGAAAGGGAACAGATGCTCTAAGCAGAGGGGCTCCATTTCAGAGAAGCCAGTGATCATGCAGAGGAACCAGCAGGACTGATGTAATGGGTCTCTGGAACAAGACTGAGCAAGAAGACATAGTCTTTTGGCTAATAAGGTTTTGAGTCTAGAATGGACTTGTTTATCTGATGATGGTACAAAAATCCCTGCCTTGAAGATATTTATTTGGGAAAAATGGGAAGTATAGCATAATGATTAAGAATAGGGGTTCTGATGCCAGGCTGCTTGGGTTTGAATCTTGGCCAACTAACCAATTTTGAAGATAACTCTGATTATACTCAGAACTTTCTGAAAAGAATATTTTAAAGAACAAACAGAAAGTTCACAGACAATTTTTAATTCATTCTATCTAAGAATCCATGTCTAAGTACCTCTCCAGTTCATAAACACCCCATGCTGATGTTTTCTCTTTGAAGTGTGTAGACATGATTCTTTATATTTTATTGGCTGAATGGTGATGCAGGGAGTGGTTGGAGGTTTAAAATTTTTGCTTATTCTGGGGGCTTAAGGCGGTAGGAGAAGAATAAATGAAACAAGATGGGATTGGGAGGGAGACAAACCATAAGTGACTCTTAATCTCACAAAACAAACTGAGGGTTGCTAGGGGGTTGGGGGTTAGGAGAAGGGGGGTGGGGTTATGGACATTGGGGAGGGTATGTGCTTTGGTGAGTGCTGTGAAGTGTGTAAACCTGGCGATTCACAGACCTGTACCCCTGGGGATAAAAATATATTACATGTTTATAAAAAATAAAAAATTAAACAAACAAATTGGGGAGAGTATGTGCTTTGGTGAGTGCTGATTCACAGACCTGTACCCCTGGGGATAAAAATACATGTTTATAAAAAATAAAAAATTAAAAAAAATAAATTAATTAATTAAAAAAAAAACACAAAACAAAACACAAAAAATTTTTGCTTATTCATCATCTCCTCAGTTGAGAGGAGGTAAGCCTTGAATTCTCCACATGTGAGAAGTAGGGGCCTGTAGGTTCCCTGGCCGTGCTGTGTGAGATGCTTGGGCTATCCAAAAATGTAGTTCACAGTTATGTTATTGTATGAATGCATCGATTCTCAATTGCATTTCTATAATTACAGAATAGTTAACTGAATCCCAACTCCATATTAGGCGGTAAGTCCTCAGAGATCAAGAAATTGTTCCTGCCCTCAAGGGGACACCCAGAGCCTGAAGGCAGTGAGGTGCTGGGTGAAGAGGGAGAAATAGAGACAACAAAAGCCATAGACGTGTAAACAAACAATCTCAAGACAGGGTGATAACTCTTGGGACAGCAGTGGGCACTGAGTGTTAGCTCAGAGGAGAGGTACTGAACCCAGGATGAGTGGAGAGAACTTTCCTTGATGAAGTTTACAAAATTTGAAACCCAGGGAAGGGACATTGCGGACAGAGGAAGCAGCACATGGAAAGGCTAAAGGTGAGAAGAGATTTGCAAGCAGTTTGTATTTCCTGTAAAGTAGTGTGCCAAGGAGGGGGATGGGAAAGGCCTAGTGTTCTGATGAAGCTGGAAAGGAAGGCAGGACTCTCTTCATGGTGAATAGAAGCCACAGTCAGCACAGCGCTTTGGATTCATCCTGTGGCGAATGAAGAGGTGGGCAGAGGAGATAATGGTCAGAGATGGAGGAGACATCTTGGGGCAGCTCCTAAGTTTCCTGGATGACATGGACAACATAATTGGCTTTCATTTTCACCCATGAAAAATGCCAAGGTTTTAAATTGCATCAAACTGCAAAAGTGGAAACATTATGTAAGACAAATATGGGTTAAAAATTCATATTTCAACCCAGCATATTCCCTAGTTGGTGCTTACATGAACATTTTAGACCTATAAAATATGTGCTTTGTGCCTTTCAGTTAAAGGAGATTTAAAAACCCACTAATACTTAAAGAAAACCTAAATATAAGTGACTTTTAGGATAGAGAAGCTGGAATAGAAAAACTTTTCTAGAGATCCATTTGCCCTAACATTTTGGGACATATTGCAGTTTTTGATTTCTTTCAAATGGTTAAAAATGAATGCCTAGTCACAAGAAGTTGGAACTCAACTCAAAGGGTTTAGGTCCTGTTAGCTCTCAGATTCTGATTCATGACTCAGGCTGTGGTTGTGTGGGACGGGCTCACTTACCTGGAGCTGAGACTTTGCTGCCAGCTCCTGATAATATGGGGACTGAGAGTCAGTGAGTTCCGCCTCGAGCTTCGGGTTTGCCAGAGTGACGCTCAGCAACACCTTCTGCTCCAATGGGCCCTTGGATATCTTAGTGGGTTCTACTTTTCTTTCCTAAATTAAAAAATAAAGTCTTCTCTTAACATAAAGTATAAGCATATGGTAATATTAAACATTATATATTGATAATGTCCCAAGAAGTATATTATGAAGGCTCAAGTGCTTTTAAAATCCTATGAACTAGAAGTGTCCTCTGAATTTCATTGAGAGACAATGTACCAAAGCTCCAATGAGTTAACTGTTTAGAATCCTTGAGAACACTGCTATGTGCTCTTCATGAAAGCATTTACACATATACACACACACACACATAATTCATAAATACTGCATGTATATATACATACATAATCCCATCACTGGGATTGTGCCACCTTCTTGCATAACTTTATAAATACTCTTTGATGACGACTGGATTACCCAAAATAACCTAAGGATGCTGAGCGATTACTTAATATAATCTTTTCTTAGGGAAGAGTCTAGGCTGGTTTAATGAGACCATTTGTGCTTAAACTTCACATTGAACCTAGTTAGATCAAGAGAGGGTTTGAAATATCTCTCAGAAGGAATGGCATATTGGGGCCACCTTTGGTAGCATGTGACTTAGAAGAGAAGCACTCTTTTGAGGACCTGGATTTGGCCTCTGATCAAGGACCAGAGGTCATCCTTCTTGCCCTCTGGACTGAGAACAGGCAGAAGTCTCTCACTGTTCTGAATTCATGTAGGCCCCCAGGGTACAGATCAAGCCTAGAGCTGGGGTTCAAACTTGAGGTTTGACAGATTTTCAATATTGGGCACCCAGATGGTCATGAAATCTGAACAGCTTTCTTAAAAGAGTAAAAATCATGTCTATAGAAAATGGAAAGTCTTTGGTAATGTACATTTTCTCTTATTAGTGAAATTAAAGCTGTGGAAGCTGAAAGAGACCAACCAATGGAAAATGACATGAGGGACAAATCTCATGTGGGTGGTAGTCAATGTAGTCTCTCTTCATTTCTCACCACAAAGTTCTCTTTTCCATGGGACAGCAGCATAGCCTCTAACTTTAATAGTGCACACAGAGGATGTAGACTCACACTCGCCAGACTATTGATGTTTGTTTTCATTCATTCATTCACTCACTTATTGAAATAACACACATTAAGCATCTGTATGGTATAGAACAGTGCTAGGACATATGGAAAGTTAAAAGAAAAATGTATGGCATGTGGTATTATCTTCTAGAAGCTTACCATTTAACTGGGCATATTTAAAGTTCATATGAGACATTTAAATAAATTCTTTAGATGTAATCGTGAGACATCTTCTAATTACCTTCAGCTACTGGATTAATTTTCCATGTTTCTTACCCAGCATCCTCAGTGATACTCTATTATCTATGCGTAAAATTCCAAAGTTCTTTCCTGACCTCCAAGGCTCTCCACAATCTGATCTCAATCTGCTTGAACAATTTTATTTATTTTTTATATATTTTTTCATGAAAGTTTTTTTTTAATTAAACTACTGAGTAGGCCCAGGTAGTGTATTCTATTTTTAAAATAGAATATTTTAAATTTAAATTTAAAATTTAATTTAAAATTTAAATAATCTAAAATTTAAAATTTTAATTTTAAAATATTTTAAATTTTAATTCCAGTTAGTTAAGATACACTGTTATTTTAGTCTCAGGTGTACAATATAGTGATTCAACACTTCCATACATCATCCTGTGCTCATCATGACAAGTGCAGCCCTTAATCCCCATCACCTATTTCACCCACCCCTATCCCACCTCCCCTCTGATAACCATTAGTTTGTTCTCTATAGTTAAGAATCTGTTTCTAGGTTTCTCTCTCTCTCTTTCCCTTTGCTCATTTGTTTTGTTTCTTAAATCTGAGTGAAATCATCTGATATTTGTCTTTCTCTGACTAACTTATTTCACTTAGCATTATACTCTCTAGCATAGGGTTACATCCTTGCAAATGGCAAGATTTCATTCTTTTTTATGGTTGAGGAATATTCCATTGCATGTATATACACCACATTTTTAAATATCCATTCATCAGCTGACAGATACTTGGGCTTTTTCCATAACTTGTCTATTGTAAATAATGCTACTGTAAACAGGGGTTCATGTGTCTGTCTGAATTAGTGTTTTTGTATTATTTGGATAAATACTCAATAGTGCAATTGCTGGGTCACAGGGTAGTTCTATTTTTAACTTTTTGAGGAACCTCCATATAGTTCTCCAGAGTGGCTCCACCAGTTGGCATTCCTACCAATAGTGCAAGAGGGTTCCTTTTTTCTCCACATCCTTGCCAACATCTATTATTTCTTGTGTTGTTGATTTTAGTCATTCTGAAAGCTGTGAGGTGATACCTCATTGTAGTTTTGATTTGTATTTCCCTGATGATGAATGATGATCATTTTTTCATGTGTCTCTTGGCCGTCTGTTCTCCTTCTTTGGAAAAACGTCTCTTTATGTCTTCTGCCCTTTTTAAAATTGGGTTATTTGTTTTTGGGGTGTTGAGTTTTATAAGTTCTTTATACATTCTGGATAATAACCTTTCATCAGATATGCCACTTACAAATATCTTCTTCCATTCTGTAGACTTTTAGTTTTATTGATTTTTTTCTTCGCTGTGTAGAAGCTTTTTATTTTGATGTGGTCCCAACAGTTTATTTTTGTTTTTATTTCCCTTGCCTCAGGAGACATATCTAGAAATAAGTTGCTGTGGCCAATGTCAAAGAGGTTACTGTCTGTATTCCCTTCTCTGTTTTTTTTATGGTTTTATTTATGGTTTCCTGTCTCACGACTAGATTTTTAATACATTTTGTATTTATATTTGTGTATGGTATAATAAAGGGGTCCAATTACTTTCTTTTGCATGTTGCTGTCCAGTTTTCCCAACACTATTTGGCAAAGAGACTGTCCTTTTCTCATTCGATATTCTCTTCTGCTTCGTCAAAAATTAGTTGACCATACAGTTTTGGGTTTATTTCTGGGTTTTCAATTCTGTTCCATTGATTTATATGTCTATTTTTGTGCCAGTACCATACTGTTTTGATTACTACAGTTTTATAATTTAACTGAAATCCAGAATTGTGACACCTCCAGTTTTGCTCTTCTTTTTCAAGGTTGCTTGGTCTGTTTGGGGTCTTTTGTGGTTCCATACAAATTTCAAGATTCTTAGTTCTAGCTCTTTGAAAAATGCTCTTGGTATTTTGATAAGGATTACATTAAATGTGTAAATTGCTTTGGGTGGTATAGACATTTTAACAATATTTATTCTTCTAATCCATGTGCAAGGAATGCCTTTTTATATCTTTGTGTCATCTTCAGTTTCTTTCATCAGTATTTTATAGTTTTCAGAGTACAGGTTTTTCACCTCTTTGGTTTGATTTATTCCTAGATATATAATTTTTGTAAATGGAATTGTTGCTGCTTGAATAACTGTAGTCTGTATCATTTTTCCCTGCACTGACTACCAGATAGCTTGTTCACTGTTTATAAGATACCATATCGCTTGTGCTAATCTCCTGACTGGAGACCCTCCTCACTGCTCTCCATGCTCATCCCAGCACTAAAACATGGGGATACACACATATATACACACACACATTTTTACTTCTTACTAATATTTTATGGTTCATTTAAAATAATATTTCCTCTGATCATTTAGGGAAGAAATCTTTGTCTCCTCTAATCTCCTGGAGCAGTGAATAATATTTTAATTTCTCATTTAATATCTATGCCATACTCACCCAGAGTCTTTTTATATGGTAATCTTGTCACTCCACATATAATCTCCTGAATCCAGTATGATTCTCATACTTCATTAAATCTCCCAAAGTTAAAAAAAAAACAGTGACCATTTACGCACAAACTCTCTGTGAATATACAGGACTGGGGGTCACATCCTTTGCAACCTGTTCTGGTCTATCATTTTGATCCATTCTATATACCTGCCATCTTCAAGTACAGCAACTAGATTATTTTGTTGTACTTATTTGCATTATAAATTTCTTGAAGGCGGAACTGTGTCTTACTCAACTTAGGATCTTTGGCACATACCCCAATGTCTGGCATATCAGAGGATTTTAGTAAAACGTTTGCTGAATGAAAGAATAAGTGATAGATGCAGGTGATAAAAAGGGTAAGAGGAAGATGTGGTAAATACAAAAGGAAACGTTCAGGGAATATTTACTGGAGAAGGGGGGACCTATAATAGATTTTGAAGGAACGGGAGGCAAGTAGTGTGAGAAAAGAGAAGGCAAACCAGAATTGTCTTTGAAATTTTATAGTGAATACGTTTAATCTCAATATTTTTTTTCCAACAGCAATTTTCACTGTTCTTGGACTAATATTTTTGAGAAAAATGGAACATTTTAATTCTTTGTTCACAGCAATAGTTCCAGCGAATCCGCAGCCATATGACCTATAGGTCAAATAGAATGGTACTGGGGGTAAAAGGGTCCTTGCCATCCTGGAGTTTATAATTGAGTTGTTTCTTGCAATCCCTCCCACCTTATTCTAGTTTTCAACCATTTTCCCCTCATTCCCTAGAGGAAGGAAGAATCTCGAATAGAACAAAGTCACTGACTCTTAATTGGAGTGATAAAAATGCAGCACCAGTGATACTGAATGGCTAATTCACCCATTCTCTTTTCTTGCATTACTAATAAAACAAAAACAGGCATGTAAAGAGATAGATTCACTCTCAGAACTTCTTACTATTGTAGGCATCTTGGTGTCATTGAGGAGTGGGAGTGTGTCCTCCAGAGTGAGCGGGAAGGGTCCGAGGGAGACACTGGCAACGTCTATGGAAATTAAAAACATGACAGGCACAAAAATGAGATTGGAGAAATTTACATTAGAACAAGGTCAAAGTTTCATGTGTTTTTTCTGTCATTCTGGAATTTATAGATGTGGGATGCCTTCTTACCTCATTTTTTTTTTTTAAGATCACATAAATATGTTCTTGAGAAAAATATAACTCAAACTTTTGATCCTAGTTGAAGTCTCCATTCTTCTCTTCTAGGTGCTATCCTAGTTTGGTGCTATCCTAGGTATGTTACAGTTAAATGGTTTCGACAATGAGATCTAGTTAATTTTTCCACTTGTAACTATATAAAGGATGCAAGACAGATATTTGTCTTGAGTTTATTTGTTTGAAAATATTGGTAATGATTGTCTCCAAGTTGTAGGATAATGGGTGATTTGGCTTTACCTTTATTCTTTTCTAAACTTTTCAAGTTTTATACAAAGCATTTAAATTATTTTCTTAAGTTAGAAATATCATTTAGCTTTGAGAAAGTATGTTATGAATTCTGTCAGCTTCAATTAAGGATTGCTTTTTAAATGATATACTTTCATGATCATTTGAATTAAGGTTCAGGAGCAGGTGAAGGAGGAGACCTAAGCTTACCTGTAGAAAACACAGGGGTCTCACCCGGCTCTCCAAATGTCTCCTCTGTAGATGCTTCATCTTTTCTAACACCACAGCAGAAAAGAAAGAAGAGGTGATGAAAAGGAGCTTGATAACAACAGGAGAAATGCATTTACTTTCCCTATACTCAACAGACCTAAAAATTAGAGGAGACCCCTTTAAAACTGGGTTTGCCTATTTCTTTCATTATAGAAGTAATCTTCAAGTGTATTTTCATTGAAGAAAAATTCAAACAACTCTTGAAAATGGTTATGTTTGACTCTAGGGTGTTCCATAAGCATCTTTCATGTGGTCCTGGGGAGCACTTCCATCATAAGCAAAACTGGTCTTCGGGGCTTTTTTATGTTTTATAGTCCCATTGTACTTGCACTGTGTCCTTGACATCAAAGGTAATTGCATGATATGATCTATGGCTGAATGTTCTTGCTAAAATCTCCGATCCTCAAACCTGCAAATCCAGAGAGTTCTTAAGTTTATTTACTAAAGTAACTCTTGTGGTTACTGGTTACAGTAATAGGAGAGAGGAAGATTTCTGGATAATGCGGGTGTATTAAATACTTATTCCGGACACAGAAGGAGTTCTTGGGTAGGCTGTTATGGGTAAGTTGGCACTGCCATGCAGAGGCAGTCTGGAAGATAGCTAAGGGCAAATCCAAGGGCATGGTTATATAGCTGTCTGTTATGACGTTGGCCTGTTCTAGCAAGCAACTTCTATATAGAGAGGAGTAGCAGTAGTAATCTCTTTTGAAGCTCACTGAAAGATTTGTTACTATAAGCTATTAGGTTTAATTATCTTGTGTCTGCGTTAGTACAATTTAGTAATAGTTGCCCAATATACTCGATCCAGTTTTCTGTGATTCATGATGATGGGAAGACCAAAGGAAATGGTTAGATGCTCTGTGTTGTAGAGTCATCCTGACTGGCTCAAGACAATGGGATCATCTACATACATATTTCTAACACACCCAGTTTTACCAAAGTCTTAATAGACATAATATACAAAATATTATCCACAGCATGGGCTGTGACCAATTAGAATAGATGTAAACATGTGACCAATTAGAATAGATGTAAACACAATATAGTATAAACACTATATTGGTACACACGGGCTAAACATAACTTCAGACCATTTTGGAATTAGGTATTCTTGTTTGTTTCTACTGGTACTTTGCTATATACTTAGGAAATATTTTTTATGGATATCATATTTATAAAGATCTCATATCAAACAGAGCATTTGTGATTTAGACGATTTTCCTTTTTTTTCACTTTATAGAACTTTGTTTATAGTAAGATATCTTTCCTCTTACTATAACTCTGGCATCCTTGTTTTACCTTCCTATAAAAAAGAAAACAGCCAAGAGGAACAGTTATTAAAGTGCTGGCTATAGCATTAGTTACAAGTCAACAGCCTGCTTTGAGCAGGATCCTGTGTCAGATGCTATTTCCTCATCCTTTGCCACTGGGTGTAATTCTGTTACTGCAATGACAATCTAGACCATTCCTCAGAAGCTATAATTTGGGAAGCTGGGACACTGGGTTCTTTCACTGGCTTTTATTTTAAAGTCATTTGAAACTGGCAGATTTACAGGCTACTCAGGTGAGAAAGTTTTCTGTTTCGTCTTCCTAGAAAGGCTTGCAATAACGGGCTGGCCGTCCTCCCTCCCTCCCTTTCTTCCCAATTTGGTGACCATAGTTAATGTTCAATGTTTGTCTCTTACATCGTAGCCATTCTTTCCAGCAATGTTGGTAGACACAGGAATGGATGAGATGATTCTATTTCTTTCTCCTTCTGTCTTTGGTAGCTGTTTCCTATGATTTTTAATTTTTTTTTTAATCAATTCTTGGTACACCCTGTTGGATTTTTTTCTTATGGATGGATGGCCTTTCCTTTGTTTTCTTTTTCTTTTTTTTGAAGACGGGGGAATAAGTACCATCCTATAGTTAATCAGAAGACTGAATATCTGTGTCTTGTGAACAAAGTTAATACTCTAGTAGTAAGGTTTTCTTCAATCACATTATTTCTTCTCATAACAACTTTTTAAAATTTCTAAAGAGTGGCTCTGTAGACTTACCAATTAACAAAATATATGAGAATTTTGCTCAGGTCTGTGGTGGTGGGTAGAGAGATATGAAAAGTTTCCTGCCCTTGAGGAGTTTAAACTCTTACAGGAAAATATGGTAAAATGAGGGAAGTGTTAAATAATAATGTAAGTGCCAAAAGGAGCATAAAGTTCAAAGCAGGGAGCTACTGCTGCAGGCTCAAATGGGCTGTTACGACATCATGGAATCCAGGTGGGACTTCACTATGAGCTGGAAGGAGAGTAGGATTTGGATAGGTAACGTAGAAAAGGCAGGTTTTCCGAGCAAGAGGGAAAGGCTAGGAGTCAGAATCCAGGATGAGGAAGACGTGGTCTATGTGCAGTGGGTGACACGGTAGCAACAGTGGGATCATGGGTAATGGATGCAAAGTTGGAAAGGTCAGGGGGTGGAAGGTCTCAAATGATTAGTTTGGCCTATGCCTCAGTGAAGGTCCTGGCAGGACACAGACGGCTCACTCATTGTGGGATGATTTGAGCAAAGTTTAAAAAAGGAATGACTTATTAAGGTGTGGGAAGAGTATAAGAACAACCACAAAGCCAAGCGCAGTACCCCAAGGCTGGTAACAGTGGGGTGCTCAAAGTACGCTTAGCCCAGTTACCATGAACCAGAGACAGAGAGGGATCTGTGGAAAGGCTGCTTGACAGGAGCTGAGTTGAAGCTGAAGGAGAACAACAGCCCTTGGAGACTTTGCAAGCTGGAGGTGAGGAGAGGTGAGAAATTCACTCATCTCATTCTCTTCTCTCCCTCTGATCTCCTGCTCCCCCACTGGCTGGTCCTACCTAGGAGTCAGGGCAAAAGCTGTGCATGACTCTATCCTTACCAGTCAGCCTTCTGCACACAGAGCATGAAGGTAACAGTGGGCAGAGGATATTCAGAAGGGTAAGAGGAACATGTGGGATTCTTTTGAATGTCATTGAACAAAGCCCAATGAGACAAAAGGAATTTTTTTTCAGGCTTATTAATCCCGTAACAGTTATACAAGTTAAGGAGGGGAAGAGGTTAGAGGCAGGGAAATCCATTAGGGAGATCAGATTTGACATTTTTCACAGCGTAAATTAGTAAGGTCCTAGAAGAGGTTGTTGGCAAAGAGAATAGAAATGAAGGAACAAATGTGAAAAGCATTATAAAGAATTGTCAGTAAGTCATACAGCCAAATTTGTGTCTCTCTTAGTATTGTCTTCAGAATTAGATTTCTAAATGTTATAAAATGTACGTAATTTGTGTTTAGAGTTTGTCTCTCTTCTTTAATCATTTTATTTAATGTACTTTTCCCTGCCTTTTTCTCATTTTGATTTTCTTATTTGATATTTAGTTCTTGCTGAGAGTATAGCTCAGTGCTTTGGTAATTTAGTTTGAGAAATATTAATGCTTCACAGAATACCAAATGAGAGTTCAAAATGCAGGTTGCTGTCTGATTGTATTAGTATTTTCCTGATGTAACTAATAGTTTATCATAAATTCTAAAAATCAAACTATTTTAATTGTTCTATATCTTATAAGTGAAAATACATATTAGATACTTAACACATAGTAATGGATCCATTTTATCTGCAAACATAGCACCAACATTTATCTAGTCTTTAGGGTCTATCCATTTCCCCTTTATATACTCATTTATCTTTAGCACAGTATATGCATAATTTGTCTGTCAGAATAACTTACACAGATTTCAGTGCTGACATAATATCATAAAAGTACAATAGCTCAGTCTCACTCCATTATATGATCTTTCAAAAGTCAAGAGCATGCTGCACTCTATTTTGGGTACTTACCTCTCAGGGAAGTGTCTCTGTTTTATTCTCTGCAGAAAGATAAAAAGTAATTTTACCAGGGGAAAATGTCAACTGAAGAGCTAAAGTCTATTTTCATCCCCTTTTTCCTTTAACTTCACTTCAACCAGCCTGTACAATGCTATTTTGCAAAAATAAAATTCTGGTTGGCTTTCTCAAATATCTCTAAGCATTTCTTCAACTAATCCTTATACAGTAGAAACCAAATGAAAAGGGGCAGGGACTGGAGGCCTGGGAGCTCTTTGGACAGTGTTCCAAATGTACAGTGCTTAGGTTCACCTGCTGAAGAATGTCCAGATGCTCCTGGGAATTGCTGAAATTTTTTCCGATGTCGAAGAGGCAGAAAGTCTCCTGCTGGCAGAGGCCGACCCAGTCCTGGTATTCCCCTGGCTCAGGGATGCGATCCAGAAAGATCCGATATGCTTCCCACACTGCTTCCTGACACACTGCAATGAAACACCATAGAGAGCAGAAAATGGCCACATCCTGAGATGATCCCTGTTTCCCAGCCCAAGCATAATCTTAGAACATGGAGCACTCTTTGATGGCTTATGTGGACACACTGATTTATAGCCCACAGAAATTAATTCATTTAGCAAATATATATTGAACTCTTCTATGTGTTATAGGGAAAAATAAAAGAAGGAAGACAGGGTATATGGGGGGGCTGGGAGAGAGAGAGAGAGAGAGAGAAGTTGTAGTTTAAAATAAGGCAGTTGAGGAAGATCTCGTTGTAAAAGTGACTTTTGAGCAGGCCTCAAGGCTAGAGAATGCTCTGAACATTGAAGGAACAGCAAAGAAGTCAGTGTGACTAGGGCAAGTATGACAGTAAAATAGGATGAAGACAGAAAGATATGGTGAGGGGAACAGGGACTGTTTAGAACCTTGTGGACCAATAATCTTCAAACTGGGGCATAGGAACCTGGCTGTATTTAAAGACTTTTCAAGGGATACAGAGGCACACAGACAATCTAAAGAGAAGCACTATCTACATTTCATTTTTCCTATCATGCTTCCCTAAAGTCCATCTGCCTGAGGACACATCTTTCCTTTTCCACTTTCCCTTTGGCCCGCATTCTTCCCCCATTCAACCCTCCCAAATCTTACTGCGGCTCAGTGCCTCTAAGTTGCCACACAAAGGGACCATGTCAAATAACAGTGTGGAGGTTAAGAAACCAAGTGAACTCAGTTGAGGGGTAATGCTTGTTTTTGCAGCAGGGTGGTTTCTGATTCTTTGCTTTCAACACATTAGAAGTAGTCCCAATGGAGTTGACTGCTGTCAAATCATTAAAAATAATAACAGATCATGATGTGATTGTAAGCATTTAATGTCAAAATAACTTAAAGAATAAAGATATTACTGGGGCACCTGGGTAGCTCAGTGGGTTAAAGCCTCTGACTTCGGCTCAGGTCATGATCTCAGAGTCCTGGGATAGAGCCCCACATCGGGGTCTCTGCTCAGCAGGGAGCCTGCTTCCTCCTCTCTCTCTGCTTGCCTCTCTGCCTACTTGTAATCTCTGTCTGTCAAATAAATAAATAAAATCTTAAAAAAAAAGATATTTCTATAATAAAACTCCCATCTGTTTCCATCTACTTATTTACATTTAAATTTTCTCAGCATTAAGGGAAACCAAGTAAAAAAATGGATAAAATTGGTGCTAAGTCCTATCTCATTTTGGCAACACATAATAAGAAGTAATGGTACATAAACTAATATGAGGAACAACACCAAAGCACTCCATGTGTCCAGAGGCTGAAGCTAATGAAACTTAAGCTACAGGCCCTTCATGTACACTGGGCTCTTCCAAAGTCTTGTTCCTAAATTTGTATTTGCAAATGTTAGTCCCACAAAACCTGTATCTGATCTTATATCTGTCAAAAGAAATATATTTAATTTTTTTGTTAAATTTGAATCTAGTTGTTTCAATTAATTATATATTAAAGGTAATTATAAATGCTGAACCCAGGAATTTCTTTGTACACATAAAGCCTATAAGAGTCTCGTGCTCTACCGACTGAGCTAGCTGGGCCACATAAAGCCTATAGTAACAGGAAAAAAATAAAATCTGTAAATTTATATACGTATTTTTATTACTGAGAAGTATGTAAGAGTAACCACTAACAGACTTTCGAGCACAAAATACATTAAGATAAGGCTGTGAAGTGGGAAGTGGGGTGGCAATGGGGTTATATGAAGAAAAAGGACCCCTGTGGCATTTCCTACTGTTGAGAAGAGTATATGAAGGGATGCGCTATGGAGTATTTGATGGTAACTACTGTGTAGCTATGGTAGATTCTATTAGGTGCACACGAATGTTCTAATTTTTGTTTCATTTTCAATATCAATATCTACAACTCACCAGAAGTTGCCTCTTATCTGATTATTCAAACTTAAGACAAAAAACTTCAGATGTTAACCGAAAAGCATGCAAAGGGGTACATAATTTAAAAAATTATTTTTAAAAATTATTTAAAAATTATTTTAGTGAAGTGTGTAAACCTGGTGATTCACAGACCTGTACCCCTGGGGATAAAAATATATGTTTATAAAAAATAAAAAATTAAAAAAAAAAAAAAAGAATTGACACACACACAAAAAAAATTATTTTAGAGTATTAAGTGAGGGTAAAAAGTAAGATGATATCTGTCATAGGCAATTATAATATGTTGATTTTTACCTCAGGAGAAATGGGGAGCAATTGGAGGCTTTGGGGCAGAAGCTGACATCATCTGACTTTCTAGAGAAACTCTGCCTGCATGCTGAGAGAAGGGATTGGGGGAAGGAACAAAGGGAAAGAAGACCAGTTTGGAGAGTCTTACTCCTATGCTTTATAGTCCTTCACTCCCATTTTTTGTATGTCTGGATTTTTCTTAACTTTTTGTTTTAAGAGGCAAAGAGAATTCCAGACCAATTGAAGCTCAGGTTAATTTACCAGCAGCCACCTCACCAGAACCCACAAAGCCAGGAGTGGGTGCAGTCCCCTCCACCTCAAATATGCCATCAAGTTTTCCACACCTGGGAAAGTAATACAGGTCAGCACACCTGGAGAGCAGGTGAATAGCTTCACCAGGAGAACACACTTTTGTGAATGTTAGCTTCCTCCTGTCAGGCAAGGATCTGAGAGTTGTAATGCCTTTTCCAGTACCAACAACCCTGCAGTCTTTGATCTTCATTTCTACTCAAGGGTCTACATACAATGCAAGAAAGAAACAACACTTGAGTATCTTGACACTTGCCCAGATCTTTTTTTCCCCCTTTTTCTGTTTTTTCTTTCTTATTAATTATTTTTATTAACATATAATGTATTATTTGCCCCAGGGGTACAGGTCTGTGAATCATCAGGCTTACACACTTCACAGCACTCACCATATTACATACCTTCCTCAATGTCCATAACCTAACCACCCTCTCCACATCCTCCCTCCCCCCAGCAACCCTCAGTTTGTTTTGTAAGATTAAGAGAGACTTGCCCAAATCTTAAGAGTTGCATGTCCAGCCTAAGCAAATCAGTTGCCCTTGCTATGTTTCTCATGTACTTACTCCATATTCTCTGTTGGGGTGTTATTTTGACTTTCTCTCCCCAATGCACCTGCTAATTTAGTTCAAATCACATTTAAGCGCCAGAGACACAGCATTAATATATACATAAAATCAAGTAGCACTGCCTTTGAGGACTTAGTGTTGGCGACTTTCACTGATAATATCTCTGTGTGAAACATCTGGGAGAACATAATATGATAATCCTTCTATTTACCAGTTCAACGTACCCTCAGGCATGTTGCTTTTGGTCTCAGGTTAAGTCTTCCTTTTATTTCAGTCCAATTTAAAGCTTGTTTTTTGCCTACATCTTTCTAGCTCTGCTCCTTTCTCTGCTGCCCTTTTCCTACTTCAGAGACACAGAACACCCTCACCACCATTAAAATCTCCTTTTCACAAAGGCTCTGAGAGAACTTTCTCCCTAAAGCACACATGTCTGAAGCTGCTTAAGGAATTATTTTCCGGGGAGGAGAGGTTACAGCCAATGCTACATAAATACAAACAATTATAAGAGAATATTATGAAAAATTATTTGCCAACAAATTGGGCAATCTGGAAGAAATAGATAAATTCCTAGAAACACACAAATTACCCCCAAACAGGAAGAAATAGAAAACTTGAAGAGATGAATAATCAGCAAGGAAACTGAATCAGAAATAAAAAATCTCTCAATAGAAGTCCAGGGCCAGAGACTTCCCAGGGGAATTCTACCAAACATTTAAGGAAGAATTAATACCTATTCTCAAACTGTTTTAAAAAAAAATAGAAATGAAAGTAAACTTCTAATCTCACTCTACAAGGCCAGCATTATCTTGATTCCAAACCCAGACAAAGACCATACTAAAAAAGAGAACTATAGGCCAATATCCTTGATGAACACAAATTAAAATATTCTCAAAATCTAGCAAATTGCATCCAACAGTACATTCAAAAAGAATCATTCCACATGATCAGTGGGATATATTCCTGGGCTGCAAAGGTGGTTCAATATTCACAAATCAATCAATGAGATAAACCACATTAATAAAAGAAAGTATAAGAACCATATGCTCCTCTCAACAGGTGCAGAAAAAGCATTCGATGAAGTATAACAACGATTCTTAATAAAAACCCTCAGCAAAGCAGGGATAGAGGGAACATACCTCAACATCATAAAGGCTGTATACGAAAGACCCACAGGTAATATCATCCTTAAGCAGGAAAAACTGAAAGCTTTTCCTCTACAGTCAGGAAAAGATAGGGATGTTCACTCTCATTACCATTACTGAAGTCCTAACCTTAGCAATCAGACAACAAAAAGAAATACAAGGCATCCAAATAGGCAAGGAAAGAGTCAAACATTCATTATTTGCAGATGACATGATACTCTATGTAGAAAACTCAGAAGACTCTACCAAATAATTGCTAGAACTGATATATGAATTCAGTAAAGTCACAATATACAAGATCAACATACATAAATCTGTTGTATTTCTATACGCCAATAATGCAGCAGTAGAAAGAGAAAGCAAGGAAATGATTCCATATAATTGCACCCTATAAGAACCCTATAAGATATCTAAGAAAAAAACCTAAACAAAGAGGTAAAAGATCTGTACTCTGAAATCTAGAAAATGCTAATGAAAGAAATTGAAGACACAAAGAAATGGAAAAACATTCCATGCTCACGTATTAGAACAACAAAGATTGTGAAAATGTCTATACTACCCAAGCAATCTACACATTTAGTGCAATCCCTATCAAAATACCAACAGCGTTTTTCATAGAGCTAGAACGAACAATCCTAAAATTTCTATGGAACCAGAAAAGACCACGAATAGCCACAGCAATCCGATAAAGAAAAACAAAGATGGAGGTATCACAATTGTGGACTTCAAGTTATATTACAAAGCTATAGTGATCAAGACAGTATGGTACTGGTTCAAAAACAGACACATATATTAGTGGAACAGAATAAAAAAACCCACAAATAAACCCACACACTCTGATCAATCTTCAATGAAGCAGGAAAGAATATGCAATAGAAAAAGGACAATCTCTTCAAAAAATGCTGCAGGGAATACTGGAAAGCAACATGTAAAGGGATGAAACTGAACCACTTTCTTACATCAGACACAAAATAAATTAATAAATTAAATTAAATTAAATAATAAAATAAAATAATAATAAATAAAATAAATTAATAAATTAAAAATTGGTGAAAGACCTAAATGTGAGACAGGAAACCATCAAAATCCTAGAGAACAAAGGCAGTAACCTCTTTGACAATGGCCAGAGCAACTTCTTAGTAGATGCGTCTCCTGAGGCAAGGCAAACAAAATCATAAAAGGAACTATTGGGACTTAATCAAGATATAAAGCTTCTGCACAGCAAAGGAAACAATAGATAAAAAAAAAAAAAGGCACCTACAGAACCAGAGAAGATATTTGCAAGTGCCATATCTGATAGAGGGTTAGTATCCAAAATATATAAAGAACTTACAAAACTCAACACCCAAAAACAAATAATTCAATTTAAAAAATGGGCAAAAGATATGAAAAGACATTTTTCCAAAGAAGGCATGTGGCTGACTAAGAGGCACATGAAAAGATGTTCAACACCACTCATCATAAGGGAAAAGCAAATCAAAATTACAGTGAGATATCACCTCACGCATGTCAGAATGACCGAAATGAACAACATAGGAAACAACATATGTTGGTGAGGATGTGGTAAGTGGAACCCTCTTGCACTGTTGGTGGGAAGGCAAATTCATACAGCCACTCTGGAAAACAGTATGGAGGTTCCTCAAAAAGTTAAAAATAGAATTACCCTATGACCCATAATTGCAGTACTTGATATTTACCCAAAGGATATAAAAACACAGATTTGAAGGGGCACATGCACCCTGATGTTTATAACAGCATTATCAACAATAGCCAAACTATGGAGAGAGCCCAAATGTCCACTGACTGATGAATGGATGAAGAAGATATGGTGTGTATATATATATACATATATGTGTGTCTACACACACACACACACACACACATATACACACACAGGAATATTACTCAGCCATCAAAAAGAATGAAATCTTGCCATTTGTAAGGATATGGATGGAGGTAGAGTATAATATACAAAGTAAGTCAGAGAAGGACAAAACCATATCATTTCACTCATATGTGGAATTTAAGAAGTGAAACACATGAACATGGCAGGGGAAAGAGAGAGGCAAACTATAAGACAGACTCTTAACTGTAAAGAACAAACTGAGGGTTGCTGGAGGGAGGTTTTTAAGGGGATGGTTTAAATGGTTTTAAGGTGATGGGTATTAAGGAGAGAACTTGTGTTGAGCACTGGGTATTATATGTAAGTGATGAAACACTACATTCTACTCCTGAAGCTACTACACCACATGTTAACCAACTGGAGTTTAACTTAAAAAAAAAAAAAAAGAAAAAAAAAAGAAAAGAAAGAAAGAAAGAAAGAAAAGGAAAAAAAAAAGAATTATTTCCCCGGGGCATTGTCATTTATAGGGATTAAAATGTGAAAGATGAAACAGGGACCAGTAGTTTTTCTTTAGACTTTCTGAGGGGCAGGTTGTTTTGGTGACTGCTCTGATGTCATTTTTCTGACCTCTTAGCTTAGCACAAAGCAGGAGGTGTAGAAATTGTCTGATTGGGAGAACAGGGTCACGAGCCCATGTCCCACCAGGAGAGTTCCCCCATCCTTACAAGAGAGCATCAAAAGAACCCTTGAAATTTGAAGCATGAAAGGATCTCAGGTCTTAGAGGAGTCTGAAAACCTCTGAAAGCTGGGTTTTTCTAACCTTTTAACTTTCCTGTTATCTAACTTACATCACCATCCTTCCCTAAATCTACTGGGAGAGATTTCTGCATAGATTCTAGGGAAATCCTAGACCTTGCCTCTTTAGTCTTCCACTGTTGCTGGCCGATGTCTGAAATCTGACCAGAGTCTTAATCTTTTGGCTGAAAGCTATACTGTAGGCTATTTGGTAATGTGGGACGAACGCCAGGGAACATGCATCCTGGAGGCTGGCATGCCCTGGGATAATCACTCACACTTGTAAGGATTAGGTTAGACCAATGGTATGTAAAAATGTCTGCCACCAGGTTGGGTAAGCATTAGATGGAGAGATAACACACTGGAGTAGGAGTCAGAATGATGTGTTCTAACCCTGCTCTGCCACCAATGATGGCCCTGACTGAGCATGTTATCTCATTTTTAAAATTTCTGTTGTGGGGGTGTTTGCTAGATGTTCTCTAGACCAGTGCTTCTAGAACTTTAGAGTGCAAATGGATTACTTGGGGATCTTATTCAAATACAGATTCTGGAAGTAGATGTGATGGGGTTAAAGCAAGATCGCATTTCTAACAAGCAGCCAAATCCTGGTGATGCTGCTGGTCTCTGGACAACATATAGAGAAGCAGGAAGTAGGATGCCCTCTATCTTAAACTTTCTCTAAGGCATATATTAATGTGAAAGAAAGATGTAGCTTTTGGTATTGAGTTTGGGACAGGGGTGGAGGGAGAAAGAAGAAGAAGGAAGAAGAAGAGGAAGAGGAGGAGAGTGAGGGGGAAGAGAGGGAGGGAGATAGGAATGGGGACTTGAAGGGAGTTTGCCTAGGGAGGAGAACAGGGTTCCCCTGGAAGGCTACCAGAAACAAGCTTGCCTGTCTTGAATTTGTGTTTTGGGATGAGTATGATTATGAGTCTACCATGAAGCTCAGCTCATTTTCATTTGTGTTGCTTTAAGCATTAGAGAAAGAAATATCTCAATATTCCATTTGATTTGATGAATGTGGAAGCTTTCTTTCCTAAGTTTGAAAGATGTCAAAAGATAATTTTGTAAAAGCAGCAACAAAAACAAGAAGTGTGTTACTCTGTCAAAGGAGCACCACTTTGTAGCTGGGTCTTATTTCTTGTTTCTTTGTGAACCAATTTGCTAGACTTAAGAAACCCATGCTGATGAATAGTAAAATTTCATATCACCCAGGGGCAACCATAAAGATAATGGACTGTTGTTCCTGTGGGTATAAAAACAGTGGTTTGTTTCATCCAGGAAAGCAAGAATGAAAAAGGTAAACCTAATCAAGAATAATGAATAAAATTCAGAGTTAAAAATTTGGTTGCAGCAATAAATAGCCTATTTCATAAATACCTGCGATGAATCCTATTTGTGAATGTCATAAAGCATTAGAAGTTATATGAAAATAGCAGTTGTGCTCATATTCTACGTGATGCATATGCTACATATTTCACTTCCATTCATGAACAAATAACATGAAATTTACCAGTGTCATTATCTGATCAATGTGTAGGCACATTCAAAATGAATAATTTACGCATTTATTGTCTTTTCTTTGCATTCCCAATGGCCTCTTTGCCTCCTGTATCCATCAATAAGCATTTACTCAGACACTGCTATGCAGAGGTGCCATGCTAGGACCTCAGAATAATAATATAGTGTGCTTCATTTTCTATAATTAGAGTTCTCCTTCTGACTGTGATCCAGCACTTGTCATTTGTCTGTGGGTGTGGCTTCTGTGAGAAAGCAAATGTCTCTTCCACATAAAATGAGACATATGAGGAACATAAGGCTTGATATTTTTGAGACTGTTACGTATGCCTCCAAAACCCAGCAAAAACTCCCAGACTAACTTAACCTTTGTATATTTTACAGATGGAGATACTCAAGAACTTTGTAGAACGTTGGTATCATGAGAGAGGTTCTCTGCTGTTGTAATTTGCAATACATCGCAGGCTAGAATTGAACTAGCACGTTATAGGTAATGGACTTAAAACAATAGAGCAGAGCAGGTTGTGTTTTTTGGATTGGAAAAAAATGATCTCCTGTGATGAAGGTGGACCTCAGCAAACCCTTCACCTTTCTGGTGTAAGATGAATTGAGTTTAGGCTTCCAGCTAGCTAAGATATTTTGCATTATTTGGAGCAACCTGGGGGATTTAATAGTATCTACTAACGATTGTATTTTGTTTTGTTTCCATTTAAAGAAGTCATGGTGACTTTCATCTGTAGTGAGTGAATGACAAGGATATCCGCTGATAGCTGTGGTGTGATTGAACTCCATAATGATTTCTGAGAAAGCCACAAGAATCCCGTTATGCTGACTTGGGGTGAAAACTGCACTGTAACTCTGCTGGAAATCACAGTAATTGTGTTGTAAATTCTGTTAACAACCCCTGCATTATATCTTGATAACCACTGTTAATTTGTGACTCCTCTGCACTTGGGTGTGTCACCAGGTTTCCAAACTTCAGACCTTTTTGCTGGATCAGCAATAAACAACTTAAACTCAACAAGAAGGGAGAGAGGATCTGGACTGTAATGTGGCTTTTGAAAAATGAAATCTTAAGTCATAAATCAACTTGCTCAGATTCCTGACATTGCAATCATTCTGTGCTTCTCACTTCATAATAATAACATTAAAATTCAATATTGGGCTTTGGCAAAAATAAAACAAAGAGATAATACTCAGATGCTAAGACCTTCTGATGACTTGTTAAATGCCTAATGGTTCTATGTTGCATAGGACATTATTTTAAATGTAAAGCAGGTATCTACCGTAGTTTTGAATGTCTACTACTCATTGCTCTCAGATTAGTTGACTGATTTTTATAACCCTTGTGACTAAATAAGAGATTTGGGAAATTTGGGGCTAAAGACAACGTATAGATGAGTGAAAGGAAAAAGATAAAAAGAAAGAGAGGCTAAACAGTTTCCATCTCTTTCCTTACCTCTCAATCTATAATAAGCTTGAAGACTGGCTAAAATCTGTTTCATGGATTCTTGTGGACAGACTTTAACCCCAGTTGGGAAAAATGTTGACCTTTTTGTTCGATGCTTGGCCAAATCGAATATTCGTTTCATGGTTGACACTTTGTACATTTTTGCAGTACTTTCGGTTGTTTCGATTCTTGGGGCATTGTCTATGTCTTTAGTTTCAGAATGGTATATTTTAATGGAGAGATCTGTAAAAGAAAGATTGATTTCCTGGTGAATATATACATTGATATATGTGAAACATACGATAAATGAATGAAATAAACTAAAAGTTATAATCCTCTGATTTATTCAAGTTCTACTTTCGTTCAACTGCCAAATTTCAGTGACGAGGCATTTTTAGAAATAAGGGAATAGCATAATGAGCTGATCAAGTGCATTTTTTTTAAACCAACATCTCAAATCATCTTCCTTTAGGAGCTGCCAAATATTGAAACCATTTCCCACACATCTCTAAAAATCACTCCCCACTTAGCACTCAAGCCTCCCAAGAGATGCCTCTTTTGATAGACATTATAATTCAAGTGGGGAATGAGAGCACATTGTGGTACCCAGAGGTACACTCTGGATGAGGAAGTGGAGTGCTTCTAGAAGCCTGGGGGGGAAATGCAACAAAACAATCTTCCTGTCTATTAGTGGCAGCCCTAGGATTTCTGTATGGTGGGGCTTAGAGGGCAGCACAGTGAAAGTGGGTTGGGGCAAGAACATGTGTTAGAGTTGACTTTACAGAGTGAGCAGGATATTTTATGGGGGGACGTTAAAGGAAAAATTAAGGGGCCTATGAAGAGATCAGGTTGGCAGAGGATTTCACTCCCTGAGCCATTTCATCCTGCTGGCATTGCTGTATCAATTAGGGTTAGGTCTAGGCTTCATTTTTAACTCTCTGGACCTTTCATAACAGTAACTTACATTCATTGAATATTTTCTTACTTTGAATTTCTCTCACATGTGTTATATTATTTCACAAAAGCTCTGCTATGTTGATGAAACGGACACGATTTTTCTCAGTTTATCACATGGTAGGGTATACTGAGGCTTGGAGGTGTCAGAGCCTGTTAACAGTGGTCAGATCTCCATTCCTCCTGTCCTGTTTCACCTCTTTCCATTTATCTGTCTTCCGTTTAAGAAAGGAATGACTGAGGAACAGTTGGGACTATTCACTATGGCCCCTTGAGATCCTAAGCTTGTGGCTTACTGAGACTTAGATTCCCACTCTGCTAAAGAAAGAAGGGCCTCAAACTCTAGTCTTCTGGCACAGACAAGGGAATCAAGCAGAAATACAAGAAGGTTAGCTGCAGAGCAACTCAAGTCTTGCCACTAAGCATAAAAGTCCCTCCTTCTTTAGAGAGGGTGGACCAAGTCCTGAGGGAATACATACATATTCTCTGGCATTTTGAGGAGTCTTAGAGGACTCTGTCAATCTCGGACAGTGATAAATTCTTAGGACTCTCCAGGAAGAAAGGGAGCGTATGGATTACTTTGCTCATCCAGCTACACATCAAACCAATAAATCATAATCTCTGAGTGGAACGCAGCATCAGCAACTTTGGAAGGTCCCTAGGTAATTCTATATGCATGCAGGCTTGGGAAACCTCTGTTTTATGGATCTGTAAGGGCATTTCAGGTGAAGAGTCAAGACAACCCATTTCCAAAATGGCTTAAACAAAAAGGAAGTTATTGCATAGAAAGGAAAGCTAACAGTAAGGAATGCCTGGGGAAAGTGGAGCTCTAACTCTGCCTTTCTGCCCTTCTTCTTTCCTTTTTCAGTCCCCTCATGTGGTGACTTGATCTGTAGGCTGGCTTCCACCAAATTAAACTTGATTACCTTTGTTCATTTTGAAAAACAACCTTTCCCTAAAGTATGGCTGACTTACGCCTTATGTCTGGACCAACACCGGTTGCCAAGGGATACACCAATGCCACTGGTTTGAGTTGAATGATCACAGAGCAGGGGACTGGAATTACCCTGCGTGGCTCATTCTAACTGTGGAGGTGGCCAGTTTCCCCTGAGTTAGGCTGGCTGCATGGCAGACTGGAAGGTGCCCATTGAACACTGGCAAGTCCAAGAAGGGGATAGGAGCTGAGTGTATAGCCATTAGTGCCCACTACAGTTAGTAAAATGGGAATTCTAGCTTAGGAATGTTAATTTTTAGTAAACTTTCAAGCACTCACAAGTTTCAGTGTAAGCCACAGAAAAGTTTTTGTAATTAAATTTCAAATACCACTAAGAATGGAAGAAAAAATGTGCATCCTTAGATAATTCTAGGCCTATCCGATAGAGTAAGCACAGACCATACTTCGGAAAACTGTGCTATCCATACATTCTGCACTTCTTTCTTCTCACAGTGCCTATCACAATGCTGGTCCTGCTCTCCACTTTGTCACCCCCCACAAAGCTCTGCCCTTCAGGGTTGGTTCTATTCTTACTTTTTTATGTTATGCTCTAGTAGAACTCTCTGAATGACTTGCTTTGGGAATAGTATTTACTTCCCCCTCCCCCCGGCTCTGGGAAGAATGTCCCTGTCCTGGCATTGTTTCTACATGGATTCTTCAGGATCTTAACACTTTACTCATATCCAGGCTTTCTCACATAGATCTACTTGTTCTGGGCCTTTGGACTTCATTCTGTCAGGATAGGAATAGAAGGTGGTGAAAAAACTACAAATTTGCTCTGTGTCCCAGAGTCCTATGAGCTCTGACCTGTTCCCTTTTCCTTACCAGGGTCAATCTTCCCTATTCTCCACATGTCCAGTACACATAACTGGTGATCAACAATGAGGGTGAATTAGGATGAAGTGAGACTTGGTTTGCTTGGGATATCCTGGTTTATTGCAGCTATCCCTTCATTCTCAAATGTATCCTTGTTTGGAAAATGAATTATATGGACATTGAATTTTTAATATCTCCTGGCTAAGGGAGATCCATGACAAATTTTCTACAAGTGGTTGTCTGCCTCATAAAGGAAGCACCTCATTTCATTTTTAAAATCTCTACGTAGTAATTCTTTCTTTGAGATGAAAATTATCTTCTAGTAGCTTCCACCCATTAGTCCTATTTCTGCTCTCTGGAATACCAAAGGCCAAGTTCACAGTTCCTCCTGTTTCCCCTATGTTAAACATTTCTCTACTTTGGGTTAACCATCTTCCATCTTTCTCTGGCGTCCTTTTTCACATGAGTATCTGACACCTCAGCTTGTGTTCCTCTAAATTACATAGAGACAACTACAGGGGATTGCCTGTGATGATACTAATCACTTATGGATCAGAATCTTCTGCCTGCATCTTGACCCCAAGTCATCACTAGAAAAGAAGTAGGCAAAGTCTCTGAGAACAGGGACTAGGGTTACCTGGGTCCAAAAATATTTATAGAACTAGCCACACTTACAAAGTCTATCTTTCCCAAGGATTTCCAATCAAATAAATTCCAAATTTAAAGAACTGAAACATGGAATGCTACAGATTCCAAAGAAGTAAAAAGAGCTGACATTTATTGGAGCTAATGGAAGCAAGCTTTGGCAAAAACAATTAGATCATTAGATGTTATCCTCTGTCCTGCCTAAATAGTAATGTCGAAATTGAACTGAACTTTGATTCTCTGGATGTATTTTCATGTGTTTGATATTTTTACTTTATATAAGTATTTAGAAAGAGTAGGTAAAAGTTTGATGAGAATGAATTGATAGTTGAATGACCTGCTATAAAAAAGGAGCATACTTAATAGAAGATTAGAAAACCTTTTGAGGCTGAAAATACTTGACAAAACATGAGTCTAAGCTCTATGATGATGAATTGGCTGCCATCAACAGCTGTTTCTGGGTGAAGTTCAAAGTTACAAAGAAAAAGAAGGGCAAAGTGAGTTCAGAAAAAACAAACAAAAAAACCCCTCTATTTTTTCCAGAGTACAAGAATATTAGAAAATTTAGTTAATTATAATATGTATTTGGACAAAAATAAATGCAATCGTACTATATCATATTATGGATTAATCACCAGGAAAACAATCCTAAGCCAATAGTTTTGGGAAATAGTCATATCACTGAATGAGGAAAAGAGAAAAATGGAAATTAATACATTTGCTTATTCAGAACTTCTAAATATAGGCAAGAGACAGTTAATATTCATTGCTTACTTTCTAAATTTAATTTAAATATGTTCATAATTTGTGAAAGAAAAATGTAATAGCAACAGAAATCATATGCTGCTCAACTAGTCAAAATGTTCTAATAGCACTAGTGGGGCACAGGGCCTTGGCTCTGTGACTCACCAGCTGCACAAGTTGGAAGCACTTGACCTGCCTGTGCCTCAGTTTCCTCCCCTGTAAAATGGTGAACGACAGTGCCTCTCTTACAGGGTTTCTGTGACATTAGTAAAGGAGTTACTGCTTGGGCAGCACTTAAAACACTGTTGCGCATAGGGTAAGCACTCAGTAAAAACTCCTTTATCCAACTGTCCATGCAGGCCACTTCCTGGTATCTGTCTTCCTTCTTTCCAGGCTCTTTCACGACCTTGTCCTCAGTCCTCAGACAAGACTATGCGCGTCCCCGAAGACTTCCTGTGCTTCCATGCTTTAATGCTCTTCTCATGTTTGTCTGTGCCTTCAAATTAGAGGGCTTCTCTTTTTCTTCTTCTTTCATGGGTCAGTTTCTAAGCTTTCTTTCCTTCCTACTAAGCTTTCTTAGAACCCACACTCAGAATTCATTCATTGATCCCTTGCATTGTTTTAGTGTGGCTCAGATCTCTACTAAATTACTGATTCCCCAGTGTTCATTAAATATCTACTATGTTTCAGCCCAGGATGGCATATAGTGGTAAATTAGATGGACAAATGTCATGAAATTTGTGTTGCTGTGCTTGCTTGAAGAATAATTTGTTGTAAATACATTTTCCCCTTTAGACTTCAAATACCTGAGTATTATGAGGTTGTCCCCTCCCCAGTTCACCTTGGTGCTTACCTAGTACAGGGTCTGGACAGGACACATACGCAGTATATATTCATCAAGTTAATTCATGAAAAATTCATGTAGAACTAGTAATGAGTCTTTTACAATATATGTATGAATTGGATTCATTAAAAAAACCATTAGGCCATAAAAATTAGTTTCCTATGTCCTGTTCACCTATATTATTGCAACCTCCTTTTAAATTTTTTTCTATAGGGTTTAATATCAGAGGCTTTGGACACAGCTATCTTATTAAAGATAATATCCCAAGTGAAAAGACAAAAGATTCCTTTGTGAATGAAAACCAAAAGAACAGAAAGAAGATGAGTTATGCATATATTTTAGTAAAGTCAGCATTTCTAGATACTTTCAATTTATTCAAGAGTAAATAAATAATAAATGGAACCAATTAAAACCATGGATATCAATGGGAAATAATATTAATATTGCCTATCTCTTTAGGATGACAAGTCCTCAATTCCCTTGCCTCTCAATTATTGTAATTGAGAGGTAAAACCATAACCATGTTAAATTCAGCCCTCTTTCTCATCCTCACTCGCACCCTTGTAGCTGAACACGGATGGAGAAAAACAACCATTTGGATTCACTTTCAATGTATAATACTTAACTAGGATCATACTAAGTTTCCTTGGTCCACTGAGTTTCTCACTCTCTGGGAGAACTGCATACAACTTTTCTCAGATTTCCTGCACTTCTTGCCAATTCTCACTTTCAGCTGATGACCTTGTTCCACATTTTATTAAGAATAAGAGGAGCAAGAAGAGGATTTGATCGGTGTTCAGCACTGCATCTGCTCACTGACTGCATCCGAGTTTATACACTCTGCTTTCCCTCCCGTGACTGCTTGATGAGCAGTGCGCTCCTACTCAAGGCCTATTCATTCACTTATGCACTGGATCCTACCTTTTTCTTTTTTCTTTTTCCTTTTTTTAACCTCTTGAGGACATTCTTTCAGAAACTCTTCTATCTTTTGCCCACATCATTATTTCCCTTCTTTATGCTGGATTATTCCTAGTGGCCTATAAACATGCTATTACTTTTCCCTTCTTCTTAAAGGATTCTCTTGATACTGTTTCCTCTCCAGCTATTGGCCCATTTTTCCCCATTCCCACTGCAAAATTCTTTGAACAATCTTTACCTGAAACAAAGCAAGGTGCTATTTGGGTGAGGATTCCTCTGATACTACATGTAAAGCTATCAACATATCCCCTTGTATTTTCTTCTCTCTTTTCCTCCATTCCTGTGTGTGTGTGTATTTAATTGATTAATTAATTAATTAAATTTCTTTTCAGCGTAACAGAATTCATTGTTTATCCACCACACCCAGTGCTCCATGCCATATGTGCCCTCCATAATACCCACCACCCGGCTCCCCCAACCTCCCAACCTCTGCCCCTTCAAAACCCTCAGATTGTTTTTCAGAGTCCACAGGCTCTCATGGTTCATCTCCCCTTCCAATTTCCCTCAACTCCCTTCTCTCCATCTCCCCATGTCCTCCATGTTATTTGTTATGCTCCACAAATAAGTGAAACCATATGATAATTGACTCTCTCTGCTTGACTTATTTCACTCAGCATAATCTCTTCCAGTCCCGTCCATGTTGCTACAAAAGCTGGGTATTCATCCTTTCTCATGGAAGCATAATACTCCACAGTGTATATGGACCACATCTTCCTTATCCATTCATCTGTTGAAGGCCATCTTGGTTCTTTCCACAGTTTGGCGACCGTGGCCATTGTTGCTATAAACATTGGAGTACAGATAGCCCTTCTTTTCACTACATCTGTATCTTTGGGGTAAATACCCAGTAGTGCAATTACAGGGTCATAGGGAAGCTCTATTTTTAATTTCTTAAGGAATCTCCACACTGTTCTCTAAAGTGGCTGCACCAACTTGCATTCCCACCAACAGTGTAAGAGGGTTCCCCTCCATTCCTTTTTTATTTGGAGGTTTGCAATGTGCTCATAGAGCCTGGTATATCCGACCTGCTGATGTATTACTTCACCAGAAGGTGTCACTATGTAACATAAAATATGCCGAAAACTCTTGGAAAATAAACTCTGTTTGGAATTGTAGATGTTGAGTACTGGCTTTTGTTGATGGCGGTGATTTTTCAGCAAAACAGATCATTTGAGGAAGGTCTGAGACAGCAATGGTGGAATGGACTACCAACAGATTGGGAGGTTCTCATGAGAGGTGTGGCAAAAATATTTAGGTGTGCAGGAAGGAAGACAACATGTCCATGGGCAGAGCACCCTCTAGCAGGCTAAGAAAAGTGGTCAACACTGACGGTTTAAACTGGTGAGGGTCTTTTCTTTTCTTTTTTTTTTTTTTTCTTTAGCCACTCTCCCCTGGAGCTAACCCAAATCCTGCAACTTGGTATAGCTATGACAAGTTTGGAAATTTTCATGTATCTAGAAAAGGAATTTAATTCAACAAACACTGAATTCAAATACTAAATTAAAATATGACTTTATCCTAAGGAAAAGTCAAATCTGTCCAAGGGTAGGGTGGCAAAAGCCTCTGAAATACCGGGCTTTTGATTCTTCATTTATTGTTTTAAAATTAAATTGCCTAAGCACATCTACTAGCTAATGTGAAGGCTAGCCCTTCATTCCAAAGTATCTTTTCCACTCTAGGTTCTAGGCTGGTGGCCATATGGCCTTGATGTTAGCATTCATCCTGGAAGCCCTGATAGTCCACACCATCTCCGTCAAATCATTTTTTTTCCTTCCTATACCAAAGTTGGCTTCCAGTTTTAGGCTGCTTATGAAGTTTCCATTTCATGGCTCAGCTTTGCCCATGAATCAGTCTCTTTCTTGGTTATATATTCAAGTGGATCCTTAACCATCCTGTTTGGACCACTCCTCACTAAACTCACTTCTAGAGAGAGATTTTCCAGCCATCTAATCCTGCAGCTTCACAATATAGGATTACATACACACATTGTGACAATAAAACAGACAACAGGAAAGGAAGGAATGGGGCTTTTATGGCAGCACTGTTATGAGAGCAACAGTCACTGGTATAAGCACTTAGCAAACCCATTATGTTTCCTAAGGGAAAAGGCTGCAATGCCTTAATGAATGAATTAACAGAAGTAGAGAGAAAAGTTACTGGAATTCCTATAGAACAAAAACTTCCATTCGAAGAACAGAATTCCACAGAGAGAAAGTAGATAACATTCCAGGATCAAATCAATGACTGGAAATTTTCAAAAATAATAATTCAATCTTGCATAAACTTCCTGACCTTACCAAAAATGAGTGGGGGGGGGGTTATGGCCTTTATGCAAGTGCTCAGCTTCTTTGTGATCAAATATATTCCTGTCTACCTACTACCTTAGAAGAAATGTTTGATTACACACTTGAGAAATTTTCCAATGAGCAAGGACAAGATGTACATTGTGCTTAACACACCTGAATATGCCTCAAAACTTGTACAGATATACTGAATGCCTTGTTTAATGTTTTTCCAAAAAGTTGCATGGATTTTAAGCATACTGTTTTCTACACGATCAAGTGAGAAACACAGGAGGTTCTACATCTTGTTTTCCCACCTTTCTTCCTACATGTGTTCCCATTAAATTTCTATAATACCACCCCCTCCTAGTAAAAATATGTTGGAATAAATGATAGAGAAGATAATCATAGAAATGAAGGAAATGTCCAGTGATTTTCCTTAATGAAATAGGAAGTGAATAAACTCTTTGAATAGTCAGCATACAGATCGATTGACTGTCAACGATGCATGGGTTTCTCTCTCTGAAGCTTTTGAAACTAGGATGCCATCACAGCCTTCCTTACCTTCAAAACGCATTTGTTCAGCAACATCACACTCTATGAGAATGGTGATCAGTGGTCCCTTGTCTCAAAGAATTAGAGCAGTTGCATTATCTTTTTCCTCATTGCAAAATCAGGTTTAGCCATTATATTTGGTATGTCAGAACAAAAAGGGTCAGCACCTTGGAAAACCATTATAAGAAATAAAGGTTGCTAATTCCTATTTTCTTTTTTTGATTTTTAAAATATTTTATTTATTTATTTTTGGGGGGGGGATAGCACAAGCAGGGGGTGGGGGTAGGGGCACGGGAGACAGAGAAGCAGACTCCCTGCTGAGCAGGGAGCCCAACACGGGGCTCAACCCCAGGACCCTGAGATCATGACCTGAGCCAAAGGTAGACACTTAATGACTGAGCCACCCATGCACCCGAATTCCTATTTTCTTTTTTTTTTTTTTAAAGATTTTATTTATTTATTTGACAGAGAGAGATCACAAGTAGATGGAGAGGCAGGCAGAGAGAGAGAAAGGGAAGCAGGCTCCCTGCTGAGCAGAGAGCCCGATGCGGGACTCGATCCCAGGACTCTGAGATCATGACCTGAGCCGAAGGCAGCGGCTTAACCCACTGAGCCACCCAGGCGCCCCTCGAATTCCTATTTTCTAGTCTTTCTTTCTATACCTTAAGTATTGAGCTCCTTCTCTACCTCATTGCATTGAAAAAACAAAAAACAAAAACCAAAAAATCCCCTCATCTTATAGGTGAGGTACTGACCTCATCTGAGAAATTCGTTGAGGTACAGAATTGCATTTCTTGTTGAGGGCACATGCAACTTGGTGAGTGGGCAGGAACAGGACAGAAGTAAGCAAGAGAAAGGGGGTGTCTCTTTTGTGTGTCCAGAGGGGGTAACCTCTGAATAGGTGGAATCATAAGTTTTTCAGGTGTGGTGTCAGGAGTGTAGGGGCAGGGGTCCAGCAGGGCCATGTGCTCAACTATATTTGGAACAGAAATGTGTGCTAATTCCTCCATCCCTTCATGGGGAGAGAGAGGAGGGCATATGGAGAAGGAGAGGAGAATCAAAGATGACTGGCCTCTCTGTCTGGGAGAGGAGAGAAACCCAATGGAAGTACTTGTCATAGGGTAGTGTGAAGATCTCACACTGCTGCTTTCATCTAACACATGGCATCGCTTCATAATGGGCGATGGCTGAGGTCCATGCGCAGCCACTGCCGGTTCCAGGGCCTTGTTCCTGCTGTGATTCCAGAACCACAGGAATGCCCTTGACTCTCAAGTGTTCTCAAGGTACATTGTATGGGGTCACACAGATTGTGGGAAACTGCAGGATCAACACATTGCCTCTGCACGGAGTGCTACATTTTCTTGAGAATTTAAGCAGGAAAGTTTAAAATGTTAAGGATTATAAATGAATTTCATGTGAGTACATAAGCAAAATTAGCAAAATCCTTTCTCCCCCAAATAAGCCAGTCTTGAAAGTTTGAAAAGTAGGATATTTCTATAAAAGCTGCAGTTAACTGTAAAGTATATTATTTTGAAAAACTGGTGAGTGGAGCTGGTTGAGTGCCGAGGTCAGGTAAACAGGATGTGAAACTGAGGTGAGAACAGTTATGTTCAAGTTGTTCGCCAGCCTAGCTGGGGCTTATTTTGAGGAGCTAAAAAGGAAGCCAGCAGTGTTTTCTCTAGCAACTGGATTTTTAGTACCCCTCAAATCATTCTGGGTAGGCAGCTTCCTTCTCTCTATACAAGTGGGGCCAATTCCCTTAAGTTGCTTTTAATCTTCTCATCCTTACATTAACTTAAATCCTATTAATTTTTTTCCTTTCTTCTGCTTCCCAGTTTTTAATACATCATGGATACTTTTTTGACACCATCTCCATAGGTTTCAGAATCCTTCCAGAGTTTAAATAAACACACAGGTTATGGATAAGAGAATCCAAATGGAATATTACCAGTAAATCTGATATGTGGTTGACCAGTTGCAATTGTACCTCAGAAATGTATGGGACATTATAGTTTAGAGCATTTTTTGAGCGTAGCTTGACACAAATGTTCGGTGGTATGGAAAACAAATGGTTATGCTTGAACAGTACCAGGTAATTCTTAAGCCAGAGACAGTCCATGATGAGTTCATGATCTGCTTAGTAGTGGATTAAGAAGACAAGTGATAGGAATTCACAGAGAACTACCAAGAGCCTACAGAAAAAAAAATTCTCCAAAATTCAGGAAAAAAGAAAGTAAGAATGTGGATTTGTTTATGGGACACATTAAATGACATGTGCCAAATACCCACTTTTCTTCTGGTTCCAGCTGTGCGGGGATGCTGGACCATGGAGTATCTCTCTCCCTGTGATTCCATGGGTGCTATATAGTTGGAACATATGATGCCTACAGAACTCATATTAGAATTAGCTGTAATTTATCTCAGCATCTCTATATTCTAATTCTTATTGCTGCTTGTGATTCTGATACTGCAAACCATGAAAGACAATATTCATCATTTTTAGTGCTTTCATGTAAGTCTGATCTTGGAGTATGTGGGAATTCTGAGTAGAGAGAATTGTATGTATAGCACTGGTGCATATATTTCCATAAACAAAAAACATTTTAACTACTCAAGAAGAACAGAGTTGGGGCAGGTTAAACAGAAATAGTTGTAAATCTCTGCTTGTTAGCTTTTTGATGCACAAAGACCCATCACAATTCATGTAGAGTAGCAAAGTAAACTTCATTTTGAATACCTGTGGGGCTAAAGTTATAGTAAGATAGTCCTGCCTTTTTGAGACACTTGCTAAACTTGGGCAATCACCTCTACATGTGTCAGATTTCTAACCTATAAAGGGTATGATAATAATTCCAATACCATAGTTTTGGATTAATACTTGCATGCTATGGTTTTGTTTTGTTTTGAAGACTAAATGACAAAATGTCAAGAGTTTTACAGAAGGCCTGGCACATTGCTTTATTTATTTATTTGACAGAGAAAAAGATCACAAGTAGGCATAGAGGCAGGCAGAGAGAGAGGGGGAAGCAAGCTCCCTGCTGAACAGAGAGCCCGATGTGGGGATCAATCCCAAGATCCTGGGATCATGACCTGAGCTGAAAGCAGAGGCTTTAACCCACTGAGCCACCCAGGCGCCCCAGCCTGGCACATTGTTAACTGTTACTATGATCTGGTACCATTCTATTCTGAGGCTTAAGGCTAGGAACAGGATAGGAATAGAATCACCTGACTTACCAAATAAAATACAAGACATCCAGGCAAACTTGAATTTCAGATGAACAGCTAATAATTTTTTTAGTTTAAGTATATTCCATGTAACATTTGGACACATTAAATGCAAATGGACAAAATGTTCCTGTTAAAAGATAGAGATTGTCATACTGCATTGAAAAAAAAATTCACTATATGCTGTTTTCGGAGACATATATAAATAGGAAGAGAAGTTGAAATTAAAAGGATAGAAAAAGTTATAATTTGCAAACACCAACCAAAGGAAAGTTGGTGTAGCTATATCAATATCGAATGAAGTCAGAGCTGTGCGGGTAAATGTTTAATAACCAGCTCTTGGGGGTGGATGAGAAGGCTTGATTTGTGGCATTTGCTAATTTCCATGTGTCAGTATTCCCTCATGGCTGATTTCAAGCCACCAGTGTGACATTACCAAATACTAACTTGTGAAGAGATGTGCACAATTGGCTCCTGCAAGTTAGTATGAGTCAGTTTCAGCACACCAGTGGACAAAGTTTCTTATTTGCCAGAAGGTATTAGAAAGAAGATAGTTTAAATGATAGAAGTTCAAAAGTCATCAGAAAGGGTACCTGGGTGGCTCAGTGGGTTAAAGCCTCTGTCTTCAGCTCAGGTCATGATCCCAAGTTCCTGGGATTGAGCCCTGCATCCAGCTCTCTGCTAGGCAGGGAGCCTGCTTTCCCTCCCAACCGCTCCCCCCCACCTGCCTCTCTGCATATTTGTGATCTGTCAAACTAATAAATTAAAAAATCTTAAGAAAAATAAAAAAAATTTTTAAAAAGTCTTCAGAAGGAGGTAACAAGTCAAGATTTTTTGTACTTAATATTATAACTTCAAAATATTTAAAGCAAAAGTTGACAGGCTAATAACGAAAGTTAATGAAATCAACAATAATAGCAGGTGAATTTTAAGGATCTTTCTTCAGCAATTGATAGAAAAAGCATATAAACTCAGTAAGAATATAGATGATTGAAAATATAGTTAAATTTGACCTAATAGACATGTATAGAACAGTACAAAATTAAAATATTAAGTATTATAAAACATGTTATATTTATAATATAAAATATCCTTT
This sequence comes from Mustela putorius furo, assembly GCF_011764305.1. Lineage (NCBI taxonomy): Eukaryota > Metazoa > Chordata > Mammalia > Carnivora > Mustelidae > Mustela > Mustela putorius. Next base: position 5,117,208 of record NW_025422015.1, on the reverse strand, counting down.
TTTTCAAACACAGGGAGAATTTATGCAAATATTGGCTATATATTGAACTATAATGCAGGTGCATTATGTTCTCGGACAACAGAGAAGTAAACTAAAAATCAGTTGTAAAAAAACAACTGAAAAATCACATATTTGGAAACTAAAAAAAAAAAATCCTTATAAAAAACTGTTATATCAGAGAACTAATGCCACATATTAGAAATATTTCTAGCAATGATAAACAAGTTTAAGGCACAAAAGAATTCTTTTTAAGATCAATAATAAGGTAAGGATATGTGCAATCATCATTTGTCTTTAATGTACTAGATAGCATCAAGGATAGTAAGAAAATATAAAAAAATAAAAGATACAAAGACCCATAAAGAAAAACTCAAATTTTCTTTTCTTCATGATTAAAAAATTTTTAATTATGTTAAAAAATTCTTAACTCCAAAGAACTACTAGTGAATTTTCAGAATTAAGATTGCTCAGCAAAGCTAAGCTAAAACCAATCATTTTTTACATAGAAAAAGTAATAAGAATGCCATTAACACGATCACAATTAATATAAAGTAGCTAGGGATAAATCCAATATATGTAATTCCTTTAATAAAGTAATCATGCAACTTTATTGTAAGGTAGTAATAAAAGGAGAGATATTCCATGCTCTTGGATAGGAAGCCTTAACATTACAAAGGTATCAATTCTCCCCATATTGATCTACAGAGTCAATACCATTTCAACTGTGTTTAGTAAGTGTTTTGTAGAACTTGGTGAGCTAATTTTAGAATCTTATGGAAGAATGGGGGGGTCAAGAATAGCTTAGACACTCCTGTAGAAAGTGAACAAAGCCAGAGAAACATGGTTATATCATAATATAAGTTTGTGATAATTAAATCAATGTGGTATTGGCTCAGGGATAATAAAATGGACAAAAACTATGTTCATGACAGGAGGGACATCACACAGCAGAGAGGAAAGCAGAAACTACTCAGTAAATGATGCTAAAACAATTAATTACCCACATTAAAAAAAAGATAATGTCTTCCTACTTCCTGTACACACACACACCCCCACACACATGCACAATCAATTTTAGTGGCTTAAGTATGAAAAGTAAAACTTTACAACTTGCATAAGACAATAGAGAAGAATATTTTCATGGCTTTAAGCTAGGGAAGGTTTTAAGTAGGACAGAAAATGAAGTTAAAGGATGAAGTTGAAGGATGATATATTCAACTATGTTAAAATAAAGAATGTCAGCTCATCAGAGGTTACCATTAAGAAATTAACAAGACAGGCTACAAACTGGAAAAAGGTTTCTGAAGGGTACATAACTACAGATGGACTAATATTCACTTTTATTTATTTATTTAAAAGATTTTATTTATTTGACAGAGATCACAAGTAGGCAGAGATGCAGGCAGAGAGAGAAGGGGAAGCAGGCTCCCCACCATGCAGAGGGCCTGAGATGTGGGGCTTGATCCCAGGACTCTGGGATCATGACCTGAGCTGAAGGCAGACGCTTAACCACTGAGCCACCCAGGCACCCCCCTAATTTTTACTTTTAAGAACTGCTCTAAATCAGTAAGAAAAGACATACATGCCAAAGAAAAAATGCGTAAAATTCTTTAAACATTTTCTAGAAAAGGAAAAAATATATGAAAAGATACTGAAACTCATTACCATGGAAGGAAATACAAAATAAAACAACAATGAGATACGATTTCACTATGATTTCTCCCCCCGCCCCCCCAAACAGTCAGGCAGTACCAATACGAAGTGTGTTTGAGCATTTGGAACAAAATTCTCACTGAAAATGGCACAAACATTTAGGAAAACAGTTTGGTGTCACCTGGTAAAATTGAAAGCATGCATACCTCACAACACCACAATCACTCTCCTACTTAGAACAGAGACAGAGAGGGGCACCTGGGAGCCTCAGTAGGTTAAGCGTCTGCCTTCAGCTCAGGTGGTCCTGGATTGAGCTCCATGGTTTTCCTTCTCCCTCTGCCTGCTGCTCCCCCTGCTTGTTCTCACTCTCTTTCTGTCAAATAAATCAATAAAATCTTGAGGAAAAAAAAAAGAGAGAGAGAGAGAGAGAATGAGAGTCCTAGACTCTGGAGAGACTCTGCCTCCTGTTTGCACCAGCAGACACACAGAGAAGTGTAAAACAGCAAAGTCCACGGACAGAATAACGGCTGTAGGTGGTGCATCCCTACAAGGCAATAGTGTGTCTCAGATGCCTCTCCCGTACCATCTCAAACCCTCTTAGCCTCACCACTTTCTCAGACCAGCTTTTAGCTCTTCATAAGTTCTGAAGCACTGCAGGAGACACAGCCTACAGCTCTTGGCTGTTGTTTCATAGTTGTTTCATGGCATTTTTCCCTCCTGTCCCAGAGTTTTCTGTTGCTGCTGAGGTATGAGAAGCACCAGGACCCCCAACAGCCCATAAATAGGGTTCAGGAAACTGCAGAGAAGTTAATCTTCTTTGGGGCACACTTTTTTTTTTTTAAGATTTTATGTATTTATTTGACAGAGAGACTGAGAGCATGAGAGGGGAGAAGGTCAGAGGAAGAAGCGGACTCCTTGCCAAGCAGGGAGCCCGATGAGGGACTCGATCCTGGGACTCTGGGATCATGACCTGAGCTGAAGGCAGTCGCTTAACCAACTGAGCCACCCAGGCGCCCTGAGGCACACTTTTGAGATCTCTTATCAATTCTTTTCCATTTCCCTCCAGGCTCCCACCCTGAAAAAGCACTCTGGAAGGAAGAGGAACAAGTAAACTTTTGTCTCAGGTCTGCTAAATGCAACAATGTGGATGAATCTTAAAAACATACTGTTGAGCCAGAGAACTGTCTTAGGAGAGAACACATACAGAATGATGTTATTTATATTAAAATCACAAAACCAAATCGTATTATTTAGATAAATACACCTATACCTGGAAACACTAATGACAGGCAATGATGTGATTAACACAAAATTCATGACCATGGCTACCTTTGGCACAGAGCAAAGAAAGGGGCAGAGACCCTGGCAGAGCTAACCGGGAACTTATAAGATACGATCAATGGTTTATTATTTAATCTGGGATATGAGCATTTTATTATTATTCTCTAAATATCACAGATATGTTTTGTATACTCTTGATGTACATTTCCCAAGTAAGGAGATCTACAGAAGCAATGCATCTAGCCTGGCAGAACTCAAGCAGTCCCTAAGAGTTCAGCTGGAAAGGAAGGTGGAGGCCAGATCATAAGGACCCTCAAGTGAAATTATTGGACTTGATTCTGGAGGCATGGAGGGGGCTTTGGAAGTTCTGTTCTTTACTGTTTCCGCGCCAAGCAGTGAATGTGGTTAACAATGAGCTAGTTCAAGCTCAAGAAACAGGAGACAGTTCTGAGGTAGGTATTCACAAGATTTGTCACTGATTTGACTAGTTAGGTTTCATGGGTTTAGGAAATAGAGAAGTCAAAGGTCAGAACCTGAGAGAGGAAACAGTTATCCATTGCCCTGGCCAATGAGGATGAAGACGCCAAAGCTGGATTAAAGAAACACTGTGCGGAAGTTGTTAATGAGGGGTTGTGCTGAACAAGGCAAGCTCACAGGGGCTCCGGGCACCTAAAAGCCAAGTGTGCACGGTCACGTTAGACGCTGTCATGTTGGTAGATGCAAATCAGCCTTGATAGGAGCGTTGACAGCATGGACACTGACAAACTCTGTGAAGAAGAAACTGTTGCCAAACATTTATCAGCATACCATTTGATAGGATCTGGTGACTGTTTGGATATAAAGAGGAGGTTCTTATATGATCCCAAAATTTCCAACTCTAGAGATAGATGATGACAGCCTGCAATGGACAGAAGCATAGTGGATCATGCCAGAAAGGGGGTGGGTGCTGATGATATGACTGAGAACAAATGGACGTGGGCCCTACCCTCACGAAGCATTTAATCTATGTTTAACAGTGTGCATTAGAATGCTCCGTGTAGCTTTTAAAAAAATACATATTCCTGTAACCTATCTATGCCCTAAATTTTTTTAAAAAATTATTTATTTGACAGAAGGAGAAACACAGCGAGAAAGGGCACACAAGCAGGGGGACTGGGAGAGGGAGAACAGGCTTCCCGCGGAGGAGGGAGCCTGATGCGGGCGGCTCGATGGGGCTCGAACCCAGGACCCTGGGATCATGATCTGAGCCAAAGGCAGATGCCCAGTGACTGAGCCACCTAGGTGCCCCTGCCCTAATTTTGTAGAACGGTTAAAAAAAAAAAAAAGAAACATAGCGGAGGGAATGATTACCCAAACCACTCTATCAGCCCTATTAAATAATGAGACCACTCCCTCCAAACTACCAACATATTTATGATAAAATATTTACCAAAGAAAGGAAGATTAAAACAAACTCCCGGGTGGCTCATAATATAATGAACCGTATATCACATCTTCCCAGAAGGGCAATAAATCATGCTTCTCCAACCTGGCTACAAATTGCCTGGCTAGCTTTAACAATTATTCAGCTTGGGTCCCACCCAGACAAATTAAAATCGGAATCTTCAAAGCTGGAGCCCCAGCACCGGTGTTTTTACCAATGTTGAGAAATGTTGCATTAAATTCTTTAGGCTGGGAAAATGAAACCAATGGAAAGGAGACTGGCAGAGTAAAGCTGCAGGCAAAGTGGTTGAAAATGGAGTTAAAGTCATAGGTAGATAGAAATAACATTAGCAAAAATATGAAATATTTTTATTCTCTTTGAAACAACAGAACGTGAGAAGAGTTTGGATATAGATTGAAAGTTTGAAGTAGAAAAAAGGAGATATCAGATGACTTCAGTCTTTTCAGTATGTAGGAGGAAGTCATCACAGTCCTCTAGTATCCAGCATTTATCGAGCAATTTTATAGTAGATGCCTCACAAAGAGCTTCATAAACATTACTTCACTTATCTTCATCACACTATATGGGTGAGACACTGATACTATTATTCCGATTTTATAGATATGAAACCACAAACTGGAGATACGTACGAGATTGAGCAATTTGCTAAGGTCACTTAACTAGTCACAGAGCTGATCTGTACAACTGCGTTCTGTGTTGAATGCAGTCCTGTGAAAGCCTTAAAGCCTTCCTCTTGACTGTGCCATTATGTGAATGAGGGAGAATCAGGCTGCTGGCTTGAGGAGAGAGAGAGGTTTGGAAATTGGACTCAGAGATGAGTAGAGCTGTGGACTGGTTTGGAGGGCCCGACTAGGGTTATGGTGCATGAATTTGTTTCGTGTAAGCACTTTATTTTGGATTCTCTAAAACATCTGGCAGCTCAGAAATGAGAGTGGACAAAGTGAAAGCTAAATTTACCCAGAGTGAGATTAACCAAGCAAATAGGGCAGAAGATCAAGGAGTGAGGTTTATATTGTACTGTCAAGATGAGTGTTGAGGAAAGCTGAGGAGTGGCCTCCAGCACCTAGGATTAATGAGTAGGACACTGAGGCCTAGATGGGCTACACAAGTGGAGGAACTGGGAGAAGCTGAGGGACTGGGATGTTTTGATGAGACTAAAACTCAGATTCCATAAAAGGAAGAAAGAGAAATTATTAGAAAGGGATATTTCAGAATTGTTGATCTCTAGAGTTTGAAAATATTGTAAATCTGGAGGTTAAATTTCAGAGTTTTGATGGGGAAGTACCTTTGGTTTCAGAAGAGACTTTCTGAATGTGTCACATCACATCCATTAGGCCAAGTTCTGCTTTTAAATACATAATCATAAATAAGGCACTTAGTGCTAAACTTAGATTTTAATGGTGGGCATTTAAAAGGATACCATGAATAAATGACTCTATTTTGTTAAGGAGTTCAAAATGCCACACTTTTTTCTTAATGAGTAACAAAACTCCTAAAATTATGCCTTCATTTTTAGGGTAGAGGATATGGCCTATGATCTCTCCTGTGTTCAGTCATGCAAACAGTCATACAACAGAAATGGCACAGAACCAGCAATCATCTGGTGTTAGAAGAGGAAAGTTGGCTTATGAATTAATAGTAAAATCCATATTAATTTCACTCATCATATTATATTGGACTGATTAATAGACTAAGCAGGTATAAGACAGGACTGGATACAGCTCAAATCCCAGTTTTGGTTCTAATCTTCTCATACTGAATGACTTTAGGAGCGTTACATAGTATTATTCTCTGCCCTGGGCTCCTGAACAGAAATGAGCAGATTGTCTACCAGCCACTGAAATCTTGAGAAGATTAATTAAAATGTGCTTGAGCTTTTATAAAAAAAAAGGATATTTAAACTAAAGGACTGTTAATATGATAGCTACGTACAAAGTGTTTTGATCAGGTCTGAACTGACTAAAATGGTTGGTAATAGTGCCCTTGGGTTTCAGAGTTGGGCTTAATTAAATGTAACTTTTGTTTCTTCATAAATGAAGCAGGAATCTTAAGACAGACAAATTAGCCCTACATATGTTATTTCTATATAAAGTTAAAGTATTTCTGATGTGGAAAGTTTTCATTAGTTTCAAGGTCCTGAATTTTCTCCACAAAATTTCTTTTGGTGTAGTTTCCTTTAATTTTTCTTCTAGGAGAGCAATTATGAAAATAGATGCTTGTTGCAGTGAGTGAGGGGACTAAAGATGGCTGAATGAAGAAAACCAAGTTGGGATGAATTAAGATGACTTTACAAAGGCACATGGAAAGACATTGTTTCCGGGGACTTGGGTGGCTCAGTTGGTTAAGGGGCTGCCTTTGGCTCAGATCATGATCCCTGCGTCCTCAGACTGGGTGCATCAAGCTCCCTGCTCAGCGGGGAGTCTGCTTCTTCCTCTGCTCCACCCCTCCTCCCCCCCACCCACTGCTCTTTCTTGTTCCTCTCTCTCTCAAATAAATAAATAAAATCTTTTTAAAAAGACATTGTTTCCTGAAGAATGACTGTTGATGGGAGAATATTTATCTCCTGAATACAACCATATGCTTAGAAGCATTTGTAACGTTCTGTAGCTCCTTCTTATTCTTCCCACATTCACTGTGGCCAGAGGGGAGTGCAGCAATGAGAGTACATTCTCAATAAATAATTATAGTGATGCATGTAGTTCACACTTGACAATGGCATTTCCATATATGAATTCCCATTACCATGACTATGCCAGTCAACCATATCGACTCATTGTAGGATAAGCTTTGGCATGCTGGTTACCTTGGTCCACAGCACCTTCTTTCCTTATTAAAATGGTTCCATCAGACTTGGTGCTTCTGATTTGTGCCATTGAAATGCCAGTGACACTGTCTCTTACTCTCAGTGAGCTCAGACCCAACGGTTGCTAAAAACTGTCCACTTTGGAAGGCTGAAACTCACAGGGTGGTCAGAGACTTTCCTTCCTTTCAACAAGCTGCTCTGTGGTATTCCAAAGATTGGTATAACCGATTCCCTCCCGCGACTGCAGAAGTGTCTTTCACACCCTGAAGTAAGAGGCAGCAGTGTGGATGGAGACCTCAGGCACCCTGGAGGCAGATACTGCACAATATAGCAATGATGTCAGAACTTCTACTGTGGTCATTACCACATATATGCTGAATTAGAATATAAGCCTAGAAACCATTGTGGGGGGAAGAAAACCCAAACCTTTGTTGCCTTAGATAGATTATTTTAAAACATCATAAAATCTGCTGTGAACATGACTGTGGAAACAAAGGTATATAGGATCTGAATTTCCAGAGACGATTAGCATGCAAACACAGTGTATATTTAAGGAGGCTGCCCACTCATGATTGATATAAATGGCCAAGAAAGCAGCAGGTCTTGTCAGTGCTGCCTAATTAGTTCACACATGTAATCGTCCTTTAGTGTGATCATTGATAAAGGTATAGAGGGGCCACAAGGCAGAATTTGCTTTTTATTTTTAAAGTAAGTATTTAATCTAACAAATGGCTTCAGGTGTGCTGCCAGAGTCTGCAAGGTTGAACACAAAGTATCTTCAATTTACACAGCTTTGATGATAAGGCCATCTTCTCAGATATAACTGAACAGAAAGTCCGCCTTGAACTTTTTGAATTATACTGTCCTGAGACTATAGCAGAGATGAACAAAGTCTAGGAGCTTCAAAGTTAATGTGACTGTCATTGGGCAGCCATCTCAGACCTAAAAATGAAACCATGTTTTCTGTTAATGGAGCCACAGTGAGGGAAAAAACTTCCTGGGTAATTTTATGAAATGCGAACATATCCCAGTAGTAAAGGCTTAGCAAGAAGTAGAGTGTCTTCAAATGCAAATTTTTCTGACACTTCATAGCTATAAAAATAATTACCATACCTTGGTAACTTTAACTTAAAGGTTTCATTTAGTATACAACCAACTGTAATGCAAAAGGCACATACTCTGATAAACACTATTTCCATTTTAGGACTTGCCAAGGGTAGACTTTTTTCTCTCCTCTTACTCCACACATTGTGATGTCATAAGCAATTAGATGAAATTATTTATGTGAAATGAAAGGGTAAAAGTGTAAAGCAGTACTGTGCATATCAGATGCAACTAGCATCCCCACTATGAATCTGAGAGAAGCCTTGGTAAGTGACTGTTCTTCGAAATTATCAAACTGTCCTGTTGTGTAAACAGTCTTATTTAATAAATGTTTTGCAGCCAAAAGTGTTTCGCTTTACATATCAATGGAAAAAGTACATTTAGAATTGAAAAGCTTAAAGGAAAACTTTGAAAGTATTGGCATGTCTTTAAGTTTCTTAATACTCTGTGTCTAGTGCAGTATTGGGTAGCTGGTAAACACTGTGGAATTGAATCGGGAAAAGTCACCTTAAGGCATAGGAAAACTTTTGAGAAGCAAATTGGCAAATATGAATCATATACCATAAAACTGTTTATGCTTCTTTGTCCCAATAATTTTACTTTAGTGAACTTATGAGAAGAATCTTAAATACTAAGAGAGGCTATAGCTAAGGATATTAATTGCAATGGTATTCATAATAACAGTATAATTAGGAAAAACTTTCTCTTTTGTTCAGTATTATGTAAAGCAAATCATGACATATCAACTGAAAGGAACATTATACAGCCAAAAAATGATACTTGTCAAAACTAGGTTGCAATTTAGAACATTCATCTAATATAACAGAAGTATAAAAACCCTGACATAAAATTGTGCTGTAGAACTGCAATCATGTAAAAATTAAGTAACTGTACATAGAAGGAAGACTGAGAAAACATATGAAGGTGCTACGTAGACTGTATTTGAGTGGAAGTGCAGCTTTTTTCAAACCTTTTTTGATTTTTTAAGTAATCTATAATTTTTAAAAAAGAAACTTTTGAATTTGTGCTCTCAGTTGTTATGCTTAACAGCTAGTTATATTAAATTGAACTCTTCTCACTCCCCAAACCATTTTTTATGTAAATATACTCACGATGGTTAATTAGACACAAACGGAAAACCAGTCTAGCTCTAGTACATAAATTCTAATTAATGTAGACCTCAGTAATTGGAGATTAACAGAAGTTTGCAGATCTCAGATTCTTGTAGAATAAAAAGTCCCTGATGAGTAAAATATTAGGATGTTTTATTACACAGTTAATCCTACTTTGTTTTGTAGAAATTGGCATATAATAAATTATGCTTTTTGGTGAGCTTATTTAACTTTCTGTAAGTGATTATGCTATTTGTAATTGTAATGTTTGATATACAATGTACAAAAATAGCAAAAACAGTTAAATAATTTAACACAATTATTTAAACAACAACAAAAACAAACCCAAAGCTGAATTACCTAGTCAAGTATATAAAATAGACAGTATGCTTGCTCAGCAGATTAAGCTCAAAATACATGGGAATCCATGCTCTGTTTCTAGTTAAAATGTTTTCATAAATGTAAACATTTATATATAATTGACATTGAAAGGAAAGGTAAGTAAACTTTTGTTTCGCCCACCATCACTTATATGTTGAAAAACATAAAAGGAATTTTTATATAATCTTTTCTAGAAAATTAATGCAACCTCTAAATGCAACCACTAAAAAGTTAATAACTGATGGGATCAGTTATTTTGGTTCTTAAAATGCAACAAATCTTTGTTTTATTTACTCTGGACATTTTCAATCTAATACTTCAATTAAAATGTTAATTTTCTGAGGCTGTGTCATCCTTATGTAAGAACCAAACATTGATTTCAAATGTCTTAAAAAGCCTGAATATGTTATAATGACAGGGTTTACTGTTAAAAAAAAAAAAACAAAACAAAAAGAAAGTGATGCTTTCTTCAACAGGTTTTAAAAACCTACATTATTTTTCTTCAATATGACTGTTTAGTTGCTTGCTTTAATTTTAAATTTATTTGAAGATTTTTCATAAGAACATTCACTGCCTCATTCTTTTATGGATATAACTTTTGAGTTTGTCACCATCATGAATTCTGAAGACAAAGCTCATTAGCTATTTTTTAAGGAAAATCAACTCATGATTTAACTGTGAAAAAGTAAGAAATACATTTTTTTGTCTGATCATAGCTTAAAACACTAGTTTCAAAAAAATATTAGTTTCAATTTGAAAATTTTATTTGTCAATTTTAAGAGATAAATGGAATGGTTTCATGGATCTACTATTGTAATTGATATTAGTAATATGAATTTGTATTCAATGTCTTATAAAAGCAAAAATGGTTTATTTATCTCTATTTTGTTAACACAAATTGCACTTAAAATTATACAGCAAATAAATATTCAATTGAGTGAAAATCATTTCTGACAATCATTCAATCAATTAAGCAATATAATTCAGGGCCTACTATATCCCTCTGAGGCACTGTGTTGACTTTCTTCTTTTTGAATGCTCACTTCTGCAAATATATTTTATAGATAAGCAAAATTTAAAAATAAATATTTAAATAACTTACCTTTGGTTCCTTGAACTTGGAGAAGAATCCAAAGAAGAAAAATAGCCCTTCTAGTTTCCAGATACATTCTGGCTTTTGTGCATTGGTAATTCTGGTAACAATCACAGAACAGTCCCAAATCTCATAAAAAAATAAATAAATAAAATGACAGAAATAGGAAAAATAATTAAATATTGGTGCTAACTGAGTGAGAATAACCTTCTTGGTTTACCTTTATAAGGGTGCTAATTTATGAAGAACAGGAAGCAGTGTCTGTTTCTGGAATAATCTGCTTATCTTCCCCTCAGGAGTAATCTCTGCTTAAGGGCCAGCTGGAGGAACCTTTATCTCATTAACCTTCTGGAGAAGCATCTGTCAGCCTAGCTCCAGGACCCTGAATGCCATTATAAACAAGTGTCCACAGGCAGAAGAAATGCTTTTTTCTTAGTTATTCACCTGTTACAGTGACACATAGAGCCAGGGGGAAGTCCTGCCAAATGCAGAAGAAGGCTGACAGTTTAGGGTCAAATGTTTTCCAAAATGACATACTCAAGGAATACCCATTGAAAGAGCTTAACTGCTATCCCTGAAGTGTATGTAGTTTTTCACTATATTGGTCTCCTGAGACAGCAATGTTGTTTCCATTCTCAGAAATGCACTGCTTTGTAAATAGCTTTCTTTCTGGCATTACATGCAGATCACTTTTTTGGTTCAAGTTTGATTTTAATTTCTTAAAATCTGTTTTTCACAGATAGTGTTTAAGAAGTTAGTTTGTAAAAAGTAATGGTGCTATTCCTCCATTCAAGGGAAACCAATTTTAAGTTTCTAAGCTGACTCTAGTATTTTCCTTTGTACTTCTAACCTAGTATGCTGCTTCTATTACTATTTTTTTTGTTTTCACTTTCAGGCATTATCAAATAATAGATCATTCCCCACTCTCCCTAAACACGTAATCATCCTTCTACACACCTCAGCATTATTGTACTTTCCATTTATTGAATTTTCAAGTTATATTTCTGTGACAGTATACATGTTACATACAGCTGAGCCATGGTGTATTCTGTAATTACTAACATGTACCGAGCTCTTACATTGTGGTAGACCACTGCTCTTAGACATTTCCATAGTTTATCCATATATTCCTTAATACAATGTTATGAGGGGTATATTATTATTAGGATCTGTTTTATATTTGAGGAAGCTAAGGTGTACCTGGCAGAGCCAGTATATGAACCCAGAGTCTGGTTTCAGAACATATACTTTAATTGTTGTCCCCATGATGCTTTTTGCAATTGTCTCACACTTTTCCCCTTAGATTTTTAAATACAAAACAATAAATTATCCCCAATTGTTATCCCAGATGTGTAAATTTCCTCTTCTTATGGTTAAACACTTCAAACAGCATGTCTTTCCCAGGACCTGCTCCTACTAACCCCCACCAGTCTTTACTGTTTCTTTCCTTGCTCACAGTAGTCATCTGGGATCCTCCTTCACAGTCAGGTTGGGAATGGCTTTTACCTCTCTTGTGTTGGGTCCTGAGTTCTCTGGATTCTCTGCTGCCTTCTTTCTTAACCTAATCTCTTGTTTTAGGCCAGCATATGCTCCAGTTTATTACTGAAAGTTCACAGTATTAGAGATCTTACATGTTTAAAAGTGGCCTCCATCTGTATTCATCCTTGATTGATAGTTTGGTCAGTGCTATAGATTTAATGTCTGCGTCCTAGAATTCATATGTTGAAAACCAGCCCCCCAGTGTGATGGTATGTAAAGGTGGGGCATTTGGGAGGTGATTGGGTCATGTGGGGGAAGCCCTCAGGAATAGGATTAGCTCCCTTATAATAGAGGTACCACAGAGTTCCTTTGCTCCTTGCATCCTGTGAAGCACAGTGACAAGACCAGGCTATGAACCAGGAGGCAGGCTTTCATCAGACACTGAATATGCCTGCATCGGGATCTTGGACTTCCAACCTCCATAACTAAGGGATTTCTGTCTTTTATAAGCTACTCAAGTCTTTGGCATTCTGTTATAGCAGCCCAAATGGACTAAAGATGACTGAAAATAGAATTCTAGGCTGGAAATAACATTCACTTAGAATACTGAGGACATTAATCCATTGTCTTTTAGCTTCTTGTGCTACTAAAATGTGAAGTCCTTTTTGTTCTTGGTTCTTCATATAGGATGTTTCTAGAAGATCTAGGAGATCTGTCTCTCTGAGAAGAATGTTCTGAGAGAGACAGAGAGAGACAGGGTGAAGGAGTGGGAGAGAGTGCTTCTTTACTGCCAGTTTAAGATTTTTCCTTCTAATCTGCTACCATTCCATGCATGTTTTAGAATGTTGCTTAAACCTACATGTTCAGCCCAATAAAATCATTACAAAGTGAACACTCTAGGAATATCTAGGTAAAGATATAGAATATTAATAGCACCCTAGAAGGATCTATGTCCCCCACTCACAAACACAAAACTTTCTTCTCCATTAAACATAGTCATTATTCTGATTTTACGGTAATCACTTACAAGCTTTTCTTTATACTTTTAACTACCTATCTGCATATCTGAAGGCAACTTTGCATATCTTACCACTATTTATGGAAAAGATTATTTCCTCTACTGTTCTGAAGTTCCACCTTTGTCATAAATCAATAATACATGTCTGTGAGTTCTCTTTCCTATTTGTTTATTCTTGTGTCACACTATCTTAATTATTGTACCTTTTTGTTATATGTCTTCACATCTGCAGAACAAGTTTTCCCATTTCATTTCTCTTCAAAATTGTCTTGTTTACCTTTGGTGTTTTGAATTTTTATATGCATTTCAGGGTCATATTGTCAAGTTCCACAAAAGAGTTTACTAGATTGTGTAAATAGGTGATGGGGGTTAAGGAGTGCACCTGTTGTGATGAGCACTGGCTGTTGTATGGAAGTGCTGAATCACTATATTGCACAGCTGAAGATATTGTTACACTGTACATTAACGAATTTAAATAAAAATTTGAAAAAAATTATATTGGACAACAGATCGATTTGGGGAAATTGGCATCTTTACCTTACTCAATTTTCTAATTCATGAACATGATTTATCTATTTATTTATTTAGGTTTAATTTTGTCTTATATATATTTCATTTGATTTTTTCTAAGTATTTGATATTCTTATTGTATTGTAAGAAGTATTAAATTTTATTTTCTAATTGGCTACTGCCAAGATATAAAAACACACTTTTTGTATATTGATCCTCTGTGCATTGATCTTGAGAAATAAATGTATTAATTATAATAATTTATGAATTTATTCTTTGCAATTTCCTACGAATACTATTGTCACCTATGAATAATAAGTCTTTTCTTCTTTTCTTACTCATCCTTATACATTTTTTTTCTTCTCCTTGATTTTCTGCACTGATTAGGACCTCTAATAAAATGATGAATAAAATGGTGGTAGGTAATCTTTTTTCTGGTTCCAAAAGGAAAACTTCTATTTTATCATTAAGAAAGATGTTTGTAATAGGCAAGTGTTAAGAAAACCTATTATGGAATAAGGAATTTTCTTCTTCCTAGATTTTTTTTAAATAAAATAGTGGATGGCTACTGAATATTATTACTTGATTTGTATATATTTTGAAATTATCATAGATTTTTACCCTTTATCTCTTAATAGGATAAAGTACATTGATTTTTCTAATGCTAAACTAACCTCACTTTCCTAGAATAAGACTATGTTGGTTAAAATGTTAATATTCTGTATATATTGCTGGATTCAGTTTGCTAACTTTTTTAATCCCTTAAACATCTATGTTCATGAGTAAAATTGCCTACAATATTGCTATCTTATAATATACTAGTAGATAATTCTCATAAAAGGAGTTAAAGAGTGTTAATTCTTTCTCTAGTCTATGAATAGTTTTATGTCAAATTAGTAATGTCTTACATTTTACTAGTAAAGCTTATAATTTTCTTTGTGATAAGATTTTAAATTTTGGATTCATTTTATTTTATTTATTTGAGAGAGATAGGGAGAGAGAGAGCACAAGCAGGGGGTAGGGTCTGAGAGAGAAGCAGACTCCCTGCTGAGCTGGAATCCAGATGTGGGACTCCATCCCAGGACCCTGGGAACATGAACCGAGCCAAAGGCAGATGCTTAACTGGCTGAGCTATCTTCATTTTATTTTATTTTTTTAACTCATTTTACTTTTTTTTTTTTAACTCCTAGCTTTATGGAGACACAATCACATAGAGCATCATGTAAGTTTAAGGTATATAATGTGATGATTATATTATATGTATAATATTATATGTATAACATTGAGACGTGATTACCATAATAAGGTTAATTAACACATCTATCACTTCACTCATTACCATTTTGTGTGTGTGGCGGGGGGGTGGTAAAAAGATTTCAAGATTTACTTTCTTAATAACTTTCATGTATGTACTGCAGTATTGTTAACTTTGTCATGCTGTACATTATACCCCTAGAACTTACTCCTCTTGTAACTGGAAATTTTTACCCTTTGATTGCCAATTTCTCACCACCTTCTGCTTTCCCCACCAGGCTCTCTCTACTCTTTTTCTATGAGTTTCATTTTTTAGATTCCACATAAAAGTGAGATAATACAGTTTATTTTCTTCTGTCTTATTTCACTTAGCATTATGTCCTCATGGTCCATCCATGTTGTCACAAATGTCAGGATTTCCTTATATTTTATGGTTGAATAATACTCTATTGTATGGGTATATACAGTGTATGTCTATCACATGTTATCACATTGTGAATACTGTGGTAATGAACATGGAGGTGCAGATATCCCTTAACATAGTGATTTCGTTTCCTTCAGATATATGCCCAGAAGTGGAATTAATGGTTCATATGGTAGTCCTATTTTTATTGTTTTGAGGAATCTCCATACTGTTTTCCATAATGGCTGTTCCAATTTACAATCCCACCAAGAGTGCACAAAGGTTCTCTTTTCTCAATTTCCTCACCAGTATTTGTTATTTCTTGTCTTTTTGAGGATAGCGATTCCAACAGACATGAAGTGATATCTCCTGGTGATCAAATTTGCATTTTGATTTGATTTCATGATTAGTGATATTAAGCACATTTTCATTTACCTGTTGGCATTTGTATATCTTCTTTGGAAAAATATCTACTTAAGTCTTTTTCCCATTTTTAAATTGGATTGTTTATTTTTTTGTTTTTGAGTTGTATAAGTTCTTTATATATTTTGCATATTAATTCCTTACTTTCTCCTATTCTGTAGGCTGACTTTTCATTTTTGTTGATCATTTACTTTGTTGTGCAAAAGCATTTTAGTTTGATATAATCCCACTTTTCAATTTTTTATTTTCTTATTTGTGTTTTAGGTATCATATCTAAAAATTAGTGCCAATACTCAGGTCAGGGAGCTTTTTTCCCTGCTTTCTTTTGTAGTTTTATAATTTCAGGTCTTACCTGTAAGTCTTTAATCTATTTCAAGTTAACTTTTATAACTGGTATAAAGATCTGGTTTCATTCTTTTGCATGTGAATATCCAATTTTTCCAGCACCATTTATTGAAGAGATTATCTTTTCTCTATTAAATATTCTTGTCTCCTTGTTAAATATTAGTTGACTGCGAATGTATGGGTTTATGGGCTTTCAATTCTGTTCTATTGACCTATGTGTCTGTTTTTATGCAGTACCATAGTTTTGATCACTGATGCTTTATAATATAGCTAAAAATCAGGAAGTGTGATGCTTCACTCTTTGTTCTTTCTTAGGACTGCTTTGGCTATTTGGGGTCTTTTGTGGTTCTGTATAAGTTTTGGGATTGTTTCTTCTACTTCTGTAAAAACTACCATTGGAATCTTTATTTTTTTTTTAAGATTTTTTTTACTTATTTGACAGAGAGAGAGAGAGAGAGAGATTGAGAGAGGGAACACAAGCAGGGGTAATGGGAGAGGGAGAAGCAGGCTTCCACTGAACAGGGAACCCAATGCAGGGCTCCATCCTAGACCCTGGGATCATGACCTGAGCCCAAGGCAGATGCTTAACAACTAAGCCACCCAGGCACCCCTACCTTTGGAATCTTGATAGTAATTGCATTGAATCTATAGATGGACAATATCAGTTTTCCAATCCGTGAGTATGGGATACTTTTTCATTTATTTGTGTCATCTTTGATTTCTTTCCTCAACATTTTGTACTTTTCAATGAAGAGATCTTTCAACCCCTTGGTTAAATTTTGCCTTATTATTTTACTGTTTTTTATACTATTGTAAATCAGATTGTTTTGAAACATTGTTTTTTCAGATAATTAGTTGCTAGTGCATAGAAATTTTACTGTTTTGTTCTACATTAATTTTGTATCTTGCAACTTTACTGAATTTGTTGCATAGATCTAACAAGTTTTTGAGGGAGTTCTCAAAATTTTTATACGTATTAATTCATGTTATCTGCTAATGGAAACAATTTTAGTTCTTCCTTTCCGTTTCTGATGTCTTTTATTTATTTCTTTTTTGCTTGATTACTCTAGCTAGGACTTGAATAAGAGTGGTGATGGTGGGCTCCCTTGTCTTATCCCTGATTTTAGAGGAAATCTTTTAATATTTCACCATTGAATAGGATATTAGTTATGGACCTATCATATATGGCCTTTATTATGTTGAGGTACATTCCTTCTATACCTAATTTAATATCATTTAACAAATGTTGAATTTTATCAAATGCTTTT
The DNA here is from genome assembly GCF_011764305.1 of Mustela putorius furo. Classification (NCBI taxonomy): domain Eukaryota; kingdom Metazoa; phylum Chordata; class Mammalia; order Carnivora; family Mustelidae; genus Mustela; species Mustela putorius. The sequence continues at coordinate 5,099,637 of NW_025422015.1, read as the reverse complement.
TCTGTGTCTATTGATGCAATCATGATTTTTTTTTTAATTCTGTTAATGTGATATATCACATTTATTAATTTGCCTAGGTTGAACCATCCCTGTATCTCAGGGATAAATCTCACTTGATCATGGTGAATGATCCTTTTAATGTGCTCCTGAATTTGATTTGCTAGTGTTTTATTGAGAACTTTTGCATCTATATTAATCAGAGATATTGGCCTTTAGTTTTCTTTTCTCATAGTGTCCTTTTCTGTCTGTGGTATCAGGAAAATGCTGGCTCCTAAATTGAGTTTGGGAGTGTTTCATTTCCTATTTTTGGAAGAGTTTGAGGCGGATTGGTGTTTTTAAGCGTTTCGTAAAATTCATTAGTGAACCCATCTTGTCCTGGGCTTTTTTTTTTTTTTTTTGGTTGAAAGATTTTGATTACTGATTCAGTCTCCTTACTAGTGTCTGTTGAAATTTTCTATTTCTTCCTGATTCAGTCTTGGTATGTTGCCTGTTTCTATGAATTCATCTATTTCTTCTAGGTTGTTTGTTGGCATATAGTTACGTATAGTAGCATTTTATGATCATTTGTATTTCTGTGGTACCAGTTGTGATTTTTTTATTTATAATTTTGTTGAATTGGATTCTTTTTTCCCCTTGGTTAGTCAAATTTGGTTTGTCAGTTTTATTTTTTCAAAGAACCAACTCTTAATGTCATTGATCTTTTCTATTGTTTTTCTAATCTCTATTTGTGCTCTAATCTTTATTATTTTCTTCCATCTGCTAACTTTTGGTTTAGTTTGTTCTTTTTCTAGTTCCTTGAGAGATAGAGTTTAGTTGAGACCTTTCTTCTTCTTAAGGTAGACATTTATTGCTATGACCTTTCCTTTTAGAACTGCTTTTGCTGCATCTCATTGTTTTGATGTGTTATATTTCATTTTTGTTTATTTCTAGATACTTTTAATTTCCTTTTTAATTTATTCTTTGGTCCATTGGTTGTTTAGGAAAGTGTTGTTTAATTTCTACACAATTGTGAATTCCTAGTTTTCTTATTCCTATTGATTTCTAGTTTCATACCATTGTGTTCAGTGAAGATAGTATGATTTCTATCTTTGATTTCCTAAGACTTGTTTATGGCCTAACATATAGTCTATGTTATGATTGCCCTGTGTGCTTCAGAAGAATGTGTATTCTAGTTTTGTAAGATAAAGTGTTCTATATCTGTCTGTTAGATCCATTTGGTATAAAGTGTTGTTCAAATCCACTGTTCCTTATTTATTCTCTGTCTGTATAATCTATCTAGTATTGAGAGTGGGGTGTTAAAATCCCCAGCTATTATTGTATTTGTTTTTATTTTACCTTCTAGTTTTGCTTTCTATATTTATGTTTATATTTAGTTTTTTCTATATTTATATTCTATATGCATAAATGTTCATAATTGTTATATATTCTTGAAGGATTGGCCCCTTTATGATTATATAATGACCTTCTTTGTCTCTTTTTACTGTTTTTAGTCTAACGTCTACTTTTCTCAATAGAAGTAAAGCTATTCTTCCTTTTCTTTTTTGTTATCATTTACTTGAAATATATTCTTCCATCCCTTCATTCTCAGTCTGTGTGTCTTCTTTTTTTTAAAAAAGATTTTATTTATTTTTGACAGACAGAGATCACAAGTGGGCAGAGAGGCAAGCAGAAGGGGGGAGGGGGAAGCAGTCCCCCTGCTGAGAAGAGAGCCCAATGCGGGGCTACATCCCAGGATCCTGGGATCATGACCTGAGCTGAAGGCAGAGCTTTAACCCACTGAGTCACCCAGGTGCCCCTATGTGTGTCTTTAAACATAAAATGAGTCTCTTAGAGGAAGCCTATCATTGGATTTTTAAAAATCCAGTCAGTCATTCTATGTCTTTTGACCAGAGAATTTTGTGTTTTTGCTATTGAGTTGTAATAATTCCTTATACATTTTGGATATTAATTCCTTATCAGAAAGATGGCTTGGATATAGTTTCTCCCATTCCATAAGTTTCTTTTTCATTTTGTTGATCATTTCTTTTGCTGGGCAGAAACATTTTAGTTTATTTCCACTTGTTTATTTTTGTTGACTGTGCTCAGACCAATATCTAAAAAATATCATTGCAAAGACCAATGCCAAGGAGCTTTTCCCCTCTGTTTTCTTCTAAGAGTTTTATGGATTTAGGTCTTTTTGTTTTGTTGTGTTTGTTTTTTAGAGAGAGGGGGAGAGAGGGAGAAAGAGGGAGAGAATGAGGCAGGGAGGGGACAGAGAGAGAAGGAGAAGGAGAATTTTATGTAGGCTTCATGCCCAACATGGAGTTGGATGCAGGGCTTGATCTCATAACCCTGAGATCATGACCTGCGCCAAAATCAAGAGTTGGATGCTTAACTGACTTAAGCCACCTAGACACCCCTTTATGGTTTTAGGTTTTACATTTTAGTTCTGGTCAAGTGGGACCAAAAGCTAACCTCTGATTGTTCAGGGTTATTTGTTGGGCTCCTTGTCTAACCAAAGCTTGGGGCTGGGTTTAGTATTCAGGTGATCCGTAAGTTGGGGTTCCTTGCTGGACAATGCTATAGGCTGGGATTCAAGACTACCTAGGGTCACTGTTCAGGCTCCCTGGTAATGTGTGTCTAGAAGTCTATGCTCAGCCATTGCACAGGGATTCTGGTTTGGTTCATTGCTTGGGAGGGGCTGTAGAATGGACTCTAGCTGTTTGGGTTCTCCGTACATGTTTTTTGATCAGACGGGATTGGCAGCTAGACACAGCAATTGGGCAGGGCTGTGAATATGCTTCCCTGCATGGATGGGACCATAGAGCATGCTCCAGGACTAGTCCAGCCTATTCGCTGGAGACTCAAATTATGCAGAACTGCTAAGAGTTACCTGGCCAGATGGCGCTATGAGCTTGGCTATGCAGATGGTCAGGTCCACTGACTAAGATCTCCGTTTCTGCTCAGGTACAGCTGCAAGCAGGAATGTGGCCCTCTTGATCCAGATATGAGTGCTGGTTGCACCTATCCCCTTCTCCATCTCTTTTTGATACCCAGTGGTTGAATTGAGCCCATTTTCCCAGTGATTCCTGTGAGGTGAGATCTGTATCGGCCTCTTGGGAAGAATCCTATAATGCTGTGGTTGCTAGATGCCCACGTTGGGCTCTCTTTTGTCAGTAGAAAAACCATAAGCCCTCTCAGTGCAGCACTGTATCATTCTGGGGAAGTAGCAATGTAGTCAAGGAGAAACCACTTCCCTTAATCCTTCTAATGAGGTTCTTCTCTCTTCTAATGAGGTCCAAGGGGATGCTTCAGTCTTACTCCTGGGTTCTGAAATTATCAGAATGGTATCTTGTCTATGGATAGTTCCTAGCTGGTCTTCTTGTGAGGGTTGCTGAAGTTGGCAATGATCTATGTCTCCATCTTGATGATGTAACCTCCCTGGATTCTATTTCTTAATAATTATCTGCTTATTTAAAGTTTTTCTTTTGTAAGTTGCACTCATTTATTTATAACTTACCTAATTATTTTTCTATATGGATTTGTTGGGATATAATTAACTCCAGTCACTCCAAAAAGTATCTCATACACATGAGCAGGTTATTCACCATTTCATCCTACATATATCATTATTGTTTCTAAAGTTAGTATTCCTTTGGATTTACAAAATATTTATTATTTTCATTCTTTTAAGTCCTTCCTTCATCTCAAAACAATTTTACCTTTTGCTCAAAAAACTCATTTGAATGTTTCTTTTGTTGTAATTATGCTCCTAATGATTTATCTTAATTTTTGTTTGCTAAAATGGCTTTATGTCACTTTCATTATTGAAAGATATTTTTCCTACCTACAAAATTTTAAGTTGTTTGTTTTCTTTTAGCACTTTGAAGACAACAGTCCAATGTGTTCTTGTTTCCACTGTTTCTACTGAAATCAGGTTATCAGTCCAATTGTTGCTCATTTGGAAGTAATGCAACATATATTCTCTGGCTACTTTATAAAGCATTTCATTTTGTCTTTATTTTCTGTAATTTCATGATGATGTGTCAGTCTGTGCATGTTATGCAATTTATATCCTCCTGGATTTGTTTAACTTGTGAATCTGTGGATTGAATCTATGGCTTTGTTTTGAAAAAGTCTTGCCTTTATTTCTTCAAATATTGCATCACCCTAGTTTCTTTCCCTTTTATTTTGTGATTCCAGTTTCTAAGATTTAGGTCATCTCATTCAATTCTGTGTATCACATATAATCATGTTCTCCCAACCTTTTCCATCCTTTTTGTTTCATCATATTAACTTACTTTTTATTTCACTATTTTCCCATTATCTGAATCTAATTTGTTGTTCTTAATTTCAGTTACTCTATTTTTTTCAGTTCTGAGATTTCTATTTTGTTCTTTTTCAATTCTTCACCTCTTTTTTTTAATAGTTTATACTTCTGTACTAAAATTTTTAATATTGTCTTTTATCCTACTGAATATAGTAAGACTAGTCTGATAACTCCAAATTCTGCAGATTTCAGGATTGCCCTTCTATTGTCTTGTTTTTTTTTCCTGTTTTCTTTTTTATGTTGTGTTATATTCTTGTCTAAGTGGTAATTTTTTTCTAACTGTATGTCACATACTATATTTTAAGGGTTGTCTTACAGTAAGAAAAACAGTCAGGTATTGGTGGAAAAATATATGCAAAAATCAATGGAAAAGAATAAGAAAGTAGGCCCACATACAGTCAATTGTTTTTTGAGGAAGATGCAAAGGCAATTTTGTGGAGAAAGGATTGTCTTTTAAAAAATGGTGCCATAAGCAAAAAAACCAAGCCAAACCATATAAACAAAAAAATCTCCAAATCCCCAGAAAACAAACAAACCAAAAATGGAGCTAGACACAGACATTGCACCTTACCCAGAAATTAATTAAAAATGCATCTTACATATTAGTGTAAAATGCATGTCAATCTTCTAGAAGAAAATATAGGGGCAAATCTATAATGACCTCTTTCTTTCAGAGAGAGTGTGAGTGGAGGGGAGAGGCAAAAGGCCAAGGAAAGAGAGAATCTTAAGTAGGCTCTACACTGGGGTGAAACCCATCTTGTGGTTTGATCTTATAATGCTGAGATCATGATGTGAGCCAAAATCAAAAGTGGAATGCTTAACCACCTGAGCTACCCAGGCACCCCTGACCTTAGTCTTGATAATAAGATTTTAGATACAACACAATAGAGAATGTGAGAATGAGACAAAAAAAACAAAAAACAAAAAACAATACATTGGATTTTATTACAATGAAAAACTTCTGTTCTGGTAAAGACACTGTAAACAAAATTAAAAGATAAGCCACAACTAGAAGAATATATTTGCATAATACATTGCTGATAAAGGACTTGTATCCTGAATATATAAAGAAAACTTGAAGCTCAAAAATAAGGAGACCTAACAATTCAATTAAAAATGATCCAAAGATCTGAACAACACTTAACCAAAGAAGAGATACAGATGGCAAATAAGCATATGAAAACATGTTCAACATCATTTGTCATTAGGAAAATGCAAACTGAAACAACAATGTGGTATCACTATGTACCAATTAGAATGACTAAAAAACAAAATAAAAAACAAAGCAAAACCCTGACGCTACTGCTTGTTGGTAAGACTGCAGAGCAACAAGAACTCTCGTTCATCACTGGTGGTAGTGCACTTCCATAGGGGCACTTTGGAAAATGGTTTGGCAGCATTCTACAAAGCTAAACATATTCATACTATACAATCCATCAATCAAACTCCTATGTATTTACCCAATTGATTTGAAAATGTATATTCCCTATAAAAACCCGCATTTGAATGTTTATAGCAGTTTTTTTTTAGTAATTTTGAAAACCTAGAGCAACCAAGATGTTCTTTAGTAGGTGAATTTATAAAGAAACTGTGGAATACTATTAGCAATAAAAGGGTATGAGCTATCAAACCATCCAGAAACATGGATGAATTTTGAATTCATATTGCTAGGTAAAAGAAGTCAGTCTGAAAAGTCTTCATACTGTATCATTGCATTTATATGACACTCCCCAAAAGAAAAAAAGGTGTCCTCTGTCTTAGGGAGTGCATACGTGCTTTGAATACATGAAGCATAGGAGGTTAGGTCAGTGAAACTATTTTGTATAATATTGTAATGCATACCATGACACATAAAACCTATCAAACTTTACAGCAGAAGAGTAAATCTTATGGCATATAAATTTAAGAAATCCTTCAGGTAGTCTCTATGCTACAGGGCACACTGTGACAAAAGAACCTACCTGCATTAAAAATGTATGAAACAATCTCACTGAAGGGGTTGGGAGGAAAAGCTGACCTAAATAATTTCAGAAATGAGTGGGGTCTGTAAGACTAGAGACAAAAGAACTGTATAGAAGTAGTGTACTCTAGTTGAAAAAAAAAACCGTCTTCTACAGGCATATCAGTTAACAATTCTGAAACAACTATAACATTGAGGAGTTAAGGAATTGAGGAGTTAAGTAAATAGATGATGGATGGTGGGAGTCAGATTTCTTACTCTTGGAGTGCAAGGTTACAGACAAGCAAGGGGAAGAAGAGGCAGGAATCATCCATATGGCAAAGGAGTAGAGTTGGAGACATCAGTATAAACTACTGTTTAACATAGAGATGGATATATATATCTGTGTGTAAGTATATATATTCTGGTTAGTATGCACATATTTCCTTTCTCCATCAGCTGTGAGGGCCTAGAAGCAATGGCACTCCCATAGCAAAGAATACATTTAACACCCAGATCTTGATGTATAAGTCATTCTTTAGTAAAATAAACCAGGACTCCTTGGAGAAATGGCTTATTGTAAAACTGGGGCAGGACATATACAAGATGAACCCAGAATGTCTTGTAGTGCTAGAAAGTAAGGAAGTGCTCAAACCAACCAACCAAACACCCCCCCATCCCCCGACATACAACCCCCATAAAGCCCCATATAACAACAGCTTCACAATGATGGTGGTATATCAAAGGGACACAGGAGTCACCTGAAAGGGCTTCCAATGGCCAAATTTGGAGCAATTTTAGGAATAAAATGAAGTAGCACTGCATTATTACACAAAGTGTAAAATAAATATCCATGAGTCTATACTGATACAAATAAATTATTGAAAAAATAAATAAGTGGGAGAGAATAGATAAATGTTCCAGGCAGAAGAACTCCTAATAATTTAAGCAACAATTTATGCCCCCAAGCAGGTAGAGCATAATTCCCATTTTTAAGGTATGACCTGCATGCAATGACATTCTCCTATAATTTTTAATTTTTTATAAACATATAATGTATTATTAGCCCCAGGGGTACAGGTCTGTGAATCGCCAGGTTTACACACTGCACAGCACTTACCATAGCACATACCTTCCCCAATGTCCATAACCCCACCACCCACTCCCTAGCGCCCCCCATCCCTCAGTAGTTTGTTTTGTGAGATTAAGAGTCTCTTATGGTTTGTCTCCCTCCCAATCCCCACTTCCTCATATCAGGGAGATCATATGATAGTTATCTTTCTCTGATTGACTTATTTCGCTAAGCATAATATCCTCTAGTTCCATCCATGTTGCAGTGACATTCTTCTAAAGAGTACAATGTAGAAAGGGGGGAGAAAGATTAACTTTACACTAAAGAATCCTGACAAACATAACTTCAGTCAAGGTCCATATCAACAGTGAAGTCATGTTGATAGTATGCTTCCTTCATACAGTATGATGAAAATGGCACTTTTCTCTCTCGTCTTCCTCCAAAAAAACCCATAGCCCAGTCTAATCATTAGAAAAACATCACACAAATCTCAATTGAGGGTCATTCTACAAAATACCTGATTGGTATGCTTCAAAACTATCAAGATCATCATAAACAAGGAAAATCTGAGAAACTATCACTACCAAGAGGAGCTTATGGAGAGAGACATGATGACTAAAGGCAATGTAGTGTCCTGGATGGACTCTTGGAACAGAAAAAGGATGTTAGGTTATAAGGGGGGAAAAACAACTATGAAAATCTGAGTAAAGTATCAGCTTTGGTTGATGATGATATGTCAATATTGCTTCATCAAATGCAACACAATAATGTAAAATGTTAATATGAGGGAAGATATGTGTGGGGTATATGGGAACTCTCTACTATCCTCACGGTTTTTTTCTTTTCTTCTTAAAGTGTTTATTTATATGATAGAGATCAAAAGTAGGCAGAGAGGCAGGCAGAGAGAGACAGGGAAGCAAGGTCCCTGCTGAGCAGAGAGCCCAATGCAGGGCTTGATCCCAGGACCCTGGAACCATGAACTGAGCCAAAGGCAGAAGCTTTAACCCACTGAGCCACCCAGGTGCCCCCTCACAGTTTTTCTATAAGTCTAAATCTATTCCAAAATAAAAAAGTTTATTAAAAATATAAAAAATAAGTTTATAAAAAGAGTCGGAAGTCTAGGATATCTCTAAGTAGGATTTTTTTCCTTGCTTCTTTCATCCACTAGGGATTACTAGCAATCCAAGGTCAGTTCAGTAAAATTTCTGGGTTGGAGATTTTCTAAACTATACAGATGATTCAGAGTTGGGCTCTACACCTGTGGCAGAGGCATGGTTCCCTTTGTGTTTGCCTTTGTTCCTAGGATGCAGCCCTTTGGGTTACCAGGGCTTTACTTGCTCCTAGACTCCAACTTTTTTTCATTTCTTATGAAGAGATTTTCAAAAGCACTTCAGCCTCTGCCTTTCTTACAGATCAAATGCTCTGGGGGGCAAAAGTGGCCCCCAGAGTTAAGCTCACCTGTCTTGATGCTGACCTTTTGTAAATCTTCATTTTGGTAATGCTTCATTATTTTGTTAGCTCTTTATTCCCTTTGATTAGATGATTTTATACTTTATCCAGCTTTTCTAAATTTCCTCAGCAGGAGGATTGGTTCAAAAGATCTAATGGATTTATCTGCTGTAGGAATTCTAAAATTTTATTACTCTTGTCTTCTTTCTCTTTCTGTTGACTGTTGTGGCTTCATACTTCAAAAAAAATCCTTTAATATTTTCTGGGGGTATCTGGAGGTAGCATAGGGTAATGGGTTTTCAGCTTTCTTCTTTCACTACAGATTATTTTGGTGATAACTAAAGAAAATTAGAATCATCAAATTGGTGTAGAGTCTTACTAGAACAGTGTATCTGAAAATGGGAAATGAAGTAGGGAAAAGAGGACTTTTAAATAACCACATCTAGGAAAAATTATATGGGGACTTAGATACATACTTAAATATAAATACACATATAAATATTTTTAATATATATTCATATGGGCTGGAAAGCTGGTAGGTGCTAATAAAGTTCTTTCTGTTTGCTGTATATCCCTGTTATGTGTATGTTTCTTTTTAAAATTTTTTTACTAATTATTTTTATTAACATATAATGTATTATTTGCCCCAGGGGTACAGGTCTGTGAATCATCAGGATTACACACTTCATAGCACTCACCATTCCACATACCCCCCCAATGTCCATCACCCAGACACCCTCTCCTGACCCTCCTCCCTCCATGAGTATGTTTCTAACCCTGTTGTGAAACATCAGTGTTCTTTCTCTAAGAAAGCAATGATTTTAAGTTATGAAGACAATTTCCACTTAATAGCCTCCTTAATAAAACATGTTACTTAAAGGAAAATGTGGTGTAGTCCACTTCATGTTATTAAAAACATTCTATGTCATACATATGATTATAGAGATACTGAATTTATATTATGATGATAAATGTTTTAAAGTTTCTCTTCACAGCAGTACCTTATTAATTTTCCCCATTTTTAATTAAAAATCTGGATAACTAATGTTGATAACTGCCACTTAGGAAGCTAATAAAAATGATAAACACTCATTATTCCTGCAACAATTCTTTCTGGGACCATCAGGCCTTTTTCTAAGTACTGTTGTATTTAATTATGGGTCATTGTTAATCAATCCAGAAGTGCTTCTTCAAGTTGGGTGACTGTCAACAATAATTATATATCCTTAAAGAGGTAAGCATTCTCCTTTATTTTATGGCAAAATTTCAGTTGTGCATTTAAAATGTACAAGATAAGGTATAAAGGGGAGTATGTCTTTGCAGATATATTCCTTCATCTGAAATCAGTAGAAATGAGAAATGGTTACCAAAATGAATCAGTTAATATCATAAAGAAACGATTCCATTTGTTAGTACTTTATATGCATAGATGGCATCTTCCCATCACTTCCTGGAAGTACTATTTTTATTTCTGTTTTACAGATGAGAAAATTGAGGCTCAGAGTTGGTAAGTATATTTCCCAGCTATGTACCTGGGAAAGGTGGACCAGGGTTTTCAACTTAGATATTTCTAATTCCAAAGCCTATGTTCTCTTTATTGCTATATTTTTTTTGTTTTGTTTTGTTTTTTTAAGCAGAAAAACAGATGCTAAGAAAGTAACTGGGGGCACCTGGGTGGCTCTGTGGATTAAAGCCTCTGCCTTCGGCTTGGGTCCTGACTCCAGGGTCCTGGGATCGAGCCCCACATCGGGCTCTCTGCTCCGTGGGGAGCCTGCTTCCTCCTCCTCTCTCTCTCTGCCTGCCTCTCTGACTAGTTGTGATCTCTATCTGTCAAATATATAGAATCTTAAAAAAAAAAAAAAGAGTCTCTTATGGCTTGTTTCCCCCTCTCCTTAAAAACAAACAAACAAACAATCAAACAAACAAACAAAAAACAAAGTAACTGATACTCTTCAGACAGATCAGCAACTAATGGGTCCTGGTCACCGGTCCAGTGTGAGTGAGTGTGTGTGAGTGTGTGTGTGTATGCACGCTGGGTGGAGTCTTCTCTATACCAGCAAGTATTCTTGGACACCAGCTGCTCAGAGCCCAGCAATTCAGTTCAATTCTGACACTATTTACCTGGATATAGCCTCAGGTCCCACAGGTTAAACCCTCAGTCCAACAAGACCACCCACCCCCCTCACAATTCACAAGCAACTGCAAGTCCAGGTTGTCACCTGAGCTTCTGACTGGCTATAGATTGAAAGTTCCAACAACCCCTCCTTGGCTTCAAAAAATTTGTTAGAGTGGCTCACAGAACTCACAGAAACATTTTGTTTTCTAGATTACCTGTTTATTATAAAACAATATAACCCAGGAACAGAGGGATGCAAGAGATCTATGGGGCAAAGTATGGAGATAGGGCAGAGAATTCTATGCCCACACCAGGTAAGCCACTGTCCCCAGATCTCCACGTGTTCACCAACCTGGAAGCTCTCCAAACCTTGTTTTTTGGGTTTGGACAACCAAATGGAGGCTTCATTATATGGGCACAACTGATTAAATCGTTGGTCATTAGTGATTGAACTTAATCTCTAGCCCATTTCCCCTTTCAGGAGGTCAAGGGGGGTAAGATTGAAAGTTCTGATCTTATAATGGCAAGGCTGATTCCCCCCACCCCCACCCTTAGGGGTGTGTGTGTGTGTGTGTGTGTGTGTGTGTGTCTCCCTAAGTGACCTCATTAACATAACAAAAACACTATTGTAGCTCTAACCACTTAAGAGATTCAAAAGTGTTTAAGGAGTTCCCTGTTGGAAACCAGGGACAAAGACCAAATAGTTATTTTCTTTTTAAATCACAATATCACAAGATTGAATAAAAAGAGAAGCCAATGATAACTTTAGGAAACAAACTGAGGGTTGCTGGAGGGAAGAGCAATGGGAGGGATGGGAGGGATGGGGTGGCTGGGTGATGGACATTGGGGAGGATATGTGCTACAGTGAATGCAGTGAATTGTGTAAGACTGATGAATTACAGACCTGTACCCGTGAAACAAATAATACACTATATGTTAATTAATAATAAAAAAGAGAAGTTAATGAAAATGCAAGCTCACATCAGAAGTTTGCTGTTTGCATTGATCTTTTCCTTAACATTGCACCTACTAATTTGGACATCATGGGTAAAGTGGCTACACAGGAATCTGGAAAGTTTCCATCTCTGAAATCTTTTCTGTGCTAGATGGACAGCTGTCTGCTTAGCATTCTAGGTTTCTTTTTGCTCACATTGTTGGTTTATCTCTTATGTTCAGATAAGAGTATAAGAGTTCTGAACTCTTAAGTTCAGAAAAGGGTATTCCTGAGGCATTTCCATCACCATCAAAATGTGTGACTCATCAGGAGTGGTTGAACAACTCCTAGAAGAAATGAATCCTAGGAGGGGTAGGTAGGCAGTGCTGTGTTAAATCCTTGATCTTGGGAGGAAGTTCCATTATCTCTGATAAAAACCCAGTGTCCTCCACCATACTTCTGAGTGTCTTAAATCAGTGTCTTTCTTGTTAATAGAAGATTTACACTGCTTAGCTCTGAGAGTTTCCCCTACATTACTACCCATATCTTAGGAAGAAGGGATATAACACACAAAAAGAAGTACAAGGGTAACACCAATTGGGATGTTATCTAAAGTGGGCTCCCATCTTTGGCATTTGCCCTCCAGATCATCTCAGTTTGGTGGGCAGCTAATGACCAAAGGATTAAATAAAAAAGACTGCCTCACCTTGGGCATAATGAGGGGAGAAGCAGCAGATGGAATCTGACAAAAACTGACTGCATAAGGGCAGGAATGGAGGGACATGATTATAGGGCCATGGGAATGAGAGTGTTAATGAGGATATGAATGATAGCAACCCAGGGACAGAGGTCCATCCACCTTCATTATTTTCTCAGAAACTTTCCTGATGAATCCTGATATGGGAGGACTTGAATGATCCCTTCCTCTTCTGCAGACAAAGCGGGCCAGACTCTTAGCACAGAGCTCTCTTCTCTTTCTCCTTCTTGCCCCCTCTGAATCCTTGGTAGTAAATACAGTAATGCAGAATAAACTGAACTATTCCCCCCCTTGGGAGAAATAATTATAACCTGGACACTATAAAAGCAAGTAATTTTTAAAAAATTTTATTTTAAAGATGTCAATCTGTGTGTATTTTAATATTTTTCATAATCTGTGCAGCTTCTATTCCAGTCAGAAAGTAATCAGTTATATATACAGTCTAAAAACAGTATAAAAGGTGAATTAAAAGACCCACAGTCTATCTGAGGTAGGGACAGATGGGCTGGTCCAGCACTGTATCTGGAAGCTTGGGAAGAGGACCAATGACAGGACCAAGCAGAGAAAGGCTCTCTGCACATAGGGTAGAAAGGAAACTGCCTGCCTGTCTAAGTCTGCTCACCTGTTCCACACACAAGACACACAAGGCAGAAAGAGACCCTGAGACTGTGGCCAGCCTGGCTTGGACTGGCCAAGAAGAAGTCAAGACACAGCCTGGAAGTCCAAACTTTCATAGTGCTATCCACAGCCCTGAGAAGAGCTGGCCCCTGGCACATGGCCAGCCCGGTCACAGTGCACTTGTGATGCAGCAGTCTACATGCTGATCATTTTGCTCACACTCCAGACCCTGAGGGACCTGTCACAGGACATGCTGGAGACAATGGTCTGGTCTGGCATTGAATGACTGTCAGGGCCTACATAGTGCCAATGCAGCCTATTAGGACCCACACCTGTTACTTAGACTTGATGTCTCATGTGTGAATGAGGTTCTGCTAGGTGCCACACTGTGGCCATTCATTATGTCAATATAGTAGATGCTGCTGGTGGTATCTGTAGGACGTCAGTGCAGCGGAGGGTTCAGATGTCCCAGATCTTGATTATCTGGTTAGGAGCCACTGTACATGTAGCTTTGACCAGGGCCTGCACACAATGGTTGAGGCCATGAACTCCTTCTTTAACTTCAGCTTGTTGGGTCGGAGGTTCCGGGAATGCAGGAGGAACAATAGAAATGACCACCGGGTCCGCTATCTTCCAGTCCCCCGCCCCCCTCCTGCATGCTTCCTTAACCCTAGACCCTCCCGCCAAAAGGGTGTATGTCCAGGTCATGTCTCCATAGGTAACCCCATACCTATGCAGGAAACGGGAGTATCAGGAGACCTCACCCCATACCTTCCGATCACCAAATATGGATGTGAGCCCATGCCCTGCCTTGGCCTCCCCCACTAACTCCCTCCCAGTGCGACTTCCCCCACTCCCCTTTCCGGAGTCAAGGAACCTCGCCAGAGGGTGCCCACCTCCTCCCGGTGTGACTTCCTTGGCTCCCCTTCTCCTGAGCCCTGAAACTTCGCTGGAGACTGCTGTTAATAAATCTTGCCTTGCGCCTATCTCCCCTGGTGTCGTGTTTATCTCGCCTATAAAACCTAACGCAACTTAGTGCCCATGTCCCAGACCTGGATGTCCTCAAGAGCTGCTGAAGAGCATGCTGTATGAGGAGACCAGTGTGTATACCAATTGTCTGGGCCTGGGTCACGTTTACCCTATGCAGGTTCTGGATATCCCATATGCTGTATGGTCTTCTGTGCTACTGTCAAGCTTGTGCCCCTGAAGGCAGAGCAATCAGCACAACCCTCCAGCATCTCCTGGCACTTGCAGGTGGTACCAATATCCCACATGTCACCCATGGAATAGATGCAGAGACACCAGACAGGGCCACTTTGGCCCATGCGGTTTCCTTTGCACTTGAAGGTCTGCTGAGAGTCATAGGATCCTTGGATGCCTGTGTTCAGCCGTGGATTGATGTAGAACAGCTTGTCATTCAACATGGATACGTCCCTCCAGAGCTCCAATTTTAGTATATGTGCTGCCGAAGCGAGCACCCTCCAGAGCTCCATAGGGTCTTCTCTGAGCTCCCTGATTTTAGTCCAGAATATCAAACTTGAGCTTAGGCTCTTCTCCAGCTGGTCAATCTTCTCTGAGATCTTGCCCAAGCACGAAGTGCTGAAAACAGTCCCCTGGTTCTTCTGGGTCAGCACTATGTGTATTTTGTGGAAGCTGTCAGCCTTTTGCTGGAGGAACTCCTTCAGGTTTTCTCAACTCATACATAACCTGGTTTCCCATGAACAGGCACCTGAAAGAGTGGGGATACTCGATGTGCTTGTAATCCTTAAGGGGTCCTTCAGGTTCATCTTGAGGGGGGGATGGCCACTAGGGTTGTTGGAACACCATACAGGCCTGCAGTCACAGCAGCCCTTAGGGTCTTCCCAGGCACTGTGCTTGATGGTGAAGGGGTCCCCACTGGCATCTACCTCAAAGCTGATGGGCTTCCTGCCAGCCACCAGTCGACAGCCATGCCTGCAGTGAAGGAAGAGCTCCCAGATCTACACTCCACTGCAATTTTGTTCATTACCACCATCAACTTGGTGTTTGTGGGACACTTCTTTGACTTTAAGATCCATCTTTGATAAAACATGTGCCTCCACGTGCTGATCACAGGGTCCCTGAACACACTGTAGCAGAGCTGGCAACAGAGCTTCACTGACGGCTGCTCAGCAAACACCAGTGGCTCCAGCTACTCTTCATACTCTGGCAGCAAGAATGCAGAGTGCAGAGACAGGCTGGACTCTGAGTGTAGGCAGCTGCCAGAGATGGCACAGTATAGCTTGGATGCAGAGTGCAGGGTGCTAGGGACCTGCTGTCTTCCTCAACCTGAGGGAGGCAGGTAAGGGTGCTGGAGGAGTGGGGGGGGGGGCACGCCATGGTACTCTTTGTGAATGTTGGTCCTATTGGCTTTTACAATGGTAGTGACAGCTGAAAAGGAGGGCCCCAAAGTCTTTTCCATCCTGGTCCCTATGGTGAGATCTGGGGTGGATGGCTTTGTAGGCTTCCCAGAGCAGTTGTAGCAGGTGCCTTTGCCTGACCTCATGCTCATGAGAGGTATTTTGGGCATTTATGTAACGTCCCCTACCTGTGGCCACCGGGAAATAGCAATGCCACCCTCCAGCTTCATCGGGCCCCCTTGACTGCCTCTCTAGAAAGGAACCTGTGTGCATTTTAAAACACAGAATTTTAAAAATAATTATTAGCCACATCTACTAAGAGAATCAACAAGGTAAGTTTGGTATCATTAAGTTATACATATTCCCTTCTACATAAGGTCATGATAAATTTTGCACAATGTAAGAGCACAGAGACCATCAGGGACTTCAATTTTACAGATACTAAGCTCAGTTTAAATGACAGAATTGAAAGACCTTTGAGGTCTGAATTTCTCCAGTGCTCACTGCCTGAGTACTGAGACACACAGCAAGAAAAAGTGAATAGTCAGCGGGGTCAAGGGCTGCAAAAAGAATGAAGAAGAGGGGTGCTGAGGAAACACTGTTGGATCTATAATAGGGAGGAATCCATGACCTTTGGGAGAGCATTTTCAGTAGTTAGTGGAGAAGGGAGTTGGCTTGCAGTGCATTACAGAGTAATTGGGTAGTAGAAAAGAGACAGTGAGTGAGACTTCTCTTTATATAGTGTAGCAGTGAAAGATGAGAGGGAATGAGTTTGACAAGCTAGCTGGGCCAAAGTACATTTTTTTTTTCTTTTTCTAAAGGATTGTTTTTTGGCAGAGCAGGAGGCATGAGTAAGATGCGAATCTGTAGCAGAGTTCACGGAGTGGAGAAATATAGAGACAGAGCGGGAGAGAGAGAGACAGAGGGAGACTAGTACAAGAATCCCACAAGCAGATGCTCTTTTTGTCTAATAAGTGTTCATCCTTAAAGGAAGTTTCCAAAATTGCCTCACTTTTGTAGGACTCAAAAGAGTTTTAGAGCACGAAACACAGACATTTACCCTGGAGGAGCTTGCCATTTAAAAATGATACTGTGTACACAGACATAATGAAATGGAGTTATCACTTAAGCACCTTTCAAAAGATGTTAGCCAATATATTCTAACCACACTAAAATAAAATCGATGACTTTGTTTAATTTATTCACATATTATCCACATTAGGTAGGGATTATTTTTGCATATGAGGAAACTGAAACTTAGGCAGGCCTACAGGCTAAGGAAGTTCTTAAGTTCTTGTTTTTTTAAGATTTTATTTACTTATTGAGAGAGAGAGAGTGGGAGCATTAGTGGGGAAGGGGGAATGGGATGGGAAAGGGCAGAGGGAGAGGGAGAAGCAGACTCCCTGCTAAGCAAGGAGCCTGCTGGGGGGCTCCATCAAACCCTGGACCCTGGGATCATGAACTGAGCTGAAGGCAGATGCTTAACTGACTGAACCACCCAGGTGCCCCGAGGCTAAGTTAGTTCTTAATGTCTCATGGCTAATCAATGATTTTAGTCCAGTTGCAGATTACAAACTAGGATCCTACACCATTTGCAACAGTGGTTGAATATGAGATAATACCTTATGATTAAATACATTGTTAGTTCTGTAGCAAAATATGAATATTACTACTCAGTTACAAAATAAAGACTATAAGTCTTAAAAAAATAAAATAAAAATATAAAAATATTGAGTGAAGCTTGTAATTTCAAATCTCAAATGAGAACTCAACAATGTCTGCATCTTATTTAAGGTAAGATAATGTCTGCATCTTTAAAATATTTTGACAGAGGCACACATGTGTGCATGTGTGTGTGTGTTTGCCTGTGTGGGTCTGAGCTATACTATTGGTATGACCAATTGCCTGGTTGTAATGCATACTCTAGGAGGAGGGAGGGGATAACCAATATTTAATAAAAGAGGCTATAGTCCAGAGACAGCTATTATAATCTTCAAAAATCTAATTTCAGTTAACATCAAATTTTAAAATATTACCATAATGAAGGATAGAGATGGATATTCATTGGTGAAATTAGTGGCTTGTTAATTAAATAATAGATGTTGGAAATAGGCTTCATTAGTGAGATTAGTGATAGCTGAAATCTGTGAATTGCCTAAAATATTCTAGAAATACTCCCTACCTTGCCATGAGTCTAGTAAGTCACCCTTCACTGTTAGAAATAAGTTGGGAGCTTGACGCTCAGTAGTCCAGTGTGCAATCATTACCTTGGAACTTTCTGGTTGACTGCTAATGACCACTAGGCTAACTGAATTCTGCCTTTAGAATGGTCTCACATTTGTCCCAAAGAGATTTCACTAGGCTTACAGAATAGGCTATATGACCTATTTGAAGTTCACTTATTATTATTTTAAAAAATATTTTATTTTTTCTTTGACAAAGAGAGGGGAAGGGGGAGAAAGTATGAGCCAGGGGCAGAGGCAGAAGCAGACTCTTTGCTGAGCAGGGAGCATGACTCAGGGCTTGATGACAGGACTTTGGGATCATGACCTGAGCCAAAGGGAGATGCCCAAGCAACTGAGCCACCCATGTATTCCAAAGGTCTGCTTATTGATAAAGTTAATTCAATTATGGTCTATATGTATGAACAACTTTCTTCTGATTCTTTTACTAAAACCTGGTAATAAGATAGTATAGAAGTAGTAAACTCACCACTCTCAACTCCTGGTGTCCACTGCTATCTACTAAAATTAACCTATTTGTGTTTAACCAAATTGGCTTAGGTTGGTCAGACATTTATTTCTTTGAATCTCCTCTATAAATTCCCTTTTCAACTTTTAGAAAACCTGTTCTTCACCTTCTTAGTATGTCTCCCCTGATGACCTTGTCCCCAGCCTCTACCTGTATGCTCTCCAGTTTTACTGAGAATACAGATACAATCAGATAGACAGTCTGTTCCTTTTGTCTTCCATCATCAAATCCTCCAACCTGCCTGTATCTGCCCTTTTTGCCTTTCTTCTTTATGACAAGGAAAGGAGTATAGCTTCACTTGTGAAAGGTGAGCCTTTCCACTTAAGCTTAGCATCCGGTCTTGCTTTCCTGCGTAGGGACCTCATTTCTGTGTTTTACCCATTCTCTTTTGAATCAATTTCTCCCTTTCTGTTAGATTACTCACACTGGTATACAAAAAGCTCTAGCATCTTCTATCGTAGACAAAAACAAACAAAACTTATCTTGATCCTTTTAAGGAATCCCTCTATTTCTCTGTCCCTATACAGTAAAACGACTCAAATTGTCTTAACTGTTTTTACTTCTTTACTTTTCATTCTTTTTAAGTTATGAAATAATTCAAACACAGAGAAAAATTAAGGAATAATATAATACACACCTATGAACACACACAGCTACTGTCCAATAAAACTTTTAATGGTTTTATTTGCTTTACCTTTTTAAGAGAACTATTACAGATATAACTGAAGCCCTTCACCAATGCATTCTCTCCCATCCCCAATGGTAACCATTTAACCAGAAGTTGGTGTTCAGCATGCCTGTACATGTCTTTATATATTACTACACAAATATATATCTATAGCTGAGAGCTATACTTTAGTCTGTACTGATGAATTTTAATCCCCACCAACAGTAAACTAGAGGTTCCTATTTCTCCATATTCATGACAACACTTGACTTGTCAGCCTTTTTAATTTTGTCAAACTGGCTAGTTTGAATTGTTATTTCACTATGATTTTAATTTGCATTTCCCTGACATCTAGTAAAATAGAGCATCTTTTCATATTTTTTATTAGCCATTGGTGTTTCCATCTTTAGAATCGCCTATTTATCTTTTGTGCATTTGTCTTAACATCTTGAATGAACAGACCATCATTTCTGCACTGCTTTGTAATGCCACCTCTATTTTATATTCTTTTCTGGATCCCTACATTGTTTCATTGGTTTACTTGTTTATTTCTGCATCAAGAGCACAAGATCTGCTATAACTTCATAAGAACTAATTCTTCAGTACAGCATCTCCCCCAGTACCTTCTTTAAAATATTCATAGATATTTTTACCTTTCTGGCCTGCATGTGAATTTTGGGATTTTATGTCAAGATCATGAAACCCTGATCCCATGACCCTGAGATCATGACCTGAAATCAGTAGCTGGACACTTAACCAACTGAGTCACCCAGGTGCCCCTTAAATTTACTATTTATAAAAATAAATTATAGGGGCACCTGGGTGGCTCAGTGGGTTAAAGCCTCTAAACTTCGGCCCAGGTCATGATCCCAGGGTCCTGGGATCAAGCCCCACATTGGGCTCTCTGCTCAGCGGGGAGTCTGCTTCCCCTCTCTCTCTGCCTGCCTCTCTCCCTACTTGTGATCTCTCTCTCTCTGTCAAATAACTAAATAAAAAAAATCTTAAAAAAATAAATTATAGAGATTAGAGAGAAAATCATGGTAAAAGAAAATAAACCTGCAATAAAATTATTATCCAAATTTCATGTAATATGGCTACAGACTCATTTCTAAATGTTCTGACAGCCACTTCAAAGAAAAATTAATCAATTACCTGATTCTTGTTGTGCATGAGATAAATAGGATAATGCATTAGGAGAGGCCTGAATATTCTTGTAGTAAGCCTGGAGAGACTTCTCCCATGAGTTATTACAAAACAATCTTCATTAGTAGTATTTGTCCTGCTAATAAAATGAGGTATGCCATCATGCTCTTCCTAAAAATGTTCTTCAATATATGCTAAAGACATAAAGACCAAGGGCAGTCAAGTAAAATATTGCTGTGAAATGAAACAACAACACAGTCTGGTTCTTCAGCTTAGCAGAGGGGCTAGCAAGAAGACTGAATGGCAAATCCTTCAGGCAACGCTCTGCATATGTCATTTTAGCAATTGATCCTATAATAGATACTGGCCAGAGGAAAATCTGAAGTTATACTCCTTGACATATATACACCTGGACAAGCAGGTATTTTGTGTTATTAGACAAGCATAATCCATGCACATTAACCATTGGCTGAGCTGGAAATAAGGTTATGATATCAAAGCCCCTACCAGGGATACACGTGTGATTAGCAAGCTGCCTCTAGGGATGGAAAAGTAAAGGTTCCTCCACAAAGCAGTACTGGTTCTGCTTTAACACAGAATGAATGGACAACCTGGCCCCAGGGTTCTATACCACAGGGCATATCTATATGCTCATGATCCTATTTTCTGGATGCATTCTTTATAGAATGCATATTTATATTTATTCTTTATTCTTTTATTTTTTACTCAGACTGAACCGTTTCAGAGATCTCAGCTTTAGTTAGCCCCACAGGTCCCTGGACTCTACCCAGGTGTCGCACCCTGGAGACAGGCCTCCCTCAGCAGTATCAGTTGCTCCTGATTTCCGCAGGTTTAGAAGTCTCTGTCTCTTTTCTTCCAAGATTCCTTGACCACACCTGGGCTATACCATCTGCTTCTCTAACTATCACTGTCTAAGTTGTTCATTCATTCAACAAACTTTATTCTATTTCTCAGGGTATCACCTTTTGAGGCACATGGTGAATATGTTAATTTTGAGATTCCCATTAGAAAACCAAGCTGTATTGTTGTATACACAGCTAGAAAGTATTAGGTTTTGAGGACAGGTCAGGTGGGAGATTTAGGTGTTTATCTTTAAGCCATTGTTAGGAGTTAGTTGGACAGTTAGGTAGTCAGGGCCAGGGTGCCCCATAAGAAAATAAGGAGTCAGGGCAGCTAAAATAAAACAGCACTAAAGTCATGTTTTGCAGCTTCGACAGGACCACACTAGCATTCTGTTTTGCAGCCTTTGCAGAAATGACTTCTGCAAAATGTCCTAAAATAAGACAATTAACCACAAGGCATTTGTCCCTATCATGGGCAAGGAGCAGTTAAGACATAAGCTCCCAGATGTCAGCAAAAAAGACCATCAGCAGGTAGACAGATAGGTGACCAAAGCCCGGACTGGCACAACTCAGCATACCCTTACTGCTTAAAATAGTTCTGCAAAAGAACTCATAAAAGTCCCTAAACTTAGAAACTCCGGGAGGTTACCCTCCTGTGCCCCCCACCCCCCCAGGAGCTTTGTGCTATTACTCAATGTACTTTGCTTTGCTGCCCACCATGCTTCGTCTGGTCTACCTCTTCATTCTTTGAAGCCATGTGGCCAAGAACCACAGGCACTAAAGTCAGAGAAATCCTGCAACACCATGAGGTTACTCAGGAATGAGAATAGATAGGTAGATAGAATATTACCAAAGTCCCATTTAAATTTGAGCAACATTAAGTGCTTGGCCTCAGCAGCTCAGATGCCCTGGTTGGCTTCTGCTTCTGTCAAGTACTTCTCTGCCCCAGGAGCCACTTTCCTGCCTAAAACAGGCCTCCCAAATCCCTAGAGATACATCATACTAGCTCTCTATCTTAGGTCACCTCATTTATTTGCTTTATTTGATACTTGCTTAATACATGAGAAGACAAAGGACAAACTAGTATTCTACAGCCCTTAAAACCCCAATTCAAATCTATGTATGCACTCCTTGACCTTCCTGCAATATGATTCCCCATGATCAGTTCCCTATTAGGATTTTTAAAGCTAGGAACAAGACTCACCAGGAGTCCCTCTGGGCTGTGATTATCCTGAGTTTTATACCTTTTTAATTCTTCTATCATTTGGTTAGTGGTGGTAGAGAATTTGCTAATTGTTTCCTTCTTATTAGTAGGGGGAGAAATAACAGCATTTTAAGGCATGTAGTCCAGGGTGTACACTGACATTCATGTCCTGCTCTAATCTAGGGCACAAGTCCCTGTAGAACAGTGTCTGTTTTGCTTGTACCCAGTACGGTGTGAGAATATGCTGTAGAGGCAAGCTGTTGAGCATGGCAGAGACACTGCATGGAAGTAAAAAGAGTTAGCAAAAATAGTTATAACTTGAGCATTAACTGAGTGTTAGAGATTGTGCTGTGTTTCTTGTGTTATTTAATAGAGTATACCTCAATGGGGGTGTTATTGCTCCCCTGGGGGCATTGTGGAGATTTGCAGAGTTGTTTTTGCAGCTATAGTGACTTGTGACAGGGCTAGGGATGGTAGACTTCCTGCAAGATAGACTGTCCCACTTAGTAAAGACCTGACTTCACTCAGGTCTCACAGAAGTGTCTCTAATGTCCTGTGGCCATTTCAGCTTTTACAACCTTATAAATCTTGTAGACCCTCGTTTTGTTTTTGCATTTAAACAGAAAGTAATTTGAATTTAAATATTTCTAAGATACTGACATTTCCAAGAGTGTATCTCTCATGCAAATTAAGAGGAGATCAGAAAATTGTACTTTGTTTTATTTGGAATCTTATCTAGAGTCTTTACTATTTTGGGCATTATGTCCCTGCCTACAGTACATGGCTAATGGTTGTTAACAGCTGCTGCATTAATGGTGAGTCTGTGTATATGTGCAAGAATCGGGGCAATTTATTATATCTTCTACATTAATCATATCTGGGCATTTACATATTAACACATACATTGTTTTATCTCAAATTACCTTTCTTCTATTTCTTTATATTACAGATAAGGCATTACATTAATTTAAAAAAGAATACCTTAGTAAATAGCATTATCTACTAGCTATTCATAGTTAGTAAGCTAGGGGCCAGAGTTTGAACACAGCCTTCTAGATCCCAGAGATACACACTCTTAACCACACATACTCTGTTTTGTTTTGTTTTTTTTTTAATCACAGGAAACCAATAGAAATATCAGGCAAAAAGAGGGCAGAGTTCTGGACAGAACTTGAGAGGCAGGGAGTATGTGGTTCTGAAAATGCAGATCAGTACACCGTCTCCATGTAGTGTGGCTTGTAGCAGAACTGGTGAAGGTTACTGAGACACCTCTTTCATGGGTTTCAAGTGAAGGCAGGATGGTCTGCAGATGTCCATTCTGAGTGACAGGAGTAGAGCTCGGTGGACTGCTGCAGATTCCATGGTTCCTGCTATGGAGGACCAGGGTTCCATGGTCTCCCCATCTCGCCAGGAAAGAATGGATGGATGATCCACTGATAGTTTTGAACTCACAGCACTGTTCCTGCTACACACCTACTGGAATCTATATTATTCACTGACACATTCAACATTCCACTTTTAGTAAGCATGTAGGATAGCCCTTTGCTATACTCCAGAAAAGCTAAAGAAAAGCTTTGATCAAGTTCCCTCACACCAGCAAACAACCTTGAACTTTTTCTGTCTGGGTTTATCCAGACATTTTTTCCATATGCTAATATCAATGGGCTGAATTTCCTCTTGGTTGAGAATTTATCTTTGATTTAAAATTGATTACTGAATCTTGAAAATCAAGGAAAGTTTTCATGTGTGGATACAATTTTTTTTTAAGTGGGTCAAAAATGTTCAGTGTAGCTTTTGCTGATGAAGATTAGGAATGGTGGATTAGAAAAATCTGCCTGTCTGGATTTATTTCGCATAGGCCTCAATTGCCCTACTTAGGTTTTCATTTTTCTGGGAGCTTCTTAAGATGATGATGAGTAGAGTTCTAATGAGCTGGAACCTTCTTCCTTAGCTACAGTTTTGACAGGTTGTTTGTCTCTAGCTTGAAGAGACTCTTATTGAGGTTAAATAGAAGACACACAGAATCCAGAGAAATCTATAGCTTAGTATATTAAAATGTATCTGCCTCTTCTATTTTGAAATAACTGCTCATGGCAGTTCTTGGCCTATTTGTTGACAAATCACTCTGGAATAATTAGATAAGAGGCAGCTGTATGTACACTTTAATTAGCTGTTCTTGTCCCAAAAACTTGATCAGAAACTTTTCCTTAACTCATTGCTGTCAGGCCAACACCGCTATAACTTTCCTCTTAATGCATATGAACTTTGTAGGCCTATTAAAAACCATGAAATACATACATATGCTGAATGAAAACATTTTTATGTATCTGTAGGATTAAAATGGAGGGAGGAATTGATAGGAGTAGATTTCAGATTAAGGCAGTGCGGCTGTGATAAGTTTATTTGAGGCATTTTTTGCCTGTATAAAGAATACTGGCAAGACATATTGATCACTTGTTTATAATATTTGGTCAGAAGTTGTGCTCTAGCACCAACACAAGCGTTGATGAATACTATTAACTTTTATGCATGAGTGATAACCAAATATTTATCTTACTTTAAAACTGGATGAACTGAACCCTCTTAAAACCTGTTCCCAGTTTAGAGATGGCTTGTACTTTGATAATTCTTCAATTAGCTATTTGGAACCTGGAAATCAGTTCCTCATAATATTGTGTGATTTTTTTCTTACAGCCTAAAAACACCAGAGGTCAAGGAACTTTTTCTCTGAAGGGCCAGACAGTAAGTAATTTAGACCTGGGGTGTCATAGTGACCCTGTCCTAACTACTCATGTGGTAAAGGAAAAGCAGCCATAGATAGTACCTAAACATGTGGGCATGGCTGTGTTCCAAAAAATATTCTTTAGGCATACTGCAATAGAAATGTCATATGATTTTCATGTTACATAATATTATTTTTCTTTTAATTTTTCCATCCATTTAAAATTTTAAAAACCATTTTTAGTTCACAGGTTGTACAACAACAGGTGGCAGGCCATGTTTGACCCTGAGCAGCAGTTTGCAGATGCCCGATACGCACAGAAGTGGGTTCTGCTCACAACACTAAAGAATGTAACCATATGTATGCTCAAATACTTGAGATACTTGACCTTCGAATAAGAAAACGCATTTTATGTCTAATTGGAATTGTCACGGACACATCTGTTACAAAGTGATCTAAGCCAAGTTGGCTGTGCACAATCAATGGATATGTTTCTATTGGTAGATATGACAGCCACTATTACTTTGCTGTAGTTGAGGGCTACAGATCTCCCACTTCCATATCGAAAGACACCTACCCTCCCCACCTGGGGCTCTATTTAAAGAAGCTTATTTGACCTGAGCTGAAATCAAGAGTGGGTTGCTTAACCCACTGAGCCACCTAGGCACCCCTGGAAAGACATTTTTCTTTCTTTTCTTTTTCTTTCTTTCTTTCTTTAAATATATATATGTTTTAAAGACTTTATTTATTTATTTGACAGAGAGAGATCACAAGTAGGCAGAGAGGCAGGCAGGGGGCGCGGGAGGGGAAGCAGGCTCCCTGCTGAGCAGAGAGCCCATGTGGGGCTCCATCCCAGGACGCTGAGACCATGACCTGAGCCTAAGGCAGAGGCTTAACCTACTGAGCCCCCCAGGCGCCACCGGAAAGACATTTCTAATATATCATATGCTAATTAACAAACCCTCTCGTGCTGATAGGAAGAGTTAAAAACACTTGTGGTAGCTGCCTCTGGAATATGGGCTTCTTCTTCTTTTTTTTTCTTAAAGATTTTATGTATTAATTTGATAGAGAGAGAGAGAGGGCGAGAGCATGAGCCAGGGGGAGAGGCGGAGGAAGAAGAAACAGACTCCTCACTGAGCAAGGAGCCCGAGGTGAGGCTCAATCAAGGAATCCCGTGATCTTGACTTGAGCGGAAGGCAGTGGGTTAAGGACTGAGCCACCCAGGCGCCCCTAGAACACGGGCTTCTTATTAGCAGCACTCAATTACTAGCCACCCACCCATGGAGTGAGCTTGAATAAGGCCCATTAAATAAAAGTTAACATTCAGTTAGAGATTAAAACTAACATACACTCTCACTATAATTCCTATGTTCATGTACTGAAAAAATAAACCACGGACAATAGAATATTCTTTCACGGGACGCCTTCCACAGCGAGAACAGTGATTCCTTTCCCCCCTAGCAGTCTAGCCTCCGAAAACTGAGAATAGAAACCCTTTCCACACAATGGCTGGGGGTGGCTGTTCCTTGGGAGGGGCCAGGAAGATTTTGGGTAGGCGTGAGGACAGCATTTTTTTTTTTTTAAAGATTTTATTTATTTATTTGACAGAAATCACAAGTAGACAGAGAGGCAGGCAGAGGGAGAGGGAGGGAAGCAGGCTCCCCGCTGAGCTGAGAGCCCGATGCGGGACTCGATCCCAGGACCCTGAGATCACGACCCCAGCCGAAGGCAGCGGCTTAACCCACTGAGCCACCCAGGCGCCCCGAGGACAGCATTTTTAAGGAACGGCGGCTGTGAAATCTTTGAGGGCACGGGCTTCTGGGAGTAGAAGCCTACGGGAGCCCGGCTTCAAGATGGCGGTGTGAGAGCATCGTGAACCGATCTCCTTCCACTGACAGCCGAAGCTACAGCTACGTACGGAACAACTTCCTCAGGAAAAAACAAAACAAAAAAAAAACAAAAACAAAAACACAAAAACCCTAAACCCCGGCTGGGCAGCTGCTATGCACCGGCGAGAGTCGGCCAGGACAAAGCAGGTAGGAGAAGCCAGGACGTGACGTCGCTTTAAAGCCCGCACCAGCCTTCCCGCCACGGGGCTGGGAATGCAAAACCCGGAGCTTCTCTCTGAGGAGCGGAGTGCGAACCCTACATCACACATCTCCACTTTTAGGACCTTCACCTGGGAGACAGCCTCCCCCCCCCCCCCCCCCCAAACAGCTAGCTTTAAAAACCAGTGGAGTGGCTGCGCCAACAGACCCACAAGCGATAAGGAACTGAGAAACGGCCCTTAAAGGGTCTGTGTGCTCAGTCAGACTCACCTGCCCGTGGGCCCTGCGCAGAGGCCGATGGCGGGTGCGGGTGTTGAGGTGCTGGCCGCGTGCCGCCGAGGCTTGTCGTGGCGTGTCCAGAGCACCGGGCATCCGCTTTGACACATAACTGGGGGCCTGCTGGGGTGCTCTCTGGAATGGGGAGGGGCAGGTGCCGGCTTCACGCCGGCCTCCATGCTTGGTTCCCGCAGGCCGATGCCATCTTCTTTTGTTTCCGCTCGGGTTCCATCTTCCTTCCTGCCCTCCCTCTGCTGTGCTGCAGAGTGCCAGAATCTCCCGGGCGGAGGGCCTTTACACACGTCGGCTACCCCGGTTTTACGTCTGGTCCCCCAGGTTTTTGCGGCGGCTGTCAAGGGACACGTCCAGATCGCCTGACTGGGGGTGTGGGGGTGGTGGTGGTGATAGTGGGGTTTACTGCTGGGTGGCACAGGACTGTCACAAGTGCACAATACATCCAGTGGGCTACGTTCTCCCTGGGGGTGGGATGGGGGGGTGCTTTTCCCCTCTCCATGGAATAGAACACAACCTTTTCTCTTTCCTGACCTTGAAACGCTAGTGAGGCTTGTACAAAAAAATACAAAGAATTCAAACTGTATAAAGCAGAAGAGACAGTGGATGAAAAGAACAAAAGTTTTATTGCAGAATCCTTCACAATAAAGCGGACTCTGACGAAATTATGGGTGATTTTTTTCTTTCTATATTTTTTTAAGTTTTTTTTTCTTCTGCTGCTGTATAGCAGTAATTAGAATGTTACCAGATTCTGATCCTTCGTAGTTTTTCTTTCTCTATAACCACATCTTTACAATTTTATATTTTAAATTATGTAATATCCAATAATAGAATTTCATGGCTAGTATTTCAGCTATGTCCTCCTCTCCTTGCCCCAGGCTTGTATTATTTTTGATGAAGTTTTAGAATATAGGTGAGTTTCAGTGGGGTGGAGTCTGGAGCCCACAACCAAGAAAGAATTCTTGAGACATCTTTGAACAAAATGGTTGTTTATTAAAGCATGGGGACAGGACTCATGGGCAGAAAGAGTTGCTGCCCTGGGGTTGTGAAGGGTGGCAGGTTGTCTACCTGGTGTTGGGGGAGGTAAGAAAAAAAGGGAGGTTTCAATAGAACTTTCAGATGCTAAAGGCCTACAGGATAGGATACCTTCCTTTCTCAGCAAGGTATAAGCATAAAGATAGTTGGGAGATGCCTAAAGAATGTCACATATGTCCCACCCAGTTGCCGGGTGTCAGCTTCTGCTTTGTTCTCAACCACCCTTCTGTTCCCTCATCATCTGAAGAAAATCTCTTCTGTTCTTTTATCTATACATATCTAAGTTTGTATTTCTAGAAGATGAGGATTCATTTAAAAATTAACAGTAATCCCAGTGTCACACCAAACCAAACCAAACAAAACAAAACCCCAGTAATCCCATAATATCATCAAACATGCAGTGTTTATATTTTTAAATTATGTGATAAGATTAAAAAATTGCAACTGGTTGGTATGCATTTGAATCTCTTTGATGTGGTTTTGGGATATAGGTGAGTTCCGGTGGGGTGGAGTCCATAGCTACGGACCAAGAAAAAATTTTTGAGATGTCTTTGGTGCAAAGTGGTGGTTTTCTAAAGCACAGAGACAGGACCCACGGGCAGAAAGAGCTGCTGCATGGGGGTTGTGAAGGGTGGCTGATTATATACTATGGGGTTGGGAGAGGTTAGGAAAAACGGAGGCGTTGAATATATGCTGAATATGAAAGTCCTTTCAACACCTCCCCAAGAAGACTTCCTGGATACTAGAGGCCTTGCCACTGTCTAGTTAAGGTTGTTTACCTGTCTAGTAAGGCGCTAACATTTAGATAGTTGGGAACTTCCTGGAGGAATGTTACATTCTGCCCACTTCAAGTATCTGTTGGTGGGCTGCAGGTTATAGAGACATTTAATTGGATTTACAATCCGTTATAAAGACGATTAATTTTATTTACATTCCATTCTGGAAGCTATTGCTAAGGCTTTTGTAAGTAAACGGAGGGAGACTTGAGTCTTGCAGGATTGTGGTCTCTACGAGTAAACTATTTGTTTTTCCTTTAGGGCAGCCAGGAATGCCTGAGGAATGTCACATATATCCCATGGAGAGGGTGGGTTTCGGGGTATCAGCTTCTGCTTTGTCCTTAGCTTGCCTTCTGGTCCCTCATCATTTTCTAATTTACAACATCTGTCATTTATGCTTTTCTCTCCCTTCCTTGCAATTCACCATGTGAAGACATTTTTCTATTTCTAGTTTTTCCATAATCTGGCTTTTTGCTGATTCATATTTGATTTTGAGAATTTTCCTTTATTTCTTTTTTCTTAATATTTTTGTTATATTTGTTACTTCATTGTATTTCATGTTGGAGGTTTTAAAAAAATATTTATTGGGGCGCCTGGGTGGCTCAGTGGGTTAAGCCACTGCCTTCGGCTCAGGTCATGATCTCAGGGTCCTGGGATCCAGTCCCACATCGGGCTCTCTGCTCAGCAGGGAGCCTGCTTCCCTCTCTCTCTCTCTGCCAGCCTCTCTACCTACCTGTGATCTCTCTCTGTCAAATAAAATAAAATAAAATCTTAAAAAAAAAAATCTAAAAAATATTTATTTAATTTTTAAATATGGAGACATATAAAAAGAAGTATTTTAGTTCCTCTTCCTCTCTGAGGGTAGCTCTGCCACTAGACCTCTTTCAGTTGTTGGGATAGTGCTCTTGAGGTCTCTTCTTAGGAATGAAACTAGCCCAACAAATATCTTCCTTCTTTATCCCTCTCCATCACTCATTAAACCAGTGGTTCTTAGCAGAATAGTACTGTCCCAAGGATTATTCTTTAAACTTTTGGGTTATTTTAGTTGTCAGATTGTTGAGGGGGTCAGGAAGGCTAATGGACTCAGCAGGCAGGAGCTGAGAGGTTAGACTTCCTACAATATGTGGCACCTTCCTTCACAGTGAAGAATTGTCCCGTGTATTGCACTGCTTTTGAATGTTACCTCAAATTCATGTAAGTCAAAAGTTATTTATAATACTCTGAGACTGGATCTTAGTTCTGTTTTTCCTATAACTGCAAAGTCATTTTTCCATGTTTTTTACTATACATTGAATTTAATACAAATACAGTTAGTGTGGTATCTCAATTGGGTATCTGTCCGATCAGTTAGGGCCCCCCAATGTGGGGCCATGATCAGGTGGAAGCCAGTGGTGTGGGAAGCAAAAGAATTCACCTGAGGTGGGACAAAGGAGATGGAAGTCTATTAAATACACAACAGGGGAGTGGAGGGCTGGACAACAAAGGAGAGCTTGTATTTAAGGAGGCAGTGGGTGTGGGAAGGTGTTTTTAAAGGGGGAAGATGAGGAGGTATGGTGATTTACGGAATCATCCTTTTTTCTGTAACTCTTGCCTACTTGTAAGTAGCCCATTGATCAGTTAGGCCTCTGGATATTTTGATGTGGGAGGCCTTCTAGGCCTGTCTGTGTTCAGCCAGGTGGTCGCTGTGGGCCTTTCCATTGCTCAAGCCTGTTTGCCTAAAAGCAGCCTCTATAGTTACTGGGTAAATTGAGGCAACACGGAAATCTATTTTGTTTGGATCTTTCTATTTGAGAAAACTACTAGTAGTGTTACCACTCATGGTTTTTGAATTGCCAACACAACATAACTGCACTGTGTGCTTTTTGGCTGTTGCCTCCACCAGGCTGCTTCTAAATAAAGGTATGTGATGAGTTCTTCATTATGTCTTCTCATTCAGGGCAGTGCCTCCTAAACCATAATGTGAGGTTGCTGTTGTAGTCTGCCCAAGCAGTTACGTTGTGAAGCTGTATTATTTTATTTTATTTATTTTTTAAGGAGTTTATTTATTTTAGAGAGAGAGCACGCTTATGCAACCTTGGATGGGGTGGTGGGGATAGAAGCAGAGGGAGAGAGAGAATCTCAAGCCCACTCCATGCTGACTGCAGAGCCTGATCCCACAACTGTGAGATCTGACCTGCTTTGAAATCAAGAGTTGAACGCTCAACCAAGCCACCCAGGTGCCCCGAAGCAGAGTTATTTTATTATAATTTTTACATCTCCTACTTACTATAGTTGGGGCTTTAAATAAGTTATTTTGAAATAATGTACATCTATGGATTTTATTTTAACATGGTATGATGGGACTGCAAATATTTGTTATTAAAGTGAGGATTGGGTCTGATGAGATTGAGCCCCCACAGGTTTAGTTTGGTGGGGAGAGTCAAACAGCATTGAGCAGTTAGGAATCACTGAATATGTGAAAAGATTTTAACAGTGGAGTTTACATAATAATAGCTGACACTTTAGGTAGTGCTTGTGTAATATGCTGGGAACTCTCTTTTCCAGATGTCTTACCTAAATCAACTTCTTCAATGCTCATTACAGCTCCAGGAGGTCAGTGGGAGCTATCAGTCTCCCCTTCTCATAAATGAAAAAACAAGAGACCCACATATGAAGTAATTTACCCAAGGTCACATAACTAATAAATGCCAGAGCTGGGATACAAACCCTGGCAATGAGGCTACGAAATCTACTCTCTTTACCACTGCTTTTGATTGGTTTTCTTTTGAAGCACAATTCACTGAGCAGCAAGGAAGGAAAAATCAAACATACTGGCAGAAAATATACAGGTGCTAGATTTAAAGGGAAAGTGGATATGTAATTTTGCCTTTTAGAGGCTAGTTGTGCAGAGTTGCATGTTGGTAGGGTGGGAACTAAACCTTTTAAGTGGTAACAGTCCTCTGGAGGAGCTCAAAAAATGTTTGTTGAGTGAATGAAGTACTTTATAGGGCTGGCTGAAGTGGAAAATAAAATTATGGAAGAGTCTCAAAGTTAATAAAGAGAGTAAGGCAGAACTTGGGCATCTATACTATGCAAAGGACGTACCAGGTGCCTTTTTTGAAGTGTAGCACACCTGAAGTGTGTCTGGTGTTTCCACCATAAGCATCCTTGTTGCTGGTGTTTTCATGGCATAACTAATTGCTGTAAGGTAATTTTACTGTAAAAAGATAAAATCATGAAAAATAAAAGAGGGACATTGATGTGGGAAACAGAGGCAGAAGAAAAATTATTAAATTTCCTTACCTACTGACAAGCCCTTGAAACATGCAGAGTGATTATCCTCTAGGGACTCAACTACCCTCACCTTGAGGCTTTGCTAAGGGCAAAGGACAATCCTAGCCTGACCGATGCCCTACCCCCAACCAGGATCCTATAAGTCTACTTTAACAATTCCCTTAGGAGACTTTATCTCTAAAACTCCAAGATAGTGTCGACAATCATTCCCAAGCATATGACCCACTGATCTAAAGGGTTTCAAGAGAAGGTTTTTATTACTGGTAATGAATAACCTTTTCCCCAGACAATAGCTAGCCCTTCAAGTTCCTAGAAACCTTGCTTCCAAAATTCCTTAGAGACTTACGCCATTCCTAATCCCCTTCCCACTTACAAGTATATAATAGACCACTCCTCACATCCCCGGGGCAGCAGCTCTTCCTGCCCAGGGGTCCTGTCCCCGTGCTTTCATAAACCACCATTTTGCACCAAAGATGTCTCAAGAATTCTTTCTTGGTCATCGGCTCCGGACCTCACCCCACCGAACCTTACCTATGTTCTAGAACTTCATCAGCATTCATTAAAAAAGACTATTAAATGACATGAAAAATGATTAACAAAATTAAAAAGTCTTTATTGAGAAATAGAAAATTGAATACATTTAAAATATATGTAGATTCATGGCAATACTGTGCAAATAACTGATTTAAATTTGTGGACTGTACCAAAGCACTTGTCTTCAAGGTTTTTGTTCATAATATTATACTTTCTTTCTTTTTTTTTTTTTTTTTAAAGATTTTATGGGGCGCCTGGGTGGCTCAGTGGGTTAAGCCACTGCCTTCGGCTCGGGTCATGATCTCAGGGTCCTGGGATCGAGTCCCGCGTCGGGCTCTCTGCTCGGCGGGGAGCCTGCTTCCTCCTCTCTCTCTCTCTCTCTCTGCCTGCCTCTCTGCCTACTTACTTGTGATCTCTCTCTGTCGAATAAATAATAAAATATTAAAAAAAAAAGATTTTATTTATTTATTTGACAGAGAGAGATCACAAGTAGGCAGAGAGGCAGGCAGAGAGAGAGGAGGAAGCAGGCTCCCAGCTGAGCAGAGAGCCCGATGTAGGGCTCTATCCCAGGACCCTGGGATCATGACCCAAGCCGAAGGCAGAGGCGTTAACCCACTGAGCCAGCCAGGCGCCCCCATAATATTATACTTTCTTTACAAAAGATTTTGTTTATTTGTGAGAGAGAGCACTTACATGAGTTGGGGGAAGGGCAGAGGGAGAGGGAGAATCAGACTCCCCACTGAGCAGGGAGCCTGGCCTGGGCTGAATCCCAAGACTCTAGGATCACGACCTGAGCTGAAGGAGGACACTTCACCAAAGGAAACAGCCACCTCTCCTTTTTTTTTTTTTTTAACTAAAACCTTTTCCTTCATTAAGAGTGGTATCAGTTTCCAAATATTGGGACACATACTTTGTAAATGAACTTTGAATTGTATTGTGAAAGCCTCTTATGCTGGTGTGTGTTCTTGGAGTATTGTCATATCATGTCCTTTGATAGATGTTCGAAAGTTCTATGTGAAATGTGGGTTCAAAACTACATCACTGTATAGATATTATGAGTGGTAAGAGTAATATAATATAAAAATGAGAGTATTGCTTTATTGGAGAAACGTAACCAAACTGTCAAACCAACAAACTGTCAAACCAATCTGTCAACCAGTTATTTATTTATTTTTTAATGGCAGAATTGCCTTACAGCCAATTAGTTATGCAGAGAAAATGTTCGCATGAAAATCTTGCAGAGAAAATGCTTTTGGCAAAGAAGCTCATTGCAAAACTAGCTAGAACCAATAAGAGGAATTTCACGTGGGAATTGCTGAATTTGCTTACCCAGGACCACAGAATTTTTTTTTTTTTAAAGATTTTATTACTTATTTGACAGAGATCACAAGTAGGTAGAGAGGCAGGCAGAGAGAGAGAGAGGAGGAAGCAGGCTCCCCGCTGAGCAGAGAGCCTGATGTGGGGCTGGATCTCAGGACCCTGGGATCATGACCTGAGCCAAAGGCAGAGGCTTTATTTAACCCACTGAGCCACCCAAAATTCTGACCGCAGAATTTTAACTATAAATGTTCATTAGGATACATCTGGTTCAAATATCCATCTTGACAAGATCTGACTGGGACTAGAATAGAAGGGGGTGTTTCTTAACAGAAATTTTAAATAAATTGATAGAACTCACATTATAAATACATCATATCAAAGAGTTAACTTAAATATGGAAATATTTACTCTAATCTCTCCTGAACAAGGAGTTGGCAGAACTGTTATTTAGGGACAGCTCCAGGAATCATCTTTGTCCTGGTCTTATTGGGAGTCTTCTCTGGTTTGCCCCTGGATCCTCTGCAGTGTCCTTCACAAGTTTTGGTCACATGCCAGTTCGTCTGAATGACCATTTCCCTTTGTCTGCTTCTGTCTACACCTGGCCAATGTTTCAAAGCTCAGACTTTAATTATACAATTTTATCAGTGGGATTGCTATAGCTATAGCTATTACATAAATTGGCATAAAGGACGAACTTCAGAAGGTTTATTCCCTTCATTTTCCTTGTGTTTTCTAGTGATGCATTCCTAGGTCAGCAAATCTGCTTAATACCTTGGTCAGCTCTGGTTGCAGTATGATACAGTGCAAACGGAAGATTTTGACATTTGGCCATTCATTGGGTTTCCACTTCTAAGCCACAGAATAAGAAAGGAATGATAGGGGTTCTTGATTCCTCCAAAGATGGTATATTAACAATAACCTTTTAGATACAAAAGGGAGCCATCACTGTATTACATTCATGAAATGACTGAGGTGGACATTAGGGTGTAGTTATCTCATGAAATTTGTTAAGAGCAGCTCTAAAATTCCACCCTTGGCCAAGATTTTCACCGAGCTGGTCACAAACCAGCCATATTAGATGTTACTCCCTAGCTATTATGGAGTTAGTTTTAGAACTGCGCCATTGGTTGGTTTGAACATCACTCCATTGCTCAGTCTTCTTATGGCTGAGGTGGACTTGTTTCTTAGTACTTCATCTACCAAGTTAACTACTTTGATGTCATTTTTAGTTAACTTCCTGCTTCTCATTGTTGGCTTTCTTTCTTTCTTTCTTTTTTTTTTTTTTGTTGCCAGTAAACCTTTTGCTATTTGATGTTAATAGTGAGTAGTAATTTTAGGCTTTGACATGTCTCTGAATGCTCTATAACTATGTACTGAAATCTGTGTGGAACTCATGCCTGGTGTGGCACTGACCTACGGTTGGTCTTACTTAGAAGAGTCTTCTCCATGCGATCAAAGGCTGTGGCTCTAAGTTACTTCCTATAAAAAAAATGACCCTCTACCTTGCTTTTAGAAAATTTTTTTCTTTCTGGTCTTTATAAATCCCTTTTTATTAGGTATTCACTTTACATGCATCATACCTTTCATCCTCACAAACTGTTGTGGAGAAATAAACAACTTTTTATTTTATTTAATGATTTATTTACTTATTTTTAAGATTTATTTATTTATTTTGAGAGAGAGAGAGAGAGAGAGTGAAAGCAAGCGGGTATGGGGGTAGGGAGGGCAGAGGGAGAAGGAGAGAAGCAGGCTTCCTCCTGAGCATGGAGCCCAATGGCAGGCTCAGTACCACAACCCTGAGACCATGACCTGAGCCCAAACCAAGAGTTGGATGCTCAGCTGCCTGAACCACCCACGTGCCCCACAACTCCTCTTTTAAAGAAGAGCAAACCAAATCCTCACGGTTAAGATTGAAGTCATTTTTTGTAGACCTTCAAGCTTTCCTATATTAAGTCATTTTTTGTAGACCTTCAAGCTCTCCTATATTATTTGTCATATTATCCTGTTAACTTTACCTTTAGAGTGATTATCAGTTTTATCCCTTCATTTCTTTTCTCAAGGCAACTGCCCTAAAACAGCATCTCATTAACTCTCACACCTAGAGGACTTAAACAGCTTCTTAATCGGCTTCCCAGCTCTATCTCCTGTCTTCCATGATTTCTACATTCTCTCACTAGAAGTACTTTTTTCAAACACAAAATTTATCATGCCACTTTACTGCTCTGACTCCCTCTCTCTTCCCCCCTCCCCATGGACAATAGAACAAATTTTTAAAGCGTGTGTGTGGCTCAGGGCTTTCAATCTGTCCAAACGTATCTTTCCAGTCTTTCTCACATAGTGTATCTTCAGGCATTTTCTACTACAGCAGAAGCACACTCCTAGCACACTCCTACTGTTTCTAGAACAAATCCTCTGACTTGCAGGCTCTGTACTTCATGCAGTTTCTCCTGCCTGGTAGGCCTTCCCTTCTCTTCCTTACATCTCTGCCTATTCAGACCACACCAGTCTTTCAGTATCTATCCAGTACTTTGAGAACTTTGTGAACTCTTACTGAGCTTAGTAAACTATCCTTTGCCTTCAGACCCCATCAGAATTTATATTTTTCATGACATGTACTACCATTATTGACCTTTTATTGTAGTCATCTGTGTGCTTTCCTATCTCTTCATTTGCTTCATTTGAATGCTTAGAAGCCTAGCCCTGCAGTTAAGAAGATGTCTTCTACTGTTAAATGTCCTCTAGCATTTAAGAAAATGCTTTGAATATATCATGGACTCAGCAAAATTTGGTTCAGTTTAAAAAGTATCCTGTTTTAAAATACATATATGCTTAGAAATTAGAGAACTTCACTTGAACATTCATACCACTGCTTAGTGGTCCTCAACTGGGGGACGGAGTCTGTGAAGATGGCAAATACAGTCCTTGAACTACTTTAGTATTTTAATAGGCCTCGTGGAAATCATACCCTTACCTATAATGAGGCTGGGAGGCTAATATATCAATTTTCTGTCTATAGTTATATTAATTCTGTAAGAATAGTATTAATTTCTTAGTCTAGGATTGTTTGGTAGTAACAGAATATGCTCAAATTAATGTATGGAAATGGGGAAACTTGATACGATGACATAGGGACATCTTGTGTAAGCCCAAAGGTAGGTCTCACAAAGGATTGAACCAGAGAGAGAGAAATTACTGAAAATGAAGATAGCAGTCTTAAGAATTCTTCCCCTGAGTCCTCAGGTATTCCTCTGCTTCCTGTCGACATCAGTTTCATCTTCCTCTCTGCAGACTGGGTACTTAGGCTCTGCTAACACACAACTGTTACGATGTCTATATCTATTTAAAAACACGTCAGTGGAGATAGCATGTGTGTATGTCTAGCTATATCTATATCTACACATATGTTTGTATATATATAGATGTACACATGCATGTATGTATGCATTATGTGTATTTATACATCTATGCATATTTGATGCTTACTTGAGGGGCCAGTAACTGAATTTCGAAGTACCCAGCCAGACACTCTTTCCAAGAAATTGACAACATACACTAGTCAACATTTGAAAGAGCTTAACCAGAAATCCATATTCGAAAGACAGCTCCTACAAGTTGCAAACATATTTACCTCAGCTTAGCTCTAGACAGTTTTAAAATCAGCAAAAAGGGCATTGGAAATGACTTTGAATTAGTGAAATGTGTGATGTTCAAGATATAGGGGTTGACTAAAAATACTGTGTATGTGACTTTCTATGAGCAAGTGTAAGATTATATTTCCGGAGGGGCATTTCTTATCTTAGGACTTAGTTTGGCTCTGTTCCTGTGTTCTGTTGTCCAGCTGTGGTGAGAAGTGAGAAGTGTAGCTCAGTCCCGAGGCTAAAATAGTATTGCCTCTGCCTTCAGTGAAAGAACCCAATAGCTAAAAATGGTCAACTTATTTGCCATGAGGGCATGTCATCATCATGCCAGAACTCATTGTGTACAGATGCATTTAGGCCTTTAGTTTCCAGATAACTGGAATGTCTCAATTTTCTTTCCAGTTTCTCTGGAAAGAGAATTGACTGGCTCATTTTGGGGAAGGTCCTGGCCCAATCTACAGTGACCAAGGGAGTCTATGAGTTATGTAGTAACCAACAGTGCTAAAGAAAGCTTCTCACCAGAAGCTATGAGTATGCAATCTCTGGAAAGGGGTCCAGGCTGGGTTGTGGGTAAAGAGTAGATTTCATAGAAATGAAACTGTTTGAGACTTCATGTTGAACAAATTCAAAGCTATATTTCTTCGAACAGAAGAGGATATAAAATCTTTTTTTTTTAAATTTTATTTATTTATTTGACAGAGATCACAAGCAGGCAGAGAGGCAGGCAGAGAGAGAGAGAGAGAGAGGAGGAAGCAGGCTCCCTGCGGAGCAGAGAGCACAATGCGGGGCTCGATCCCAGGACCCTGGGATCATGACCTGAACCGAAGGCAGAGGCTTTAACCCACTGAGCCATCCAGGTGCCCCTAAAATCTTTTTTTTTTTTTAAAGCTATGGTTATTTATTATTTGTTAATAAAGAAGGTTGTTCTTTCCTTTAAAAAGAAAGTGACATTAAAAGGGTCACTTTTTAATGACCCTTAATGAAGGGTTGAGTCTCCTTGGGGTGCTGGACGGTACTGTAGTTGTATAATGCCAGAGGGAGGCTCAGGTGGTGGCTTTCTTTACACTGGACCACATTGAGTGCTTCACTCCCTGTGTGGCCTGCACTCCTTCTTAGTGCATTTTGATGTCTAGAACCGCACCTTCTGGCTCTGGATCCTTTATTAAGGCTCCCTGGGGGGAGGTCACCATAATGGGTGGAGGGCCCCATTCCTTCTGGAATTCTACAACATGGAGACTTCTTTCTTTGTTTCTTTGTTTGTTTGTTTCTTTCTTTCTTTGACAGACAGAGATCACAAGTAGGCAGAGAGGCAGGCAGAGAGAAAGGAGGAAGCAGGCTCCCTGCTGAGCAGAGAGCCTGATGCGGGGCTTGATTCCAGGACCCTGAGATCATGACCTGAGCCAAAGCCAGAGGCTTTAACCCACTGAGCCACCCAGGCGCCCCAACATGGAGACTTCTTATCAGCCAGCTGTTGATGGGTTTCCTGGTGGGAGAGCC
This sequence comes from Mustela putorius furo, assembly GCF_011764305.1. NCBI lineage: Eukaryota > Metazoa > Chordata > Mammalia > Carnivora > Mustelidae > Mustela > Mustela putorius. The sequence goes on along the minus strand of NW_025422015.1, from coordinate 5,060,306 downwards.
CTTGTGAGGCTGAGCATGTTGAGGACCCAGAGACCTTGGCATACATGTCTTTTATGCCAGTGAGTTGGCAGGTGGTGATGATGGCCCAATGACAGCCGAGGCCATAGCCTCTGGGTTGTTTCTTCATCTTGATATGGGTCCTTTAAAATCTTAAAGAAATATTGTGGAATATCATATGGTCTTCATATAGTTCTGCATAATGCAAACAGTGAACTGCTCTGTTCTTCTCTTTTCTGAAAGCATCCATCCAATCAGGGGCTTTCCTAATGGAAAAACCTGCAGCTCCTCTGCCGTTCCCCACAGCGACCAGGACATGGACTGATTCCTTTCTTCCCTCTTCGGCTGCCATATATTTTTTTATTTATTTGTCACAAGTAGGCAGAGAGGCAGGCAGAGAGGTGGGTGGGAGCAGGCTCCCCACCGAGCAGAGAGCCCGCTGTGGGGTTCAATCCCAGGACCCTGAGATCTTGACCTAAGCCAAAGGCAGAGCTTAACCCACTGAGTCACCCAGGCACCCCTTTTTCTGTCATATTGAAAACATTTCTTACCTCAAGTATCCTGGTATCAAAAGCAGCATATTTTTCTCCACTGAGACCAGAATCAGGGGGGCCAAGACTGAAACCTCCCCATGTGTTTCTGCTCCATCCTGCTCCCATTTAAGCTTCCTCTTCTTCTGGTCCCATTCCTTCCTCTGCTGGACCAGATTAGCCTCTACCATCTTCTGCTCTTCCTTGCTTCTTTGGACAATGATCTGCACATCCTCCCTGTCTAGGAGGAACATTCAAACCAGGCTATAGGAAGCCATGACTCCCTTCACCAATGATCTGACCCCAGTTCACATCCTTTTTTCTCTTTTCTTAGTTCTTTTGCCTCTTCCTTTTCTTGCTTCTGTTTCAGACTCTGTTAAAGTGCCTTTCCAAAGCTCCTCTGCTCTCAATTTAGTGAAGAAACTATAGGACCTATACTGTCAACCCATCAAATTACTGGGAGAAGAAATACAGCACTATGTTTGTAGCACACAGGTCAAGCTAGTGAAATGATGGTTGTTTCTGGGTCCTGGAGACAACAGAGGGCCATTGTTGAGAACTGTCTTCAGTGCCAAAATGGAAACTGTTGGAAAGGTAATGCTGCCTGGAACATATGTGACTGCTGGCATGGTGGAGCCTTGAGAGCACCTCGGGATATAAAATACTTTAAAAATTCAGCAGACATTTTTTAAAAGTTGAGTTTTACAGACAGGGGGGTTGATTGGTAAAATATTAAAAGCATTCTTGACATGCAATAGTTTTCCTTTAAATAGCTTTATTAATGGATGAATTTTCCAGGGGATGGGGACTGATCATTGGAAGAAAGAGGCACTTCCATGGAAGGCAGGGAAATAGACCACTTGCTCATGGGAGAAGGGGCCCAAGTGGGATAGAAGGGAGATGGATGAGAGAAGGAGTGAGCGGGACCTAGCGGACGGACTATTTTCATTTTTATATGGCAGACCAGCTCTGCCTACTTAAAATGCACACAGCAGATATTACCAATTAAAATTTTTTTCCTTTATGGAGAATGACTCTGACATAGAGTGTGATTGTTGCAAGGCCATTCAACACAGCAAGTGTTTGTTGTGCAAAACTTGTTTTGATGAGGCCAGCAAGGCTGTTTCTATGGGCCATCTGCTGGGACATAAAGTCTTGTTAGTCAGAATCCTTGTTTAACGTGCATCTATGGAAAAAGAGTTGCTAAGTAAATTAATAGATTAAACAAGGGAAATGTTATGCTGATTGAGAGTGAAGGCCTTCAGCTGAAACATTTGCATTCAGACAATGGATACACTAATTATAAATATGTTATCAGTTAAAGTACTTTCACAGCTTGCCTTCCCCTGACAGTGGTTTCCCTTGCTTTGCCCTGGAATGTTTTGAAACCCAGTTTCTTCATAAAAATTTTCTTCCTCAAAATTTCCATTGCGTTAAATGACCTTTTTTTCTTTTTCTCTTCCCCCCCCCCCCCCAGTTATAATGAACCACAGAGGTTTACTGTATTCAGAAACTTGGTGGGTCACTTGGGTAGCTGTGTTGGTTAAGTGTCTGCTTTTAGCACAGGTCATGATCCTGGGGTCCTGGGATCCACCACCTCCACTCCCCTGCCTCACTGGGCCCCCTGCTCAGCCTGGGAGCCTGCTTCTCCCTCTCCCTCCCCTCCTCCCCCTCCCTCTGCTCCTCCTCACTGCTCATGCTCTCTCTCTCAAATAAATAAATAAAATCTTAAAAACAACAACAACAACAACAACTTTGAGTCCAGATATCAGCAGTTTCAGAGAACAATTATGGTGGTTGGAAGGAAGGGAGAAAGGAGGAGGCTAAGGTAGGAGGGTATGAAGAGCATGGCAAAGGGAGCTCAAAGTGGGGAAGATAGAAAGGTGGAGAGGGGGAAAAGGAAGATTAGAAAAAAAATAATAAGCACAAAGAGAGTGGAATAAAGAGATGAAAGAACTGTAGAAAGAACTGTAAGGTGTGAAGAAGCAGGGAAAGGAGGCAAGGGTAGATCTGGAAGAAAGGGTTTGTCAGAATGATTGGCTTTTAAAAAAAAAAATTTAAGTTTATTTTTTCAGTGTTCCAAGATTCATTGTTTATGTACCACACCCAGTGCTCCATGCAATACATGCCCTCCTTAATACCCACCACCAGGCTCACACAACTCCCCATCCTTCTCCCCTCCAAAACCTTCAGTTTGTTTCTCAGAGTCTCCCACGATTCATCTCCCCCAGCCCCCGTCCCGATTTCCCCCAATTCACTTTTCCTTCCCTTCTCTCAATTTCCTCCATGTTATTCCTTATTCTCCACAAGTAAGTGAAATCATATGATAATTGACTCTCTCTGCTTGACTTGTTTCACTGAGCATAATCTCCTCTAGTCCCGTCCATGTTGATACAAAAGTTGGGTATTCATCCTTTCTGATGGAGGCATAATATTCCACTGTATATATGGACCATATCTTCTTTATTCATTCGTCTGTTGAAGGGCGTCTTGGCTCTTTCCACAGTTTGGTGACTGTGGCCATTGCTGCTATGAGCATTGGGATACAGATGGTCCTTCTTTTCACTACATCTCTATCTTTGGGGTAAATACCCAGTAGCGCAATTGCAGGGTCATAGAGTAGCTCTATTTTAATTTCTTAAGGAATCTCCACACTGTTTTCCAAAGTGGCTGCATCAACTTGCATTTCCACCAACAGTGTAAGAGGGTTCCCCTTTCTCCACATCCTCTCCAACACACGTTGTTTACTGTCTTGTTGATTTTGGCCATTCTAACTGGTATAAGTTGGTATCTCAATGTGGTTTTGATTTGTATCTCCCTGATGGCTAATGATGAACCTTTTTTCATGTGTCTGTTAGCCATTTGTATGTCTTCTTTAGAGAATTGTCTGCTCATGTCTTCTGCCCATTTTTTGATGTGATTATCTGTTTCTTGACTGTTGAGTTTGAAGAATTCTCTATAGATCTCGGATATCAGCCGTTTTTAGTGTCATTTGCGAATATCTTCCCCCATTCCATGGGTTGTCTCTTTGTTTTGTTGACTGTTTCTTTTGCAGTGCGAAGCTTTTGATCTTGATGAAATCCCAGAAGTTCATTTTTGCTTCTGTTTCCTTAGCCTGTGGAGACATGTCTTGAAAGAATTTGCTGTGGCCAGTGTCGAAGAGGTTACTGCCTATGTTCTCCTCTAGGGTTTTGATAGATTCCTGCCTCATGTTGAGGTCTTTTATCCATTTTGAGTTTAAATTATTGGCTTTTAATATTTATTAGTCATCTGGAAGTTAAGTGGAAATTGAAGTCGCAGTGAACTGAGAAGGAAGAATTATCTTTCAAACTTGGGTCTCTACAGTTACTACAATAGGAAACATTAGAATGTTATTGGAAGACCAGTATTTAATAGAGGCTTCCTTGGCTCTGTGCTTCCCAGCTAATTGGGTTGACCATATCTCCTTACACCTACCACCTCAGGTCAGACTCCTATTAACCAGGCTTCTTCTAGGCCAGGTAATTGGTACTGGCTGATTTGAAATGTAAAGGAAATCATACAACCTTGAGTAAAGGTTACATCTTCAGGATCTGTCTCTCCTTATACCATTCCTTCATTCACTGTGCTCCTTTTCTCTTTTTCTCTCTCAGAACTTCTCTGTCTCTTTGTCTCTCTTTCACACACACACAATAGGTGCAGAGGGTGGAAAGTTGCTTTAAGAGAGCGATGTGCTTAATGTGAGTTCTATAGTTTATACATTATGAAAAAATACTTAAGATTCAAACAGGGCCATTGCCTATTTCTTAGTCTCTGGTGTACCTTTGCATTTCTTGGTGGTTGTAACATAAATACCAGACATTATTTTGCTCTTACAGAGACTGTGGTTTGAGAGTCAGTGGCAGATTTGGTGCTACATTTTTTCTTTTTTCCAACCTGGGTCTGTCTGGGCCAATGCGTCCTACTAAGTTGAGGACCAGGTAGAAGGTGAGTTCTCTTAGCCTGTCGACATTGCTTTCTTGGTTCTAAGTTTTCCAGGGGAATTTCCACTCCTGAAGAGGTCATTTGGAAGCAGGAAATTAATAAAAACTCTCTTATTTTTTTCTTGGCAACTCTGAGAGACCAGACTTTTTGGTAGATGGGGGCTACATTAGTGGCTCCTTTTAAATCTACTGTACATTCTGCTCGTATCAAGTAGTACCTGGACTCTGGGACCCATTATGCTAATGGATGCTTATTTTCTCGCCTCACTTCCCTGTCAAAGATTTTCCCTGAAGCTGGTTTCATTATAATTTTAAAAATACCATCTGTCTGTCTAAGAGTCTTTTCCCCTCTCTTTTGGACAGGTTCGTATCTGATTTCTTTCACACAGTTCTATTGAACTTTTCCAGGTGCAGAGAGTAGCCATTATACAGCTTCTGTCCAAAGTCATCTTTTTTCGTACTATTGCTGTGCAACTGTTGGGGGAGTTTGTCGCTATTAACCTTGGGCTTTTGTAGCAACGATTAAGCTCCTTTATTGGTTTATCCAGCATGACACCGGTATAATTTAAATCACATCCTTGTCTATGCACAGTTCATTGCTTTCACCCCATTTTTTTTTTTTTCATGCGTTAAGGCAAAATCAATGGTACTAATATTCATGGATGGATGACTATCCAGGGGCCGTAATTTAGAGCATGAATTACTGTCATTCACTCATCAAAATTTTTTGGAGTACTTTTTATATCTATGTGTTGTAGAGAATAAAAACCACAAAGTTCACAAATAAGGCTTCCCTCATTTTTCTCCCCTCACAGTACCTTGGAGAGATGTCCTTGGGTCCTTTGTATTTTGCACCTGTATGTTTTTCTGCCTGTGGTATTCTTCTTTACTCATGCGTTACATGCACTTCAATGACCTATGTACTATTGTGTTGGTTCTAGCCAGTGCTCACAATGGCCCAGATGTATTGTTTAATTGCCTTTTCAGCTATTAACATTTTTGGTAGTGACATCTTGGAAATGAAACATGAGAAAAATGTGGCAGTTTTCTGGGTGACCACTTTTATGTTGGTTTTCTTTGTTTCTTTCCTATGAAGATTTCCCCTTGCCTATAGTCTTTTTGAAAAATACACTTTACTTCCTTCAAATGATTTCAGTTGTTCCCATGTCCTTCATTCTAATCTTTTCCATAATTTTTAACTCACATACAAAGTGTTTTTTAATGGGATGTTTGTTTTATTTTTAAAGGTAAGGACCTCATATATTAGCTTTTGTTTTATCCTCTTGCCCTATCTTTTCATTGTTCTGATTTTAGGACCCAGAATATTTGTAATCCAATGACTTATAGACAAACCCATTTTTTTTTTTTTCATGCGTTAAGGCAAAATCAATGGTACTAATATTCATGGATGGATGACTATCCAGGGGCCGTAATTTAGAGCATGAATTACTGTCATTCACTCATCAAAATTTTTTGGAGTACTTTTTATATCTATGTGTTGTAGAGAATAAAAACCACAAAGTTCACAAATAAGGCTTCCCTCATTATATACACCTGCACTGCAAGAAAGAGAGGGAACACTACCCAGTGGCTGGGGCCCATCACATCTAGTTCCTTAACATGCAAAAATGAAGGACTTTCTTTGGTACATTTGGTAGTCAGTACCACCTCCAAGATTTGCTTAATGGTCAGCAGGGGAGAGCTTGTCTTTATGACCCTTGGATAAAGAAGTTGATATATCAAGATGCTCATCAGGGATGGGAAGAGTGGATCTTATAGTTCTACCATGCTTCAAAAAGGCTCTTTGAAAGCATTTGATGATAGCATTGGAAAAAGTTCACAGTATTTGTCCAGTAAGATATTTAGGATCTATAAAAAGGGTAATGTATTGGGTGCCTGGGTGGCTCAGTGGGTTAAAGCCTCTGCCTTAGGCTCAGGTCATGATCTCAAGGTCCTGGGATCAAGGCTCGAATCAGACTCTCTGCTCAGCAGGGAGCCTGCTTCCTCCTCTTTCTCTCTCTCTCTCTGCCTGCCTCTCTGCCTACTTGTGATCTCTGTCTGTCAAATAAGTAAATAAAATCTTTAAAAAAAAAAGGGTAACATATTTGTCAAGGGGAGTAAGACATGATATCTTCTTGTCAGTTGAGATCTTTACTTTTAGAAGCTATGATAGAAGCTGTTCTTAGGGAGGGAATTGATTTCTCATCACATGATAGTAGGTGCTGGGAGTATGATGGTGAGCTGTCGATACTGAGTAGCTATTAAACCCTTTTGACTGAAAGAAGTCATCCTAACTGAGGAATAAGGTCTGGGGAGACTAGAGGGACAATCAGATGCATGCATACTCCAGATGCTGTACTGGACAGAGCAGTGGCAGTATTTGCACAATATGTCAGGGGCAGGAGAGGGGAAAGGAGGAACACCCAAGGCACAAGTTGGGTAGATAGCTCAGGTAACTGCTGAGAAGAGAAGTGGGATTCACGAATGGAGATCAGGAACTCTGGTGAACCATCAACTCAATGGGTCAAATGATCATGGAAGGACAAGGTGGTTGGTTCTGTAACAACAAAATCATACTGCCATTAGTTTTATTTATGGATGGGGAATAAAGGTGTTAAGTATAAAGGGCGTAAATAGGATGAGCTTACTTGCCTCAAGGAATATGTATATTGGAGGGCGTATTCATTCTTAGGAACCCATCCCAGAAGGACTTGCTGTCACTGGAGACTGATATCCTTGTTTTAACCCATGTAGGTCTAACAAGTGTTTCTCCTGCACCAAGGTTTAATAGAGTCCCCAAATCAGCTCACATCTCTCCAGATTACTGGAAGTCTAGTTCTCCATTAGTACTTTCTGTTTCCAAGATGATCAGAAAAGGATACACCTACACTCTCTGGAGGTGATTTGTCTCCTTTGTTTGGCTGCTCCTCTGCTGCTTGGACCTGGGTACTACTGCTCCCCCTGTTGATATTTCCTTCATGCCCATTGATGTAACTGATATGGCTTTGACTGCATTTCTAATCTATGGCTCCCACCATTGCCATCCCTAAGGTTGTCACCACTCACTTTACTCCTGGGTTCTGGGTCCTTCACCAGCTTGCCACTGTACTGTGGCAGCTCTGCTTGCCAGGCTACAGATTATTCTGTGCTCTCTCCTGGGTCTGGGCAGTGGGGATAATGGCTCGCTCTGTCTTAATGTAGCCAGGACTATTGTTTGCTCTGTTTCACTGTTTCTGGCAGCTGGAATTGTTGAGTCTGAGAAGAAATAGATGTGTTTTCCCCAACCTTTAAAAAATCCATATTAGGGGCGCCTGGGTGGCTCAGTGGGTTAAGCCTCTACCTTCAGCTCAGGTCGTGATCCCAGGGTCCTGGGATCGAGCCCCACATCGGGCTCTCTGCTCAGCGGGGAGCCTGCTTCCTCCCCTCTTTCTGTCTGCCTCTCTGCCTACTCGTGATCTCTCTCCCTCTGTCAAATAAATAAATAAATAAAATCTTTAAAAAATCCATATTATAATTTCTATGATTCCTGGCCAGGAAGTGAGGAGGATCTTCCTCTGCCTCCCCATCTCTGGCCTTGCAGCTGGACGTTCTTCCTGGGCCTCTGTGCTCCACCTATCATCTCTCAGAGACTGCGAACCCCGACGTAAAACTGAGAGCGATCATATGGATGGCAATGATGGTGGCAGTGAAAGGGAAAATTGCAGTGGCTTCATAGGAAGATATAGATTCCTTTGATTTTGACTTTTTTTACACAGGAAATTTAGGGGAGCCACTGGCCAAATTAACTCTGCAAGGGAGCTACAAAACTGACCTCAGTGATGGTTCTGAATGAATTGGAACAAAGCTGTTACCTTATTTCCAAGACAATTCAGAACCTCTGTGGACAATTTGTGTTCCAAAATCCATGGTTGCTGACTGTGGCCAATTATACGGAGTGCCCTGTATCACAGACAGTGAAGGAAATCATTGTGGAACTTTACCTAGGGAGGGATCTATAATTCAATTTCCTAAGACTGGTGCTGGAGAACATCCAGGTAGTCTTGAATGTTCCTCCAAAACTTTCTTAAGAAGGTCATAATCATTGGAACCTTTATTATGTTGACCTACTTCCAGGATAAACTTGAGCAAATTGATTTTCCTCTCTTCAATGCATAGGTTCAAAAATTTCCTCGTATTTTTATATAGTCAGCTGTCTTGCAATTATGTAACATTCATACCAGTTTATTTATTATTGTTTTATCTTTCCTAGCGCTATGAAAGCTTCACGAAGCCATGGATTATATTATCTTTCTCACCATCGCATCCCTGGCATTAACTAGAGTATCCGGTAAACAAGTGCTCAATAGTAGTTGTTGAATGAATAAGTGAATGAAGTATGGTAACCCAGAAGTTCCTTGGATTCAGACATGATGGGGCATGTCTATAGGACTGGAGGAACAGGTCTACCTTATTCACTATAGGGAAGGAAAAACCTCTTTGGAGGTTTTCAGTCCAAGTAAATCTTTGGAGGGAATTCAGTCCCAAGTAAAGAGATCATCATTGAGACATCAGCTGTGCTAAAAGGACTGTGGAGTAGTATCTTAAAGGAGGAGGGACTCAGATAATGGCAAATGTTGTCATTGTAATCTGATGTAGACTCCTGGGCTGAGCTCCGGGGTAAGAGAATTCTGATTAAAGTTGAGTGAAAACTAGAGGAACTATAAATCCAATATCAGCTACATCAAGGCCAGTAGCTTTTACCGTGATGGCAGATAGTGTTGGAGTCTCTGTTGGGATGACAGATGGCACTCCTGTGACATACATGGAGTCACACACTGTCAGCACCTGGGGTGGACAGCGTATAGGTGTCGAGGCACTGACAGTCGTGGCACTGCCATGGTGAGCAGAGCAGCAGAGGTGCCTCCAATAACATGATTCTGGGACAGCCAGCATAAATTAGGAAAAGAGAAAGTGGAAGATCCCATGGGCCACTGAGAGGAAGTCCCATTCTGTGCCATGAAGTACTGAGCTGATGCCACTAGGTTGCGCAGAAATGTTGGTGGAGAATTTGAGAAGGACTCAGTACTCACAGGTTGGCCTTAGGGGAGAGGGGAGAAATTGCAAGTTTGGATGGTTATTTCCCTCCCTGGTTGTTGCTGTCTCACCCTCCCATTTCCCCCTGGATTGGAGTATCTTGGAAAACATGAACTAATAAACATAAACTAATTGGTTACGCCTGGAGTTATCCCCACCTGGGGTTTTGCACCTCAGTTCTGGGATCCTTAAGATCTGGGAACTGAATTTACTCCCTCACTCCAGGACAATGCAGCTTTTATTGAAAAAACAATCCTTAGCTTGTCACAACTAGTAAAAGAAGTCCTGCTGCAACCTTCCCTTGTGTACCTGGAGAAAAATTGCACAGCCTTTTTGGTTAGGCTAGAGACACCTTAGAGCAAAGTATATAATGTTGAGACTCCACATTTTAGCAGGAAATCATTTCTACTAATAATCTTTACCCAGTCTCAACTTCTCTTCTGCTTGAATTCATTTGTGCAGTTCATTTGGGTCCTAACATCTTGAGACTCCATTCCCCCTCCAACTGAGAATCTCATTTGGTGGACTTCCCTCCTATCTGCCACACTAACCATTTTTTTTTTTTTTACTTGAATGTGATCCTTTTACAAGTTTCATTTAATATTCCCAGAGCCCAGTGTTTAGCCCCATGCACATCCAATTTCATTCTCATCAACTCTGGACAACTCTCAGCCTGCAGAGCTGGCTGACTTTCCCGCCAGCCCTTTTTCTTGGGCACGTTCACTGAAAAAAATCTATAAATTTACCCACCCCAAGAAGTTGGTCAGGTATGCGGTATTCACCAGGCTTGTCAAACCCTGTCAGAGTTAGCAAATCAGAAATTGTAGACACATTTGACTTTAAGTTACAAAAGGCAAGCAGCTGCATATTCTCTGATCCTGTCAGCTTTAAATGTTTCAGGAAACAAAAAAAAAAAAAAAAAAAAAAAGAATTTTATCTTGAAATTTGGCAGGGCACAGAAGTAAACAGACTGACTCTCACATAAAAGCCTTCCCTGACTCTCTTCCCAGGGGAGTTAACATACTCTGCCTGCAAGTGACCTAAATTTTAAAGGATAAGTTACCTTCCGTTCAAGGTCTTAGGTTTCTTCATGAATTTTTTCCCCCTGAATTAGATAATGAAACCAGTGACCAGGGAGATCAGTATTATTAATTATTGTTATATTAACACTCTAGATCACTGGTTGAAAGTGATTGCTTCTTTAATCCCAATATATGTCCCCCCCACCCCAGGATGACCCCCTTTGGAACTGTAGCATGCAGAATTAGAATGGTGTGATAGGGAGGTTCAGGAAGCTCGGAGAGAGTGAAAGAAAACATTTTGTTCTTGTCAGCCATTCTTTTATAGTCCAAGAAATGGACTACAATTTGCTATGGCCGCTTTTTGTGTGATATATCTTCATTTTTTCATCTGCCTCCAAATTATGCTGATCCTCACATCAGAAAGGGGTGTGTGTGTGTGTGATCATCAGATTTGCTCCTTGCAATTTTATAATGGGTTCCTAGTAGAAATTACAGGGATTTCTTTTTCTTTTTTTCCTTTTTAAAAAGATTTTATTTATTTATTTGACAGACAGAGATCACAAGTAGGCAGAGAGGCAGGCAGAGAGAGATAGAGGAGGAAGCAGGCTCCCCGCTGAGCAGAGAGCCCGATGTGGGGCTCCATCCCAGGACCCTGGGATCATGACTGGAGCCGAAGGCAGAGGCTTTAACCCATTGAACCACCCAGGTGCCCCAAATTACAGGGATTTTAATGAAGTTGCTGGCAGGGGAACACTATATGCTAGGTAACCAGAAAGGTTGTTCTTCAACGTTAAAGCAGAATCAAATGTGTGCTGAGAATAGGATGAGCCAAAATGTTCAAGTGCCTCTGTCAGTCTGATGAGACAGACTATCAAGAATGAGCCAAAGTAAAAAGTATAAAATGAACTGAATATGACAAAGTGTGGAGTTGTTTGTGTCAGCCAATGGCTCTGTATTCCGGTCATCTAGGGGAAAAATGTGTTCCAGTAGTTTATGCATTCTAGATGGCAGGGTTATGGGTAAATAGCCCAAGGTTACACTCATGAGGGATGGAATGGAAGCCTGGGGGTCAGACAGTTCGCAAGATTGGATCCTGATTTTTCTTCTAACATATATTTCTCTAGCCATGTGTATGGGTAAGTAATACTAGCTGCTTAACAAGAAATTTCCAAATATATAAGCTCACACATGCTAGATGTTTATTTCTTGCTCCCAAGTTGTCGAGCCCTTGCTCACGTAGCTGTGACTTGGGACCCACGTACTTTTTAGAGATCGGGCCCAAGTAATTGTAGCTTGAGAAGCTCCACAGGTGATTCTGGTTTTCAGCCCCAGTTGGTTAACAAACAGCCAACAACATAGTCAAAGAAGATCATTTATGTAAGAGCTCTTGAAACCGTTTTCTTATTCTGAATTTGAATTTTTGCAATATCAGTTATACTAATTCATTTCTCCAATAGAGTCTCCGCAGGGAGAATATAAAATTTGGTCTTGCTTCAAATACTGATCACCTACCTCCAACATTACATGTACATCTGCATTCTGAACAGTTTCTCAGTTCTTTGCAGCAATTTTTCCCAAGGATGGCATTGGTTTTTATAATTTATCTTCTTGCTTGAGAAATAGGCAGGGTTTAGGCTTTAGTGTTCCATAATTGATTATAGTTTTAGAGTTCTGCTTTACCTGAATAGGAATAATTATATATATATTTATAACTTTTACAACTTTTTATTGAGCTTTAATTAGATACACAAACATTGTTTATGGACTGACTTATATGATCTTTATGTATATCAAAGATTTTCCAGATTTTTTAGAAAGTGTTGATTGCAAAAATAGTTCTAGAGTCAAATCAGGCAGGGATAATCTTCTACTAGAGAAAATTCTTATTTTAAATGTAGCAAAACAGGCTGTATCTTGCTTCATCTTTTAAAGTGTGTTCCTGAATAATTTTAGATGAAAGACATGTGACTTCCTGCAAATAGGATTCCTGGTTTTACCTGTGCTGATGACAGGGACTGCCTTTCACACTGTGGTGGCAGTGTGAAGAATTAGCTCAGCCTTGTCAGAAAGAACATCTAAATATTATTGGAAAACTCCAAATCAACATTTTAGACAAATGCTTTGACATAAAGATGGATTATATAAATATTATGCAATAAGTAATATTACTTGGCTAATGAGGGGTCCATCTGTGATTAATATCCTGTTAGACACTGGAATTCAACACTGTTCCAAATTGCCTTGTTTGGCAGGATAAAGTTCCATAGTTCTAAAGGTGGTAACTGTAATTTTCAAAATCTTCAAGGCCATTGATTGCCATTTCATTTGTATATATGGAGAGGTATATAGTTATATACACTTTGGGACATTTGGCCGGCATTAGAGCTTATCTCTGAGAAAAGACTTGAACCCCATTTGTGGGCACTCCTATGGCATTTTAGATGTACAACTATTCAAGACTCTAAGCGAGACCTAGCAATGGCCCTAGGAGAGCAACATCTTGGTTATAAGGATATTCTTCCAATTGATACTATAGAATGTCTACTCTTCAGGAATTGCTCATTTCTGGTGTTCTTATTATATCAATTCTTCTCAGAAACCTGGTGGCGTAACTGATCTTTGATAGGAATAGTAAGGGATAAGTTAAGCAGTCATCCTATAAGCTTCTTTCAAATTTATCTACGTATTAGGAGAAATAATCAGAATGCTACATTATCTATAGTGTATCGCCATACTCTGCCCTTCATTTGAAATTCTTCTAAAAACCAAAAACTTTACCTTCCATCCTCAGCTTTCGCAAAGGTCTAGTATAAGGAATAAAGTGTATGTGGAAGTTTTTTTCTTTTTTAAAGGTTTTATTTATTTATTTGACAGAGAGAAAGAGATCACGAGTAGGCAGAGAGGCAGGCAGAGAGAGAGAGAGGGGAAGCAGGCTCCCTGCCAAGCAGAGAGCCCGGTATGGGGCTCTATCTCAGGACCCTGAGATCATGACCTGAGCTGAAGGCAGAGGCTTAACCCACTGAGCCACCCAGGCACCCCAGGAAGTTTTTTATAATAGCTTTCAGTAAATGGCTTTTGAGAATGTGGCCATTATACTACTCAATCTTTTATATAAATACCTATGTGACAAAGCCTGCTTGGGAACTGATGAATAGCTATTCATTATTCTGTGAAATTATGCCTCTATTAAGCTCATTTTTGTAAGATCTTTACTTTGATTTTTGGGAAGTTCAGTTTCTAGCCAATTCGTGCAGCTTTCCTTAGCCAAGTGCTTCATCGTTTAATGTTGTTTCACTCTTTTTGTATTTCTCCAATTTTTTTATTTACTATTTTTTACTTTTATGCTTTTATTGATTGGTTGATTAATTGAATTGAAAGGTAGAAAGAGGTGGCGGATAGGGGCAGAGGGAGAGGGAGAGAAAGAATCTTTAGCAGTCTCCATGTGCAGCCTGGAGCCCAGTGCGGGGCCCTATCTCACAACCTCAGATCACAACCTGAGCTGAAATCAAGAGTCAGATGCTTAACTGACTGAGCCAGGCAGGTGCCCCATTATGTTATTTATTGATTAATTATATCTTGGAATTAGTACCATTTTTTGTTTTTATGTTATTTATTACTCATTAATTCAACAAAGTAATTAATTCCTGCTGTGGGGATAGGGTGGGGTTAGAGAAGACATTCCTTGCATCTTAAACACTTGAAGAGTTTTCAGTCCTTATTTCTATTGTTAATGGCTTCCGAATATTTTGGAACAAATTAAATGTAAATATATATCCCATCTCTCCCTGCTATTGTGACACCAGCTTTCTCCTCCTGCAAAAAATCTCTCCAGTTGGATCTCAAAGTCTGCAGTGTGTGTGTGATGATTTCTTCTGGGCATGTGCCTTTTGTCTTCTGTCATTTTCCCTCCTCAGATCTCTTTTTCACACTGCTCTTCTGAGCCTGTTTGAGGCATCTCTCTGCTGCCTCTCCAAACCATTCTGTACCAAGGTCACCTTGAACAAAAATGCTCTGTCAACTTGGGTATACTCTTTTCCTCTCTTCCCCACCTCCTCACCTCATTCTGCCATGATAAACCATAAAGTGCTGCCTTGCTTGCTCACTGTTGTATAGAGATTATTTTTTTAAGGATTTTATTTATTTATTTGACAGACAGAGATCACAAGTAGGCAGAGAGGCAGGCAGAGAGAGAGAGGGGGAAGCAGGCTCCCTGCCGAGCAAAGAGCCAATGCAGGGCTCTATCCCAGAACCCTGGGATCATGACCTGAGCCAAAGGCAGAGGCTTTAACCTGCTGAGCCACCCAGGCGCCCTTTATAGAGATTTCTAGGAAACAACTACATCTTAGAGATTTTCTTTGCAGCTCACTCTCTGGGACTCTTACTTGTCTCCCTACTTCTGGCTATCCAAATCCCTGAGAGCTCCTAGTCTGTCCTAGGTTTGTATTTAATGTTGTCATGTTCATTATAATTAACCAAATGTGTGGAATGTGTGTACACTGATAAGGGGTTTCAGAACTTTTCCTCCGCCATTGTCAAATAGTCTGTCTATTAGCTTTATTCTTGTTGGTCAGCACTTCAGATAGTTGGGATATAGTTTAGATGATGACATTTTCTATCACAGTTACATAGAGGAAAATTACACTTAATGGTTTAGTGACTCACTGGAAAGAATACATGATAATCTTTCCAAAGCCCTTATTCCTTTTTTTTTTTCCCCTCCAGATTAGGAAGGCAAGCCATGGTTTTTACGGAAGGGTTGTTTTTTGCTGAACCCATTTTATCCTCTTTGGTAATTATCACGACACCATAAGGAAAGGTGGTTAATACTCTCTGATTCTAATACATAAGTCAATAGCACAACTGATAACTTGCAAGCAAGTTGAGAAGACTTGTGATGATAGTATTGTAATAGAAGGAACTCAGCATTACACCAGGGAAAGGAGAAAAATCCAATTAATAAAAGCAATAAAGGAAATAAACTTTAATAGAAGGAGATAAGAGGCATTTCAGATCATCTTTTGGTTATATTTTTGGTTAGCCGCTTGGTGTGCTTAGGAGACCTGCCTGAAGCATTTTGCTGAATTACTTATTAATTTAATGTCAGAGATTAGCTGGGTTTTGAATTTTGTAGCCGGATCAGAGTACTATCCTGATGAGTGGGAGAGGACTAGGCCAGAAGGTGAATAGGTCTTAGGCATGTAAGAGATCATCACAGATCATACCTAAAAAATGATTCACTATAGTATATAGCAGCTCTTCCCAGGATTCTGAAAGTCAGTTTGTTCTTGAAAATGCCAAAGGGACTCTGTATTACCTTTATCAGTCGGGATAGTAGGGCCACTTTGAGTTTATGAGATAAGTGATTTCTCTAGCAGAAACTAGAGTATACACAGTTGTTGGGGGAGTGGGAAGTAAAGGTCTTCAAGGCAGGATTGAGGAGGAGTCCCTAACCGGTCAGCCTGATAGGCCAGCATGACTGAACTAATGGGATTGTAGGGAAACCTGCAAAGTAAGTACATTCAGCTGCTGAAGTGGGACCATCACTCCCTGAGTGATATATGGGAAGTAGCTTCTGGGTTTCACTGTGGGGAAATATGAGGGTGGCTGGTGGAAGCGACAGTTGAGAAGACAGGCTGGATTTAGAATGGAGGAGAGTTGAGGCCCACACTTCTTCATCTGTTCATTCCCGTGTCTTACCACAATGATTTCTGAACAATCGTTTTGCATTACTTGTGCTTTCCAACTTGTGCAGATTTTTCTTTTTGGCTAGCTCTAACTCAGGAACATACAGAGTAGGAAACAATGGGAAACAAAAAAAGCTCACAGCTTAATCAAATTGATACAGCAAAATCCAGCAAACTCTTGCATCCATAAAAGATGCCTCAACTTTGTCCAGAGGATGGAATGTCAAGGAAAGAATTCCATATTCATTTCCATGGCATTGTAATTCCCACAGGGCCATGGCCACGTTATACCTAGTTCATATGCCTAGTTTATATGACCTGGTTCATAGTGGGAACTTTGGCAGCTATCAGGGTGCCTGGCTCAGAGGAGTTATGTAAATATACATTGGATAAACATAACTGATTTTAAGTCAAAATCTCTGAGTTCAGTTCTGTTTCTGCCACTGTATCAGTTATCTGATACTTGGCTCTTGAAAGCTTATCCTTTTATATTCTCATAGTTCATACTTTTTTTTTTTTTAAGATTTTATTTTTTTGTTTGACAGAGAGAGATCACAAGCAGGCAGAGAGAGAGAGAGAAGGAAGCAGGCTCCTGGCTGAGCAGAGAGCCCGATGTGGGGCTCGATCCCAGGACCCTGGGATCATGACCTGAGCCGAAGGCAGCGGCTTAACCCACTGAGCCACCCAGGCACCCCTCATAGTTCATACTTTTATATTCTTTTTTGTATTACACTTGGTGGGAAGTAAAAAAACCATATTTCCTGGAAACTCTTGACATAGCCAATGGGACGCTGCATCATGAAATAGGAGAGAGAGCTGTATTTTTTCTGCTTCTGGCTTTGGCAGCTGCAGGAGCAGTGGTAAGTGACCGTGGAACCTAGCAATGAAAGCAACCAGTCCAGGACTTTCAGCAGAACTGTTGGCTTCTGGTTTCTTGCCCAAAGACACATAGGTTCATAGAGTTTTGCTCAGTAGTACAGTGTCCATTGGCTCTGGATATTACTACTTCCTTTTCTTCCAGCTCTAGTGATGGTAGTGGCTTCCTGACACTACTGATCATCTCTTTTTCCTCTTCTACCTTTTCCAACACATTGGCAACCAATTTCTTGTATTAAGTTACTTTTAATCAAAATAGTGAGTATAGTTGCTGTTTCTCTAGATAGATATGTATGGTTCAATCTTCTGTTAGCTTTGGAACCTTGAGCATTTGACTCTCGATTATCTCAACTTAAAAATGATGGTGAGAATTTCCATGGCATTGTAAAGGTCTAGTGCAATAATGTTTGTAAAGGTGCCCTAAATATTATAAACCACTTTTCACATCCAAGTTGTTATTAGATAACATTTAGTTTTTCTGGAGGGAGAGTCATATAGTGAGGTTGGGTGAATAGCGTACTTCTCTAAGTATGTTTTCCTATATATAAATTGGGTGATAATAGCACTTATCTTACCAGATAGGAGGTATTAAGTGAGATATCACATGTAAAGCAATTAACTCAGTGTCTGGAACGTCATAAATGCCCATTATTATTATTGTTGTTATTATTACTCTGTGTAATTAGTGAGGGTAGTGTGTAATGTATTATGGGAGAGAGTTGTATGATGGAATTGAGAGAACTAGCAGTCAATCTGAAAAAATGATTAGAAATAGATTAATGTAAGGAGCAACTTCTGTGATTTAACAGACAAAACAGAGTGAGTAAACTTTTACAGTTTTGAGAAAAGAAAAATGAAAATCGTTTCTTCAGATTCTGAATATCAAAACATTGATTTGTACTTACTTTGAAAATATTTAGTTTATTCATAATCAAGATTGTAATAATATTTGTTATAGATAAATTTAAAAAACATAAGCATAAAAAGAAAAGAATAAAATAACCTAATTCTAGTACCTGGATATGACTATGTTAACATCTCATTATAGGTAATTCTACTTTAGACCTCGCTTAGTGATAGATACACACAGAAGACAGATACATACTTTTCAGCAACTCTTGTTTTGGGTACTACATGAAATAAATGTTCATTTTTTTTAAGATGATTGGGTAACTCGAGAAAAATGGTCCATTGCCCACTGAAGACATGGCTCTGTGTCTAACTTACTAACCTGCCTTCAGATCAGGAATCAGAACCTGCATTTTTTAAAATATTTTATTTATTTGTCAGAGAGAGAGGGAGAGAGAGCGAGCACAGGCAGACAGAATGGCAGGCAGAGGCAGAGGGAGAAGCAGGCTCCCTGCCGAGCAAGGAGCCCGATGTGGGACTCGATCCCAGGACGCTAGGTTCATGACCTGAGTGGAAGGCAGCTGCTTAACCAACTGAGCTACCCAGGTGTCCCAGAACCTGCATTTTTAAAAAAAGATTTATTTATTTATTTGAGAGAGAGAGAGAGAGAGAGAGAGAACAAGTGGGAGGGGCAGAGGCAGAGGGAGAGAATCTCAAGCAGACTCTATGCTGAGCTCCAATCCTAACGCAGGGCTTGATCTCACCCTGAGATCATGACTTGAACCGAAACAAAGAGTTAGGTGCCTAACTGATTGCAACATGCAGGTGACCCAGGAACCCATATTTTTAACTACTTTATTCAATTGGAATTAAAAAAATTTAACACCAGTGTTAAAATTTGAATCCTGGATTCTACATTCCTTCTGAGTCATGATGGTTAGTTGTTTAAACAAATATTCCTGCTTCTGGTGTCAGCACCTGCTAAGGCTTGGACTACATTCTTCAAACCCTATTTCATCTAAGGTATAGTCGACTATATTACTGGTTCTTACCAACAGAAGATAAATGGAAATGGTATGTGTTGCTTTTGATCTAATGCAATTGAGAAGTGGGTTTGTTTTCCCTATCTTTTCTGTCTGGACACTGGGGGATGGTGGAGCCATAGATGGAAGGTATGTAGGTCCCTGGATCATTATACAAAGGAAAACTTTTGACAGACCAATAACACTTGCATTAGAATTACATAATTGGGAAATAAATTTCCATTGGATTAAGCTACTGAAATTAGCATTATCTTAATATCCATCTTGAGCCTGTATTGTTTCCTCAGTGTTTCATTTTTCCTCATTTCATTTTTCTTCAATGTTTCCCTTGTATATTGATCTTTATATTTTCCATAGCTCTTAGCACACAGTACATGTACATATTAGGCACTTAATTAATGTTAATTACAGTTAGCCATTTACATTTACTAATGTAAATCCTTAAAATGGGCTTGAAACAGTTTCAAGGTAGCATTTGGAAAAATGTAATATTCTTATAATGTAGTATAGACTAAGTACAAAAAAACTTTTATTACAACTAGAAGAAGATTCATATAAAAATAAGCTCAAGTGCAAGATTTATTTTCTATTTCTAGAGGCACTTAAAATAGAAGATTGGGAAAGGTGGCATATTTGTGTATGTGTGGCAGGCAGATCTTAAATAAAATTGAGATTGCTTTCTCTTCTCTTTTCATTATCTTTCTTTATTGACCCTTTTCTTTCTTGCATTTTTCTAAACTTTTTATGCCCTTTTAAACAGGAGAGCACCAGAAAGCTCTCTTCAATTAACCCAAGTGCCTTGACAGCCATCTTCCCAAAGGCCTGTTCCTGCATTTGATAGGTAAACCAGAATTGTGAATATTTCAGAACTGTCATGCATGGCCTACGTGGAGGTATTTTTTTAGCTGATGGGCCTACATCACTCCAAGGAGGCATCTCCCTTCTGAATATGCAAACATTGCACTCTCAGATATAAACGATCCCATCTAACTCAATCATGCTTCAGATCTCTGAGTGGAGCTTCTGTCAGAATTAATCATAATTTTGAAACTGACCCTCAACAAGAGGAATTGCATGTTCTAGTTTGCTTTCTTCCAATAGCTTTTAGTTCTAATATCTGTGTTTATTTTATTAATGTCTTCAAATAAGATACATTTATTTTTTATTATGCAAAAAATCCAAAGAGTTGGAGTGCCTGGGTGGCTCAGTCAGTTAAGCATCTGCCTTCGGCTTAGGTCATGATCTCAGGGTTCTAGTATTGAGCCCTGCCTGCATCAGGTTCCTTGCTCAGTGGGGAGTCTGCTTCTTCCTCTGCCACCCCCCCTTTTTCTCTTAAGTAAATAGAATACTTAAAAAAAAATTCAAAGGATTGTTGGGTTGGGCTGATAACACAAAGAGCATTGCTAGAAAACATAGTCAATGTCTATAACTTCATACAGTATTTTATTATATGATAAACATCTAAACAACACTTAAAAAAATTTAGATCCAGGATCATCTCAGAGCCTTTGAAGACCAGTCAAATTCTACAGAATGAAAGAAGCTTGGAAATAATGATTACTAATTATATATTCTGTAAAAACAGCGAGTTTCCTTTTATTTCTGCCTGTTTCATAGTTTTGCTAAGGTGAAGAAGAGTGCAGGATATCACCACCAGGTGCACAGCTAAAGGCCTAAGACAGAAAGACAAAGATTGGATTTCAGAGAGCTCTGAGCAATTGCATAGAACCAGGAAGACAATATTTCAAATAAAGTGTCTAATAGCTTTATAATAATTGACTTTCTAGAGGCATGACAGCATGTGTATATTTGTCTATCAGCATGTGAATCATGCCTTCTGCAACTCTGTGTCTCCAGTGTATAGTAGCAAACTTAGAAAATAATAAAGACACTCTGCAAATGTCTGTTAAATGAAGACCCTGGATTCTGAAATCTTGGGTTTAAGTTTCGGTGTACTGCTTATTGCTTGTGTGCATCCTTTCAATTATTCATCCTTTTATTTTTCCTTTCATTCTACTACCATATATGGAGCTCCCATCCTGTGTCAGTTTTGTGCAAAATGCTGGAAATATAGAGATGAATGAGAGTCATTGGTCCGCTCTCAGCATCTAAATGGAGAGGTAGGGAGCAGACAAAGCTTAATGTCATTTGATAAAATTTGTGAAAGGGTGAGCAAAGAAGGAGGCAACGTATCTCTGAGGAGGTAGGCAAGGAACAATCAAAGATAGCTTCTTTTAGAAGTGATGCTTGAACTGAGTCCTGTGTAGTGTTTTCCACCTATTCATCAGAAACAGATCTTCTCCTCAGTCTCCTATCTCCCCTAAGAAGGATCTATTAAAAGTAGTTGATTATTTATCATCAGCTTATTATTTTTTACACTAGTTCAGAGAAGTGAAGTCTAAATATTATAGGCTCCATGGCTTTGTTGTGTGAAGGGAGAAAAAATTTAATAAATTAATATCCAAAAGTAAAATATTTGAAGTCAGAATATTTAATAAAACTCTGATTTTCCTTTTTCCCAAGATGAGGTAATTGTAACAGCATTTTGTAGAAATTCTACAAAGAGCAATAGCATTTTCTAAGTAACTACTTTTGTTAGGTGCTGTGTATCAGATACAAACCTCTACTCAGGGTGATGCTTATTAATACTTATGGGCATCAAACTTTTAGTGTTAACTCTAATAAATAGTATAAAACAAAAACAGTAACACGGGAGACTTTTAAAACCTGGATTAATGAGTCAGTTAATTAGTTAAGAAAGAAAAAGACTATTGAAGACAACTTCTCTTTTATCGTAGAAAATGTGCTCAGAGCTCTGGGTCCTCAAATAATGAAGAGCACACTAACTTAGTTATTTAAAAAAAAAGGGGGGTCAGCTAACTTGTATTGTGTTCTGGGTGACGATGATTATTTGTTGATATCCGTAGTCTATATACAGTCTATGAAAGGACATTAAGATTTTATAACAAAGTCATAAATTTCAGTTGCATTTGGCATAACTTGGGTCTTTGATAAAATTTTTTAATGATTCAATTATATTTTTAATAAAAACTGGTACTGGTAGTAATTTTCTATATAAGGAAATTAGGAAGTAGAATATCTACTCTGCATTTTGCTCCCATTTTTTCTATGAGACTACTAAATTGCTCATGGTCACTTAAAAATTTCTAGACTTCATTGGTTCACCTGTAAGTGCACACATCTACATGCTTTTCCACTTCCAGGAGCATAATGAAGTTTAATTATATTTCTTTTTAAATATCCATTGAAATTTTTACAGTTTGAAAGTGGTAGGATTAACAATAACTTTCTTTGCTACTATCTGCGATCAAAAGCTGATATCCACTATGCATGCTTTGAAATTTCTCATTCAAGGTTTTGAAATAGAAGCTGCTTAATGGAGGTTATACTTTTCCATATAACAGTATAAAATAAACTTTTGATGAAGAGAAATGGATGGCACATGAAAGTCTAGTCAAGGACTGGCTTCACTGCTTCATCTACAAACCTCGCTGAACAAGAGTGTTCTTCAACCCATGAATAATCATGTAGACCATATATCTCAGCAATGCCACAGGGAAACAAAAAAGTAAAGCAACAAAGCCTTTTGAAGTCTAGACCATCTGATAGGAGCCACTAATCTGTTTATGACATATAGCCTCAGTGCAGATACATGTCCAGCAATGTTCCAACACTTTATTGCAGCTAATTTGCAGCAAAAATACAAAGTTGCTAACTCTATTAATAGGTGAGTTTTTGAAGGTGATTGAGCAAAGTAATACTTGGTAATTATACTTGCGATATGTAATTATGTGGATTTTCCCCTTCATTTTGATTATTATAGACAGTTAAGTCTTATCCTGGATTAACCTCTCCCCTAAAATGCAGCATACTTCTCTGAAACTTATCTTAAAACACTTTTTTTAAGTTAATGCAAGCACATTTTTGTATTAGTCCCTGTGAGGCAGTTCAGAAAAGTGAATCTATTAAACATCAGAACTTGTATTCTGATTATTTACACCTTTGTATTGCTTCATTGGAATAGATACTCAGAAGTTTACTATAATCAAGAGCATCATTCCAAAACAAGGAAGACAGAATTGTATGTGGTTGAATAAGCCTAAGTCCATGTGAGATGATCCAATGGATTTCAGAGAAAAAAACAGAAAATTTACTTAGAGAGTGTTTAGGAGATGATAGGAAAATTAAGTCCTATTTTATCAATTCCAAAGTGCTAATTTGAATTCATTAATGTATTTATGCATCCACAATTTTCTGAGTGTCTGCTATGTGAGGTTGGCTGCTGTTTATAGTCTATACAAAAGAAAAAATAATTTTTTATTCAAGGAACTTCCAGTTCATTATCAGTTTTACAGGTTTAGATAGTATGCCCTAGGAAGAGGTTTTGTTAAAGAAATATGATAATAAGAAAAGGTAAAAATTCTTTTGGGCTGGGCAGTTTTAGAAATACGAACTTTATTGAGGAAGTGGTGACAAAACAAAAAAGAAATAAGCACTGTTGTCAGTGAGATGCAAAGAGCCTAATCAATAACAAATAGAACTTCTATCCATAGGTACCACAAAAATAAAGTGTTGAAAAGGAAGCTTAATTAATTTTTTATTGTTAGAAGCTAAATCACCAGTTATTCTGATTTTTCTTGTTGAATTTACTAATCACATAGAAATCTGACCCACTCCTAGGAAGCTCAGAATTTCAGTTGTTTTGGCTTCCTGTCGACACAGAAAAACCATTGTAAAATGGGAAGATAAGAAAATAATATGATTTTTTAAAAGGTTGAAAGAACAGGACTAAAAAAAAATCTTGCCTAAAGGAGGGCAGCAGAAGCATTTTTTTCTAATTTATATGAAAATCTAAGGTGTCTTATTGGCTTTATCTGTGAGAATTCAAATCAGCTCTGCAAGGTAACCTATTCATGTAAATTATGATCTGAAGGATCATAATATGGACAGACCGATAATAAATGTTTTGGAACTGCTTAAAGTTCTATAAAACTTGAAAACTTCGGTTTTTGGATGCATGGATGATTCAGTGTGACATCTGAAATGATGGTGATAAAATGGCATGTTACTTATTTTTCTGACTTTCTGAGGTTGATGGCTTGACTTTTCTGAGCTGTGAAGGGTAGGTAAGCAAATTTGCTTGTGTTTTAGTGCATATGTAACTGGTGTAGTGTATCTACACAGAAATAGGTCTCTCTAGGCAGAGTTCCTGTAATGGGCTCAGTGCCTGGTTTGCCTACTCTGAAGGCTTATCTGGGTTTTAACTACAAGAGTCAGGAAGGAGCTCTTCATTGTAGTTCTCCATCTGTGGCTATATTTCAAGGGATATTTGTAACTGAGAAGTTTATGGGGACAATGGAAAAGCCTAGTAGAGAATGTCTGAATCCTTACCATAGGATGAGAACAGAGCTTTTCCATGGCAGTTGAATCCAAGCCCCCTTTCCTAAGAAACCCTCAAGCCCCCAGCTTTTAGCCAATGTATTTAAATCTTTCTGATTATTTTTTTCTAGCACTGCTCTGATGTTCTGAGTTTTTCCTGTGTTCCATGAGGTTTCTTTTTTCTTTTCTTTTTCTTTTTGTTCCATGAAGTTTCTGACATGCAGTACTCTGAGCCAAGTTGTCACTTCCTTGGAGAGCTTTTGTGGATGTGGTGAAAAATGAGGAGTTTCTGATATGTAATCACTCCCATGTTCTTCCCTCCCTTCCTCCCTTCTTTCCTTCCTTCCTCCTTCCCTCTCTCTTCCCTCTGTTTCTTTCTGTTTAAAAGGTTTTATTTTATATTTCACAAAAAATGTATAAGACTCAAAGTAAATATAATCAATAATATTATAACATTTTATGATAGAATAACTACACTTATCATGGTGAGCATGTGTACTGTATAGAATTGCCATGTTGTGTACCTGAAACTTATATAACAGTGCATGTCAACTATACTTCAATAGTAAAATTTTTTAAATAAGACTCAGCTACCGGGGCACCTGGGTGGCTCAGTGGGTTAAGTGGGCTCATGATCTCAGGGTCCTGGGATTGAGCCCCGCATCAGGCTCTCTGCTCAGCAGGGAGCCTGCTTCCCCTCTGACTGCCTCTCTGCCTACTTGTGATCTCTGTCTGTCAAATAAATAAATAAAATCTTAAAAAAAAACTCAGCTAGGAAGACAGCTTTGTCACAAGTGAATGAGACAGTAGTAATTTAAACTCAATATACACTCTATTATGAGTTATTTATATAATGTTATATATAATAATTTAAAATATGCAGGCCCAGTTTGTTTGTTTGTTTGTTTGTTAAGTTAGATCTGCATATAGAAGACATTTGTGATTAAATTTTAAGATTGGTAAAGCCAATTTCAAGATACTTATATTTTGAGTATAGATTCACCAGTTAAGTAACAGAATAATAATCCTCAAAGGTCCTCTCTTTGTCCTGTGCTCACACATTATAATGTGAGTCTATTTGCTAATTTACATTCTTTTAATTACTTCTCAAATTACAGTAGTTAGGCATTGAGTTCCCTGTGCATTTCACCTGTTTCCTTTATTTCAGCCTTCCCATTCGCCGTTCTCTTTTTCCGGAAAAAAACAGCGCAATGATTTCTGTTGCCATCATTATAATTACAGAAATAATCCAGCTCTTAGACCCTGCATTGAAAATTCAGGTACTTTTTTTTTTTTTTTTAAGATTTTATTTATTTATTTGACAGAGAGATTGAGAGAGAGTACAAGTAGGCAGAGTGGCAGGCAGAGGCAGAGGGAGAAGCAGGCTCTCGGCTGAGCAAGGAGCCCCATGTGGGGCTCAATCCCAGGACCCTGGGATCGTGCATGACCTGAGCCGAAGGTAGCCACTTAAGTGACTGAGCCACCCAGGTGGCCCTCAGGTACTTTTTCATTATTGTAGTAAATTAGAGTTTGACCAGGATGCAGATTTCTCATTGATTACTCTAAATACCTTGTCCCTATATGTGTTGTTTATAAAGAAGCATTTTCTAAAATTTTCTATTAATTACTAGTGGCCTTTGTTCTTTATTAGAAGAGTATTTTTCAAACATTTTTAATTGTGATTCACACTAAGAAACACATTTTACATTAAGGTCCGTTACACAAATATATATACATATATTAATGAAAAGAAGATGAGTTCATGACTCAGTATTGTCATCATTTGATATATGGTGCACTTATTTTTCTGTTCTAGACTCATCTATTTTATTAAGCAATGTGGTTTGGAACCACACAATTGATATTTCTGATCTGCTAATCGATCAGAAGCATCAACTGATAAACAATTGCCTACGAATGCAACTTTGCCTTCTCTCTGATGGCTCTCTGCTCCTGAGCTTGCTTCTCTCCTTTCTGTTTTTATGTCAACACTGGGGTGTTTGGGGTTCATTCCTTTTGGCAGGAGAGTAACTTCCAGAGCTAGATCTGTGTTGAACATTTTTCATTCTTGGTTGGAACCACAAACACCATGACACCTGTTATAACATTTTCCAAGTATCCCTCCTGGTAATTGGCTACAATATTCTCTCAGGAGCTGAGTTCACTTAGAACCATTTTATCCTATTCATTAGTGTGTGGGCTCTACATGAACTCTGTGATACGTATTTCCAGTGGTCAGTGGTCCTGCTATACTCATGTTGAGTCAAGGGTGTGCATAAGGCACAGTGGGCTAATGTGCTCTAAATTCCATTCTGACTTTCTAATCTATAAGCCATGGTAGATGATGCCAGGGAGAATATATTTCTGTTTTTTCCCCTCTCAGGTTTATTGAGACATTATTGACAAATAACATATGTAAGTTACATGTTATATAACAACATAATTACTTGATACATATATTGTGAAATGATTACAACAATAAGGTTGGTTAATGCCACCATCACCTCACATAATTACCTCTTTCTGTGGTGATAACATTTAAGATTTACTTTTTAAACAACTTTTAAGTATATAATGCAGTATTGTCAATTATGGTCATCATGCTCTACTTTAGATCCTAAGAACTTATTAGTCTTAAAGGTGGAGATTTGTACTCTTTGACCAACATCTCCCCATTTTCCCCACCTCCAGCCTTGTGGCAACTATTATTCAACTCTCTATTTCTATGAGTTTGTTCTTTATAGATTCTGTATGTGAGTGAGATCATGCAGTATTTATTTTTCTCTGAGTAATGCTGTAATGAACAAGGGGGTGCAGATACTTCTTTGAGATAGTGGTTTCATTTCTTTCAGATATATACCAGAATGGGGTTGCTAGATCATATATTTTTATATTTAATTTTAATTTTTATAGTTTTATATTTAATTTTTTGAAGAATCTTCATACTACCTTCTATTAGTGGCTATGCAAGTTTACATCCCTACCAAAGTGCACAAGGGCTCCTTTTCTCTACGTCCATGACAACATTTGTTATTATCTCTTGTCTTTTGATAATACCCATTCTAACAGGTGTGAGGTGATACCTCATTGTGGTTTTTATTTTCACTTCCTTGATGAATGAGTGCTGTTGGGTAACTTTCCATGTACCTACTGGCCATATGTGTCTTTCTTGGAAAAATGTTTTTTTAAGTCCTCTACCCATTTTTATTTTTATTTTAAAAATTCATTATACATTTATTTATTTTAGAGAGAGAGAGAGAAAGAGAGAGAGAGGAGGGGTCTGGTGGGGCAGAAAGAAAGGGAGAGAGAGAATCTTAATCTGCTCCATGCTCAGCACAGAGCCTGATCAGGCCTCAATCTCATGACGCTGAGATCATGACCTGAGCCAAAATCAATAGTCAGATGCTTAACTGACAGAAAGACCAGGTGCCCGGGCCCTTCATCCATTTTTAAATTGGATTGTTTATCTTTTGTTATTTTTGTTAAGATGTTATTTTTTGTTATTGTTATTTTTTGTTATTTTGTTATTTTTGTTAAGATGTTATTTCTTACATCTTTTGGATATTAACCCCTTCTCAGATATATGGTTTGCAAATATTTTCTCCTTTACTGTAGGTTGTCTTTTCATTTTGTTGATTATTTCATTTGCTGTGCAGAAATTTTTTCATTTGATATAGTCACACTTAATAATTTTTGCTTTTGTTTCTTGTGCTTTTGATGCTATAACCAAAAAAAAAAAAAAATCATTGCCAAGATGAATGTTAAAGAGCTTTTTCTCTGTTTTTGAGCTTTTTCTCTGTTTTGTTTTTCTAGTAGCTTCCAGGTTGGGGTCTTCCATTTAAGTCTGTAATCCATTTTGAGTTAATTTTTGTGAGTGATGTGATATAGGAGTTCAGTTTCATTCTTTTGCATGTGGATATCTAGTTTTCCCAATACCATTACTTGAAGGAACTCTTATTTTCCCATTGAGTATTCTTGGCTATGAAATATCAGTTGACTGTGTATGCGTAGACTTTTTTCCCAGATTCTTTATTCTTTCTATTGGTCTCTGTGTTTGTTTTTATGTAATACTTTGCTATTTTGATTATTATAGCTTTGTAATAAGGTTTGAAATCAGGAAGTGTGATGCCTCCAGCTTGTTTCTTATTTCTCAGCATTGCTTTGTTTTTTAAGGGCTTTTTGTGGTGCAGTACAAATTTTAGGATTGCTTTTTCTATTTCTGTGAAAATGCCATTAGAATCTTGATAAAGATTATATTATATCTATAGATCACTTCAGGTAGTATGATCACATTAATAATTATTAATTCTTCTGATCCATGGGCATGGGATATTTTTCTACATATTTTTATGGGTCCTCCTCAATGTCTTTTATTAATATCTTACAACTTTCAGTATACAGATCTTTCACTCCTTATTTAAATATATTCTTAGGTATTTTATTATTTTTCATGCTATTGTAAATAGGATTGTTTTCCTTATTTCTTTTTCAAATAGTTGTTAGTGTATAGAAATTCAGTTGATTTTTTTATGTGGATTTTGTGTCCTGCAACTTTACTAAATTTGTTTATTCTAACAATTTTTTTGTGAAGTCTTCAGGATTTTCTCTATGTAAGATCATATCATCTGCAAACAGATACAATTTTACTTTTTCTTTTCCATTTCAGATGCCTTTTATTTCCTTTTCTTGCCTGATTGCTCTGGCTAGCATTTCCAGTACTATGTGAATAGGAATGTAAGTGTGGATACCCTATCATTTTATTGTTCTTAGTGGGAAAGATTTCAACCTTTTGCTTTTGAATATGGTGTTAGTTGTGGCTTTGTCATATATAGCTTCTGTTTATCTGAGGTATGTTTCTTCTATACCCAATTTTGAGAGCCTTTAACCATAAAAAGGATGTTAAATTTTGTCAAATGCTTTGTCTGCATCTATTGATTGACCATAGCACTTTTATCTATCATTCTATTAATGTAGTGTTTTGTATCTATAAATTTACATATGTTGACCCATCCTTACATCCCAGGGATAAAACTTACTTGATTGTAGCATATGATCTGTAATATATTATTGAATTCAGTTTGCTGGTATTTTGTTGAGATTTATATTCATCAGAATTTCTTACAGTGACATTATTTGGCTTTGGTGTCAGGGTAATGCTGGTCTTGTAAGATAAGTTTGGAAGTGTTCCCTCCTTTTTAAATTTTTTTTAAGAGGTTGAGAAGAATTGGCATTAATTCTTTAAATGTTTAGTAGAATTTACCAGTGAAACCCCTTGGTTCTGGGCTTTTCTTTGTTGTGAGTTTTTTTTTTTTTAAGATTTTATTTATTTATTTGACAGACAGAGATCACAAGTAGGCAGAGGGGGAGGCAGAGAAAGAGAGGAAAGGAAGCAGGCTCCCTGCTGAGCAGAGAGCCCAATGCAGGGCTCCATCCCAGGACTCTGAGATCATGACCTGAGCTAAAGGTAGAGGCATAACCCACTGAGCCACCCAGGCATCCCTTCTTACAGGCTTTTTTTTTTCCTAAGATTTTATTTATGTTGTGAGGTTTTTGATTACTGTTTCACTTCTTGTCATTGCTCTGTGCAGCTTTCTATGTCTTCATAATTCAGTCTTGGTAAGTTTTATGTTTCTAGGAATTTACCTCTTTCTTCTAAGTTATCCAGTTAGTTTGCATATGATTCATTATAGTTTTTATGACCCTTTATATTATTATTGAATCAGTTTTAAAGTCTCCTCTTTCATTTCTAATTTTATTTGACTCTTCTTTTTTCTTAGTCTAGCTAAAGTTTCTTTAATTTTTTTATCTTTTCAAAAAAACCAACTTTTAATTTTATTGATCTTTCCTATTTTTTTTTTTCTGATCTCTGTTTTGTTTATTTCTGCTCTGATAATTATTTTCTAGCTCAGCTAACTTTGGGCATGGTTTGTTCTTTGTTTTCTGGTTCCTTAGGTTGTAAAGTTATCACTTATTTGTCATCTGTATTTTTTCTTAATTTAGGTATTTATTGCTATAAATTTCCCTCTTTTTTTTTAAGATTTTATTTATTTATTTTAGACAGAGAGAGAGAGAGAGAGAGAGCAGAAGCAGGGAGAGGGCAGAGGGAGAAGCAGAGACCCCACTGAACAGGGAGCCTAGAGCATACACTTAACTGACTGAGCCACCCAGGCTCTCCTAAACTTCCTTCCAAAAACTGCTTTTGCCAACATCCCATAAATTCTGGCATGCGTTTTTTATTTTCATTTGTTTCACTGTATTTTTAAAAAATGTCTAAGATTTTTAAAATTTTATTGTAATTACAGTATAGTTAATATACAGTGTTATATTAGTTTTAGCAGTACAATATAGGTGATTCAACAATTCCATACAACGCTATGTGCTCATCAGAATAAGTGCACTCCTTAATCCCGATCACCTATTTAACCCATCCCCCTATCCTGCTCCCCTCTGGTAATCATCAGTTTGTACTTTATAGTTGAGTCTGTTTCTTAATTTGTCTCTCCCTCTCACTCTCTCTCTTTTTTTACCCTTTGCTCATTTGTTTTGTTTCTTAAATTCCACATATGAGTGAAACCATATGGTATTTGTCTTTTTCTGACTTATTTTACTTAGTATTATACTCTTTAGCTCTACTCATGCTGTTACAAATGGCAAGATTTCAGTTTTTTTATGGCTGAAAAATACTCCATTGTGTGTGTGTGTGTGTGTATACTACTTATGCTTTATCCCTTCATCATTCACATCAATCAGTGAACATTTGGACTGCTTCCCTATCTTGGCTATTGTAAATAATGCTTCTATAAACTTAAGCTTGCATGAATCCCTTTGAATTAGTGTTTTTGTATTCTTGAATAAATACCTAGTACTGTGATTGCTGAGTCATATGGCAGTTCTATTTTTAAATTTTAGAGGAACCTCCATACTGTTTTCCACAGTACCTGCACCAGTTTGCATCCCCACCAACACTGCACAAGAGTTCTTTTTTCTCCACATTCTTGTTAACACTTGTTTCTTGTGTTGTTGATTTTAGCCATTCTGACAGGTGTGAGGTTATACCTCATGGTAGTTTTGATTTGCATTTCTCCAATAATGAGTGATGTTGAGTATCTTTTCATGTGTCTGTTTCAATATATTTTTAAAAATTCTTTTTGAATTTTTCTTTGACCCATTGGTCATTCAGGACCATGTTGTTTAACCTCTACATATTTGTGAGTTTTCCAGTTTTCTTCTTGTAATTCTGGTAATTGATTTCATTCCACTGTTGTTGGAAAAGATACTTGGTATGACCTCAGTCTTTTTACATTTGCCAAGGCCTATTTTGTGACCTAATAAGTTATCTATTCTGGAGAATATTCCATGTGTACTTGAGAAGAATGTGTATTCTATTCCTGTTAGGTAGAATGTTCTGAACATGTATATTAAGTCAGTTTGGTTTAAGGTATACTTTATGTCCAGTATTTCCTTACTAGTTTACTTTTTGGATGATCTGTCTATTGTTGAAAGTAGGTCCTAAAGTCTCCTACTATTAATGTATATTGTTTATTTCTTTGTTCAGATTTGTTATTATTTGCTTAATATATTTAGGTGCTCTGAAGTTGGGTGTGTATATATTTACTATTGTTATATCCTTTTGACGAATTGACCCTTTTATTATTATGTTCTTTTTTTTTCTTTTTAAAAATTTTGACTTAAACTCCATTTTGTCTTATATAAATATAGATGCCTCTACTTTCTTTTTGTTTCCTGTAGAAGTTAGCCTGGCTCACCTGGAGCCCGAGTTGTTTTGTGTTTTGTTTTGTTTTCTGGAGGCTGATTGAGAACCTGGAGCTACAGGAGCTGGCCCATTCTGTGAGAACTAGCTGGAATTGAGATTCATGGGATTCTTATAACTTGGGCTCTGGGGAACCTGCCAGGAGACTGGTGCCATGGAAGATGCCAGCACCAAAGTGGGCAAGGAGTCTGGGTTTGGATGATCCTGTTGGGAGACCAGGTCCATGATAGTTGGCCAGTGCGATGAACTAGGAGCCTGGTTCTGCAGGAACTTTCCAGAGAAATGGGATCTGGAAGGTGGTGGGATGGGTCAGGGGTTTGGGTTCTTGGGGTCCTGCTGGGAGTCTGGTGCTCTGAAAGCCAACTGGGGCATTTGTAGCCACATAAGGTCACTAGAGCCAGCTGGTATGCATTTCTTAAAACTAACAGATGCATTTCTTAAAACCAACAGTCCAGTGCTTACTGTTAGAATTCCCTATTTAGCTCACAATGATTCTGATATCTTCCATTCCATAGTGATGGCTCCTTATATCCACTATGAGCATTAAGATACAGCTTCTCTCCTGTTGCTCTCATCTCTGCCAGTCACACGGTAGGCAT